>NW_027413968.1:0-738327 GCF_048773025.1 Camelus bactrianus
AATTCTGAGTGTGGGGAGGTTCCGTCTTCTGTCTGCAGCACCCGAGATCTCCGAGGAGCCCTTCGAGAGTCTTCCCCGAGTCCCTCCCAGTACGGGCTGCCGGGGAAATGCGGGGGTTGGGCTGGAAACGCAGGTAGAATCTAGTGCCTCCCCATGGACAGGGGAGGTAATTAGCGGACTTCCCCTTGCGAGGGAACACCTGTGACACCAGGAAGCTGCGTGGAGGGCGGCCCCGAACCTCCCCCACACAGTCAGACGTGTTCCGGAATTCTGAGTGTGGGGAGGTTCCGTCTTCTGTCTGCAGCACCCGAGATCTCCTAGGAGCCCTTCGAGAGTCTTCCCCGAGTCCCTCCCAGTACGGGGCTGCCGGGGAAATGCGGGGGTTGGGCTGGAAACGCAGGTAGCATCTAGTGCCTCCCCATGGACATGGGAGGTAATTAGCGGACTTCCCCTTGCGAGGGAACACCTGTGACACCAGGAAGCTGCGTGGAGGGCGGCCCCGAACCTCCCCCACACAGTCAGCCGTGTTCCGGAATTCTGAGTGTGGGGAGGTTCCGTCTTCTGTCTGCAGCACCCGAGATCTCCTAGGAGCCCTTCGAGAGTCTTCCCCGAGTCCCTCCCAGTACGGGCTGCCGGGGAAATGCGGGGGTTGGGCTGGAAACGCAGGTAGCATCTAGTGCCTCCCATGGACAGGGGAGGTAAGTAGCGGACTTCCCCTTGCGAGGGAACACCTGTGACACCAGGAAGCTGCGTGGAGGGCGGCCCCGAACCTCCCCCACACAGTCAGCCGTGTTCCGGAATTCTGAGTGTGGGGAGGTTCCGTCTTCTGTCTGCAGCACCCGAGATCTCCGAGGAGCCCTTCGAGAGTCTTCCCCGAGTCCCTCCCAGTACGGGTGCCGGGGAAATGCGGGGGTTGTGCTGGAAACGCAGGTAGCATCTAGTGCCCTCCCCATGGACAGGGGAGGTAATTAGCGGACTTCCCCCTTGCGAGGGAACACCTGTGACACCAGGAAGCTGCGTGGAGGGCGGCCCCGAACCTCCCCCACACAGTCAGCCGTGTTCCGGAATTCTGAGTGTGGGGAGGTTCGTCTTCTGTCTGCAGCACCCGAGATCTCCTAGGAGCCCTTCGAGAGTCTTCCCCGAGTCCCTCCCAGTACGGGCTGCCGGGGAAATGCGGGGGTTGGGCTGGAAACGCAGGTAGCATCTAGTGCCTCCCCATGGACAGGGGAGGTAAGTAGCGGACTTCCCCTTGCGAGGGAACACCTGTGACACCAGGAAGCTGCGTGGAGGGCGGCCCCGAACCTCCCCCACACAGTCAGCCGTGTTCCGGAATTCTGAGTGTGGGGGAGGTTCCGTCTTCTGTCTGCAGCACCCGAGATCTCCGAGGAGCCCTTCGAGAGTCTTCCCCGAGTCCCTCCCAGTACGGGCTGCCGGGGAAATGCGGGGGTTGGGCTGGAAACGCAGGTAGCTATCTAGTGCCTCCCCATGGACAGGGGAGGTAATTAGCGGACTTCCCCTTGCGAGGGGAACACCTGTGACACCAGGAAGCTGCGTGGAGGGCGGCCCCGAACCTCCCCCCACACAGTCAGCCGTGTTCCGGAATTCTGAGTGTGGGGAGGTTCCGTCTTCTGTCTGCAGCACCCGAGATCTCCTAGGAGCCCTTCGAGAGTCTTCCCCGAGTCCCTCTCAGTACGGGCTGCCGGGGAAATGCGGGGGTTGGGCTGGAAACGCAGGTAGCATCTAGTGCCTCCCCATGGACAGGGGAGGTAATTAGCGGACTTCCCCTTGCGAGGGAACACCTGTGACACCAGGAAGCTGCGTGGAGGGCGGCCCCGAACCTCCCCCACACAGTCAGCCGTGTTCCGGAATTCTGAGTGTGGGGAGGTTCCGTCTTCTGTCTGCAGCACCCGAGATCTCGAGGAGCCCTTCGAGAGTCTTCCCCGAGTCCCTCCCAGTACGGGCTGCCGGGGAAATGCGGGGGTTGGGCTGGAAACGCAGGTAGCATCTAGTGCCTCCCCATGGACAGGGGAGGTAATTAGCGGACTTCCCCTTGCGAGGGAACACCTGTGACACCAGGAAGCTGCGTGGAGGGCGGCCCCGAACCTCCCCCACACAGTCAGCCGTGTTCCGGAATTCTGAGTGTGGGGGAGGTTCCGTCTTCTGTCTGCAGCACCCGAGATCTCCTAGGAGCCCTTCGAGAGTCTTCCCCGAGTCCCTCCCAGTACGGGCTGCCGGGGAAATGCGGGGGGTTTGGGCTGGAAACGCAGGTAGCATCCTAGTGCCTCCCCATGGACAGGGGAGGTAATTAGCGGACTTCCCTTGCGAGGGAACACCTGTGACACCAGGAAGCTGCGTGGAGGGCGGCCCCGAACCTCCCCCACACAGTCAGCCGTGTTCCGGAATTCTGAGTGTGGGGAGGTTCCGTCTTCTGTCTGCAGCACCCGAGATCTCCGAGGAGCCCTTCGAGAGTCTTCCCCGAGTCCCTCCCAGTACGGGCTGCCGGGGAAATGCGGGGGTTGGGCTGGAAACGCAGGTAGCATCTAGTGCCTCCCCATGGACAGGGGAGGTAATTAGCGGACTTCCCCTTGCGAGGGAACACCTGTGACACCAGGAAGCTGCGTGGAGGGCGGCCCCGAACCTCCCCCACACAGTCAGCCGTGTTCCGGAATTCTGAGTGTGGGGAGGTTCCGTCTTCTGTCTGCAGCACCCGAGATCTCCTAGGAGCCCTTCGAGAGTCTTCCCCGAGTCCCTCCCAGTACGGGCTGCCGGGGAAATGCGGGGGTTGGGCTGGAAACGCAGGTAGCATCTAGTGCCTCCCCATGGACAGGGGAGGTAATTAGCGGACTTCCCCTTGCGAGGGAACACCTGTGACACCAGGAAGCTGCGTGGAGGGCGGCCCCCGAACCTCCCCCACACAGTCAGCCGTGTTCCGGAATTCTGAGTGTGGGGAGGTTCCGTCTTCTGTCTGCAGCACCCGAGATCTCCTAGGAGCCCTTCGAGAGTCTTCCCCGAGTCCCTCACAGTACGGGCTGCCGGGGAAATGCGGGGGTTGGGCTGGAAACGCAGGTAGCATCTAGTGCCTCCCCATGGACAGGGGAGGTAATTAGCGGACTTCCCCTTGCGAGGGAACACCTGTGACACCAGGAAGCTGCGTGGAGGGCGGCCCCGAACCTCCCCCACACAGTCAGCCGTGTTCCGGAATTCTGAGTGTGGGGAGGTTCGTCTTCTGTCTGCAGCACCCGAGATCTCCTAGGAGCCCTTCGAGAGTCTTCCCCGAGTCCCCTCCCAGTACGGGCTGCCGGGGAAATGCGGGGGTTGGGCTGGAAACGCAGGTAGCATCTAGTGCCTCCCCATGGACAGGGGAGGTAAGTAGCGGACTTCCCCTTGCGAGGGAACACCTGTGACACCAGGAAGCTGCGTGGAGGGCGGCCCCGAACCTCCCCCACACAGTCAGCCGTGTTCCGGAATTCTGAGTGTGGGGAGGTTCCGTCTTCTGTCTGCAGCACCCGAGATCTCCGAGGAGCCCTTCGAGAGTCTTCCCCGAGTCCCTCCCAGTACGGGCTGCCGGGGAAATGCGGGGGTTGGGCTGGAAACGCAGGTAGCATCTAGTGCCTCCCCATGGACAGGGGAGGTAATTAGCGGACTTCCCCTTGCGAGGGAACACCTGTGACACCAGGAAGCTGCGTGGAGGGCGGCCCCGAACCTCCCCCACACAGTCAGCCGTGTTCCGGAATTCTGAGTGTGGGGAGGTTCCGTCTTCTGTCTGCAGCACCCGAGATCTCCTAGGAGCCCTTCGAGAGTCTTCCCCGAGTCCTCACAGTACGGGCTGCCGGGGAATTGCGGGGGTTGGGCTGGAAACGCAGGTAGCATCTAGTGCCTCCCCATGGACAGGGGAGGTAATTAGCGGACTTCCCCTTGCGAGGGAACACCTGTGACACCAGGAAGCTGCGTGGAGGGCGGCCCCCGAACCTCCCCCACACAGTCAGCCGTGTTCCGGAATTCTGAGTGTGGGGAGGTTCCGTCTTCTGTCTGCAGCACCCGAGATCTCCGAGGAGCCCTTCGAGAGTCTTCCCCGAGTCCCTCCCAGTACGGGCTGCCGGGGAAATGCGGGGGTTGGGCTGGAAACGCAGGTAGCATCTAGTGCCTCCCCATGGACAGGGGAGGTAATTAGCGGACTTCCCCTTGCGAGGGAACACCTGTGACACCAGGAAGCTGCGTGGAGGGCGGCCCCGAACCTCCCCCACACAGTCAGCCGTGTTCCGGATTCTGAGTGTGGGGAGGTTCCGTCTTCTGTCTGCAGCACCCGAGATCTCCTAGGAGCCCTTCGAGAGTCTTCCCCGAGTCCCTCCCAGTACGGGGTGCCGGGGAAATGCGGGGGTTGGGCTGGAAACGCAGGTAGCATCTAGTGCCTCCCCATGGACAGGGGAGGTAATTAGCGGACTTCCCCTTGCGAGGGAACACCTGTGACACCAGGAAGCTGCGTGGAGGGCGGCCCCGAACCTCCCCCACACAGTCAGACGTGTTCCGGAATTCTGAGTGTGGGGAGGTTCCGTCTTCTGTCTGCAGCACCCGAGATCTCCTAGGAGCCCTTCGAGAGTCTTCCCCGAGTCCCTCCCAGTACCGGCTGCCGGGGAAATGCGGGGGTTGGGCTGGAAACGCAGGTAGCATCTAGTGCCTCCCCATGGACAGGGGAGGTAATTAGCGGACTTCCCCTTGCGAGGGAACACCTGTGACACCAGGAAGCTGCGTGGAGGGCGGCCCCGAACCTCCCCCACACAGTCAGCCGTGTTCCGGAATTCTGAGTGTGGGGAGGTTCCGTCTTCTGTCTGCAGCACCCGAGATCTCCGAGGAGCCCTTCGAGAGTCTTCCCCGAGTCCCTCCCAGTACGGGGTGCCGGGGAAATGCGGGGGTTGGGCTGGAAACGCAGGTAGAATCTAGTGCCTCCCCATGGACAGGGGAGGTAATTAGCGGACTTCCCCTTGCGAGGGAACACCTGTGACACCAGGAAGCTGCGTGGGAGGGCGGCCCCGAACCTCCCCCACACAGTCAGACGTGTTCCGGAATTCTGAGTGTGGGGAGGTTCCGTCTTCTGTCTGCAGCACCCGAGATCTCCTAGGAGCCCTTCGAGAGTCTTCCCCCGAGTCCCTCCCAGTACGGGCTGCCGGGGAAATGCGGGGGGGTTGGGCTGGAAACGCAGGTAGCATCTAGTGCCTCCCCATGGACAGGGGAGGTAATTAGCGGACTTCCCCTTGCGAGGGAACACCTGTGACACCAGGAAGCTGCGTGGAGGGCGGCCCCGAACCTCCCCCACACAGTCAGCCGTGTTCCGGAATTCTGAGTGTGGGGAGGTTCCGTCTTCTGTCTGCAGCACCCGAGATCTCCTAGGAGCCCTTCGAGAGTCTTCCCCGAGTCCCTCCCAGTACGGGCTGCCGGGGAAATGCGGGGGTTGGGCTGGAAACGCAGGTAGCATCTAGTGCCTCCCCATGGACAGGGGAGGTAAGTAGCGGACTTCCCCTTGCGAGGGAACACCTGTGACACCAGGAAGCTGCGTGAGGGCGGCCCCGAACCTCCCCCACACAGTCAGCCGTGTTCCGGAATTCTGAGTGTGGGGAGGTTCCGTCTTCTGTCTGCAGCACCCGAGATCTCCGAGGAGCCCTTCGAGAGTCTTCCCCGAGTCCCTCCCAGTACGGGGTGCCGGGGAAATGCGGCGGTTGGGCTGGAAACGCAGGTAGCATCTAGTGCCTCCCCATGGACAGGGGAGGTAATTAGCGGACTTCCCCTTGCGAGGGAACACCTGTGACACCAGGAAGCTGCGTGGAGGGCGGCCCCGAACCTCCCCCACACAGTCAGCCGTGTTCCGGAATTCTGAGTGTGGGGAGGTTCCGTCTTCTGTCTGCAGCACCCGAGATCTCCTAGGAGCCCTTCGAGAGTCTTCCCCGAGTCCCTCCCAGTACGGGCTGCCGGGGAAATGCGGGGGTTGGGCTGGAAACGCAGGTAGCATCTAGTGCCTCCCCATGGACAGGGGAGGTAAGTAGCGGACTTCCCCTTGCGAGGGAACACCTGTGACACCAGGAAGCTGCGTGGAGGGCGGCCCCGAACCTCCCCCACACAGTCAGCCGTGTTCCGGAATTCTGAGTGTGGGGAGGTTCCGTCTTCTGTCTGCAGCACCCGAGATCTCCGAGGAGCCCTTCGAGAGTCTTCCCCGAGTCCCTCCCAGTACGGGGTGCCGGGGAAATGCGGGGGTTGGGCTGGAAACGCAGGTAGAATCTAGTGCCTCCCATGGACAGGGGAGGTAATTAGCGGACTTCCCCTTGCGAGGGAACACCTGTGACACCAGGAAGCTGCGTGGAGGGCGGCCCCGAACCTCCCCCACACAGTCAGCCGTGTTCCGGAATTCTGAGTGTGGGGAGGTTCCGTCTTCTGTCTGCAGCACCCGAGATCTCCTAGGAGCCCTTCGAGAGTCTTCCCCGAGTCCCTCTCAGTACGGGCTGCCGGGGAAATGCGGGGGTTGGGCTGGAAACGCAGGTAGCATCTAAGTGCCTCCCCATGGACAGGGGAGGTAATTAGCGGACTTCCCCTTGCGAGGGAACACCTGTGACACCAGGAAGCTGCGTGGAGGGCGGCCCCGAACCTCCCCCACACAGTCAGCCGTGTTCCGGAATTCTGAGTGTGGGGAGGTTCCGTCTTCTGTCTGCAGCACCCGAGATCTCCGAGGAGCCCTTCGAGAGTCTTCCCCGAGTCCCTCCCAGTACAGGCTGCCGGGAAATGCGGGGGTTGGGCTGGAAACGCAGGTAGCATCTAGTGCCTCCCCATGGACAGGGGAGGTAATTAGCGGACTTCCCCTTGCGAGGGAACACCTGTGACACCAGGAAGCTGCGTGGAGGGCGGCCCCGAACCTCCCCGACACAGTCAGCCGTGTTCCGGAATTCTGAGTGTGGGGAGGTTCCGTCTTCTGTCTGCAGCACCCGAGATCTCCGAGGAGCCCTTCGAGAGTCTTCCCCGAGTCCCTCCCAGTACGGGGTGCCGGGGAAATGCGGGGGTTGGGCTGGAAACGCAGGTAGCATCTAGTGCCTCCCCCATGGACAGGGGAGGTAATTAGCGGACTTCCCCTTGCGAGGGAACACCTGTGACACCAGGAAGCTGCGTGGAGGGCGGCCCCGAACCTCCCCACACAGTCAGCCGTGTTCCGGAATTCTGAGTGTGGGGAGGTTCCGTCTTCTGTCTGCAGCACCCGAGATCTCCGAGGAGCCCTTCGAGAGTCTTCCCCGAGTCCCTCCCAGTACGGGGTGCCGGGGAAATGCGGGGGTTGGGCTGGAAACGCAGGTAGCATCTAGTGCCTCCCCATGGACAGGGGAGGTAATTAGCGGACTTCCCTTGCGAGGGAACACCTGTGACACCAGGAAGCTGCGTGGAGGGCGGCCCCGAACCTCCCCCACACAGTCAGCCGTGTTCCGGAATTCTGAGTGTGGGGAGGTTCCGTCTTCTGTCTGCAGCACCCGAGATCTCCTAGGAGCCCTTTGAGAGTCTTCCCCGAGTCCCTCCCAGTACGGGCTGCCGGGGAAATGCGGGGGTTGGGCTGGAAACGCAGGTAGCATCTAGTGCCTCCCCATGGACAGGGGAGGTAAGTAGCGGACTTCCCCTTGCGAGGGAACACCTGTGACACCAGGAAGCTGCGTGGAGGGCGGCCCCGAACCTCCCCCACACAGTCATCCGTGTTCCGGAATTCTGAGTGTGGGGAGGTTCCGTCTTCTGTCTGCAGCACCCGAGATCTCCGAGGAGCCCTTCGAGAGTCTTCCCCGAGTCCCTCCCAGTACTGGGTGCCGGGGAAATGCGGGGGTTGTGCTGGAAACGCAGGTAGCATCTAGTGCCTCCCCATGGACAGGGGAGGTAATTAGCGGACTTCCCCTTGCGAGGGAACACCTGTGACACCAGGAAGCTGCGTGGAGGGCGGCCCCGAACCTCCCCCACACAGTCAGCCGTGTTCCGGAATTCTGAGTGTGGGGAGGTTCCGTCTTCTGTCTGCAGCACCCGAGATCTCCTAGGAGCCCTTCGAGAGTCTTCCCCGAGTCCCTCCCAGAACGGGCTGCCGGGGAAATGCGGGGGTTGGGCTGGAAACGCAGGTAGCATCTAGTGCCTCCCCATGGACAGGGGAGGTAATTAGCGGACTTCCCCTTGCGAGGGAACACCTGTGACACCAGGAAGCTGCGTGGAGGGCGGCCCCGAACCTCCCCCACACAGTCAGCCGTGTTCCGGAATTCTGAGTGTGGGGAGGTTCCGTCTTCTGTCTGCAGCACCCGAGATCTCCTAGGAGCCCTTCGAGAGTCTTCCCCGAGTCCCTCCCAGTACGGGCTGCCGGGGAAATGCGGGGGTTGGCTGGAAACGCAGGTAGCATCTAGTGCCTCCCCATGGACAGGGGAGGTAATTAGCGGACTTCCCCTTGCGAGGGAACACCTGTGACACCAGGAAGCTGCGTGGAGGGCGGCCCCGAACCTCCCCCACACAGTCAGCCGTGTTCCGGAATTCTGAGTGTGGGGAGGTTCCGTCTTCTGTCTGCAGCACCCGAGATCTCCGAGGAGCCCTTCGAGAGTCTTCCCCGAGTCCCTCCCAGTACTGGGTGCCGGGGAAATGCGGGGGTTGTGCTGGAAACGCAGGTAGCATCTAGTGCCTCCCCATGGACAGGGGAGGTAATTAGCGGACTTCCCCTTGCGAGGGAACACCTGTGACCACCAGGAAGCTGCGTGGAGGGCGGCCCCGAACCTCCCCCACACAGTCAGCCGTTTTCCGAATTCTGAGTGTGGGGAGGTTCCGTCTTCTGTCTGCAGCACCCGAGATCTCCTAGGAGCCCTTCGAGAGTCTTCCCCGAGTCCCTCCCAGTACGGGCTGCCGGGGAAATGCGGGGGTTGGGCTGGAAACGCAGGTAGCATCTAGTGCCTCCCCATGGACAGGGGAGGTAATTAGCGGACTTCCCCTTGCGAGGGAACACCTGTGACACAGGAAGCTGCGTGGAGGGCGGCCCCGAACCTCCCCCACACAGTCAGCCGTGTTCCGGAATTCTGAGTGTGGGGAGGTTCCGTCTTCTGTCTGCAGCACCCGAGATCTCCTAGGAGCCCTTCGAGAGTCTTCCCCGAGTCCCTCCCAGTACGGGCTGCCGGGGAAATGCGGGGGTTGGGCTGGAAACGCAGGTAGCATCTAGTGCCTCCCCATGGACAGGGGAGGTAATTAGCGGACTTCCCCTTGCGAGGGAACACCTGTGACACCAGGAAGCTGCGTGGAGGGCGGCCCCGAACCTCCCCCACACAGTCAGCCGTGTTCCGGAATTCTGAGTGTGGGGAGGTTCCGTCTTCTGTCTGCAGCACCCGAGATCCTCCGAGGAGCCCTTCGAGAGTCTTCCCCGAGTCCCTCCCAGTACGGGCTGCCGGGGAAATGCGGGGGTTGGGCTGGAAACGCAGGTAGCATCTAGTGCCTCCCCATGGACAGGGGAGGTAATTAGCGGACTTCCCCTTGCGAGGGAACACCTGTGACACCAGGAAGCTGCGTGGAGGGCGGCCCCGAACCTCCCCCACACAGTCAGCCGTGTTCCGGAATTCTGAGTGTGGGGAGGTTCCGTCTTCTGTCTGCAGCACCCGAGATCTCCGAGGAGCCCTTCGAGAGTCTTCCCCGAGTCCCTCCCAGTACGGGGTGCCGGGGAAATGCGGGGGTTGGGCTGGAAACGCAGGTAGCATCTAGTGCCTCCCCATGGACAGGGGAGGTAATTAGCGGACTTCCCCTTGCGAGGGAACACCTGTGACACCAGGAAGCTGCGTGGAGGGCGGCCCCGAACCTCCCCCACACAGTCAGCCGTGTTCCGGAATTCTGAGTGTGGGGAGGTTCCGTCTTCTGTCTGCAGCACCCGAGATCTCCTAGGAGCCCTTCGAGAGTCTTCCCCGAGTCCCTCCCAGTACGGGCTGCCGGGGAAATGCGGGGGTTGGGCTGGAAACGCAGGTAGCATCTAGTGCCTCCCCATGGACAGGGGAGGTAATTAGCGGACTTCCCCTTGCGAGGGAACACCTGTGACACCAGGAAGCTGCGTGGAGGGCGGCCCCGAACCTCCCCCACACAGTCAGCCGTGTTCCGGAATTCTGAGTGTGGGGAGGTTCCGTCTTCTGTCTGCAGCACCCGAGATCTCCGAGGAGCCCTTCGAGAGTCTTCCCCGAGTCCCTCCCAGTACGGGCTGCCGGGGAAATGCGGGGGGTTGGGCTGGAAACGCAGGTAGCATCTAGTGCCTCCCCATGGACAGGGGAGGTAAGTAGCGGACTTCCCCTTGCGAGGGAACACCTGTGACAACAGGAAGCTGCGTGGAGGGCGGCCCCGAACCTCCCCCACACAGTCAGCCGTGTTCCGGAATTCTGAATGTGAGGAGGTTCCGTCTTCTGTCTGCAGCACCCGGGATCACCAAGGAGCCCTTCGAGAGTCTTCCCCCGAGTCCCTCCCAGTGCGGGCAGCCGGGGAAAGGCGGGGGTTGGGCTGGAAACGCAGGTAGCATCTAGTGCCTCCCCATGGACAGGGGAGGTAAGTAGCGGACTTCCCCTTGCGAGGGAACACCTGTGACACCAGGAAGCTGCGTGGAGGGCGGCCCCGAACCTCCCCCCACACAGTCAGCCGTGTTCCGGAATTCTGAGTGTGGGGAGGTTCCGTCTTCTGTCTGCAGCACCCGAGATCTCCTAGGAGCCCTTCGAGAGTCTTCCCCGAGTCCCTCCCAGTACGGGCTGCCGGGGAAATGCGGGGGTTGGGCTGGAAACGCAGGTAGCATCTAGTGCCTCCCCATGGACAGGGGAGGTAATTAGCGGACTTCCCCTTGCGAGGGAACACCTGTGACACCAGGAAGCTGCGTGGAGGGCGGCCCCGAACCTCCCCCACACAGTCAGCCGTGTTCCGGAATTCTGAATGTGAGGAGGTTCCGTCTTCTGTCTGCAGCACCCGAGATCTCCGAGGAGCCCTTCGAGAGTCTTCCCCGAGTCCCTCCCAGTGCGGGCTGCCGGGGAAAGGCGGGGGTTGGGCTGGAAACGCAGGTAGCATCTACGCCTCCCCATGGACAGGGGAGGTAATTAGCGGACTTCCCCTTGCGAGGGAACACCTGTGACACCAGGAAGCTGCGTGGAGTGCGGCCCTGAACCTCACCCACACAGTCAGCCGTGTTCCGGAATTCTGAATGTGAGGAGGTTCCGTCTTCTGTCTGCAGCACCCGAGATCTCCGAGGAGCCCTTCGAGAGTCTTCCCCGAGTCCCTCCCAGTGCGGGCTGCCGGGGAAAGCGGGGGTTGGGCTGGAAACGCAGGTAGCATCTAGTGCCTCCCCATGGACAGGGGAGGTAATTAGCGGACTTCCCCTTGCGAGGGAACACCTGTGACACCAGGAAGCTGCGTGGAGGGCTGCCCCGAACCTCCCCCACACAGTCAGCCGTGTTCCGGAATTCTGAGTGTGGGGAGGTTCCGTCTTCTGTCTGCAGCACCCGAGATCTCCTAGGAGCCCTTCGAGAGTCTTCCCCGAGTCCCTCCCAGTACGGGCTGCCGGGGAAATGCGGGGGTTGGGCTGGAAACGCAGGTAGCATCTAGTGCCTCCCCATGGACAGGGAGGTAAGTAGCGGACTTCCCCTTGCGAGGGAACACCTGTGACACCAGGAAGCTGCGTGGAGTTCGGCCCTAAACCTCACCCAAACAGTCACCCTTGTTCCGGAATTCTGAGTGTGGGGAGGTTCCGTCTTCTGTCTGCAGCACCCGAGATCTCCTAGGAGCCCTTCGAGAGTCTTCCCCGAGTCCCTCCCAGTGCGGGCTGCCGGGGAAAGGCGGGGGTTGGGCTGGAAACCCAGGTAGCATCTACGCCTCCCCATGGACAGGGGAGGTAATTAGCGGACTTCCCCTTGCGAGGGAACACCTGTGACACCAGGAAGCTGCGTGGAGTGCGGCCCTGAAACTCACCCACACAGTCAGCCGTGTTCCGGTATTCTGAGTGTGGGGAGGTTCCGTCTTCTGTCTGCAGCACCCGAGATCTCCGAGGAGCCCTTCGAGAGTCTTCCCCGAGTCCCTCCCAGTACGGGCTGCCAGGGAAATGCGGGGGTTGGGCTGGAAACGCAGGTAGCATCTAGTGCCTCCCCATGGACAGGGGAGGTAATTAGCGGACTTCCCACTTGCGAGGGAACACCTGTGACACCAGGAAGCTGCGTGGAGGGCGGCCCCGAACCTCCCCCACACAGTCAGCCGTGTTCCGGAATTCTGAGTGTGGGGAGGTTCCGTCTTCTGTCCTGCAGCACCCGAGATCTCCGAGGAGCACTTCGAGAGTCTTCCCGAGTCCCTCCCTGTGCGGGCTGCCGGGGAAAGGCGGGGGTTGGGCTGGAAACGCAGGTAGCATCTAGTGCCTCCCCATGGACAGGGGAGGTAATTAGCGGACTTCCCCTTGCGAGGGAACACCTGTGACACCAGGAAGCTGCGTGGAGGGCGGCCCCGAACCTCCCCGACACAGTCAGCCGTGTTCCGGAATTCTGAGTGTGGGGAGGTTCCGTCTTCTGTCTGCAGCACCCGAGATCTCCGAGGAGCCCTTCGAGAGTCTTCCCCGAGTCCCTCCAGTACGGGGCTGCCGGGGAAATGCGGGGGTTGTGCTGGAAACGCAGGTAGCATCTAGTGCCTCCCCATGGACAGGGGAGGTAATTTAGCGGACTTCCCCTTGCGAGGGAACACCTGTGACACCAGGAAGCTGCGTGGAGGGCGGCCCCGAACCTCCCCCACACAGTCAGCCGTGTTCCGGAATTCTGAGTGTGGGGAGGTTCCGTCTTCTGTCTGCAGCACCCGAGATCTCCTAGGAGCCCTTCGAGAGTCTTCCCCGAGTCCCTCCCAGTACGGGCTGCCGGGGAAATGCGGGGGTTGGGCTGGAAACGCAGGTAGCATCTAGTGCCTCCCCATGGACAGGGGAGGTAATTAGCGGACTTCCCCTTGCGAGGGAACACCTGTGACACCAGGAAGCTGCGTGGAGGGCGGCCCCGAACCTCCCCCACACAGTCAGCCGTGTTCCGGAATTCTGAGTGTGGGGAGGTTCCGTCTTCTGTCTGCAGCACCCGAGATCTCCTAGGAGCCCTTCGAGAGTCTTCCCCGAGTCCCTCCCAGTGCGGGCTGCCGGGGAAATGCGGGGGTTGGGCTGGAAACGCAGGTAGCATCTACGCCTCCGCATGGACAGGGGAGGTAATTAGCGGACTTCCCCTTGCGAGGGAACACCTTTGACTCCAGGAAGCTTCGTGGAGGGCGGCCCTGAACCTCACCTACACAGTCACCCTTGTTCCGGAATTCTGAGTGTGGGAGGTTCCGTCTTCTGTCTGCAGCACCCGAGATCTCCTAGGAGCCCTTCGAGAGTCTTCCCCGAGTCCCTCCCAGTACGGGCTGCCGGGGAAATGCGGGGGTTGGGCTGGAAACGCAGGTAGCATCTAGTGCCTCCCCATGGACAGGGGAGGTAATTAGCGGACTTCCCCTTGCGAGGGAACACCTGTGACACCAGGAAGCTGCGTGGAGGGCCGCCCCGAACCTCCCCCACACAGTCAGCCGTGTTCCGGAATTCTGAATGTGAGGAGGTTCCGTCTTCTGTCTGCAGCACCCGGGATCTCCTAGGAGCCCTTCGAGAGTCTTCCCCGAGTCCCTCCCAGTGCGGGATGCCGGGGAAAGGCGGGGGTTGGGCTGGAAACGCAGGTAGCATCTACGCCTCCCCATGGACCAGGGAGGTAATTAGCGGACTTCCCCTTGCGAGGGAACACCTGTGACACCAGGAAGCTGCGTGGAGTGCGGCCCTGAACCTCACCCACACAGTCAGTCGTGTTCCGGAATTCTGAGTGTGGGGAGGTTCCGTCCTTCTGTCTGCAGCACCCGAGATCTCCTAGGAGCCCTTCGAGAGTCTTCTCCGAGTCCCTCCCAGTGCGGGCTGCCGGGGAAAGGCGGGGTTTGGGCTGGAAACGCAGGTAGCATCTACGCCTCCCCATGGACAGGGGAGGTAATTAGCGGACTTCCCCTTGCGAGGGAACACCTGTGACACCAGGAAGCTGCGTGGAGGGCGGCCCCGAACCTCCCCCACACAGTCAGCCGTGTTCCGGAATTCTGAGTGTGGGGAGGTTACGTCTTCTGTCTGCAGCACCCGAGATCTCCGAGGAGCCCTTCGAGAGTCTTCCCCAAGTCCCTGCCAGTGCGGGCTGCCGGGGAAAGGCGGGGGTTGGGCTGGAAACGCAGGTAGCATCTAGTGCCTCCCCATGGACAGGGGAGGTAAGTAGCGGACTTCCCCTTGCGAGGGAACACCTGTGACACCAGGAAGCTGCGTGGAGGGCGGCCCCGAACCTCCCCCACACAGTCAGCCGTGTTCCTGAATTCTGAGTGTGGGGAGGTTCCGTCTTCTGTCTGCAGCACCCGAGATCTCCTAGGAGCCCTTCGAGAGTCTTCCCCGAGTCCCTCACAGTGCGGGCTGCCGGGGATATGCGGGGTTTGGGCTGGAAACGCAGGTAGCATCTACGCCTCCGCATGGACAGGGGAGGTAATTAGCGGACTTCCCCTTGCGAGGGAACACCTGTGACACCAGGAAACTGCGTGGAGTGCGGCCCTGAACCTCACCCACACAGTCAGACGTTTTCCGGAATTCTGAGTGTGGGGAGGTTCCGTCTTCTGTCTGCAGCACCCGAGATCTCCGAGTAGCCCTTCGAGAGTCTTCCCCGAGTCCCTCCCAGTACGGGCTGCCGGGGAAATGCGGGGGTTGGGCTGGAAACGCAGGTAGCATCTAGTGCCTCCCCATGGACAGGGGAGGTAATTAGCGGACTTCCCCTTGCGAGGGAACACCTGTGACACCAGGAAGCTGCGTGGAGTGAGGCCCCGAACCTCCCCTACACAGTCAGCCGTGTTCCGGAATTCTGAGTGTGGGGAGGTTCCGTCTTCTGTCTGCAGCACCCGAGATCTCCGAGGAGCCCTTCAAGAGTCTTCCCCGAGTCCCTCCCAGTACGGGGTGCCGGGGAAATGCGGGGGTTGTGCTGGAAACGCAGGTAGCATCTAGTGCCTCCCCATGGACAGGGGAGGTATTTAGCGGACTTCCCCTTGCGAGGGAACACCTGTGACACCAGGAAGCTGCGTGGAGGGCGGCCCCGAACCTCCCCCACACAGTCAGCCGTGTTCCGGAATTCTGAGTGTGGGGAGGTTCCGTCTTCTGTCTGCAGCAAACGAGATCTCCTAGGAGCCCTTCGAGAGTCTTCCCCGAGTCCCTCCCAGTACGGGCTGCCGGGGAAATGCGGGGGTTGGGCTGGAAACGCAGGTAGCATCTAGTGCCTCCCCATGGACAGGGGAGGTAATTAGCGGACTTCCCCTTGCGAGGGAACACCTGTGACACCAGGAAGCTGCGTGGAGGGCGGCCCCGAACCTCCCCCACACAGTCAGCCGTGTTCCGGAATTCTGAGTGTGGGGAGGTTCCGTCTTCTGTCTGCAGCACCCGAGATCTCCTAGGAGCCCTTCGAGAGTCTTCCCCGAGTCCCTCCCAGTACGGGCTGCCGGGGAAATGCGGGGGTTGGGCTGGAAACGCAGGTAGCATCTAGTGCCTCCCCATGGACAGGGGAGGTAATTAGCGGACTTCCCCTTGCGAGGGAACACCTGTGACACCAGGAAGCTGCGTGGAGGGCGACCCCGAGCCTCCCCCACACAGTCAGCCGTGTTCCGGAATTCTGAGTGTGGGGAGGTTCCGTCTTCTGTCTGCAGCACCCGAGATCTCCTAGGAGCCCTTCGAGAGTCTTCCCCGAGTCCCTCCCAGTACGGGCTGCCGGGGAAATGCGGGGGTTGGGCTGGAAACGCAGGTAGCATCTAGTGCCTCCCCATGGACAGGGGAGGTAATTAGCGGACTTCCCCTTGCGAGGGAACACCTGTGACACCAGGAAGCTGCGTGGAGGGCGGCCCCGAACCTCCCCCCACACAGTCAGCCGTGTTCCGGAATTCTGAGTGTGGGGAGGTTCCGTCTTCTGTCTGCAGCACCCGAGATCTCCGAGGAGCCCTTCGAGAGTCTTCCCCGAGTCCCTCCCAGTACGGGGTGCCGGGGAAATGCGGGGGTTGGGCTGGAAACGCAGGTAGCATCTAGTGCCTCCCCATGGACAGGGGAGGTAATTAGCGGACTTCCCCTTGCGAGGGAACACCTGTGACACCAGGAAGCTGCGTGGAGGGCGGCCCCGAACCTCCCCCACACAGTCAGCCGTGTTCCGGAATTCTGAGTGTGGGGAGGTTCCGTCTTCTGTCTGCAGCACCCGAGATCTCCTAGGAGCCCTTCGAGAGTCTTCCCCGAGTCCCTCCCAGTACGGGCTGCCGGGGAAATGCGGGGGTTGGGCTGGAAACGCAGGTAGCATCTAGTGCCTCCCCATGGACAGGGGAGGTAATTAGCGGACTTCCCCTTGCGAGGGAACACCTGTGACACCAGGAAGCTGCGTGGAGGGCGGCCCCGAACCTCCCCCACACAGTCAGCCGTGTTCCGGAATTCTGAGTGTGGGGAGGTTCCGTCTTCTGTCTGCAGCACCCGAGATCTCCGAGGAGCCCTTCGAGAGTCTTCCCCGAGTCCCTCCCAGTACAGGCTGCCGGGGAAATGCGGGGGTTGGGCTGGAAACGCAGGTAGCATCTAGTGCCTCCCCATGGACAGGGGAGGTAATTAGCGGACTTCCCCTTGCGAGGGAACACCTGTGACACCAGGAAGCTGCGTGGAGGGCGGCCCCCAACCTCCCCGACACAGTCAGCCGTGTTCCGGAATTCTGAGTGTGGGGAGGTTCCGTCTTCTGTCTGCAGCACCCGAGATCTCCGAGGAGCCCTTCGAGAGTCTTCCCCGAGTCCCTCCCAGTACGGGGTGCCGGGGAAATGCGGGGGTTGGGCTGGAAACGCAGGTAGCATCTAGTGCCTCCCCATGGACAGGGGAGGTAATTAGCGGACTTCCCCTTGCGAGGGAACACCTGTGACACCAGGAAGCTGCGTGGAGGGCGGCCCCGAACCTCCCCCACACAGTCAGCCGTGTTCCGGAATTCTGAGTGTGGGGAGGTTCCGTCTTCTGTCTGCAGCACCCGAGATCTCCTAGGAGCCCTTCGAGAGTCTTCCCCGAGTCCCTCCCAGTACGGGCTGCCGGGGAAATGCGGGGGTTGGGCTGGAAACGCAGGTAGCATCTAGTGCCTCCCCATGGACAGGGGAGGTAATTAGCGGACTTCCCCTTGCGAGGGAACACCTGTGACACCAGGAAGCTGCGTGGAGGGCGGCCCCGAACCTCCCCCACACAGTCAGCCGTGTTCCGGAATTCTGAGTGTGGGGAGGTTCCGTCTTCTGTCTGCAGCACCCGAGATCTCCGAGGAGCCCTTCGAGAGTCTTCCCCGAGTCCCTCCCAGTACGGGGTGCCGGGGAAATGCGGGGGTTGTGCTGGAAACGCAGGTAGCATCTAGTGCCTCCCCATGGACAGGGGAGGTAATTAGCGGACTTCCCCTTGCGAGGGAACACCTGTGACACCAGGAAGCTGCGTGGAGGGCGGCCCCGAACCTCCCCCACACAGTCAGCCGTGTTCCGGAATTCTGAGTGTGGGGAGGTTCCGTCTTCTGTCTGCAGCACCCGAGATCTCCTAGGAGCCCTTCGAGAGTCTTCCCCGAGTCCCTCCCAGTACGGGCTGCCGGGGAAATGCGGGGGTTGGGCTGGAAACGCAGGTAGCATCTAGTGCCTCCCCATGGACAGGGGAGGTAATTAGCGGACTTCCCCTTGCGAGGGAACACCTGTGACACCAGGAAGCTGCGTGGAGGGCGGCCCCGAACCTCCCCCAAACAGTCAGCCGTGTTCCGGAATTCTGAGTGTGGGGAGGTTCCGTCTTCTGTCTGCAGCACCCGAGATCTCCTAGGAGCCCTTCGAGAGTCTTCCCCGAGTCCCTCCCAGTACGGGCTGCCGGGGAAATGCGGGGGTTGGGCTGGAAACGCAGGTAGCATCTAGTGCCTCCCCATGGACAGGGGAGGTAATTAGCGGACTTCCCCTTGCGAGGGAACACCTGTGACACCAGGAAGCTGCGTGGAGGGCGGCCCCGAACCTCCCCGACACAGTCAGCCGTGTTCCGGAATTCTGAGTGTGGGGAGGTTCCGTCTTCTGTCTGCAGCACCCGAGATCTCCGAGGAGCCCTTCGAGAGTCTTCCCCGAGTCCCTCCCAGTACGGGGTGCCGGGGAAATGCGGGGGTTGTGCTGGAAACGCAGGTAGCATCTAGTGCCTCCCCATGGACAGGGGAGGTAATTAGCGGACTTCCCCTTGCGAGGGAACACCTGTGACACCAGGAAGCTGCGTGGAGGGCGGCCCCGAACCTCCCCCACACAGTCAGCCGTGTTCCGGAATTCTGAGTGTGGGGAGGTTCCGTCTTCTGTCTGCAGCACCCGAGATCTCCTAGGAGCCCTTCGAGAGTCTTCCCCGAGTCCCTCCCAGTACGGGCTGCCGGGGAAATGCGGGGGTTGGGCTGGAAACGCAGGTAGCATCTAGTGCCTCCCCATGGACAGGGGAGGTAATTAGCGGACTTCCCCTTGCGAGGGAACACCTGTGACACCAGGAAGCTGCGTGGAGGGCGGCCCCGAACCTCCCCCACACAGTCAGCCGTGTTCCGGAATTCTGAGTGTGGGGAGGTTCCGTCTTCTGTCTGCAGCACCCGAGATCTCCTAGGAGCCCTTCCAGACTCTTCCCCGAGTCCCTCCCAGTACGGGCTGCCGGGGAAATGCGGGGGTTGGGCTGGAAACGCAGGTAGCATCTAGTGCCTCCCCATGGACAGGGGAGGTAATTAGCGGACTTCCCCTTGCGAGGGAACACCTGTGACACCAGGAAGCTGCGTGGAGGGCGGCCCCGAACCTCCCCCACACAGTCAGCCGTGTTCCGGAATTCTGAGTGTGGGGAGGTTCCGTCTTCTGTCTGCAGCACCCGAGATCTCCTAGGAGCCCTTCGAGAGTCTTCCCCGAGTCCCTCCCAGTACGGGGTGCCGGGGAAATGCGGGGGTTGGGCTGGAAACGCAGGTAGCATCTAGTGCCTCCCCATGGACAGGGGAGGTAATTAGCGGACTTCCCCTTGCGAGGGAACACCTGTGACACCAGGAAGCTGCGTGGAGGGCGGCCCCGAACCTCCCCCACACAGTCAGCCGTGTTCCGGAATTCTGAGTGTGGGGAGGTTCCGTCTTCTGTCTGCAGCACCCGAGATCTCCTAGGAGCCCTTCGAGAATCTTCCCCGAGTCCCTCCCAGTACGGGCTGCCGGGGAAATGCGGGGGTTGGGCTGGAAACGCAGGTAGCATCTAGTGCCTCCCCATGGACAGGGGAGGTAATTAGCGGACTTCCCCTTGCGAGGGAACACCTGTGACACCAGGAAGCTGCGTGGAGGGCGGCCCCGAACCTCCCCCACACAGTCAGCCGTGTTCCGGAATTCTGAGTGTGGGGAGGTTCCGTCTTCTGTCTGCAGCACCCGAGATCTCCTAGGAGCCCTTCGAGAGTCTTCCCCGAGTCCCTCCCAGTACGGGCTGCCGGGGAAATGCGGGGGTTGGGCTGGAAACGCAGGTAGCATCTAGTGCCTCCCCATGGACAGGGGAGGTAAGTAGCGGACTTCCCCTTGCGAGGGAACACCTGTGACACCAGGAAGCTGCGTGGAGGGCGGCCCCGAACCTCCCCCACACAGTCAGCCGTGTTCCGGAATTCTGAGTGTGGGGAGGTTCCGTCTTCTGTCTGCAGCACCCGAGATCTCCGAGGAGCCCTTCGAGAGTCTTCCCCGAGTCCCTCCCAGTACGGGGTGCCGGGGAAATGCGGGGGTTGTGCTGGAAACGCAGGTAGCATCTAGTGCCTCCCCATGGACAGGGGAGGTAATTAGCGGACTTCCCCTTGCGAGGGAACACCTGTGACACCAGGAAGCTGCGTGGAGGGCGGCCCCGAACCTCCCCCACACAGTCAGCCGTGTTCCGGAATTCTGAGTGTGGGGAGGTTCCGTCTTCTGTCTGCAGCACCCGAGATCTCCTAGGAGCCCTTCGAGAGTCTTCCCCGAGTCCCTCCCAGTACGGGCTGCCGGGGAAATGCGGGGGTTGGGCTGGAAACGCAGGTAGCATCTAGTGCCTCCCCATGGACAGGGGAGGTAAGTAGCGGACTTCCCCTTGCGAGGGAACACCTGTGACACCAGGAAGCTGCGTGGAGGGCGGCCCCGAACCTCCCCCACACAGTCAGCCGTGTTCCGGAATTCTGAGTGTGGGGAGGTTCCGTCTTCTGTCTGCAGCACCCGAGATCTCCGAGGAGCCCTTCGAGAGTCTTCCCCGAGTCCCTCCCAGTACGGGGTGCCGGGGAAATGCGGGGGTTGGGCTGGAAACGCAGGTAGCATCTAGTGCCTCCCCATGGACAGGGGAGGTAATTAGCGGACTTCCCCTTGCGAGGGAACACCTGTGACACCAGGAAGCTGCGTGGAGGGCGGCCCCGAACCTCCCCGACACAGTCAGCCGTGTTCCGGAATTCTGAGTGTGGGGAGGTTCCGTCTTCTGTCTGCAGCACCCGAGATCTCCGAGGAGCCCTTCGAGAGTCTTCCCCGAGTCCCTCCCAGTACGGGGTGCCGGGGAAATGCGGGGGTTGGGCTGGAAACGCAGGTAGCATCTAGTGCCTCCCCATGGACAGGGGAGGTAAGTAGCGGACTTCCCCTTGCGAGGGAACACCTGTGACACCAGGAAGCTGCGTGGAGGGCGGCCCCGAACCTCCCCCACACAGTCAGCCGTGTTCCGGAATTCTGAGTGTGGGGAGGTTCCGTCTTCTGTCTGCAGCACCCGAGATCTCCGAGGAGCCCTTCGAGAGTCTTCCCCGAGTCCCTCCCAGTACGGGGTGCCGGGGAAATGCGGGGGTTGGGCTGGAAACGCAGGTAGCATCTAGTGCCTCCCCATGGACAGGGGAGGTAATTAGCGGACTTCCCCTTGCGAGGGAACACCTGTGACACCAGGAAGCTGCGTGGAGGGCGGCCCCGAACCTCCCCCACACAGTCAGCCGTGTTCCGGAATTCTGAGTGTGGGGAGGTTCCGTCTTCTGTCTGCAGCACCCGAGATCTCCTAGGAGCCCTTCGAGAGTCTTCCCCGAGTCCCTCCCAGTACGGGCTGCCGGGGAAATGCGGGGGTTGGGCTGGAAACGCAGGTAGCATCTAGTGCCTCCCCATGGACAGGGGAGGTAATTAGCGGACTTCCCCTTGCGAGGGAACACCTGTGACACCAGGAAGCTGCGTGGAGGGCGGCCCCGAACCTCCCCCACACAGTCAGCCGTGTTCCGGAATTCTGAGTGTGGGGAGGTTCCGTCTTCTGTCTGCAGCACCCGAGATCTCCTAGGAGCCCTTCCAGACTCTTCCCCGAGTCCCTCCCAGTACGGGCTGCCGGGGAAATGCGGGGGTTGGGCTGGAAACGCAGGTAGCATCTAGTGCCTCCCCATGGACAGGGGAGGTAATTAGCGGACTTCCCCTTGCGAGGGAACACCTGTGACACCAGGAAGCTGCGTGGAGGGCGGCCCCGAACCTCCCCCACACAGTCAGCCGTGTTCCGGAATTCTGAGTGTGGGGAGGTTCCGTCTTCTGTCTGCAGCACCCGAAATCTCCGAGGAGCCCTTCGAGAGTCTTCCCCGAGTCCCTCCCAGTACGGGGTGCCGGGGAAATGCGGGGGTTGGGCTGGAAACGCAGGTAGCATCTAGTGCCTCCCCATGGACAGGGGAGGTAATTAGCGGACTTCCCCTTGCGAGGGAACACCTGTGACACCAGGAAGCTGCGTGGAGGGCGGCCCCGAACCTCCCCCACACAGTCAGCCGTGTTCCGGAATTCTGAGTGTGGGGAGGTTCCGTCTTCTGTCTGCAGCACCCGAGATCTCCTAGGAGCCCTTCGAGAGTCTTCCCCGAGTCCCTCCCATTACGGGCTGCCGGGGAAATGCGGGGGTTGGGCTGGAAACGCAGGTAGCATCTAGTGCCTCCCCATGGACAGGGGAGGTAATTAGCGGACTTCCCCTTGCGAGGGAACACCTGTGACACCAGGAAGCTGCGTGGAGGGCGGCCCCGAACCTCCCCCACACAGTCAGCCGTGTTCCGGAATTCTGAGTGTGGGGAGGTTCCGTCTTCTGTCTGCAGCACCCGAGATCTCCTAGGAGCCCTTCGAGAGTCTTCCCCGAGTCCCTCCCAGTACGGGCTGCCGGGGAAATGCGGGGGTTGGGCTGGAAACGCAGGTAGCATCTAGTGCCTCCCCATGGACAGGGGAGGTAATTAGCGGACTTCCCCTTGCGAGGGAACACCTGTGACACCAGGAAGCTGCGTGGAGGGCGGCCCCGAACCTCCC
This sequence comes from Camelus bactrianus, assembly GCF_048773025.1. Lineage (NCBI taxonomy): Eukaryota > Metazoa > Chordata > Mammalia > Artiodactyla > Camelidae > Camelus > Camelus bactrianus. The sequence continues at coordinate 22,326 of NW_027413968.1, forward strand.
CCACACAGTCAGCCGTGTTCCGGAATTCTGAGTGTGGGGAGGTTCCGTCTTCTGTCTGCAGCACCCGAGATCTCCTAGGAGCCCTTCCAGACTCTTCCCCGAGTCCCTCCCAGTACGGGCTGCCGGGGAAATGCGGGGGTTGGGCTGGAAACGCAGGTAGCATCTAGTGCCTCCCCATGGACAGGGGAGGTAATTAGCGGACTTCCCCTTGCGAGGGAACACCTGTGACACCAGGAAGCTGCGTGGAGGGCGGCCCCGAACCTCCCCCACACAGTCAGCCGTGTTCCGGAATTCTGAGTGTGGGGAGGTTCCGTCTTCTGTCTGCAGCACCCGAGATCTCCGAGGAGCCCTTCGAGAGTCTTCCCCGAGTCCCTCCCAGTACGGGGTGCCGGGGAAATGCGGGGGTTGGGCTGGAAACGCAGGTAGCATCTAGTGCCTCCCCATGGACAGGGGAGGTAATTAGCGGACTTCCCCTTGCGAGGGAACACCTGTGACACCAGGAAGCTGCGTGGAGGGCGGCCCCGAACCTCCCCCACACAGTCAGCCGTGTTCCGGAATTCTGAGTGTGGGGAGGTTCCGTCTTCTGTCTGCAGCACCCGAGATCTCCTAGGAGCCCTTCGAGAATCTTCCCCGAGTCCCTCCCAGTACGGGCTGCCGGGGAAATGCGGGGGTTGGGCTGGAAACGCAGGTAGCATCTAGTGCCTCCCCATGGACAGGGGAGGTAATTAGCGGACTTCCCCTTGCGAGGGAACACCTGTGACACCAGGAAGCTGCGTGGAGGGCGGCCCCGAACCTCCCCCACACAGTCAGCCGTGTTCCGGAATTCTGAGTGTGGGGAGGTTCCGTCTTCTGTCTGCAGCACCCGAGATCTCCTAGGAGCCCTTCGAGAGTCTTCCCCGAGTCCCTCCCAGTACGGGCTGCCGGGGAAATGCGGGGGTTGGGCTGGAAACGCAGGTAGCATCTAGTGCCTCCCCATGGACAGGGGAGGTAAGTAGCGGACTTCCCCTTGCGAGGGAACACCTGTGACACCAGGAAGCTGCGTGGAGGGCGGCCCCGAACCTCCCCCACACAGTCAGCCGTGTTCCGGAATTCTGAGTGTGGGGAGGTTCCGTCTTCTGTCTGCAGCACCCGAGATCTCCGAGGAGCCCTTCGAGAGTCTTCCCCGAGTCCCTCCAAGTACGGGGTGCCGGGGAAATGCGGGGGTTGTGCTGGAAACGCAGGTAGCATCTAGTGCCTCCCCATGGACAGGGGAGGTAATTAGCGGACTTCCCCTTGCGAGGGAACACCTGTGACACCAGGAAGCTGCGTGGAGGGCGGCCCCGAACCTCCCCCACACAGTCAGCCGTGTTCCGGAATTCTGAGTGTGGGGAGGTTCCGTCTTCTGTCTGCAGCACCCGAGATCTCCTAGGAGCCCTTCGAGAGTCTTCCCCGAGTCCCTCCCAGTACGGGCTGCCGGGGAAATGCGGGGGTTGGGCTGGAAACGCAGGTAGCATCTAGTGCCTCCCCATGGACAGGGGAGGTAAGTAGCGGACTTCCCCTTGCGAGGGAACACCTGTGACACCAGGAAGCTGCGTGGAGGGCGGCCCCGAACCTCCCCCACACAGTCAGCCGTGTTCCGGAATTCTGAGTGTGGGGAGGTTCCGTCTTCTGTCTGCAGCACCCGAGATCTCCGAGGAGCCCTTCGAGAGTCTTCCCCGAGTCCCTCCCAGTACGGGGTGCCGGGGAAATGCGGGGGTTGGGCTGGAAACGCAGGTAGCATCTAGTGCCTCCCCATGGACAGGGGAGGTAATTAGCGGACTTCCCCTTGCGAGGGAACACCTGTGACACCAGGAAGCTGCGTGGAGGGCGGCCCCGAACCTCCCCGACACAGTCAGCCGTGTTCCGGAATTCTGAGTGTGGGGAGGTTCCGTCTTCTGTCTGCAGCACCCGAGATCTCCGAGGAGCCCTTCGAGAGTCTTCCCCGAGTCCCTCCCAGTACGGGGTGCCGGGGAAATGCGGGGGTTGGGCTGGAAACGCAGGTAGCATCTAGTGCCTCCCCATGGACAGGGGAGGTAATTAGCGGACTTCCCCTTGCGAGGGAACACCTGTGACACCAGGAAGCTGCGTGGAGGGCGGCCCCGAACCTCCCCCACACAGTCAGCCGTGTTCCGGAATTCTGAGTGTGGGGAGGTTCCGTCTTCTGTCTGCAGCACCCGAGATCTCCTAGGAGCCCTTCGAGAGTCTTCCCCGAGTCCCTCCCATTACGGGCTGCCGGGGAAATGCGGGGGTTGGGCTGGAAACGCAGGTAGCATCTAGTGCCTCCCCATGGACAGGGGAGGTAATTAGCGGACTTCCCCTTGCGAGGGAACACCTGTGACACCAGGAAGCTGCGTGGAGGGCGGCCCCGAACCTCCCCCACACAGTCAGCCGTGTTCCGGAATTCTGAGTGTGGGGAGGTTCCGTCTTCTGTCTGCAGCACCCGAGATCTCCTAGGAGCCCTTCGAGAGTCTTCCCCGAGTCCCTCCCAGTACGGGCTGCCGGGGAAATGCGGGGGTTGGGCTGGAAACGCAGGTAGCATCTAGTGCCTCCCCATGGACAGGGGAGGTAATTAGCGGACTTCCCCTTGCGAGGGAACACCTGTGACACCAGGAAGCTGCGTGGAGGGCGGCCCCGAACCTCCCCCACACAGTCAGCCGTGTTCCGGAATTCTGAGTGTGGGGAGGTTCCGTCTTCTGTCTGCAGCACCCGAGATCTCCGAGGAGCCCTTCGAGAGTCTTCCCCGAGTCCCTCCCAGTACGGGCTGCCGGGGAAATGCGGGGGTTGGGCTGGAAACGCAGGTAGCATCTAGTGCCTCCCCATGGACAGGGGAGGTAATTAGCGGACTTCCCCTTGCGAGGGAACACCTGTGACACCAGGAAGCTGCGTGGAGGGCGGCCCCGAACCTCCCCCACACAGTCAGCCGTGTTCCGGAATTCTGAGTGTGGGGAGGTTCCGTCTTCTGTCTGCAGCACCCGAGATCTCCTAGGAGCCCTTCGAGAGTCTTCCCCGAGTCCCTCCCATTACGGGCTGCCGGGGAAATGCGGGGGTTGGGCTGGAAACGCAGGTAGCATCTAGTGCCTCCCCATGGACAGGGGAGGTAATTAGCGGACTTCCCCTTGCGAGGGAACACCTGTGACACCAGGAAGCTGCGTGGAGGGCGGCCCCGAACCTCCCCCACACAGTCAGCCGTGTTCCGGAATTCTGAGTGTGGGGAGGTTCCGTCTTCTGTCTGCAGCACCCGAGATCTCCTAGGAGCCCTTCGAGAGTCTTCCCCGAGTCCCTCCCAGTACGGGCTGCCGGGGAAATGCGGGGGTTGGGCTGGAAACGCAGGTAGCATCTAGTGCCTCCCCATGGACAGGGGAGGTAATTAGCGGACTTCCCCTTGCGAGGGAACACCTGTGACACCAGGAAGCTGCGTGGAGGGCGGCCCCGAACCTCCCCCACACAGTCAGCCGTGTTCCGGAATTCTGAGTGTGGGGAGGTTCCGTCTTCTGTCTGCAGCACCCGAGATCTCCTAGGAGCCCTTCGAGAGTCTTCCCCGAGTCCCTCCCAGTACGGGCTGCCGGGGAAATGCGGGGGTTGGGCTGGAAACGCAGGTAGCATCTAGTGCCTCCCCATGGACAGGGGAGGTAAGTAGCGGACTTCCCCTTGCGAGGGAACACCTGTGACACCAGGAAGCTGCGTGGAGGGCGGCCCCGAACCTCCCCCACACAGTCAGCCGTGTTCCGGAATTCTGAGTGTGGGGAGGTTCCGTCTTCTGTCTGCAGCACCCGAGATCTCCGAGGAGCCCTTCGAGAGTCTTCCCCGAGTCCCTCCCAGTACGGGGTGCCGGGGAAATGCGGGGGTTGGGCTGGAAACGCAGGTAGCATCTAGTGCCTCCCCATGGACAGGGGAGGTAATTAGCGGACTTCCCCTTGCGAGGGAACACCTGTGACACCAGGAAGCTGCGTGGAGGGCGGCCCCGAACCTCCCCCACACAGTCAGCCGTGTTCCGGAATTCTGAGTGTGGGGAGGTTCCGTCTTCTGTCTGCAGCACCCGAGATCTCCGAGGAGCCCTTCGAGAGTCTTCCCCGAGTCCCTCCCAGTACAGGCTGCCGGGGAAATGCGGGGGTTGGGCTGGAAACGCAGGTAGCATCTAGTGCCTCCCCATGGACAGGGGAGGTAATTAGCGGACTTCCCCTTGCGAGGGAACACCTGTGACACCAGGAAGCTGCGTGGAGGGCGGCCCCGAACCTCCCCGACACAGTCAGCCGTGTTCCGGAATTCTGAGTGTGGGGAGGTTCCGTCTTCTGTCTGCAGCACCCGAGATCTCCGAGGAGCCCTTCGAGAGTCTTCCCCGAGTCCCTCCCAGTACGGGGTGCCGGGGAAATGCGGGGGTTGGGCTGGAAACGCAGGTAGCATCTAGTGCCTCCCCATGGACAGGGGAGGTAATTAGCGGACTTCCCCTTGCGAGGGAACACCTGTGACACCAGGAAGCTGCGTGGAGGGCGGCCCCGAACCTCCCCCACACAGTCAGCCGTGTTCCGGAATTCTGAGTGTGGGGAGGTTCCGTCTTCTGTCTGCAGCACCCGAGATCTCCTAGGAGCCCTTCGAGAGTCTTCCCCGAGTCCCTCCCAGTACGGGCTGCCGGGGAAATGCGGGGGTTGGGCTGGAAACGCAGGTAGCATCTAGTGCCTCCCCATGGACAGGGGAGGTAATTAGCGGACTTCCCCTTGCGAGGGAACACCTGTGACACCAGGAAGCTGCGTGGAGGGCGCCCCGAACCTCCCCCACACAGTCAGCCGTGTTCCGGAATTCTGAGTGTGGGGAGGTTCCGTCTTCTGTCTGCAGCACCCGAGATCTCCGAGGAGCCCTTCGAGAGTCTTCCCCGAGTCCCTCCGAGTACGGGCTGCCGGGGAAATGCGGGGGTTGGGCTGGAAACGCAGGTAGCATCTAGTGCCTCCCCATGGACAGGGGAGGTAATTAGCGGACTTCCCCTTGCGAGGGAACACCTGTGACACCAGGAAGCTGCGTGGAGGGCGGCCCCGAACCTCCCCCACACAGTCAGCCGTGTTCCGGAATTCTGAGTGTGGGGAGGTTCCGTCTTCTGTCTGCAGCACCCGAGATCTCCGAGGAGCCCTTCGAGAGTCTTCCCCGAGTCCCTCCCAGTACGGGCTGCCGGGGAAATGCGGGGGTTGGGCTGGAAACGCAGGTAGCATCTAGTGCCTCCCCATGGACAGGGGAGGTAATTAGCGGACTTCCCCTTGCGAGGGAACACCTGTGACACCAGGAAGCTGCGTGGAGGGCGGCCCCGAACCTCCCCCACACAGTCAGCCGTGTTCCGGAATTCTGAGTGTGGGGAGGTTCCGTCTTCTGTCTGCAGCACCCGAGATCTCCGAGGAGCCCTTCGAGAGTCTTCCCCGAGTCCCTCCCAGTACGGGCTGCCGGGGAAATGCGGGGGTTGGGCTGGAAACGCAGGTAGCATCTAGTGCCTCCCCATGGACAGGGGAGGTAATTAGCGGACTTCCCCTTGCGAGGGAACACCTGTGAAACCAGGAAGCTGCGTGGAGGGCGGCCCCGAACCTCCCCCACACAGTCAGCCGTATTCCGGAATTCTGAGTGTGGGGAGGTTCCGTCTTCTGTCTGCAGCACCCGAGATCTCCGAGGAGCCCTTCGAGAGTCTTCCCCGAGTCCCTCCCAGTACGGGCTGCCGGGGAAATGCGGGGGTTGGGCTGGAAACGCAGGTAGCATCTAGTGCCTCCCCATGGACAGGGGAGGTAATTAGCGGACTTCCCCTTGCGAGGGAACACCTGTGACACCAGGAAGCTGCGTGGAGGGCGGCCCCGAACCTCCCCCACACAGTCAGCCGTATTCCGGAATTCTGAGTGTGGGGAGGTTCCGTCTTCTGTCTGCAGCACCCGAGATCTCCGAGGAGCCCTTCGAGAGTCTTCCCCGAGTACCTCCCAGTACGGGCTGCCGGGGAAATGCGGGGGTTGGGCTGGAAACGCAGGTAGCATCTAGTGCCTCCCCATGGACAGGGGAGGTAATTAGCGGACTTCCCCTTGCGAGGGAACACCTGTGACACCAGGAAGCTGCGTGGAGGGCGGCCCCGAACCTCCCCCACACAGTCAGCCGTGTTCCGGAATTCTGAGTGTGGGGAGGTTCCGTCTTCTGTCTGCAGCACCCGAGATCTCCGAGGAGCCCTTCGAGAGTCTTCCCCGAGTCCCTCCCAGTACGGGCTGCCGGGGAAATGCGGGGGTTGGGCTGGAAACGCAGGTAGAATCTAGTGCCTCCCCATGGACAGGGGAGGTAATTAGCGGACTTCCCCTTGCGAGGGAACACCTGTGACACCAGGAAGCTGCGTGGAGGGCGGCCCCGAACCTCCCCCACACAGTCAGCCGAGTTCAGGAATTCTGAGTGTGGGGAGGTTCCGTCTTCTGTCTGCAGCACCCGAGATCTCTGAGGAGCCCTTCGAGAGTCTTCCCCGAGTCCCTCCCAGTACGGGCTGCCGGGGAAAGGCGGGGGTTGGGCTGGAAACGCAGGTAGCATCTAGTGCCTCCCCATGGACAGGGGAGGTAATTAGCGGACTTCCCCTTGCGAGGGAACACCTGTGACACCAGGAAGCTGCGTGGAGGGCGGCCCCGAACCTCCCCCACACAGTCAGCCGTGTTCCGGAATTCTGAGTGTGGGGAGGTTCCGTCTTCTGTCTGCAGCACCCGAGATCTCCTAGGAGCCCTTCGAGAGTCTTCCCCGAGTCCCTCCCAGTACGGGCTGCCGGGGAAATGCGGGGGTTGGGCTGGAAACGCAGGTAGCATCTAGTGCCTCCCCATGGACAGGGGAGGTAATTAGCGGACTTCCCCTTGCGAGGGAACACCTGTGACACCAGGAAGCTGCGTGGAGGGCGGCCCCGAACCTCCCCGACACAGTCAGCCGTGTTCCGGAATTCTGAGTGTGGGGAGGTTCCGTCTTCTGTCTGCAGCACCCGAGATCTCCGAGGAGCCCTTCGAGAGTCTTCCCCGAGTCCCTCCCAGTACGGGCTGCCGGGGAAATGCGGGGGTTGGGCTGGAAACGCAGGTAGCATCTAGTGCCTCCCCATGGACAGGGGAGGTAAGTAGCGGACTTCCCCTTGCGAGGGAACACCTGTGACACCAGGAAGCTGCGTGGAGGGCGGCCCCGAACCTCCCCCACACAGTCAGCCGTGTTCCGGAATTCTGAATGTGAGGAGGTTCCGTCTTCCTTCTGCAGCACCCGGGATCACCAAGGAGCCCTTCGAGAGTCTTCCCCGAGTCCCTCCCAGTGCGGGCTGCCGGGGAAAGGCGGGGGTTGGGCTGGAAACGCAGGTAGCATCTAGTGCCTCCCCATGGACAGGGGAGGTAAGTAGCGGACTTCCCCTTGCGAGGGAACACCTGTGACACCAGGAAGCTGCGTGGAGGGCGGCCCCGAACCTCCCCCACACAGTCAGCCGTGTTCCGGAATTCTGAGTGTGGGGAGGTTCCGTCTTCTGTCTGCAGCACCCGAGATCTCCTAGGAGCCCTTCGAGAGTCTTCCCCGAGTCCCTCCCAGTACGGGCTGCCGGGGAAATGCGGGGGTTGGGCTGGAAACGCAGGTAGCATCTAGTGCCTCCCCATGGACAGGGGAGGTAATTAGCGGACTTCCCCTTGCGAGGGAACACCTGTGACACCAGGAAGCTGCGTGGAGGGCGGCCCCGAACCTCCCCCACACAGTCAGCCGTGTTCCGGAATTCTGAATGTGAGGAGGTTCCGTCTTCTGTCTGCAGCACCCGAGATCTCCTAGGAGCCCTTCGAGATTCTTCCCCGAGTCCCTCCCAGTGCGGGCTGCCGGGGAAAGGCGGGGGTTGGGCTGGAAACGCAGGTAGCATCTACGCCTCCCCATTGACAGGGGAGGTAATTAGCGGACTTCCCCTTGCGAGGGAACACCTGTGACACCAGGAAGCTGCGTGGAGTGCGGCCCTGAACCTCACCCACACAGTCAGCCGTGTTCCGGAATTCTGAGTGTGGGGAGGTTCCGTCTTCTGTCTGCAGCACCCGAGATCTCCGAGGAGCCCTTCGAGAGTCTTCCCCGAGTCCCTCCCAGTGCGGGCTGCCGGGGAAAGGCGGGGGTTGGGCTGGAAACGCAGGTAGCATCTAGTGCCTCCCCATGGACAGGGGAGGTAATTAGCGGACTTCCCCTTGCGAGGGAACACCTGTGACACCAGGAAGCTGCGTGGAGGGCGGCCCCGAACCTCCCCCACACAGTCAGCCGTGTTCCGGAATTCTGAGTGTGGGGAGGTTCCGTCTTCTGTCTGCAGCACCCGAGATCTCCTAGGAGCCCTTCGAGAGTCTTCCCCGAGTCCCTCCCAGTACGGGGTGCCGGGGAAATGCGGGGGTTGGGCTGGAAACGCAGGTAGCATCTAGTGCCTCCCCATGGACAGGGGAGGTAAGTAGCGGACTTCCCCTTGCGAGGGAACACCTGTGACACCAGGAAGCTGCGTGGAGTTCGGCCCTAAACCTCACCCAAACAGTCACCCTTGTTCCGGAATTCTGAGTGTGGGGAGGTTCCGTCTTCTGTCTGCAGCACCCGAGATCTCCTAGGAGCCCTTCGAGAGTCTTCCCCGAGTCCCTCCCAGTGCGGGCTGCCGGGGAAAGGCGGGGGTTGGGCTGGAAACCCAGGTAGCATCTACGCCTCCCCATGGACAGGGGAGGTAATTAGCGGACTTCCCCTTGCGAGGGAACACCTGTGACACCAGGAAGCTGCGTGGAGTGCGGCCATGAACCTCACCCACACAGTCAGCCGTGTTCCGGAATTCTGAGTGTGGGGAGGTTACGTGTTCTGTCTGCAGCACCCGAGATCTCCGAGGAGCCCTTCGAGAGTCTTCCCCGAGTCCCTCCCAGTGCGGTCTGCCGGGGAAAGGCGGGGGTTGGGCTGGAAACGCAGGTAGCATCTAGTGCCTCCCCAAGGACAGGGGAGGTAATTAGCGGACTTCCCCTTGCGAGGGAACACCTGTGACACCAGGAAGCTGCGTGGAGGGCGGCCCTGAACCTCACCCACACAGTCAGCCGTGTTCCGGAATTCTGAGTGTTGGGAGGTTCCGTCTTCTGTCTGCAGCACCCGAGATCTCCGAGGAGCCCTTCGAGAGTCTTCCCCGAGTCCCTCCCAGTACGGGCTGCCGGGGAAATGCGGGGGTTAGGCTGGAAACGCAGGTAGCATCTAGTGCCTCCCCATGGACAGGGGAGGTAATTAGCGGAATTCCCCTTGCGAGGGAACACCTGTGACACCAGGAAGCTGCGTGGAGGGCGGCCCCGAACCTCCCCCACACAGTCAGCCGTGTTCCGGAATTCTGAGTGTGGGGAGGTTCCGTCTTCTGTCTGCAGCACCCGAGATCTCCTAGGAGCCCTTCGAGAGTCTTCCCCGAGTCCCTCCCAGTACGGGCTGCCGGGGAAATGCGGGGGTTGGGCTGGAAACGCAGGTAGCATCTAGTGCCTCCCCATGGACAGGGGAGGTAAGTAGCGGATTTCCCCTTGCGAGGGAACACCTGTGACACCAGGAAGCTGCGTGGAGGGCGGCCCTAAACCTCACCCAAACAGTCACCATTGTTCCGGAATTCTGAGTGTGGGGAGGTTCCGTCTTCTGTCTGCAGCACCCGAGATCTCCTAGGAGCCCTTCGAGAGTCTTCCCCGAGTCCCTCCCAGTACGGGCTGCCGGGGAAATGCGGGGGTTGGGCTGGAAACGCAGGTAGCATCTAGTGCCTCCCCATGGACAGGGGAGGTAATTAGCGGACTTCCCCTTGCGAGGGAACACCTGTGACACCAGGAAGCTGCGTGGAGGGCGGCCCCGAACCTCCCCCACACAGTCAGCCGTGTTCCGGTATTCTGAGTGTGGGGAGGTTCCGTCTTCTGTCTGCAGCACCCGAGATCTCCGAGGAGCCCTTGGAGAGTCTTCCCCGAGTCCCTCCCAGTACGGGCTGCCGGGGAAATGCGGGGGTTGGGCTGGAAACCCAGGTAGCATCTAGTGCCTCCCCATGGACAGGGGAGGTAATTAGCGGAATTCCCCTTGCGAGGGAACACCTGTGACACCAGGAAGCTGCGTGGAGGGCGGCCCCGAACCTCCCCCACACAGTCAGCAGTGTTCCGGAATTCTGAATGTGGGGAGGTTCCGTCTTCTGTCTGCAGCGCCCGAGATCTCCTAGGAGCCCTTCGAGAGTCTTCCCCGAGTCCCTCCCAGTACGGGCAGCCGGGGAAATGCGGGGGTTGGGCTGGAAACGCAGGTAGCATCTAGTGCCTCCCCATGGACAGGGGAGGTAATTAGCGGACTTCCCCTTGCGAGGGAACACCTGTGACACCAGGAAGCTGCGTGGAGGGCGGCCCCGAACCTCCCCCACACAGTCAGCCGTGTTCCGGAATTCTGAGTGTGGGGAGGTTCCGTCTTCTGTCTGCAGCACCCGAGATCTCCGAGGAGCCCTTCGAGAGTCTTCCCCGAGTCCCTCCCAGTACGGGCTGCCGGGGAAATGCGGGGGTTGGGCTGGAAACGCAGGTAGCATCTAGTGCCTCCCCATGGACAGGGGAGGTAATTAGCGGACTTCCCCTTGCGAGGGAACACCTGTGACACCAGGAAGCTGCGTGGAGGGCGGCCCCGAACCTCCCCCACACAGTCAGCCGTGTTCCGGAATTCTGAGTGTGGGGAGGTTCCGTCTTCTGTCTGCAGCACCCGAGATCTCCTAGGAGCCCTTCGAGAGTCTTCCCCGAGTCCCTCCCAGTGCGGGCTGCCGGGGAAATGCGGGGGTTGGGCTGGAAACGCAGGTAGCATCTACGCCTCCGCATGGACAGGGGAGGTAATTAGCGGACTTCCCCTTGCGAGGGAACACCTGTGACACCAGGAAGCTGCGTGGAGTGCGGCCATGAACCTCACCCACACAGTCAGCCGTGTTCCGGAATTCTGAGTGTGGGGAGGTTACGTGTTCTGTCTGCAGCACCCGAGATCTCCGAGGAGCCCTTCGAGAGTCTTCCCCGAGTCCCTCCCAGTGCGGTCTGCCGGGGAAATGCGGGGGTTGGGCTGGAAACGCAGGTAGCATCTAGTGCCTCCCCATGGACAGGGGAGGTAAGTAGCGGATTTCCCCTTGCGAGGGAACACCTGTGACACCAGGAAGCTGCGTGGAGGGCGGCCCTAAACCTCACCCAAACAGTCACCCTTGTTCCGGAATTCTGAGTGTGGGGAGGTTCCGTCTTCTGTCTGCAGCACCCGAGATCTCCTAGGAGCCCTTCGAGATTCTTCCCCGAGTCCCTCCCAGTACGGGCTGCCGGGGAAATGCGGGGGTTGGGCTGGAAACGCAGGTAGCATCTAGTGCCTCCCCATGGACAGGGGAGGTAATTAGCGGACTTCCCCTTGCGAGGGAACACCTGTGACCCCAGGAAGCTGCGTGGAGGGCGGCCCCGAACCTCCCCCACACAGTCAGCCGTGTTCCGGTATTCTGAGTGTGGGGAGGTTCCGTCTTCTGTCTGCAGCACCCGAGATCTCCGAGGAGCCCTTGGAGAGTCTTCCCCGAGTCCCTCCCAGTACGGGCTGCCGGGGAAATGCGGGGGTTGGGCTGGAAACGCAGGTAGCATCTAGTGCCTCCCCATGGACAGGGGAGGTAATTAGCGGAATTCCCCTTGCGAGGGAACACCTGTGACACCAGGAAGCTGCGTGGAGGGCGGCCCCGAACCTCCCCCACACAGTCAGCCGTGTTCCGGAATTCTGAATGTGGGGAGGTTCCGTCTTCTGTCTGCAGCGCCCGAGATCTCCTAGGAGCCCTTCGAGAGTCTTCCCCGAGTCCCTCCCAGTACGGGCAGCCGGGGAAATGCGGGGGTTGGGCTGGAAACGCAGGTAGCATCTAGTGCCTCCCCATGGACAGGGGAGGTAATTAGCGGACTTCCCCTTGCGAGGGAACACCTGTGACACCAGGAAGCTGCGTGGAGGGCGGCCCCGAACCTCCCCCACACAGTCAGCCGTGTTCCGGAATTCTGAGTGTGGGGAGGTTCCGTCTTCTGTCTGCAGCAAACGAGATCTCCTAGGAGCCCTTCGAGAGTCTTCCCCGAGTCCCTCCCAGTACGGGCTGCCGGGGAAATGCGGGGGTTGGGCTGGAAACGCAGGTAGCATCTAGAGCCTCCCCATGGACAGGGGAGGTAATTAGCGGACTTCCCCTTGCGAGGGAACACCTGTGACACCAGGAAGCTGCGTGGAGGGCGGCCCCGAACCTCCCCCACACAGTCAGCCGTGTTCCGGAATTCTGAGTGTGGGGAGGTTCCGTCTTCTGTCTGCAGCACCCGAGATCTCCTAGGAGCCCTTCGAGAGTCTTCCCCGAGTCCCTCCCAGTGCGGGCTGCCGGGGAAATGCGGGGGTTGGGCTGGAAACGCAGGTAGCATCTACGCCTCCGCATGGACAGGGGAGGTAATTAGCGGAATTCCCCTTGCGAGGGAACACCTGTGACTCCAGGAAGCTTCGTGGAGGGCGGCCCTGATCCTCACCTACACAGTCACCCTTGTTCCGGAATTCTGAGTGTGGGGAGGTTCCGTCTTCTGTCTGCAGCACCCGAGATCTCCTAGGAGCCCTTTGAGAGTCTTCCCCGAGTCCCTCCCAGTACGGGCTGCCGGGGAAATGCGGGGGTTGGGCTGGAAACGCAGGTAGCATCTAGTGCCTCCCCATGGACAGGGGAGGTAAGTAGCGGACTTCCCCTTGCGAGGGAACACCTGTGACACTAGGAAGCTGCGTGGAGGGCCGCCCCGAACCTCCCCCACACAGTCAGCCGTGTTCAGGAATTCTGAATGTGAGGAGGTTCCGTCTTCTGTCTGCAGCACCCGGGATCTCCTAGGAGCCCTTCGAGAGTCTTCCCCGAGTCCCTCCCAGTGCGGGATGCCGGGGAAAGGCGGGGGTTGGGCTGGAAACGCAGGTAGCATCTACGCCTCCCCATGGACCAGGGAGGTAATTAGCGGACTTCCCCTTGCGAGGGAACACCTGTGACACCAGGAAGCTGCGTGGAGTGCGGCCCTGAACCTCACCCACACAGTCAGCCGTGTTCCGGAATTCTGAGTGTGGGGAGGTTCCGTCTTCTGTCTGCAGCACCCGAGATCTCCGAGGAGCACTTCGAGAGTCTTCCCCGAGTCCCTCCCTGTGCGGGCTGCCGGGGAAAGGCGGGGGTTGGGCTGGAAACGCAGGTAGCATCTAGTGCCTCCCCATGGACAGGGGAGGTAATTAGCGGACTTCCCCTTGCGAGGGAACACCTGTGACCCCAGGAAGCTGCGTGGAGTGCGGCCCTTAACCTCACCCACACAGTCAGCCGTGTTCCGGAATTCTGAGTGTGGGGAGGTTACGTGTTCTGTCTGCAGCACCCGAGATCTCCGTGGAGCCCTTCGAGAGTCTTCCCCAAGTCCCTCCCAGTGCGGTCTGCCGGGGAAATGCGGGGGTTGGGCTGGAAACGCAGGTAGCATCTAGTGCCTCCCCATGGACAGGGGAGGTAAGTAGCGGATTTCCCCTTGCGAGGGAACACCTGTGACACCAGGAAGCTGCGTGGAGGGCGGCCCTAAACCTCACCCAAACAGTCACCCTTGTTCCGGAATTCTGAGTGTGGGGAGGTTCCGTCTTCTGTCTGCAGCACCCGAGATCTCCTAGGAGCCCTTCGAGAGTCTTCCCCGAGTCCCTCCCAGTACGGGCTGCCGGGGAAATGCGGGGGTTGGGCTGGAAACGCAGGTAGCATCTAGTGCCTCCCCATGGACAGGGGAGGTAATTAGCGGACTTCCCCTTGCGAGGGAACACCTGTGACACCAGGAAGCTGCGTGGAGGGCGGCCCCGAACCTCCCCCACACAGTCAGCCGTGTTCCGGAATTCTGAGTGTGGGGAGGTTCCGTCTTCTGTCTGCAGCACCCGAGATCTCCGAGGAGCCCTTCGAGAGTCTTCCCCGAGTCCCTCCCAGTAAGGGCTGCCGGGGAAATGCGGGGGTTGGGCTGGAAACGCAGGTAGCATCTAGTGCCTCCCCATGGACAGGGGAGGTAATTAGCGGAATTCCCCTTGCGAGGGAACACCTGTGACACCAGGAAGCTGCGTGGAGGGCGGCCCCGAACCTCCCCCACACAGTCAGTCGTGTTCCGGAATTCTGAATGTGGGGAGGTTCCGTCTTCTGTCTGCAGCGCCCGAGACCTCCTAGGAGCCCTTCGAGAGTCTTCCCCGAGTCCCTCCCAGTACGGGCAGCCGGGGAAATGCGGGGGTTGGGCTGGAAACGCAGGTAGCATCTAGTGCCTCCCCATGGACAGGTTAGGTAATTAGCGGACTTCCCCTTGCGAGGGAACACCTGTGACACCAGGAAGCTGCGTGGAGTGCGGCCCTGAACCTCACCCACACAGTCAGCCGTGTTCCGGAATTCTGAGTGTTGGGAGGTTCCGTCTTCTGTCTGCAGCACCCGAGATCTCCGAGGAGCCCTTCGAGAGTCTTCCCCGAGTCCCTCCCAGTACGGGCTGCCGGGGAAATGCGGGGGTTGGGCTGGAAACGCATGTAGCATCTAGTGCCTCCCCATGGACAGGGGAGGTAATTAGCGGACTTCCCCTTGCGAGGGAACACCTGTGACACCAGGAAGCTGCGTGGAGTGCGGCCCTGAACCTCACCCACACAGTCAGGCGTGTTCCGGAATTCTGAGTGTTGGGAGGTTCCGTCTTCTGTCTGCAGCACCCGAGATCTCCAAGGAGCCCTTCGAGATTCTTCCCCGAGTCCCTCCCAGTACGGGCTGCAGGGGAAATGCGGGGGTTTGGCTGGAAACGCAGGTAGCATCTAGTGCCTCCCCATGGACAGGGGAGGTAATTAGCGGACTTCCCCTTGCGAGGGAACACCTGTGACACCAGGAAGCTGCGTGGAGTGCGGCCCTGAACCTCACCCACACAGTCAGGCGTGTTCCGGAATTCTGAGTGTTGGGAGGTTCCGTCTTCTGTCTGCAGCACCCGAGATCTCCGAGGAGCCCTTCGAGAGTCTTCCCCGAGTCCCTCCCAGTACGGGCTGCCGGGGAAATGCGGGGGTTGGGCTGGAAACGCTGGTAGCATCTCGTGCCTCCCCATGGACCGGGGAGGTATTTAGCGGAATTCCCCTTGCGAGGGAACACCTGTGACACCAGGAAACTGCGTGGAGGGCGACCCCGAACCTCCCCCACACAGTCAGCCGTGTTCCGGAATTCTGAGTGTGGGGAGGTTCCGTCTTCTGTCTGCAGCACCCGAGATCTCCGAGGAGCCCTTCGAGAGTCTTCCCCGAGTCCCTCCCAGTACGGGCTACCAGGGAAATTCGGGGGTTGGGCTGGAAATGCAGGTAGCATCTAGTGCCTCCCCATGGACAGGGGAGGTAATTAGCGGACTTCCCCTTGCGAGGGAACACCTGTGACACCAGGAAGCTGCGTGGAGGGCGGCCCCGAACCTCCCCCACACAGTCAGCCGTGTTCCGGAATTCTGAGTGTGGGGAGGTTCCGTCTTCTGTCTGCAGCACCCGAGATCTCCTAGGAGCCCTTCGAGAGTCTTCCCCGAGTCCCTCCCAGTACGGGCTGCCGGGGAAATGCGGGGGTTGGGCTGGAAACGCAGGTAGCATCTAGTGCCTCCCCATGGACAGGGGAGGTAATTAGCGGACTTCCCCTTGCGAGGGAACACCTGTGACACCAGGAAGCTGCGTGGAGGGCGGCCCCGAACCTCCCCCACACAGTCAGCCGTGTTCCGGAATTCTGAGTGTGGGGAGGTTCCGTCTTCTGTCTGCAGCACCCGAGATCTCCTAGGAGCCCTTCGAGAGTCTTCCCCGAGTCCCTCCCAGTACGGGCTGCCGGGGAAATGCGGGGGTTGGGCTGGAAACGCAGGTAGCATCTAGTGCCTCCCCATGGACAGGGGAGGTAAGTAGCGGACTTCCCCTTGCGAGGGAACACCTGTGACACCAGGAAGCTGCGTGGAGGGCGGCCCTGAACCTCACCCACACAGTCAGCCGTGTTCCGGAATTCTGAGTGTGGGGAGGTTCCGTCTTCTGTCTGCAGCACCCGAGATCTCCTAGGAGCCCTTCGAGAGTCTTCCCCGAGTCCCTCCCAGTACGGGCTGCCGGGGAAATGCGGGGGTTGGGCTGGAAACGCAGGTAGCATCTACGCCTCCCCATGGACCAGGGAGGTAATTAGCGGACTTCCCCTTGCGAGGGAACACCTGTGACACCAGGAAGCTGCGTGGAGGGCGGCCCCGAACCTCCCCCACACAGTCAGCCGTGTTCCGGAATTCTGAGTGTGGGGAGGTTCCGTCTTCTGTCTGCAGCACCCGAGATCTCCTAGGAGCCCTTCGAGAGTCTTCCCCGAGTCCCTCCCAGTACGGGCTGCCGGGGAAATGCGGGGGTTGGGCTGGAAACGCAGGTAGCATCTAGTGCCTCCCCATGGACAGGGGAGGTAAGTAGCGGACTTCCCCTTGCGAGGGAACACCTGTGACACCAGGAAGCTGCGTGGAGGGCGGCCCTGAACCTCACCCACACAGTCAGCCGTGTTCCGGAATTCTGAGTGTGGGGAGGTTCCGTCTTCTGTCTGCAGCACCCGAGATCTCCTAGGAGCCCTTCGAGAGTCTTCCCCGAGTCCCTCCCAGTACGGGCTGCCGGGGAAATGCGGGGGTTGGGCTGGAAACGCAGGTAGCATCTACGCCTCCCCATGGACCAGGGAGGTAATTAGCGGACTTCCCCTTGCGAGGGAACACCTGTGACACCAGGAAGCTGCGTGGAGTGCGGCCCTGAACCTCACCCACACAGTCAGTCGTGTTCCGGAATTCTGAGTGTGGGGAGGTTCCGTCTTCTGTCTGCAGCACCCGAGATCTCCGAGGAGCCCTTCGAGAGTCTTCTCCGAGTCCCTCCCAGTGCGGGCTGCCGGGGAAAGGCGGGGGTTGGGCTGGAAACGCAGGTAGCATCTACGCCTCCCCATGGACAGGGGAGGTAATTAGCGGACTTCCCCTTGCGAGGGAACACCTGTGACACCAGGAAACTGCGTGGAGTGAGGCCCCGAACTTCACCCACACAGTCAGCCGTGTTCCGGAATTCTGAGTGTGGGGAGGTTCCGTCTTCTGTCTGCAGCACCCGAGATCTCCGAGTAGCCCTTCGAGAGTCTTCCCCGAGTCCCTCCCAGTACGGGCTGCCGGGGAAATGCGGGGGTTGGGCTGGAAACGCAGGTAGCATCTAGTGCCTCCCCATGGACAGGGGAGGTAATTAGCGGACTTCCCCTTGCGAGGGAACACCTGTGACACCAGGAAGCTGCGTGGAGTGAGGCCCCGAACCTCCCCCACACAGTCAGCCGTGTTCCGGAATTCTGAGTGTGGGGAGGTTCCGTCTTCTGTCTGCAGCACCCGAGATCTCCGAGGAGCCCTTCAAGAGTCTTCCCCGAGTCCCTCCCAGTACGGGCTGCCGGGGAAATGCGGGGATTGTGCTGGAAACGCAGGTAGCATCTAGTGCCTCCCCATGGACAGGGGAGGTATTTAGCGGACTTCCCCTTGCGAGGGAACACCTGTGACACCAGGAAGCTGCATGGAGGGCGGCCCCGAACCTCCCCCACACAGTCAGCCGTGTTCCGGAATTCTGAGTGTGGGGAGGTTCCGTCTTCTGTCTGCAGCAAACGAGATCTCCGAGGAGCCCTTCGAGAGTCTTCCCCGAGTCCCTCCCAGTACGGGCTGCCGGGGAAATGCGGGGGTTGGGCTGGAAACGCAGGTAGCATCTAGTGCCTCCCCATGGACAGGGGAGGTAATTAGCGGACTTCCCCTTGCGAGGGAACACCTGTGACACCAGGAAGCTGAGTGGAGGGCGGCCCCGAACCTCCCCCACACAGTCAGCCGTGTTCCGGAATTCTGAGTGTGGGGAGGTTCCGTCTTCTGTCTGCAGCACCCGAGATCTCCTAGGAGCCCTTCGAGAGTCTTCCCCGAGTCCCTCCCAGTGCGGGCTGCCGGGGAAATGCGGGGGTTGGGCTGGAAACGCAGGTAGCATCTACGCCTCCGCATGGACAGGGGAGGTAATTAGCGGAATTCCCCTTGCAAGGGAACACCTGTGACTCCAGGAAGCTTCGTGGAGGGCGGCCCTGAACCTCACCTACACAGTCACCCTTGTTCCGGAATTCTGAGTGTGGGGAGGTTCCGTCTTCTGTCTGCAGCACCCGAGATCTCCTAGGAGCCCTTCGAGAGTCTTCCCCGAGTCCCTCCCAGTACGGGCTGCCGGGGAAATGCGGGGGTTGGGCTGGAAACGCAGGTAGCATCTAGTGCCTCCCCATGGACAGGGGAGGTAAGTAGCGGACTTCCCCTTGCGAGGGAACACCTGTGACACTAGGAAGCTGCGTGGAGGGCCGCCCCGAACCTCCCCCACACAGTCAGCCGTGTTCCGGAATACTGAATGTGAGGAGGTTCCGTCTTCTGTCTGCAGCACCCGGGATCTCCTAGGAGCCCTTCGAGAGTCTTCCCCGAGTCCCTCCCAGTGCGGGATGCCGGGGAAAGGCGGGGGTTGGGCTGGAAACGCAGGTAGCATCTACGCCTCCCCATGGACCAGGGAGGTAATTAGCGGAATTCCCCTTGCGAGGGAACACCTGTGACACCAGGAAGCTGCGTGGAGTGCGGCCCTGAACCTCACCCACACAGTCAGCCGTGTTCCGGAATTCTGAGTGTGGGGAGGTTCCGTCTTCTGTCTGCAGCACCCGAGATCTCCGAGGAGCCCTTCGAGAGTCTTCCCCGAGTCCCTCCCAGTGCGGGCTGCCGGGGAAAGGCGTGGGTTGGGCTGGAAACGCAGGTTGCATCTAGTGCCTCCCCATGGACAGGGGAGGTAATTAGCGGACTTCCCCTTGCGAGGGAACACCTGTGACACCAGGAAGCTGCGTGGAGTGCGGCCCTTAACCTCCCCCACACAGTCAGCCGTGTTCCGGAATTCTGAGTGTGGGGAGGTTCCGTCTTCTGTCTGCAGCACCCGAGATCTCCGAGGAGCCCTTCGAGAGTCTTCCCCGAGTCCCTCCCAGTACGGGCTACCAGGGAAATTCGGGGGTTGGGCTGGAAACGAAGGTAGCATCTAGTGCCTCCCCATGGACAGGGGAGGTAATTAGCGGACTTCCCCTTGCGAGGGAACACCTGTGACACCAGGAAGCTGCGTGGAGGGCGGCCCCGAACCTCCCCCACACAGTCAGCCGTGTTCCGGAATTCTGAGTGTGGGGAGGTTCCGTCTTCTGTCTGCAGCACCCGAGATCTCCTAGGAGCCCTTCGAGAGTCTTCCCCGAGTCCCTCCCAGTACGGGCTGCCGGGGAAATGCGGGGGTTGGGCTGGAAACGCAGGTAGCATCTAGTGCCTCCCCATGGACAGGGGAGGTAATTAGCGGACTTCCCCTTGCGAGGGAACACCTGTGACACCAGGAAGCTGCGTGGAGGGCGGCCCCGAACCTCCCCCACACAGTCAGCCGTGTTCCGGAATTCTGAGTGTGGGGAGGTTCCGTCTTCTGTCTGCAGCACCCGAGATCTCCTAGGAGCCCTTCGAGAGTCTTCCCCGAGTCCCTCCCAGTACGGGCTGCCGGGGAAATGCGGGGGTTGGGCTGGAAACGCAGGTAGCATCTAGTGCCTCCCCATGGACAGGGGAGGTAAGTAGCGGACTTCCCCTTGCGAGGGAACACCTGTGACACCAGGAAGCTGCGTGGAGGGCGGCCCTGAACCTCACCCACACAGTCAGCCGTGTTCCGGAATTCTGAGTGTGGGGAGGTTCCGTCTTCTGTCTGCAGCACCCGAGATCTCCTAGGAGCCCTTCGAGAGTCTTCCCCGAGTCCCTCCCAGTACGGGCTGCCGGGGAAATGCGGGGGTTGGGCTGGAAACGCAGGTAGCATCTACGCCTCCCCATGGACCAGGGAGGTAATTAGCGGACTTCCCCTTGCGAGGGAACACCTGTGACACCAGGAAGCTGCGTGGAGGGCGGCCCCGAACCTCCCCCACACAGTCAGCCGTGTTCCGGAATTCTGAGTGTGGGGAGGTTCCGTCTTCTGTCTGCAGCACCCGAGATCTCCTAGGAGCCCTTCGAGAGTCTTCCCCGAGTCCCTCCCAGTACGGGCTGCCGGGGAAATGCGGGGGTTGGGCTGGAAACGCAGGTAGCATCTAGTGCCTCCCCATGGACAGGGGAGGTAAGTAGCGGACTTCCCCTTGCGAGGGAACACCTGTGACACCAGGAAGCTGCGTGGAGGGCGGCCCTGAACCTCACCCACACAGTCAGCCGTGTTCCGGAATTCTGAGTGTGGGGAGGTTCCGTCTTCTGTCTGCAGCACCCGAGATCTCCTAGGAGCCCTTCGAGAGTCTTCCCCGAGTCCCTCCCAGTACGGGCTGCCGGGGAAATGCGGGGGTTGGGCTGGAAACGCAGGTAGCATCTACGCCTCCCCATGGACCAGGGAGGTAATTAGCGGACTTCCCCTTGCGAGGGAACACCTGTGACACCAGGAAGCTGCGTGGAGTGCGGCCCTGAACCTCACCCACACAGTCAGTCGTGTTCCGGAATTCTGAGTGTGGGGAGGTTCCGTCTTCTGTCTGCAGCACCCGAGATCTCCGAGGAGCCCTTCGAGAGTCTTCTCCGAGTCCCTCCCAGTGCGGGCTGCCGGGAAAGGCGGGGGTTGGGCTGGAAACGCAGGTAGCATCTACGCCTCCCCATGGACAGGGGAGGTAATTAGCGGACTTCCCCTTGCGAGGGAACACCTGTGACACCAGGAAACTGCGTGGAGTGAGGCCCCGAACTTCACCCACACAGTCAGCCGTGTTCCGGAATTCTGAGTGTGGGGAGGTTCCGTCTTCTGTCTGCAGCACCCGAGATCTCCGAGTAGCCCTTCGAGAGTCTTCCCCGAGTCCCTCCCAGTACGGGCTGCCGGGGAAATGCGGGGGTTGGGCTGGAAACGCAGGTAGCATCTAGTGCCTCCCCATGGACAGGGGAGGTAATTAGCGGACTTCCCCTTGCGAGGGAACACCTGTGACACCAGGAAGCTGCGTGGAGTGAGGCCCCGAACCTCCCCCACACAGTCAGCCGTGTTCCGGAATTCTGAGTGTGGGGAGGTTCCGTCTTCTGTCTGCAGCACCCGAGATCTCCGAGGAGCCCTTCAAGAGTCTTCCCCGAGTCCCTCCCAGTACGGGCTGCCGGGGAAATGCGGGGGTTGTGCTGGAAACGCAGGTAGCATCTAGTGCCTCCCCATGGACAGGGGAGGTATTTAGCGGACTTCCCTTGCGAGGGAACACCTGTGACACCAGGAAGCTGCATGGAGGGCGGCCCCGAACCTCCCCCACACAGTCAGCCGTGTTCCGGAATTCTGAGTGTGGGGAGGTTCCGTCTTCTGTCTGCAGCAAACGAGATCTCCGAGGAGCCCTTCGAGAGTCTTCCCCGAGTCCCTCCCAGTACGGGCTGCCGGGGAAATGCGGGGGTTGGGCTGGAAACGCAGGTAGCATCTAGTGCCTCCCCATGGACAGGGGAGGTAATTAGCGGACTTCCCCTTGCGAGGGAACACCTGTGACACCAGGAAGCTGAGTGGAGGGCGGCCCCGAACCTCCCCCACACAGTCAGCCGTGTTCCGGAATTCTGAGTGTGGGGAGGTTCCGTCTTCTGTCTGCAGCACCCGAGATCTCCTAGGAGCCCTTCGAGAGTCTTCCCCGAGTCCCTCCCAGTGCGGGCTGCCGGGGAAATGCGGGGGTTGGGCTGGAAACGCAGGTAGCATCTACGCCTCCGCATGGACAGGGGAGGTAATTAGCGGACTTCCCCTTGCAAGGGAACACCTGTGACTCCAGGAAGCTTCGTGGAGGGCGGCCCTGAACCTCACCTACACAGTCACCCTTGTTCCGGAATTCTGAGTGTGGGGAGGTTCCGTCTTCTGTCTGCAGCACCCGAGATCTCCTAGGAGCCCTTCGAGAGTCTTCCCCGAGTCCCTCCCAGTACGGGCTGCCGGGGAAATGCGGGGGTTGTGCTGGAAACGCAGGTAGCATCTAGTGCCTCCCCATGGACAGGGGAGGTAAGTAGCGGACTTCCCCTTGCGAGGGAACACCTGTGACACTAGGAAGCTGCGTGGAGGGCCGCCCCGAACCTCCCCCACACAGTCAGCCGTGTTCCGGAATACTGAATGTGAGGAGGTTCCGTCTTCTGTCTGCAGCACCCGGGATCTCCTAGGAGCCCTTCGAGAGTCTTCCCCGAGTCCCTCCCAGTGCGGGATGCCGGGGAAAGGCGGGGGTTGGGCTGGAAACGCAGGTAGCATCTACGCCTCCCCATGGACCAGGGAGGTAATTAGCGGAATTCCCCTTGCGAGGGAACACCTGTGACACCAGGAAGCTGCGTGGAGTGCGGCCCTGAACCTCACCCACACAGTCAGCCGTGTTCCGGAATTCTGAGTGTGGGGAGGTTCCGTCTTCTGTCTGCAGCACCCGAGATCTCCGAGGAGCCCTTCGAGAGTCTTCCCCGAGTCCCTCCCAGTACGGGCTGCCGGGGAAATGCGGGGGTTGGGCTGGAAACGCAGGTAGCATCTAGTGCCTCCCCATGGACAGGGGAGGTAATTAGCGGACTTCCCCTTGCGAGGGAACACCTGTGACACCAGGAAGCTGCGTGGAGGGCGGCCCCGAACCTCCCCCACACAGTCAGCCGTGTTCCGGAATTCTGAGTGTGGGGAGGTTCCGTCTTCTGTCTGCAGCACCCGAGATCTCCTAGGAGCCCTTCGAGAGTCTTCCCCGAGTCCCTCCCAGTGCGGGCTGCCGGGGAAATGCGGGGGTTGGGCTGGAAACGCAGGTAGCATCTACGCCTCCGCATGGACAGGGGAGGTAATTAGCGGACTTCCCCTTGCGAGGGAACACCTGTGACTCCAGGAAGCTTCGTGGAGGGCGGCCCTGAACCTCACCTACACAGTCACCCTTGTTCCGGAATTCTGAGTGTGGGGAGGTTCCGTCTTCTGTCTGCAGCACCCGAGATCTCCTAGGAGCCCTTCGAGAGTCTTCCCCGAGTCCCTCCCAGTACGGGCTGCCTGGGAAATGCGGGGGTTGGGCTGGAAACGCAGGTAGCATCTAGTGCCTCCCCATGGACAGGGGAGGTAAGTAGCGGACTTCCCCTTGCGAGGGAACACCTGTGACACTAGGAAGCTGCGTGGAGGGCCGCCCCGAACCTCCCCCACACAGTCAGCCGTGTTCCGGAATTCTGAATGTGAGGAGGTTCCGTCTTCTGTCTGCAGCACCCGGGATCTCCTAGGAGCCCTTCGAGAGTCTTCCCCGAGTCCCTCCCAGTGCGGGATGCCGGGGAAAGGCGGGGGTTGGGCTGGAAACGCAGGTAGCATCTACGCCTCCCCATGGACCAGGGAGGTAATTAGCGGACTTCCCCTTGCGAGGGAACACCTGTGACACCAGGAAGCTGCGTGGAGTGCGGCCCTGAACCTCACCCACACAGTCAGCCGTGTTCCGGAATTCTGAGTGTGGGGAGGTTCCGTCTTCTGTCTGCAGCACCCGAGATCTCCGAGGAGCCCTTCGAGAGTCTTCCCCGAGTCCCTCCCAGTGCGGGCTGCCGGGGAAAGGCGGGGGTTGGGCTGGAAACGCAGGTAGCATCTAGTGCCTCCCCATGGACAGGGGAGGTAATTAGCGGACTTCCCCTTGCGAGGGAACACCTGTGACACCAGGAAGCTGCGTGGAGTGCGGCCCTTAACCTCACCCACACAGTCAGCCGTGTTCCGGAATTCTGAGTGTGGGGAGGTTACGTGTTCTGTCTGCAGCACCCGAGATCTCCGAGGAGCCCTTCGAGAGTCTTCCCCGAGTCCCTCCCAGTACGGGCTGCCGGGGAAATGCGGGGGTTGGGCTGGAAACGCAGGTAGCATCTAGTGCCTCCCCATGGACAGGGGAGGTAATTAGCGGACTTCCCCTTGCGAGGGAACACCTGTGACACCAGGAAGCTGCGTGGAGGGCGGCCCCGAACCTCCCCCACACAGTCAGCCGTGTTCCGGAATTCTGAGTGTGGGGAGGTTCCGTCTTCTGTCTGCAGCACCCGAGATCTCCTAGGAGCCCTTCGAGAGTCTTCCCCGAGTCCCTCCCAGTACGGGCTGCCGGGGAAATGCGGGGGTTGGGCTGGAAACGCAGGTAGCATCTAGTGCCTCCCCATGGACAGGGGAGGTAAGTAGCGGATTTCCCCTTGCGAGGGAACACCTGTGACACCAGGAAGCTGCGTGGAGGGCGGCCCTAAACCTCACCCAAACAGTCACCCTTGTTCCGGAATTCTGAGAGTGGGGAGGTTCCGTCTTCTGTCTGCAGCACCCGAGATCTCCTAGGAGCCCTTCGAGAGTCTTCCCCGAGTCCCTCCCAGTACGGGCTGCCGGGGAAATGTGGGGGTTGGGCTGGAAACGCAGGTAGCATCTAGTGCCTCCCCATGGACAGGGGAGGTAATTAGCGGACTTCCCCTTGCGAGGGAACACCTGTGACACCAGGAAGCTGCGTGGAGGGCGGCCCCGAACCTCCCCCACACAGTCAGCCGTGTTCCGGAATTCTGAGTGTGGGGAGGTTCCGTCTTCTGTCTGCAGCACCCGAGATCTCCGAGGAGCCCTTCGAGAGTCTTCCCCGTGTCCCTCCCAGTACGGGCTGCCGGGGAAATGCGGGGGTTGGGCTGGAAACGCAGGTAGCATCTAGTGCCTCCCCATGGACAGGGGAGGTAATTAGCGGAATTCCCCTTGCGAGGGAACACCTGTGACACCAGGAAGCTGCGTGGAGGGCGGCCCCGAACCTCCCCCACACAGTCAGCCGTGTTCCGGAATTCTGAATGTGGGGAGGTTCCGTCTTCTGTCTGCAGCACCCGAGATCTCCTAGGAGCCCTTCGAGAGTCTTCCCCGAATCCCTCCCAGTACGGGCAGCCGGGGAAATGCGGGGGTTGGGCTGGAAACGCAGGTAGCATCTAGTGCCTCCCCATGGACAGGTTAGGTAATTAGCGGACTTCCCCTTGCGAGGGAACACCTGTGACACCAGGAAGCTGCGTGGAGTGCGGCCCTCAACCTCACCCACACAGTCAGCCGTGTTCCGGAATTCTGAGTGTTGGGAGGTTCCGTCTTCTGTCTGCAGCACCCGAGATCTCCGAGGAGCCCTTCGAGAGTCTTCCCCGAGTCCCTCCCAGTACGGGCTGCCGGGGAAATGCGGGGGTTGGGCTGGAAACGCATGTAGCATCTAGTGCCTCCCCATGGACAGGGGAGGTAATTAGCGGACTTCCCCTTGCGAGGGAACACCTGTGACACCAGGAAGCTGCGTGGAGTGCGGCCCTGAACCTCACCCACACAGTCAGGCGTGTTCCGGAATTCTGAGTGTTGGGAGGTTCCGTCTTCTGTCTGCAGCACCCGAGATCTCCAAGGAGCCCTTCGAGATTCTTCCCCGAGTCCCTCCCAGTACGGGCTGCCGGGGAAATGCGGGGGTTGGGCTGGAAACGCAGGTAGCATCTAGTGCCTCCCCATGGACAGGGGAGGTAATTAGCGGACTTCCCCTTGCGAGGGAACACCTGTGACACCAGGAAACTGCGTGGAGGGCGGCCCCGAACCTCCCCCACACAGTCAGCCGTGTTCCGGAATTCTGAGTGTGGGGAGGTTCCGTCTTCTGTCTGCAGCACCCGAGATCTCCGAGGAGCCCTTCGAGAGTCTTCCCCGAGTCCCTCCCAGTACGGGCTGCCGGGGAAATTCGGGGGTTGGGCTGGAAACGCAGGTAGCATCTAGTGCCTCCCCATGGACAGGGGAGGTAATTAGCGGACTTCCCCTTGCGAGGGAACACCTGTGACACCAGGAAGCTGCGTGGAGGGCGGCCCCGGACCTCCCCCACACAGTCAGCCGTGTTCCGGAATTCTGAGTGTGGGGAGGTTCCGTCTTATGTCTGCAGCACCCGAGATCTCCTAGGAGCCCTTCGAGAGTCTTCCCCGAGTCCCTCCCAGTACGGGCTGCCGGGGAAATGCGGGGGTTGGGCTGGAAACGCAGGTAGCATCTAGTGCCTCCCCATGGACAGGGGAGGTAATTAGCGGACTTCCCCTTGCGAGGGAACACCTGTGACACCAGGAAGCTGCGTGGAGTGCGGCCCCGAACCTCCCCCACACAGTCAGCCGTGTTCCGGAATTCTGAGTGTGGGGAGGTTCCGTCTTCTGTCTGCAGCACCCGAGATCTCCTAGGAGCCCTTCGAGAGTCTTCCCCGAGTCCCTCCCAGTGCGGGCTGCCGGGGAAAGGCGGGGGTTGGGCTGGAAACGCAGGTAGCATCTACGCCTCCCCATGGACAGGGGAGGTAATTAGCGGACTTCCCCTTGCGAGGGAACACCTGTGACACCAGGAAGCTGCGTGGAGGGCGGCCCCGGACCTCCCCCACACAGTCAGCCGTGTTCCGGAATTCTGAATGTGAGGAGGTTCCGTCTTCTGTCTGCAGCACCCGGGATCTCCTAGGAGCCCTTCGAGAGTCTTCCCCGAGTCCCTCCCAGTGCGGGCTGCCGGGGAAATGCGGGGGTTGGGCTGGAAATGCAGGTAGCATCTACGCCTCCCCATGGACAGGGGAGGTAATTAGCGGACTTCCCCTTGCGAGGGAACACCTGTGACACCAGGAAGCTGCGTGGAGTGCGGCCCTGAACCTCACCCACACAGTCAGCCGTGTTCCGGAATTCTGAGTGTGGGGAGGTTCCGTCTTCTGTCTGCAGCACCCGAGATCTCCGAGGAGCCCTTCGAGAGTCTTCCCCGAGTCAATCCCAGTACGGGCTGCCGGGGAAATGCGGGGGTTGGGCTGGAAACTCAGGTAGCATCTAGTGCCTCCCCATGGACAGGGGAGGTAATTAGCGGAATTCCCCTTGCGAGGGAACACCTGTGACACCAGGAAGCTGCGTGGAGGGCGGCCCCGAACCTCCCCCACACAGTCAGCCGTGTTCCGGAATTCTGAGTGTGGGGAGGTTCCGTCTTCTGTCTGCAGCACCCGAGATCTCCTAGGAGCCCTTCGAGAGTCTTCCCCGAGTCCCTCCCAGTACGGGCTGCCGGGGAAATGCGGGGGTTGGGCTGGAAACGAAGGTAGCATCTAGTGCCTCCCCATGGACAGGGGAGGTAATTAGCGGACTTCCCCTTGCGAGGGAACACCTGTGACACCAGGAAGCTGCGTGGAGGGCGGCCCCGAACCTCCCCCACACAGTCAGCCGTGTTCCGGAATTCTGAGTGTGGGGAGGTTCCGTCTTTTGTCTGCAGCACCCGAGATCTCCTAGGAGCCCTTCGAGAGTCTTCCCCGAGTCCCTCCCAGTACGGGCTGCCGGGGAAATGCGGGGTTTTGGCTGGAAACGCAGGTAGCATCTAGTGCCTCCCCATGGACAGGGGAGGTAATTAGCGGACTTCCCCTTGCGAGGGAACACCTGTGACACCAGGAAGCTGCGTGGAGGGCGGCCCCGAACCTCCCCCACACAGTCAGCCGTGTTCCGGAATTCTGAGTGTGGGGAGGTTCCGTCTTCTGTCTGCAGCACCCGAGATCTCTTAGGAGCCCTTCGAGAGTCTTCCCCGAGTCCCTCCCAGTACGGGCTGCCGGGGAAATGCGGGGGTTGGGCTGGAAACCCAGGTAGCATCTAGTGCCTCCCCATGGACAGGGGAGGTAATTAGCGGACTTCCCCTTGCGAGGGAACACCTGTGACACCAGGAAGCTGCGTGGAGTGCGGCCCCGAACCTCCCCCACACAGTCAGCCGTGTTCCGGAATTCTGAGTGTGGGGAGGTTCCGTCTTCTGTCTGCAGCACCCGAGATCTCCTAGGAGCCCTTCGAGAGTCTTCCCCGAGTCCCTCCCTGTACGGGCTGCCGGGGAAATGCGGGGGTTGGGCTGTAAACGCAGGTAGCATCTAGTGCCTCCCCATGGACAGGGGAGGTAATTAGCGGACTTCCCCTTGCGAGGGAACACCTGTGACACCAGGAAGCTGCGTGGAGGGCGGCCCCGAACCTCCCCCACACAGTCAGCCGTGTTCCGGAATTCTGAGTGTGGGGAGGTTCCGTCTTCTGTCTGCAGCACCCGAGATCTCCTAGGAGCCCTTCGAGAGTCTTCCCCGAGTCCCTCCCAGTACGGGCTGCCGGGGAAATGCGGGGTTTTGGCTGGAAACGCAGGTAGCATCTAGTGCCTCCCCATGGACAGGGGAGGTAATTAGCGGACTTCCCCTTGCGAGGGAACACCTGTGACACCAGGAAGCTGCGTGGAGGGCGGCCCCGAACCTCCCCCACACAGTCAGCCGTGTTCCGGAATTCTGAGTGTGGGGAGGTTCCGTCTTCTGTCTGCAGCACCCGAGATCTCCTAGGAGCCCTTCGAGAGTCTTCCCCGAGTCCCTCCCAGTACGGGCTGCCGGGGAAATGCGGGGGTTGGGCTGGAAACGCAGGTAGCATCTAGTGCCTCCCCATGGACAGGGGAGGTAAGTAGCGGATTTCCCCTTGCGAGGGAACACCTGTGACACCAGGAAGCTGCGTGGAGGGCGGCCCTAAACCTCACCCAAACAGTCAGCCGTGTTCCGGAATTCTGAGAGTGGGGAGGTTCCGTCTTCTGTCTGCAGCACCCGAGATCTCCTAGGAGCCCTTCGAGAGTCTTCCCCGAGTCCCTCCCAGTACGGGCTGCCGGGGAAATGCGGGGGTTGGGCTGGAAACGCAGGTAGCATCTAGTGCCTCCCCATGGACAGGGGAGGTAATTAGCGGACTTCCCCTTGCGAGGGAACACCTGTGACACCAGGAAGCTGCGTGGAGGGCGGCCCCGAACCTCCCCCACACAGTCAGCCGTGTTCCGGAATTCTGAGTGTGGGGAGGTTCCGTCTTCTGTCTGCAGCACCCGAGATCTCCGAGGAGCCCTTCGAGAGTCTTCCCCGTGTCCCTCCCAGTACGGGCTGCCGGGGAAATGCGGGGGTTGGGCTGGAAACGCAGGTAGCATCTAGTGCCTCCCCATGGACAGGGGAGGTAATTAGCGGAATTCCCCTTGCGAGGGAACACCTGTGACACCAGGAAGCTGCGTGGAGGGCGGCCCCGAACCTCCCCCACCCAGTCAGCCGTGTTCCGGAATTCTGAGTGTGGGGAGGTTCCGTCTTCTGTCTACAGCACCCGAGATCTCCTAGGAGCCCTTCGAGAGTCTTCCCCGAGTCCCTCCCAGTACGGGCTGCCGGGGAAATGTGTGGGTTGGGTTGGAAACGCAGGTAGCATCTAGTGCCTCCCCATGGACAGGGGAGGTAATTAGCGGACTTCCCCTTGCGAGGGAACACCTGTGACACCAGGAAGCTGCGTGGAGGGCGGCCCCGAACCTCACCCACACAGTCAGCCGTGTTCCGGAATTCTGAGTGTGGGGAGGTTCCGTCTTCTGTCTGCAGCACCCGAGATCTCCTAGGAGCCCTTCGAGAGTCTTCCCCGAGTCCCTCCCAGTACGGGCTGCCGGGGAAATGCGGGGGTTGGGCTGGAAACCCAGGTAGCATCTAGTGCCTCCCCATGGACAGGGGAGGTAATTAGCGGACTTCCCCTTGCGAGGGAACACCTGTGACACCAGGAAGCTGCGTGGAGGGCGGCCCCGAACCTCCACCACACAGTCAGCCGTGTTCCGGAATTCTGAGTGTGGGGAGGTTCCGTCTTCTGTCTGCAGCAACCGAGATCTCCGAGGAGCCCTTCGAGAGTCTTCCCCGAGTCCCTCCCAGTACGGGCTGCCGGGGAAATGCGGGGGTTGGGCTGGAAACGCAGGTAGCATCTAGTGCCTCCCCATGGACAGGGGAGGTAATTAGCGGACTTCCCCTTGCGAGGGAACACCTGTGACACCAGGAAGCTGCGTGGAGGGCGGCCCCGAACCTCCCCCACACAGTCAGCCGTGTTCCGGAATTCTGAGTGTGGGGAGGTTCCGTCTTCTGTCTGCAGCACCCGAGATCTCCTAGGAGCCCTTCGAGAGTCTTCCCCGAGTCCCTCCCAGTACGGGCTGCCGGGGAAATGCGGGGGTTGGGCTGGAAACGCAGGTAGCATCTAGTGCCTCCCCATGGACAGGGGAGGTAATTAGCGGACTTCCCCTTGCGAGGGAACACCTGTGACACCAGGAAGCTGCGTGGAGGGCGGCCCCGAACCTCCCCCACACAGTCAGCCGTGTTCCGGAATTCTGAGTGTGGGGAGGTTCCGTCTTCTGTCTGCAGCACCCGAGATCTCCTAGGAGCCCTTCGAGAGTCTTCCCCGAGTCCCTCCCAGTACGGGCTGCCGGGGAAATGCGGGGGTTGGGCTGGAAACGCAGGTAGCATCTAGTGCCTCCCCATGGACAGGGGAGGTAATTAGCGGACTTCCCCTTGCGAGGGAACACCTGTGACACCAGGAAGCTGCGTGGAGGGCGGCCCCGAACCTCCCCCACACAGTCAGACGTGTTCCGGAATTCTGAGTGTGGGGAGGTTCCGTCTTCTGTCTGCAGCACCCGAGATCTCCGAGGAGCCCTTCGAGAGTCTTCCCCGAGTCCCTCCCAGTACGGGCTGCCGGGGAAATGCGGGGGTTGGGCTGGAAACTCAGGTAGCATCTAGTGCCTCCCCATGGACAGGGGAGGTAATTAGCGGACTTCCCCTTGCGAGGGAACACCTGTGACACCAGGAAGCTGCGTGGAGGGCGGCCCCGAACCTCCCCCACACAGTCAGCCGTGTTCCGGAATTCTGAATGTGGGGAGGTTCCGTCTTCTGTCTGCAGCACCCGAGATCTCCTAGGAGCCCTTCGAGAGTCTTCCCCGAGTCCCTCCCAGTACGGGCACCCGGGGAAATGCGGGGGTTGGGCTGGAAACGCAGGTAGCATCTAGTGCCTCCCCATGGACAGGGGAGGTAATTAGCGGACTTCCCCTTGCGAGGGAACACCTGTGACACCAGGAAGCTGCGTGGAGTGCGGCCCCGAACCTCCCCCACACAGTCAGCCGTGTTCCGGAATTCTGAGTGTGGGGAGGTTCCGTCTTTTGTCTGCAGCACCCGAGATCTCCTAGGAGCCCTTCGAGAGTCTTCCCCGAGTCCCTCCCAGTACGGGCTGCCGGGGAAATGCGGGGGTTGGGCTGGAAACGCAGGTAGCATCTAGTGCCTCCCCATGGACAGGGGAGGTAATTAGCGGACTTCCCCTTGCGAGGGAACACCTGTGACACCAGGAAGCTGCGTGGAGGGCGGCCCCGAACCTCCCCCACACAGTCAGCCGTGTTCCGGAATTCTGAGTGTGGGGAGGTTCCGTCTTCTGTCTGCAGCACCCGAGATCTCTTAGGAGCCCTTCGAGAGTCTTCCCCGAGTCCCTCCCAGTACGGGCTGCCGGGGAAATGCGGGGGTTGGGCTGGAAACCCAGGTAGCATCTAGTGCCTCCCCATGGACAGGGGAGGTAATTAGCGGACTTCCCCTTGCGAGGGAACACCTGTGACACCAGGAAGCTGCGTGGAGTGCGGCCCCGAACCTCCCCCACACAGTCAGCCGTGTTCCGGAATTCTGAGTGTGGGGAGGTTCCGTCTTCTGTCTGCAGCACCCGAGATCTCCTAGGAGCCCTTCGAGAGTCTTCCCCGAGTCCCTCCCAGTACGGGCTGCCGGGGAAATGCGGGGGTTGGGCTGGAAACGCAGGTAGCATCTAGTGCCTCCCCATGGACAGGGGAGGTAATTAGCGGACTTCCCCTTGCGAGGGAACACCTGTGACACCAGGAAGCTGCGTGGAGGGCGGCCCCGAACCTCCCCCACACAGTCAGCCGTGTTCCGGAATTCTGAGTGTGGGGAGGTTCCGTCTTCTGTCTGCAGCACCCGAGATCTCTTAGGAGCCCTTCGAGAGTCTTCCCCGAGTCCCTCCCAGTACGGGCTGCCGGGGAAATGCGGGGGTTGGGCTGGAAACCCAGGTAGCATCTAGTGCCTCCCCATGGACAGGGGAGGTAATTAGCGGACTTCCCCTTGCGAGGGAACACCTGTGACACCAGGAAGCTGCGTGGAGTGCGGCCCCGAACCTCCCCCACACAGTCAGCCGTGTTCCGGAATTCTGAGTGTGGGGAGGTTCCGTCTTCTGTCTGCAGCACCCGAGATCTCCTAGGAGCCCTTCGAGAGTCTTCCCCGAGTCCCTCCCTGTACGGGCTGCCGGGGAAATGCGGGGGTTGGGCTGTAAACGCAGGTAGCATCTAGTGCCTCCCCATGGACAGGGGAGGTAATTAGCGGACTTCCCCTTGCGAGGGAACACCTGTGACACCAGGAAGCTGCGTGGAGGGCGGCCCCGAACCTCCCCCACACAGTCAGCCGTGTTCCGGAATTCTGAGTGTGGGGAGGTTCCGTCTTCTGTCTGCAGCACCCGAGATCTCCTAGGAGCCCTTCGAGAGTCTTCCCCGAGTCCCTCCCAGTACGGGCTGCCGGGGAAATGCGGGGTTTTGGCTGGAAACGCAGGTAGCATCTAGTGCCTCCCCATGGACAGGGGAGGTAATTAGCGGACTTCCCCTTGCGAGGGAACACCTGTGACACCAGGAAGCTGCGTGGAGGGCGGCCCCGAACCTCCCCCACACAGTCAGCCGTGTTCCGGAATTCTGAGTGTGGGGAGGTTCCGTCTTCTGTCTGCAGCACCCGAGATCTCCTAGGAGCCCTTCGAGAGTCTTCCCCGAGTCCCTCCCAGTACGGGCTGCCGGGGAAATGCGGGGGTTGGGCTGGAAACGCAGGTAGCATCTAGTGCCTCCCCATGGACAGGGGAGGTAAGTAGCGGATTTCCCCTTGCGAGGGAACACCTGTGACACCAGGAAGCTGCGTGGAGGGCGGCCCTAAACCTCACCCAAACAGTCAGCCGTGTTCCGGAATTCTGAGAGTGGGGAGGTTCCGTCTTCTGTCTGCAGCACCCGAGATCTCCTAGGAGCCCTTCGAGAGTCTTCCCCGAGTCCCTCCCAGTACGGGCTGCCGGGGAAATGCGGGGGTTGGGCTGGAAACGCAGGTAGCATCTAGTGCCTCCCCATGGACAGGGGAGGTAATTAGCGGACTTCCCCTTGCGAGGGAACACCTGTGACACCAGGAAGCTGCGTGGAGGGCGGCCCCGAACCTCCCCCACACAGTCAGCCGTGTTCCGGAATTCTGAGTGTGGGGAGGTTCCGTCTTCTGTCTGCAGCACCCGAGATCTCCGAGGAGCCCTTCGAGAGTCTTCCCCGTGTCCCTCCCAGTACGGGCTGCCGGGGAAATGCGGGGGTTGGGCTGGAAACGCAGGTAGCATCTAGTGCCTCCCCATGGACAGGGGAGGTAATTAGCGGAATTCCCCTTGCGAGGGAACACCTGTGACACCAGGAAGCTGCGTGGAGGGCGGCCCCGAACCTCCCCCACCCAGTCAGCCGTGTTCCGGAATTCTGAGTGTGGGGAGGTTCCGTCTTCTGTCTACAGCACCCGAGATCTCCTAGGAGCCCTTCGAGAGTCTTCCCCGAGTCCCTCCCAGTACGGGCTGCCGGGGAAATGTGTGGGTTGGGTTGGAAACGCAGGTAGCATCTAGTGCCTCCCCATGGACAGGGGAGGTAATTAGCGGACTTCCCCTTGCGAGGGAACACCTGTGACACCAGGAAGCTGCGTGGAGGGCGGCCCCGAACCTCACCCACACAGTCAGCCGTGTTCCGGAATTCTGAGTGTGGGGAGGTTCCGTCTTCTGTCTGCAGCACCCGAGATCTCCTAGGAGCCCTTCGAGAGTCTTCCCCGAGTCCCTCCCAGTACGGGCTGCCGGGGAAATGCGGGGGTTGGGCTGGAAACCCAGGTAGCATCTAGTGCCTCCCCATGGACAGGGGAGGTAATTAGCGGACTTCCCCTTGCGAGGGAACACCTGTGACACCAGGAAGCTGCGTGGAGGGCGGCCCCGAACCTCCACCACACAGTCAGCCGTGTTCCGGAATTCTGAGTGTGGGGAGGTTCCGTCTTCTGTCTGCAGCAACCGAGATCTCCGAGGAGCCCTTCGAGAGTCTTCCCCGAGTCCCTCCCAGTACGGGCTGCCGGGGAAATGCGGGGGTTGGGCTGGAAACGCAGGTAGCATCTAGTGCCTCCCCATGGACAGGGGAGGTAATTAGCGGACTTCCCCTTGCGAGGGAACACCTGTGACACCAGGAAGCTGCGTGGAGGGCGGCCCCGAACCTCCCCCACACAGTCAGCCGTGTTCCGGAATTCTGAGTGTGGGGAGGTTCCGTCTTCTGTCTGCAGCACCCGAGATCTCCTAGGAGCCCTTCGAGAGTCTTCCCCGAGTCCCTCCCAGTACGGGCTGCCGGGGAAATGCGGGGGTTGGGCTGGAAACGCAGGTAGCATCTAGTGCCTCCCCATGGACAGGGGAGGTAATTAGCGGACTTCCCCTTGCGAGGGAACACCTGTGACACCAGGAAGCTGCGTGGAGGGCGGCCCCGAACCTCCCCCACACAGTCAGCCGTGTTCCGGAATTCTGAGTGTGGGGAGGTTCCGTCTTCTGTCTGCAGCACCCGAGATCTCCTAGGAGCCCTTCGAGAGTCTTCCCCGAGTCCCTCCCAGTACGGGCTGCCGGGGAAATGCGGGGGTTGGGCTGGAAACGCAGGTAGCATCTAGTGCCTCCCCATGGACAGGGGAGGTAATTAGCGGACTTCCCCTTGCGAGGGAACACCTGTGACACCAGGAAGCTGCGTGGAGGGCGGCCCCGAACCTCCCCCACACAGTCAGACGTGTTCCGGAATTCTGAGTGTGGGGAGGTTCCGTCTTCTGTCTGCAGCACCCGAGATCTCCGAGGAGCCCTTCGAGAGTCTTCCCCGAGTCCCTCCCAGTACGGGCTGCCGGGGAAATGCGGGGGTTGGGCTGGAAACTCAGGTAGCATCTAGTGCCTCCCCATGGACAGGGGAGGTAATTAGCGGACTTCCCCTTGCGAGGGAACACCTGTGACACCAGGAAGCTGCGTGGAGGGCGGCCCCGAACCTCCCCCACACAGTCAGCCGTGTTCCGGAATTCTGAATGTGGGGAGGTTCCGTCTTCTGTCTGCAGCACCCGAGATCTCCTAGGAGCCCTTCGAGAGTCTTCCCCGAGTCCCTCCCAGTACGGGCACCCGGGGAAATGCGGGGGTTGGGCTGGAAACGCAGGTAGCATCTAGTGCCTCCCCATGGACAGGGGAGGTAATTAGCGGACTTCCCCTTGCGAGGGAACACCTGTGACACCAGGAAGCTGCGTGGAGTGCGGCCCCGAACCTCCCCCACACAGTCAGCCGTGTTCCGGAATTCTGAGTGTGGGGAGGTTCCGTCTTTTGTCTGCAGCACCCGAGATCTCCTAGGAGCCCTTCGAGAGTCTTCCCCGAGTCCCTCCCAGTACGGGCTGCCGGGGAAATGCGGGGGTTGGGCTGGAAACGCAGGTAGCATCTAGTGCC
Source organism: Camelus bactrianus (assembly GCF_048773025.1). Classification (NCBI taxonomy): domain Eukaryota; kingdom Metazoa; phylum Chordata; class Mammalia; order Artiodactyla; family Camelidae; genus Camelus; species Camelus bactrianus. Next base: position 57,587 of record NW_027413968.1, read on the forward strand.
TCCCCATGGACAGGGGAGGTAATTAGCGGACTTCCCCTTGCGAGGGAACACCTGTGACACCAGGAAGCTGCGTGGAGGGCGGCCCCGAACCTCCCCCACACAGTCAGCCGTGTTCCGGAATTCTGAGTGTGGGGAGGTTCCGTCTTCTGTCTGCAGCACCCGAGATCTCTTAGGAGCCCTTCGAGAGTCTTCCCCGAGTCCCTCCCAGTACGGGCTGCCGGGGAAATGCGGGGGTTGGGCTGGAAACCCAGGTAGCATCTAGTGCCTCCCCATGGACAGGGGAGGTAATTAGCGGACTTCCCCTTGCGAGGGAACACCTGTGACACCAGGAAGCTGCGTGGAGTGCGGCCCCGAACCTCCCCCACACAGTCAGCCGTGTTCCGGAATTCTGAGTGTGGGGAGGTTCCGTCTTCTGTCTGCAGCACCCGAGATCTCCTAGGAGCCCTTCGAGAGTCTTCCCCGAGTCCCTCCCAGTACGGGCTGCCGGGGAAATGCGGGGGTTGGGCTGGAAACGCAGGTAGCATCTAGTGCCTCCCCATGGACAGGGGAGGTAATTAGCGGACTTCCCCTTGCGAGGGAACACCTGTGACACCAGGAAGCTGCGTGGAGTGCGGCCCCGAACCTCCCCCACACAGTCAGCCGTGTTCCGGAATTCTGAGTGTGGGGAGGTTCCGTCTTCTGTCTGCAGCACCCGAGATCTCCTAGGAGCCCTTCGAGAGTCTTCCCCGAGTCCCTCCCAGTACGGGCTGCCGGGGAAATGCGGGGTTTTGGCTGGAAACGCAGGTAGCATCTAGTGCCTCCCCATGGACAGGGGAGGTAATTAGCGGACTTCCCCTTGCGAGGGAACACCTGTGACACCAGGAAGCTGCGTGGAGGGCGGCCCCGAACCTCCCCCACACAGTCAGCCGTGTTCCGGAATTCTGAGTGTGGGGAGGTTCCGTCTTCTGTCTGCAGCACCCGAGATCTCCTAGGAGCCCTTCGAGAGTCTTCCCCGAGTCCCTCCCAGTACGGGCTGCCGGGGAAATGCGGGGGTTGGGCTGGAAACGCAGGTAGCATCTAGTGCCTCCCCATGGACAGGGGAGGTAATTAGCGGAATTCCCCTTGCGAGGGAACACCTGTGACACCAGGAAGCTGCGTGGAGGGCGGCCCCGAACCTCCCCCACACAGTCAGCCGTGTTCCGGAATTCTGAGTGTGGGGAGGTTCCGTCTTCTGTCTGCAGCACCCGAGATCTCCTAGGAGCCCTTCGAGAGTCTTCCCCGAGTCCCTCCCAGTGCGGGCTGCCGGGGAAAGGCGGGGGTTGGCCTGGAAACGCAGGTAGCATCTACGCCTCCGCATGGACAGGGGAGGTAATTAGCGGACTTCCCCTTGCGAGGGAACACCTGTGACACCAGGAAGCTTCGTGGAGGGCGGCCCTGAACCTCACCTACACAGTCACCGTTGTTCCGGAATTCTGAGTGTGGGGAGGTTCCGTCTTCTGTCTGCAGCACCCGAGATCTCCTAGGAGCCCTTCGAGAGTCTTCCTCGAGTCCCTCCCAGTACGGGCTGCCGGGGAAATGCGGGGTTTTGGCTGGAAACGCAGGTAGCATCTAGTGCCTCCCCATGGACAGGGGAGGTAATTAGCGGACTTCCCCTTGCGAGGGAACACCTGTGACACCAGGAAGCTGCGTGGAGGGCGGCCCCGAACCTCCCCCACACAGTCAGCCGTGTTCCGGAATTCTGAGTGTGGGGAGGTTCCGTCTTCTGTCTGCAGCACCCGAGATCTCCTAGGAGCCCTTCGAGAGTCTTCCCCGAGTCCCTCCCAGTACGGGCTGCCGGGGAAATGCGGGGGTTGGGCTGGAAACGCAGGTAGCATCTAGTGCCTCCCCATGGACAGGGGAGGTAATTAGCGGACTTCCCCTTGCGAGGGAACACCTGTGACACCAGGAAGCTGCGTGGAGTGCGGCCCCGAACCTCCCCCACACAGTCAGCCGTGTTCCGGAATTCTGAGTGTGGGGAGGTTCCGTCTTCGGTCTGCAGCACCCGAGATCTCCTAGGAGCCCTTCGAGAGTCTTCCCCGAGTCCCTCCCAGTACGGGCTGCCGGGGAAATGCGGGGGTTGGGCTGGAAACGCAGGTAGCATCTAGTGCCTCCCCATGGACAGGGGAGGTAATTAGCGGACTTCCCCTTGCGAGGGAACACCTGTGACACCAGGAAGCTGCGTGGAGGGCGGCCCCGAACCTCCCCCACACAGTCAGCCGTGTTCCGGAATTCTGAGTGTGGGGAGGTTCCGTCTTCTGTCTGCAGCACCCGAGATCTCCTAGGAGCCCTTCGAGAGTCTTCCCCGAGTTCCTCCCAGTACGGGCTGCCGGGGAAATGCGGGGGTTGGGCTGGAAACGAAGGTAGCATCTAGTGCCTCCCCATGGACAGGGGAGGTAATTAGCGGACTTCCCCTTGCGAGGGAACACCTGTGACACCAGGAAGCTGCGTGGAGGGCGGCCCCGAACCTCCCCCACACAGTCAGCCGTGTTCCGGAATTCTGAGTGTGGGGAGGTTCCGTCTTCTGTCTGCAGCACCCGAGATCTCCTAGGAGCCCTTCGAGAGTCTTCCCCGAGTCCCTCCCAGTACGGGCTGCCGGGGAAATGCGGGGTTTTGGCTGGAAACGCAGGTAGCATCTAGTGCCTCCCCATGGACAGGGGAGGTAATTAGCGGACTTCCCCTTGCGAGGGAACACCTGTGACACCAGGAAGCTGCGTGGAGGGCGGCCCCGAACCTCCCCCACACAGTCAGCCGTGTTCCGGAATTCTGAGTGTGGGGAGGTTCCGTCTTCTGTCTGCAGCACCCGAGATCTCCTAGGAGCCCTTCGAGAGTCTTCCCCGAGTCCCTCCCAGTACGGGCTGCCGGGGAAATGCGGGGGTTGGGCTGGAAACGCAGGTAGCATCTAGTGCCTCCCCATGGACAGGGGAGGTAATTAGCGGACTTCCCCTTGCGAGGGAACACCTGTGACACCAGGAAGCTGCGTGGAGTGCGGCCCCGATCCTCCCCCACACAGTCAGCCGTGTTCCGGAATTCTGAGTGTGGGGAGGTTGCGTCTTCTGTCTGCAGCACCCGAGATCTCCTAGGAGCCCTTCGAGAGTCTTCCCCGAGTCCCTCCCAGTACGGGCTGCCGGGGAAATGCGGGGGTTGGGCTGGAAACGCAGGTAGCATCTAGTGCCTCCCCATGGACAGGGGAGGTAATTAGCGGACTTCCCCTTGCGAGGGAACACCTGTGACACCAGGAAGCTGCGTGGAGTGCGGCCCCGAACCTCCCCCACACAGTCAGCCGTGTTCCGGAATTCTGAGTGTGGGGAGGTTCCGTCTTCTGTCTGCAGCACCCGAGATCTCCTAGGAGCCCTTCGAGAGTCTTCCCCGAGTCCCTCCCTGTACGGGCTGCCGGGGAAATGCGGGGTTTTGGCTGGAAACGCAGGTAGCATCTAGTGCCTCCCCATGGACAGGGGAGGTAATTAGCGGACTTCCCCTTGCGAGGGAACACCTGTGACACCAGGAAGCTGCGTGGAGGGCGGCCCCGAACCTCCCCCACACAGTCAGCCGTGTTCCGGAATTCTGAGTGTGGGGAGGTTCCGTCTTCTGTCTGCAGCACCCGAGATCTCCTAGGAGCCCTTCGAGAGTCTTCCCCGAGTCCCTCCCAGTACGGGCTGCCGGGGAAATGCGGGGGTTGGGCTGGAAACGCAGGTAGCATCTAGTGCCTCCCCATGGACAGGGGAGGTAATTAGCGGACTTCCCCTTGCGAGGGAACACCTGTGACACCAGGAAGCTGCGTGGAGGGCGGCCCCGAACCTCCCCCACACAGTCAGCCGTGTTCCGGAATTCTGAGTGTGGGGAGGTTCCGTCTTCTGTCTACAGCACCCGAGATCTCCTAGGAGCCCTTCGAGAGTATTCCCCGAGTCCCTCCCAGTACGGGCTGCCAGGGAAATGTGTGGGTTGGGCTGGAAACGCAGGTAGCATCTAGTGCCTCCCCATGGACAGGGGAGGTAATTAGCGGACTTCCCCTTGCGAGGGAACACCTGTGACACCAGGAAGCTGCGTGGAGGGCGGCCCCGAACCTCCCCCACACAGTCAGCCGTGTTCCGGAATTCTGAGTGTGGGGAGGTTCCGTCTTCTGTCTGCAGCACCCGAGATCTCCTAGGAGCCCTTCGAGAGTCTTCCCCGAGTCCCTCCCAGTACGGGCTGCCGGGGAAATGCGGGGGTTGGGCTGGAAACCCAGGTAGCATCTAGTGCCTCCCCATGGACAGGGGAGGTAATTAGCGGACTTCCCCTTGCGAGGGAACACCTGTGACACCAGGAAGCTGCGTGGAGGGCGGCCCCGAACCTCCCCCACACAGTCAGCCGTGTTCCGGAATTCTGAGTGTGGGGAGGTTCCGTCTTCTGTCTGCAGCACCCGAGATCTCCGAGGAGCCCTTCGAGAGTCTTCCCCGAGTCCCTCCCAGTACGGGCTGCCGGGGAAATGCGGGGGTTGGGCTGGAAACGCAGGTAGCATCTAGTGCCTCCCCATGGACAGGGGAGGTAATTAGCGGACTTCCCCTTGCGAGGGAACACCTGTGACACCAGGAAGCTGCGTGGAGGGCGGCCCCGAACCTCCCCCACACAGTCAGCCGTGTTCCGGAATTCTGAGTGTGGGGAGGTTCCGTCTTCTGTCTGCAGCACCCGAGATCTCCTAGGAGCCCTTCGAGAGACTTCCCCGAGTCCCTCCCAGTACGGGCTGCCGGGGAAATGCGGGGGTTGGGCTGGAAACGCAGGTAGCATCTAGTGCCTCCCCATGGACAGTGGAGGTAATTAGCGGACTTCCCCTTGCGAGGGAACACCTGTGACACCAGGAAGCTGCGTGGAGGGCGGCCCCGAACCTCCCCCACACAGTCAGCCGTGTTCCGGAATTCTGAGTGTGGGGAGGTTCCGTCTTCTGTCTGCAGCACCCGAGATCTCCTAGGAGCCCTTCGAGAGTCTTCCCCGAGACCCTTCCAGTACGGGCTGCCGGGGAAATGCGGGGGTTGGGCTGGAAACGCAGGTAGCATCTAGTGCCTCCCCATGGACAGGGGAGGTAATTAGCGGACTTCCCCTTGCGAGGGAACACCTGTGACACCAGGAAGCTGCGTGGAGTGCGGCCCCGAACCTCCCCCACACAGTCAGCCGTGTTCCGGAATTCTGAGTGTGGGGAGGTTCCGTCTTCTGTCTGCAGCACCCGAGATCTCCTAGGAGCCCTTCGAGAGTCTTCCCCGAGTCCCTCCCAGTACGGGCTGCCGGGGAAATGCGGGGGTTGGGCTGGAAACGCAGGTAGCATCTAGTGCCTCCCCATGGACAGGGGAGGTAATTAGCGGACTTCCCCTTGCGAGGGAACACCTGTGACACCAGGAAGCTGCGTGGAGTGCGGCCCCGAACCTCCCCCACACAGTCAGCCGTGTTCCGGAATTCTGAGTGTGGGGAGGTTCCGTCTTCTGTCTGCAGCACCCGAGATCTCCTAGGAGCCCTTCGAGAGTCTTCCCCGAGTCCCTCCCATTACGGGCTGCCGGGGAAATGCGGGGGTTGGGCTGGAAACGCAGGTAGCATCTAGTGCCTCCCCATGGACAGGGGAGGTAATTAGCGGACTTCCCCTTGCGAGGGAACACCTGTGACACCAGGAAGCTGCGTGGAGGGCGGCCCCGAACCTCCCCCACACAGTCAGCCGTGTTCCGGAATTCTGAGTGTGGGGAGGTTCCGTCTTCTGTCTGCAGCACCCGAGATCTCCTAGGAGCCCTTCGAGAGTCTTCCCCGAGTCCCTCCCAGTACGGGCTGCCGGGGAAATGCGGGGGTTGGGCTGGAAACGCAGGTAGCATCTAGTGCCTCCCCATGGACAGGGGAGGTAATTAGCGGAATTCCCCTTGCGAGGGAACACCTGTGACACCAGGAAGCTGCGTGGAGGGCGGCCCCGAACCTCCCCCACACAGTCAGCCGTGTTCCGGAATTCTGAGTGTGGGGAGGTTCCGTCTTCTGTCTGCAGCACCCGAGATCTCCTAGGAGCCCTTCGAGAGTCTTCCCCGAGTCCCTCCCAGTGCGGGCTGCCGGGGAAAGGCGGGGGTTGGGCTGGAAACGCAGGTAGCATCTACGCCTCCGCATGGACAGGGGAGGTAATTAGCGGACTTCCCCTTGCGAGGGAACACCTGTGACACCAGGAAGCTTCGTGGAGGGCGGCCCTGAACCTCACCTACACAGTCACCGTTGTTCCGGAATTCTGAGTGTGGGGAGGTTCCGTCTTCTGTCTGCAGCACCCGAGATCTCCTAGGAGCCCTTCGAGAGTCTTCCCCGAGTCCCTCACAGTACGGGCTGCCGGGGAAATGCGGGGGTTGGGCTGGAAACGCAGGTAGCATCTAGTGCCTCCCCATGGACAGGGGAGGTAAGTAGCGGACTTCCCCTTGCGAGGGAACACCTGTGACACCAGGAAGCTGCGTGGAGGGCGGCCCCGGACCTCCCCCACACAGTCAGCCGTGTTCCGGAATTCTGAGTGTGGGGAGGTTCCGTCTTCTGTCTGCAGCACCCGAGATCTCCTAGGAGCCCTTCGAGAGTCTTCCCCGAGTCCCTCCCAGTACTGGCTGCCGGGGAAATGCGGGGGTTGGGCTGGAAACGCAGGTAGCATCTAGTGCCTCCCCATGGACAGGGGAGGTAATTAGCGGAATTCCCCTTGCGAGGGAACACCTGTGACACCAGGAAGCTGCGTGGAGGGCGGCCCCGAACCTCCCCCACACAGTCAGCCGTGTTCCGGAATTCTGAGTGTGGGGAGGTTCCGTATTCTGTCTGCAGCACCCGAGATCTCCTAGGAGCCCTTCGAGAGTCTTCCCCGAGTCCCTCCCAGTGCGGGCTGCCGGGGAAAGGCGGGGGTTGGGCTGGAAACGCAGGTAGCATCTACGCCTCCGCATGGACAGGGGAGGTAATTAGCGGACTTCCCCTTGCGAGGGAACACCTGTGACACCAGGAAGCTTCGTGGAGGGCGGCCCTGAAACTCACCTACACAGTCACCGTTGTTCCGGAATTCTGAGTGTGGGGAGGTTCCGTCTTCTGTCTGCAGCACCCGAGATCTCCTAGGAGCCCTTCGAGAGTCTTCCCCGAGACCCTCCCAGTACGGGCTGCCGGGGAAATGCGGGGGTTGGGCTGGAAACGCAGGTAGCATCTAGTGCCTCCCCATGGACAGGGGAGGTAATTAGCGGACTTCCCCTTGCGAGGGAACACCTGTGACACCAGGAAGCTGCGTGGAGTGCGGCCCCGAACCTCCCCCACACAGTCAGCCGTGTTCCGGAATTCTGAGTGTGGGGAGGTTCCGTCTTCTGTCTGCAGCACCCGAGATCTCCTAGGAGCCCTTCGAGAGTCTTCCCCGAGTCCCTCCCAGTACGGGCTGCCGGGGAAATGCGGGGGTTGGGCTGGAAACGCAGGTAGCATCTAGTGCCTCCCCATGGACAGGGGAGGTAATTAGCGGACTTCCCCTTGCGAGGGAACACCTGTGACACCAGGAAGCTGCGTGGAGTGCGGCCCCGAACCTCCCCCACACAGTCAGCCGTGTTCCGGAATTCTGAGTGTGGGGAGGTTCCGTCCTCTGTCTGCAGCACCCGAGATCTCCTAGGAGCCCTTCGAGAGTCTTCCCCGAGTCCCTCCCATTACGGGCTGCCGGGGAAATGCGGGGGTTGGGCTGGAAACGCAGGTAGCATCTAGTGCCTCCCCATGGACAGGGGAGGTAATTAGCGGACTTCCCCTTGCGAGGGAACACCTGTGACACCAGGAAGCTGCGTGGAGGGCGGCCCCGAACCTCCCCCACACAGTCAGCCGTGTTCCGGAATTCTGAGTGTGGGGAGGTTCCGTCTTCTGTCTGCAGCACCCGAGATCTCCTAGGAGCCCTTCGAGAGTCTTCCCCGAGTCCCTCCCAGTACGGGCTGCCGGGGAAATGCGGGGGTTGGGCTGGAAACGCAGGTAGCATCTAGTGCCTCCCCATGGACAGGGGAGGTAATTAGCGGACTTCCCCTTGCGAGGGAACACCTGTGACACCAGGAAGCTGCGTGGAGGGCGGCCCCGAACCTCCCCCACACAGTCAGCCGTGTTCCGGAATTCTGAGTGTGGGGAGGTTCCGTCTTCTGTCTGCAGCACCCGAGATCTCCGAGGAGCCCTTCGAGAGTCTTCCCCGAGTCCCTCACAGTACGGGCTGCCGGGGAAATGCGGGGGTTGGGCTGGAAACGCAGGTAGCATCTAGTGCCTCCCCATGGACAGGGGAGGTAAGTAGCGGACTTCCCCTTGCGAGGGAACACCTGTGACACCAGGAAGCTGCGTGGAGGGCGGCCCCGGACCTCCCCCACACAGTCAGCCGTGTTCCGGAATTCTGAATGTGAGGAGGTTCCGTCTTCTGTCTGCAGCACCCGGGATCTCCTAGGAGCCCTTCGAGAGTCTTCCCCGAGTCCCTCCCAGTGCGGGCTGCCGGGGAAATGCGGGGGTTGGGCTGGAAATGCAGGTAGCATCTACGCCTCCCCATGGACAGGGGAGGTAATTAGCGGACTTCCCCTTGCGAGGGAACACCTGTGACACCAGGAAGCTGCGTGGAGTGCGGCCCAGAACCTCACCCACACAGTCAGCCGTGTTCCGGAATTCTGAGTGTGGGGAGGTTCCGTCTTCTGTCTGCAGCACCCGAGATCTCCGAGGAGCCCTTCGAGAGTCTTCCCCAAGTCAATCACAGTACGGGTTGCCGGGGAAATGCGGGGGTTGGGCTGGAAACTCAGGTAGCATCTAGTGCCTCCCCATGGACAGGGGAGGTAATTAGCGGACTTCCCCTTGCGAGGGAACACCTGTGACACCTGGAAGCTGCGTGGAGGGCGGCCCCGAACCTCCCCCACACAGTCAGCCGTGTTCCGGAATTCTGAGTGTGGGGAGGTTCCGTCTTCTGTCTGCAGCACCCGAGATCTCCTAGGAGCCCTTCGAGAGTCTTCCCCGAGTCCCTCCCAGTACGGGCTGCCGGGGAAATGCGGGGGTTGGGCTGGAAACGCAGGTAGCATCTAGTGCCTCCCCAAGGACAGGGGAGGTAATTAGCGGAATTCCCCTTGCGAGGGAACACCTGTGACACCAGGAAGCTGCGTGGAGGGCGGCCCCGAACCTCCCCCACACAGTCAGCCGTGTTCTGGAATTCTGAGTGTGGGGAGGTTCCGTCTTCTGTCTGCAGCACCCGAGATCTCCTAGGAGCCCTTCGAGAGTCTTCCCCGAGTCCCTCCCAGTGCGGGCTGCCGGGGAAAGGCGGGGGTTGGGCTGGAAACGCAGGTAGCATCTACGCCTCCGCATGGACAGGGGAGGTAATTAGCGGACTTCCCCTTGCGAGGGAACACCTGTGACACCAGGAAGCTTCGTGGAGGGCGGCCCTGAACCTCACCTACACAGTCACCGTTGTTCCGGAATTCTGAGTGTGGGGAGGTTCCGTCTTCTGTCTGCAGCACCCGAGATCTCCTAGGAGCCCTTCGAGAGTCTTCCCCGAGTCCCTCAAAGTACGGGCTGCCGGGGAAATGCGGGGGTTGGGCTGGAAACGCAGGTAGAATCTAGTGCCTCATCATGGACAGGGGAGGTAAGTTGCGGACTTCCCCTTGCGAGGGAACACCTGTGACACCAGGAAGCTGCGTGGAGGGCGGCCCCGGACCTCCCCCACACAGTCAGCCGTGTTCCGGAATTCTGAATGTGAGGAGGTTCCGTCTTCTGTCTGCAGCACCCGGGATCTCCTAGGAGCCCTTCGAGAGTCTTCCCCGAGTCCCTCCCAGTGCGGGCTGCCGGGGAAATGCGGGGGTTGGGCTGGAAATGCAGGTAGCATCTACGCCTCCCCATGGACAGGGGAGGTAATTAGCGGACTTCCCCTTGCGAGGGAACACCTGTGACACCAGGAAGCTGCGTGGAGTGCGGCCCTGAACCTCACCCACACAGTCAGCCGTGTTCCGGAATTCTGAGTGTGGGGAGGTTCCGTCTTCTGTCTGCAGCACCCGAGATCTCCGAGGAGCCCTTCGAGAGTCTTCCCCGAGTCAATCCCAGTACGGGTTGCCGGGGAAATGCGGGGGTTGGGCTGGAAACTCAGGTAGCATCTAGTGCCTCCCCATGGACAGGGGAGGTAATTAGCGGACTTCCCCTTGCGAGGGAACACCTGTGACACCAGGAAGCTGCGTGGAGGGCGGCCCCGAACCTCCCCCACACAGTCAGCCGTGTTCCGGAATTCTGAGAGTGGGGAGGTTCCGTCTTCTGTCTGCAGCACCCGAGATCTCCTAGGAGCCCTTCGAGAGTCTTCCCCGAGTCCCTCCCAGTACGGGCTGCCGGGGAAATGCGGGGGTTGGGCTGGAAACGCAGGTAGCATCTAGTGCCTCCCCATGGACAGGGGAGGTAATTAGCGGACTTCCCCTTGCGAGGGAACACCTGTGACACCAGGAAGCTGCGTGGAGGGCGGCCCCGAACCTCCCCCACACAGTCAGCCGTGTTCCGGAATTCTGAGTGTGGGGAGGTTCCGTCTTCTGTCTGCAGCACCCGAGATCTCCTAGGAGCCCTTCGAGAGTCTTCCCCGAGTCCCTCCCAGTACGGGCTGCCGGGGAAATGCGGGGGTTGGGCTGGAAACGCAGGTAGCATCTAGTGCCTCCACATGGACAGGGGAGGTAATTAGCGGACTTCCCCTTGCGAGGGAACACCTGTGACACCAGGAAGCTGCGTGGATTGCGGCCCTGAACCTCACCCACACAGTCAGGCGTGTTCCGGAATTCTGAGTGTGGGGAGGTTCCGTCTTCTGTCTGCAGCACCCGAGATCTCCGAGGAGCCCTTCGAGAGTCTTCCCCGAGTCCCTCCCAGTACGGGCTGCCGGGGAAATGCGGGGGTTGGGCTGGAAACGCAGGTAGCATCTAGTGCCTCCCCATGGACAGGGGAGGTAATTAGCGGACTTCCCCTTGCGAGGGAACACCTGTGACACCAGGAAGCTGCGTGGAGGGCGGCCCCGAACCTCCCCCACACAGTCAGCCGTGTTCCGGAATTCTGAGTGTGGGGAGGTTCCGTCTTCTGTCTGCAGCACCCGAGATCTCCTAGGAGCCCTTCGAGAGTCTTCCCCGAGTCCCTCCCAGTACGGGCTGCCGGGGAAATGCGGGGGTTGGGCTGGAAACGCAGGTAGCATCTAGTGCCTCCCCATGGACAGGGGAGGTAATTAGCGGACTTCCCCTTGCGAGGGAACACCTGTGACACCAGGAAGCTGCGTGGAGGGCGGCCCCGAACCTCCCCCACACAGTCAGCCGTGTTCCGGAATTCTGAGTGTGGGGAGGTTCCGTCTTCTGTCTGCAGCACCCGAGATCTCCTAGGAGCCCTTCGAGAGTATTTCCCGAGTCCCTCCCAGTACGGGCTGCCGGGGAAATGCGGGGGTTGGGCTGGAAACGCAGGTAGCATCTAGTGCCTCCCCATGGACAGGGGAGGTAATTAGCGGACTTCCCCTTGCGAGGGAACACCTGTGACACCAGGAATCTGCGTGGATTGCGGCCCTGAACCTCACCCACACAGTCAGGCGTGTTCCGGAATTCTGAGTGTGGGGAGGTTCCGTCTTCTGTCTGCAGCAACCGAGATCTCCGAGGAGCCCTTCGAGAGTCTTCCCCGAGTCCCTCCCAGTACGGGCTGCCGGGGAAATGCGGGGGTTGGGCTGGAAACGCAGGTAGCATCTAGTGCCTCCCCATGGACAGGGGAGGTAATTAGCGGACTTCCCCTTGCGAGGGAACACCTGTGACACCAGGAAGCTGCGTGGAGGGCGGCCCCGAACCTCCCCCACACAGTCAGCCGTGTTCCGGAATTCTGAGTGTGGGGAGGTTCCGTCTTCTGTCTGCAGCACCCGAGATCTCCTAGGAGCCCTTCGAGAGTCTTCCCCGAGTACCTCCCAGTACGGGCTGCCGGGGAAATGCGGGGGTTCGGCTGGAAACGCAGGTAGCATCTAGTGCCTCCCCATGGACAGGGGAGGTAATTAGCGGACTTCCCCTTGCGAGGGAACACCTGTGACACCAGGAAGCTGCGTGGAGGGCGGCCCTGAACCTCCCCCACACAGTCAGCCGTGTTCCGGAATTCTGAGTGTGGGGAGGTTCCGTCTTCTGTCTGCAGCACCCGAGATCTCCTAGGAGCCCTTCGAGAGTCTTCCCCGAGTCCCTCCCAGTACGGGCTGCCGGGGAAATGCGGGGGTTGGGCTGGAAACGCAGGTAGCATCTAGTGCCTCCCCATGGACAGGGGAGGTAATTAGCGGACTTCCCCTTGCGAGGGAACACCTGTGACACCAGGAAGCTGCGTGGATTGCGGCCCTGAACCTCACCCACACAGTCAGGCGTGTTCCGGAATTCTGAGTGTGGGGAGGTTCCGTCTTCTGTCTGCAGCACCCGAGATCTCCGAGGAGCCCTTCGAGAGTCTTCCCCGAGTCCCTCCCAGTACGGGCTGCCGGGGAAATGCGGGGGTTGGGCTTTAAACGCAGGTAGCATCTAGTGCCTCCCCATGGACAGGGGAGGTAATTAGCGGACTTCCCCTTGCGAGGGAACACCTGTGACACCAGGAAGCTGCGTGGAGGGCGGCCCCGAACCTCCCCCACACAGTCAGCCGTGTTCCGGAATTCTGAGTGTGGGGAGGTTCCGTCTTCTGTCTGCAGCACCCGAGATCTCCTAGGAGCCCTTCGAGAGTCTTCCCCGAGTCCCTCCCAGTACGGGCTGCCGGGGAAATGCGGGGTTTTGGCTGGAAACGCAGGTAGCATCTAGTGCCTCCCCATGGACAGGGGAGGTAATTAGCGGACTTCCCCTTGAGAGGGAACACCTGTGACACCAGGAAGCTGCGTGGAGGGCGGCCCCGAACCTCCCCCACACAGTCAGCCGTGTTCTGGAATTCTGAGTGTGGGGAGGTTCCGTCTTCTGTCTGCAGCACCCGAGATCTCCTAGGAGCCCTTCGAGAGTCTTCCCCGAGTCCCTCCCAGTACGGGCTGCCGGGGAAATGCGGGGGTTGGGCTGGAAACGCAGGTAGCATCTAGTGCCTCCCCATGGACAGGGGAGGTAATTAGCGGACTTCCCCTTGCGAGGGAACACCTGTGACACCAGGAAGCTGCGTGGAGTGCGGCCCCGAACCTCCCCCACACAGTCAGCCGTGTTCCGGAATTCTGAGTGTGGGGAGGTTCCGTCTTCTGTCTGCAGCACCCGAGATCTCCTAGGAGCCCTTCGAGAGTCTTCCCCGAGTCCCTCCCAGTACGGGCTGCCGGGGAAATGCGGGGGTTGGGCTGGAAACGCAGGTAGCATCTAGTGCCTCCCCATGGACAGGGGAGGTAATTAGCGGACTTCCCCTTGCGAGGGAACACCTGTGACACCAGGAAGGTGCGTGGAGTGCGGCCCCGAACCTCCCCCACACAGTCAGCCGTGTTCCGGAATTCTGAGTGTGGGGAGGTTCCGTCTTCTGTCTGCAGCACCCGAGATCTCCGAGGAGCCCTTCGAGAGTCTTCCCCGAGTCCCTCCCTGTGCGGGCTGCCGGGGAAAGGCGGGGGTTGGGCTGGAAACGCAGGTAGCATCTAGTGCCTCCCCATGGACAGGGGAGGTAATTAGCGGACTTCCCCTTGCGAGGGAACACCTGTGACACCAGGAAGCTGCGTGGAGGGCGGCCCCTGACCTCCCCCACACAGTCAGCCGTGTTCCGGAATTCTGAGTGTGAGGAGGTTCCGTCTTCTGTCTGCAGAACCCGGGATCTCCTAGGAGCCCTTCGAGAGTCTTCCCCGAGTCCCTCCCTGTGCGGGCTGCCGGGGAAATGCGGGGGTTGGGCTGGAAATGCAGGTAGCATCTACGCCTCCCCATGGACAGGGGAGGTAATTAGCGGACTTCCCCTTGCGAGGGAACACCTGTGACACCAGGAAGCTGCGTGGAGTGCGGCCCTGAACCTCACCCACACAGTCAGCCGTGTTCCGGAATTCTGAGTGTGGGGAGGTTCCGTCTTCTGTCTGCAGCACCCGAGATCTCCGAGGAGCCCTTCGAGAGTCTTCCCCGAGTCAATCCCAGTACGGGCTGCCGGGGAAATGCGGGGGTTGGGCTGGAAACGCAGGTAGCATCTAGTGCCTCCCCATGGACAGGGGAGGTAATTAGCGGACTTCCCCTTGCGAGGGAACACCTGTGACACCAGGAAGCTGCGTGGAGGGCGGCCCCGAACCTCCCCCACACAGTCAGCCGTGTTCCGGAATTCTGAATGTGAGGAGGTTCCGTCTTCTGTCTGCAGCACCCGAGATCTCCTAGGAGCCCTTCGAGAGTCTTCCCCGAGTCCCTCCCAGTACGGGCTGCCGGGGAAATGCGGGGGTTGGGCTGGAAATGCAGGTAGCATCTAGTGCCTCCCCATGGACTGGGGAGGTAATTAGCGGACTTCCCCTTGCGAGGGAACACCTGTGACACCAGGAAGCTGCGTGGAGGGCGGCCCCGAACCTCCCCCACACAGTCAGCCGTGTTCCGGAATTCTGAGTGTGGGGAGGTTCCGTCTTCTGTCTGCAGCACCCGAGATCTCCTAGGAGCCCTTCGAGAGTCTTCCCCGAGTCCCTCCCAGTACGGGCTGCCGGGGAAATGCGGGGGTTGGGCTGGAAACGCAGGTAGCATCTAGTGCCTCCCCATGGACAGGGGAGGTAATTAGCGGACTTCCCCTTGCGAGGGAACACCTGTGACACCAGGAAGCTGCGTGGAGGGCGGCCCTGAACCTCCCCCACACAGTCAGCCGTGTTCCGGAATTCTGAGTGTGGGGAGGTTCCGTCTTCTGTCTGCAGCACCCGAGATCTCCTAGGAGCCCTTCGAGAGTCTTCCCCGAGTCCCTCCCAGTACGGGCTGCCGGGGAAATGCGGGGGTTGGGCTGGAAACGCAGGTAGCATCTAGTGCCTCCCCATGGACAGGGGAGGTAATTAGCGGACTTCCCCTTGCGAGGGAACACCTGTGACAACAGGAAGCTGCGTGGAGGGCGGCCCCGAACCGCCCCCACACAGTCAGCCGTGTTCCGGATTTCTGAGTGTGGGGAGGTTCCGTCTTCTGTCTGCAGCACCCGAGATCTCCTAGGAGCCCTTCGAGAGTATTCCCCGAGTCCCTCCCAGTACGGGCTGCCGGGGAAATGCGGGGGTTGGGCTGGAAACGCAGGTAGCATCTAGTGCCTCCCCATGGACAGGGGAGGTAATTAGCGGACTTCCCCTTGCGAGGGAACACCTGTGACACCAGGAAGCTGCGTGGATTGCGGCCCTGAACCTCACCCACACAGTCAGGCGTGTTCCGGAATTCTGAGTGTGGGGAGGTTCCGTCTTCTGTCTGCAGCACCCGAGATCTCCGAGGAGCCCTTCGAGAGTCTTCCCCGAGTCCCTCCCAGTACGGGCTGCCGGGGAAATGCGGGGGTTGGGCTTTAAACGCAGGTAGCATCTAGTGCCTCCCCATGGACAGGGGAGGTAATTAGCGGACTTCCCCTTGCGAGGGAACACCTGTGACACCAGGAAGCTGCGTGGAGGGCGGCCCCGAACCTCCCCCACACAGTCAGCCGTGTTCCGGAATTCTGAGTGTGGGGAGGTTCCGTCTTCTGTCTGCAGCACCCGAGATCTCCTAGGAGCCCTTCGAGAGTCTTCCCCGAGTCCCTCCCAGTACGGGCTGCCGGGGAAATGCGGGGGTTGGGCTGGAAACGCAGGTAGCATCTAGTGCCTCCCCATGGACAGGGGAGGTAATTAGCGGACTTCCCCTTGCGAGGGAACACCTGTGACACCAGGAAGCTGCGTGGAGGGCGGCCCGGAACCTCCCCCACACAGTCAGCCGTGTTCCGGTATTCTGAGTGTGGGGAGGTTCCGTCTTCTGTCTGCAGCACCCGAGATCTCCTAGGAGCCCTTCGAGAGTCTTCCCCGAGTCCCTCCCAGTACGGGCTGCCGGGGAAATGCGGGGGTTGGGCTGGAAACGCAGGTAGCATCTAGTGCCTCCCCATGGACAGGGGAGGTAATTAGCGGACTTCCCCTTGCGAGGGAACACGTGTGACACCAGGAAGCTGCGTGGAGGGCGGCCCCGAACCTCCCCCACACAGTCAGCCGTGTTCCGGAATTCTGAGTGTGGGGAGGTTCCGTCTTCTGTCTGCAGCACCCGAGATCTCCTAGGAGCCCTTCGAGAGTCTTCCCCGAGTCCCTCCCATTACGGGCTGCCGGGGAAATGCGGGGGTTGGGCTGGAAACGCAGGTAGCATCTAGTGCCTCCCCATGGACAGGGGAGGTCATTAGCGGACTTCCCCTTGCGAGGGAACACCTGTGACACCAGGAAGCTGCGTGGAGGGCGGCCCCGAACCTCCCCCACACAGTCAGCCGTGTTCCGGAATTCTGAGTGTGGGGAGGTTCCGTCTTCTGTCTGCAGCACCCGAGATCTCCTAGGAGCCCTTCGAGAGTCTTCCCCGAGTCCCTCCCAGTACGGGCTGCCGGGGAAATGCGGGGGTTGGGCTGGAAACGCAGGTAGCATCTAGTGCCTCCCCATGGACAGGGGAGGTAATTAGCGGAATTCCCCTTGCGAGGGAACACCTGTGACACCAGGAAGCTGCGTGGAGGGCGGCCCCGAACCTCCCCCACACAGTCAGCCGTGTTCCGGAATTCTGAGTGTGGGGAGGTTCCGTCTTCTGTCTGCAGCACCCGAGATCTCCTAGGAGCCCTTCGAGAGTCTTCCCCGAGTCCCTCCCAGTGCGGGCTGCCGGGGAAAGGCGGGGGTTGGGCTGGAAACGCAGGTAGCATCTACGCCTCCGCATGGACAGGGGAGGTAATTAGCGGACTTCCCCTTGCGAGGGAACACCTGTGACACCAGGAAGCTTCGTGGAGGGCGGCCCTGAACCTCACGTACACAGTCACCGTTGTTCCGGAATTCTGAGTGTGGGGAGGTTCCGTCTTCTGTCTGCAGCACCCGAGATCTCCTAGGAGCCCTTCGAGAGTCTTCCCCGAGTCCCTCACAGTACGGGCTGCCGGGGAAATGCGGGGGTTGGGCTGGAAACGCAGGTAGCATCTAGTGCCTCCCCATGGACAGGGGAGGTAAGTAGCGGAATTCCCCTTGCGAGGGAACACCTGTGACACCAGGAAGCTGCGTGGAGGGCGGCCCCGGACCTCCCCCACACAGTCAGCCGTGTTCCGGAATTCTGAATGTGAGGAGGTTCCGTCTTCTGTCTGCAGCACCCGGGATCTCCTAGGAGCCCTTCGAGAGTCTTCCCCGAGTCCCTCCCAGTGCGGGCTGCCGGGGAAATGCGGGGGTTGGGCTGGAAATGCAGGTAGCATCTACGCCTCCCCATGGACAGGGGAGGTAATTAGCGGACTTCCCCTTGCGAGGGAACACCTGTGACACCAGGAAGCTGCGTGGAGTGCGGCCCTGAACCTCACCCACACAGTCAGCCGTGTTCCGGAATTCTGAGTGTGGGGAGGTTCCGTCTTCTGTCTGCAGCACCCGAGATCTCCGAGGAGCCCTTCGAGAGTCTTCCCCGAGTCTATCTCAGTACGGGTTGCCGGGGAAATGCGGGGGTTGGGCTGGAAACTCAGGTAGCATCTAGTGCCTCCCCATGGACAGGGGAGGTAATTAGCGGACTTCCCCTTGCGAGGGAACACCTGTGACACCTGGAAGCTGCGTGGAGGGCGGCCCCGAACCTCCCCCACACAGTCAGCCGTGTTCCGGAATTCTGAGTGTGGGGAGGTTCCGTCTTATGTCTGCAGAACCCGAGATCTCCTAGGAGCCCTTCGAGAGTCTTCCCCGAGTCCCTCCCAGTACGTGCTGCCGGGGAAATGCGGGGGTTGGGCTGGAAACGCAGGTAGCATCTAGTGCCTCCCCATGGACAGGGGAGGTAATTAGCGGAATTAGCCTTGCGAGGGAACACCTGTGACACCAGGAAGCTGCGTGGAGGGCGGCCCCGAACCTCCCCCACACAGTCAGCCGTGTTCCGGAATTCTGAGTGTGGGGAGGTTCCGTCTTCTGTCTGCAGCACCCGAGATCTCCTAGGAGCCCTTCGAGAGTCTTCCCCGAGTCCCTCCCAGTGCGGGCTGCCGGGGAAAGGCGGGGGTTGGGCTGGAAACGCAGGTAGCATCTACGCCTCCGCATGGACAGGGGAGGTAATTAGCGGACTTCCCCTTGCGAGGGAACACCTGTGACACCAGGAAGCTTCGTGGAGGGCGGCCCCGAACCTCCCCCACACAGTCACCGTTGTTCCGGAATTCTGAGTGTGGGGAGGTTCCGTCTTCTGTCTGCAGCACCCGAGATCTCCTAGGAGCCCTTCGAGAGTCTTCCCCGAGTCCCTCAAAGTACGGGCTGCCGGGGAAATGCGGGGGTTGGGCTGGAAACGCAGGTAGAATCTAGTGCCTCCCCATGGACAGGGGAGGTAAGTAGCGGACTTCCCCTTGCGAGGGAACACCTGTGACACCAGGAAGCTGCGTGGAGGGCGGCCCCGGACCTCCCCCACACAGTCAGCCGTGTTCCGGAATTCTGAATGTGAGGAGGTTCCGTCTTCTGTCTGCAGCACCCGGGATCTCCTAGGAGCCCTTCGAGAGTCTTCCCCGAGTCCCTCCCAGTGCGGGCTGCCGGGGAAATGCGGGGGTTGGGCTGGAAATGCAGGTAGCATCTACGCCTCCCCATGGACAGGGGAGGTAATTAGCGGACTTCCCCTTGCGAGGGAACACCTGTGACACCAGGAAGCTGCGTGGAGTGCGGCCCTGAACCTCACCCACACAGTCAGCCGTGTTCCGGAATTCTGAGTGTGGGGAGGTTCCGTCTTCTGTCTGCAGCACCCGAGATCTCCGAGGAGCCCTTCGAGAGTCTTCCCCGAGTCAATCCCAGTACGGGTTGCCGGGCAAATGCGGGGGTTGGGCTGGAAACTCAGGTAGCATCTAGTGCCTCCCCATGGACAGGGGAGGTAATTAGCGGACTTCCCCTTGCGAGGGAACACCTGTGACACCAGGAAGCTGCGTGGAGGGCGGCCCCGAACCTCCCCCACACAGTCAGCCGTGTTCCGGAATTCTGAGTGTGGGGAGGTTCCGTCTTCTGTCTGCAGCACCCGAGATCTCCTAGGAGCCCTTCGAGAGTCTTCCCCGAGTCCCTCCCTGTACGGGCTGCCGGGGAAATGCGGGGGTTGGGCTGGAAACGCCGGTAGCATCTAGTGCCTCCCCATGGACAGGGGAGGTAATTAGCGGACTTCCCTTTGCGAGGGAACACCTGTGACACCAGGAAGCTGCGTGGAGGGCGGCCCCGAACCTCCCCCACACAGTCAGCCGTGTTCCGGAATTCTGAGTGTGGGGAGGTTCCGTCTTCTGTCTGCAGCACCCGAGATCTCCTAGGAGCCCTTCGAGAGTCTTCCCCGAGTCCCTCCCAGTACGGGCTGCCGGGGAAATGCGGGGGTTGGGCTGGAAACGCAGGTAGCATCTAGTGCCTCCCCATGGACAGGGGACGTAATTAGCGGACTTCCCCTTGCGAGGGAACACCTGTGACACCTGGAAGCTGCGTGGAGGGCGGCCCTGAACCTCCCCCACACAGTCAGCCGTGTTCCGGAATTCTGAGTGTGGGGAGGTTCCGTCTTCTGTCTGCAGCACCCGAGATCTCCTAGGAGCCCTTCGAGAGTCTTCCCCGAGTCCCTCCCAGTACGGGCTGCCGGGGAAATGCGGGGGTTGGGCTGGAAACGCAGGTAGCATCTAGTGCCTCCCCATAGACAGGGGAGGTAATTAGCGGACTTCCCCTTGCGAGGGAACACCTGTGACACCAGGAAGCTGCGTGGAGGGCGGCCCCGAAACTCCCCCACACAGTCAGCCGTGTTCCGGAATTCTGAGTGTGGGGAGGTTCCGTCTTCTGTCTGCAGCACCCGAGATCTCCTAGGAGCCCTTCGAGAGTATTCCCCGAGTCCCTCCCAGTACGGGCTGCCGGGGAAATGCGGGGGTTGGGCTGGAAACGCAGGTAGCATCTAGTGCCTCCCCATGGACAGGGGAGGTAATTAGCGGACTTCCCCTTGCGAGGGAACACCTGTGACACCAGGAAGCTGCGTGGATTGCGGCCCTGAACCTCACCCACACAGTCAGGCGTGTTCCGGAATTCTGAGTGTGGGGAGGTTCCGTCTTCTGTCTGCAGCACCCGAGATCTCCGAGGAGCCCTTCGAGAGTCTTCCCCGAGTCCCTCCCAGTACGGGCTGCCGGGGAAATGCGGGGGTTGGGCTTTAAACGCAGGTAGCATCTAGTGCCTCCCCATGGACAGGGGAGGTAATTAGCGGACTTCCCCTTGCGAGGGAACACCTGTGACACCAGGAAGCTGCGTGGAGGGCGGCCCCGAACCTCCCCCACACAGTCAGCCGTGTTCCGGAATTCTGAGTGTGGGGAGGTTCCGTCTTCTGTCTGCAGCACCCGAGATCTCCTAGGAGCCCTTCGAGAGTCTTCCCCGAGTCCCTCCCAGTACGGGCTGCCGGGGAAATGCGGGGGTTGGGCTGGAAACGCAGGTAGCATCTAGTGCCTCCCCATGGACAGGGGAGGTAATTAGCGGACTTCCCCTTGCGAGGGAACACCAGTGACACCAGGAAGCTGCGTGGAGGGCGGCCCCGAACCTCCCCCACACAGTCAGCCGTGTTCCGGAATTCTGAGTGTGGGGAGGTTCCGTCTTCTGTCTGCAGCACCCGAGATCTCCTAGGAGCCCTTCGAGAGTCTTCCCCGAGTCCCTCCCAGTACGGGCTGCCGGGGAAATGCGGGGGTTGGGCTGGAAACGCAGGTAGCATCTAGTGCCTCCCCATGGACAGGGGAGGTAATTAGCGGACTTCCCCTTGCGAGGGAACACCTGTGACACCAGGAAGCTGCGTGGAGGGCGGCCCCGAACCTCCCCCACACAGTCAGCCGTGTTCCGGAATTCTGAGTGTGGGGAGGTTCCGTCTTCTGTCTGCAGCACCCGAGATCTCCTAGGAGCCCTTCGAGAGTCTTCCCCGAGTCCCTCCTAGTACGGGCTGCCGGGGAAATGCGGGGGTTGGGCTGGAAACGCAGGTAGCATCTAGTGCCTCCCCATGGACAGGGGAGGTAATTAGCGGACTTCCCCTTGCGAGGGAACACCTGTGACACCAGGAAGCTGCGTGGAGGGCGGCCCCGAACCTCCCCCACACAGTCAGCCGTGTTCCGGAATTCTGAGTGTGGGGAGGTTCCGTCTTCTGTCTGCAGCACCGGAGATCTCCTAGGAGCACTTTGAGAGTCTTCCCCGAGTCCCTCCCAGTACGGGCTGCCGGGGAAATGCGGGGGTTGGGCTGGAAACGCAGGTAGCATCTAGTGCCTCCCCATGGACAGGGGAGGTAATTAGCGGAATTCCCCTTGCGAGGGAACACCTGTGACACCAGGAAGCTGCGTGGAGGGCGGCCCCGAACCTCCCCGACACAGTCAGCCGTGTTCCGGAATTCTGAGTGTGGGGAGGTTCCGTCTTCTGTCTGCAGCACCCGAGATCTCCTAGGAGCCCTTCGAGAGTATTCCCCGAGTCCCTCCCAGTACGGGCTGCCGGGGAAATGCGGGGGTTGGGCTGGAAACGCAGGTAGCATCTAGTGCCTCCCCATGGACAGGGGAGGTAATTAGCGGACTTCCCCTTGCGAGGGAACACCTGTGACACCAGGAAGCTGCGTGGATTGCGGCCCTGAACCTCACCCACACAGTCAGGCGTGTTCCGGAATTCTGAGTGTGGGGAGGTT
Source organism: Camelus bactrianus (assembly GCF_048773025.1). Lineage (NCBI taxonomy): Eukaryota > Metazoa > Chordata > Mammalia > Artiodactyla > Camelidae > Camelus > Camelus bactrianus. Next base: position 79,261 of record NW_027413968.1, read on the forward strand.
CCGTCTTCTGTCTGCAGCACCCGAGATCTCCGAGGAGCCCTTCGAGAGTCTTCCCCGAGTCCCTCCCAGTACGGGCTGCCGGGGAAATGCGGGGGTTTGTCTTTAAACGCAGGTAGCATCTAGTGCCTCCCCATGGACAGGGGAGGTAATTAGCGGACTTCCCCTTGCGAGGGAACACCTGTGACACCAGGAAGCTGCGTGGAGGGCGGCCCCGAACCTCCCCCACACAGTCAGCCGTGTTCCGGAATTCTGAGTGTGGGGAGGTTCCGTCTTCTGTCTGCAGCACCCGAGATCTCCTAGCAGCCCTTCGAGAGTCTTCCCCGAGTCCCTCCAGTACGGGCTGCCGGGGAAATGCGGGGTTTTGGCTGGAAACGCAGGTAGCATCTAGTGCCTCCCCATGGACAGGGGAGGTAATTAGCGGACTTCCCCTTGCGAGGGAACACCTGTGACACCAGGAAGCTGCGTGGAGGGCGGCCCCGAACCTCCCCCACACAGTCAGCCGTGTTCCGGAATTCTGAGTGTGGGGAGGTTCCGTCTTCTGTCTGCAGCACCCGAGATCTCCTAGGAGCCCTTCGAGAGTCTTCCCCGAGTCCCTCCCAGTACGGGCTGCCGGGGAAATGCGGGGGTTGGGCTGGAAACGCAGGTAGCATCTAGTGCCTCCCCATGGACAGGGGAGGTAATTAGCGGACTTCCCCTTGCGAGGGAACACCTGTGACACCAGGAAGCTGCGTGGAGTGCGGCCCCGAACCTCCCCCACACAGTCAGCCGTGTTCCGGAATTCTGAGTGTGGGGAGGTTCCGTCTTCTGTCTGCAGCACCCGAGATCTCCTAGGAGCCCTTCGAGAGTCTTCCCCGAGTCCCTCCCAGTACGGGCTGCCGGGGAAATGCGGGGGTTGGGCTGGAAACGCAGGTAGCATCTAGTGCCTCCCCATGGACAGGGGAGGTAATTAGCGGACTTCCCCTTGCGAGGGAACACCTGTGACACCAGGAAGCTGCGTGGAGTGCGGCCCCGAACCTCCCCCACACAGTCAGCCGTGTTCCGGAATTCTGAGTGTGGGGAGGTTCCGTCTTCTGTCTGCAGCACCCGAGATCTCCTAGGAGCCCTTCGAGAGTCTTCCCCGAGTCCCTCCCAGTGCGGGCTGCCGGGGAAAGGCGGGGGTTGGGCTGGAAACGCAGGTAGCATCTACGCCTCCGCATGGACAGGGGAGGTAATTAGCGGACTTCCCCTTGCGAGGGAACACCTGTGACACCAGGAAGCTTCGTGGAGGGCGGCCCTGAACCTCACCTACACAGTCACCGTTGTTCCGGAATTCTGAGTGTGGGGAGGTTCCGTCTTCTGTCTGCAGCACCCGAGATCTCCTAGGAGCCCTTCGAGAGTCTTCCCCGAGTCCCTCCCAGTACGGGCTGCCGGGGATATGCGGGGGTTGGGCTGGAAACGCAGGTAGAATCTAGTGCCTCCCCATGGACAGGGGAGGTAAGTAGCGGACTTCCCCTTGCGAGGGAACACCTGTGACACCAGGAAGCTGCGTGGAGGGCGGCCCCGGACCTCCCCCACACAGTCAGCCGTGTTCCGGAATTCTGAATGTGAGGAGGTTCCGTCTTCTGTCTGCAGCACCCGGGATCTCCTAGGAGCCCTTCGAGAGTCTTCCCCGAGTCCCTCCCAGTGCGGGCTGCCGGGGAAATGCGGGGGTTGGGCTGGAAATGCAGGTAGCATCTACGCCTCCCCATGGACAGGGGAGGTAATTAGCGGACTTCCCCTTGCGAGGGAACACCTGTGACACCAGGAAGCTGCGTGGAGTGCGGCCTTGAACCTCCCCCACACAGTCAGCCGTGTTCCAGAATTCTGAGTGTGGGGAGGTTCCGTCTTCTGTCTGCAGCACCCGAGATCTCCGAGGAGCCCTTCGAGAGTCTTCCCCGAGTCAATCCCAGTACGGGTTGCCGGGGAAATGCGGGGGTTGGGCTGGAAACTCAGGTAGCATCTAGTGCCTCCCCATGGACAGGGGAGGTAATTAGCGGACTTCCCCTTGCGAGGGAACACCTGTGACACCTGGAAGCTGCGTGGAGGGCGGCCCCGAACCTCCCCCACACAGTCAGCCGTGTTCCGGAATTCTGAGTGTGGGGAGGTTCCGTCTTCTGTCTGCAGCACCCGAGATCTCCTAGGAGCCCTTCGAGAGTCTTCCCCGAGTCCCTCCCAGTACGGGCTGCCGGGGAAATGCGGGGGTTGGGCTGGAAACGCAGGTAGCATCTAGTGCCTCCCCATGGACAGGGGAGGTAATTAGCGGAATTCCCCTTGCGAGGGAACACCTGTGACACCAGGAAGCTGCGTGGAGGGCGGCCCCGAACCTCCCCCACACAGTCAGCCGTGTTCCGGAATTCTGAGTGTGGGGAGGTTCCGTCTTCTGTCTGCAGCACCCGAGATCTCCTAGGAGCCCTTCGAGAGTCTTCCCCGAGTCCCTCCCAGTGCGGGCTGCCGGGGAAAGGCGGGGGTTGGGCTGGAAACGCAGGTAGCATCTACGCCTCCGCATGGACAGGGGAGGTAATTAGCGGACTTCCCCTTGCGAGGGAACACCTGTGACACCAGGAAGCTTCGTGGAGGGCGGCCCTGAACCTCACCTACACAGTCACCGTTGTTCCGGAATTCTGAGTTTGGGGAGGTTCCGTCTTCTGTCTGCAGCACCCGAGATCTCCTAGGAGCCCTTCGAGAGTCTTCCCCGAGTCCCTCAAAGTACGGGCTGCCGGGGAAATGCGGGGGTTGGGCTGGAAACTCAGGTAGAATCTAGTGCCTCCCCATGGACAGGGGAGGTAAGTAGCGGACTTCCCCTTGCGAGGGAAAACCTGTGACACCAGGAAGCTGCGTGGAGGGCGGCCCCGGACCTCCCCCACACAGTCAGCCGTGTTCCGGAATTCTGAATGTGAGGAGGTTCCGTCTTCTGTCTGCAGCACCCGGGATCTCCTAAGAGCCCTTCGAGAGTCTTCCCCGAGTCCCTCCCAGTGCGGGCTGCCGGGGAAATGCGGGGGTTGGGCTGGAAATGCAGGTAGCATCTACGCCTCCCCATGGACAGGGGAGGTAATTAGCGGACTTCCCCTTGCGAGGGAACACCTGTGACACCAGGAAGCTGCGTGGAGTGCGGCCCTGAACCTCACCCACACAGTCAGCCGTGTTCCGGAATTCTGAGTGTGGGGAGGTTCCGTCTTCTGTCTGCAGCACCCGAGATCACCGAGGAGCCCTTCGAGAGTCTTCCCCGAGTCAATCCCAGTACGGGTTGCCGGGGAAATGCGGGGGTTGGGCTGGAAACTCAGGTAGCATCTAGTGCCTCCCCATGGACAGGGGAGGTAATTAGCGGACTTCCCCTTGCGAGGGAACACCTGTGACACCATGAAGCTGCGTGGAGGGCGGCCCCGAACCTCCCCCACACAGTCAGCCGTGTTCCGGAATTCTGAGTGTGGGGAGGTTCCGTCTTCTGTCTGCAGCACCCGAGATCTCCTAGGAGCCCTTCGAGAGTCTTCCCCGAGTCCCTCCCAGTACGGGCTGCCGGGGAAATGCGGGGGTTGGGCTGGAAACGCAGGTAGCATCTAGTGCCTCCCCATGGACAGGGGAGGTAATAAGCGGACTTCCCCTTGCGAGGGAACACCTGTGACACCAGGAAGCTGCGTGGAGGGCGGCCCTGAACCTCCCCCACACAGTCAGCCGTGTTCCGGAATTCTGAGTGTGGGGAGGTTCCGTCTTCTGTCTGCAGCACCCGAGATCTCCTAGGAGCCCTTCGAGAGTCTTCCCCGAGTCCCTCCCAGTACGGGCTGCCGGGGAAATGCGGGGGTTGGGCTGGAAACGCAGGTAGCATCTAGTGCCTCCCCATGGACAGGGGAGGTAATTAGCGGACTTCCCCTTGCGAGGGAACACCTGTGACACCAGGAAGCTGCGTGGATTGCGGCCCTGAACCTCACCCACACAGTCAGGCGTGTTCCGGAATTCTGAGTGTGGGGAGGTTCCGTCTTCTGTCTGCAGCACCCGAGATCTCCGAGGAGCCCTTCAAGAGTCTTCCCCGAGTCCCTCCCAGTACGGGCTGCCGGGGAAATGCGGGGGTTGGGCTTTAAACGCAGGTAGCATCTAGTGCCTTCCCATGGACAGGGGAGGTAATTAGCGGACTTCCCCTTGCGAGGGAACACCTGTGACACCAGAAAGCTGCGTGGAGGGCGGCCCCGAACCTCCCCCACACAGTCAGCCGTGTTCCGGAATTCTGAGTGTGGGGAGGTTCCGTCTTCTGTCTGCAGCACCCGAGATCTCCTAGGAGCCCTTCGAGAGTCTTCCCCGAGTCCCTCCCAGTACGGGCTGCCGGGGAAATGAGGGGTTTTGGCTGGAAACGCAGGTAGCATCTAGTGCCTCCCCATGGACAGGGGAGGTAATTAGCGGACTTCCCCTTGCGAGGTAACACCTGTGACACCAGGAAGCTGCGTGGAGGGCGGCCCCGAACCTCCCCCACACAGTCAGCCGTGTTCCGGAATTCTGAGTGTGGGGAGGTTCCGTCTTCTGTCTGCAGCACCCGAGATCTCCTAGGAGCCCTTCGAGAGTCTTCCCCGAGTCCCTCCCATTACGGGCTGCCGGGGAAATGCGGGGGTTGGGCTGGAAACGCAGGTAGCATCTAGTGCCTCCCCATGGACAGGGGAGGTAATTAGCGGACTTCCCCTTGCGAGGGAACACCTGTGACACCAGGAAGCTGCGTGGAGTGCGGCCCCGAACCTCCCCCACACAGTCAGCCGTGTTCCGGAATTCTGAGTGTGGGGAGGTTCCGTCTTCTGTCTGCAGCACCCGAGATCTCCTAGGAGCCCTTCGAGAGTCTTCCCCGAGTCCCTCCCAGTACGGGCTGCCGGGGAAATGCGGGGGTTGGGCTGGAAACGCAGGTAGCATCTAGTGCCTCCCCATGGACAGGGGAGGTAATTAGCGGACTTCCCCTTGCGAGGGAACACCTGTGACACCAGGAAGCTGCGTGGAGTGCGGCCCCGAACCTCCCCCACACAGTCAGCCGTGTTCCGGAATTCTGAGTGTGGGGAGGTTCCGTCTTCTGTCTGCAGCACCCGAGATCTCCGAGGAGCCCTTCGAGAGTCTTCCCCGAGTCCCTCCCTGTGCGGGCTGCCGGGGAAAGGCGGGGGTTGGGCTGGAAACGCAGGTAGCATCTAGTGCCTCCCCATGGACAGGGGAGGTAATTAGCGGACTTCCCCTTGCGAGGGAACACCTGTGACACCAGGAAGCTGCGTGGAGGGCGGCCCCGGACCTCCCCCACACAGTCAGCCGTGTTCCGGAATTCTGAATGTGAGGAGGTTCCGTCTTCTGTCTGCAGCACCCGGGATCTCCTAGGAGCCCTTCGAGAGTCTTCCCCGAGTCCCTCCCAGTGCGGGCTGCCGGGGAAATGCGGGGGTTGGGCTGGAAATGCAGGTAGCATCTACGCCTCCCCATGGACAGGGGAGGTAATTAGCGGACTTCCCCTTGCGAGGGAACACCTGTGACACCAGGAAGCTGCGTGGAGTGCGGCCCTGAACCTCACCCACACAGTCAGCCGTGTTCCGGAATTCTGAGTGTGGGGAAGTTCCGTCTTCTGTCTGCAGCACCCGAGATCTCCGAGGAGCCCTTCGAGAGTCGTCCCCGAGTCAATCCCAGTACGGGCTGCCGGGGAAATGCGGGGGTTGGGCTGGAAACGCAGGTAGCATCTAGTGCCTCCCCATGGACAGGGGAGGTAATTAGCGGACTTCCCCTTGCGAGGGAACACCTGTGACACCAGGAAGCTGCGTGGAGGGCGGCCCCGAACCTCCCCCACACAGTCAGCCGTGTTCCGGAATTCTGAGTGTGGGGAGGTTCCGTCTTCTGTCTGCAGCACCCGAGATCTCCTAGGAGCCCTTCGAGAGTCTTCCCCGAGTCCCTCCCAGTACGGGCTGCCGGGGAAATGCGGGGGTTGGGCTGGAAACGCAGGTAGCATCTAGTGCCTCCCCATGGACAGGGGAGGTAATTAGCGGACTTCCCCTTGCGAGGGAACACCTGTGACACCAGGAAGCTGCGTGGAGGGCGGCCCTGAACCTCCCTCACACAGTCAGCCGTGTTCCGGAATTCTGAGTGTGGGGAGGTTCCGTCTTCTGTCTGCAGCACCCGAGATCTCCTAGGAGCCCTTCGAGAGTCTTCCCCGAGTCCCTCCCAGTACGGGCTGCCGGGGAAATGCGGGGGTTGGGCTGGAAACGCAGGTAGCATCTAGTGCCTCCCCATGGACAGGGGAGGTAATTAGCGGACTTCCCCTTGCGAGGGAACACCTGTGACAACAGGAAGCTGCGTGGAGGGCGGCCCCGAACCTCCCCCACACAGTCAGCCGTGTTCCGGAATTCTGAGTGTGGGGAGGTTCCGTCTTCTGTCTGCAGGACCCGAGATCTCCTAGGAGCCCTTCGAGAGTATTCCCCGAGTCCCTCCCAGTACGGGCTGCCGGGGAAATGCGGGGGTTGGGCTGGAAACGCAGGTAGCATCTAGTGCCTCCCCATGGACATGGGAGGTAATTAGCGGACTTCCCCTTGCGAGGGAACACCTGTGACACCAGGAAGCTGCGTGGATTGCGGCCCTGAACCTCACCCACACAGTCAGGCGTGTTCCGGAATTCTGAGTGTGGGGAGGTTCCGTCTTCTGTCTGCAGCACCCGAGATCTCCGAGGAGCCCTTCGAGAGTCTTCCCCGTGTCCCTCCCAGTACGGGCTGCCGGGGAAATGCGGGGGTTGGGCTTTAAACGCAGGTAGCATCTAGTGCCTCCCCATGGACAGGGGAGGTAATTAGCGGACTTCCCCTTGCGAGGGAACACCTGTGACACCAGGAAGCTGCGTGGAGGGCGGCCCCGAACCTCCCCCACACAGTCAGCCGTGTTCCGGAATTCTGAGTGTGGGGAGGTTCCGTCTTCTGTCTGCAGCACCCGAGATCTCCTAGGAGCCCTTCGAGAGTCTTCCCCGAGTCCCTCCCAGTACGGGCTGCCGGGGAAATGCGGGGGTTGGGCTGGAAACGCAGGTAGCATCTAGTGCCTCCCCATGGACAGGGGAGGTAATTAGCGGACTTCCCCTTGCGAGGGAACACCTGTGACACCAGGAAGCTGCGTGGAGGGCGGCCCCGAACCTCCCCCACACAGTCAGCCGTGTTCCGGAATTCTGAGTGTGGGGAGGTTCCGTCTTCTGTCTGCAGCACCCGAGATCTCCTAGGAGCCCTTCGAGAGTCTTCCCCGAGTCCCTCCCAGTACGGGCTGCCGGGGAAATGCGGGGGTTGGGCTGGAAACGCAGGTAGCATCTAGTGCCTCCCCATGGACAGGGGAGGTAATTAGCGGACTTCCCCTTGCGAGGGAACACCTGTGACACCAGGAAGCTGCGTGGAGGGCGGCCCCGAACCTCCCCCACACAGTCAGCCGTGTTCCGGAATTCTGAGTGTGGGGAGGTTCCGTCTTCTGTCTGCAGCACCCGAGACCTCCTAGGAGCCCTTCGAGAGTCTTCCCCGAGTCCCTCCCAGTACGGGCTGCCGGGGAAATGCGGGGGTTGGGCTTTAAACGCAGGTAGCATCTAGTGCCTCCCCATGGACAGGGGAGGTAATTAGCGGACTTCCCCTTGCGAGGGAACACCTGTGACACCAGGAAGCTGCGTGGAGGGCGGCCCCGAACCTCCCCCACACAGTCAGCCGTGTTCCGGAATTCTGAGTGTGGGGAGGTTCCGTCTTCTGTCTGCAGCACCCGAGATCTCCTAGGAGCCCTTCGAGAGTCTTCCCCGAGTCCCTCCCAGTACGGGCTGCCGGGGAAATGCGGGGGTTGGGCTGGAAACGCAGGTAGCATCTAGTGCCTCCCCATGGACAGGGGAGGTAATTAGCGGACTTCCCCTTGCGAGGGAACACCTGTGACACCAGGAAGCTGCGTGGAGGGCGGCCCCGAACCTCCCCCACACAGTCAGCCGTGTTCCGGAATTCTGAGTGTGGGGAGGTTCCGTCTTCTGTCTGCAGCACCCGAGATCTCCTAGGAGCCCTTCGAGAGTCTTCCCCGAGTCCCTCCCAGTACGGGCTGCCGGGGAAATGCGGGGGTTGGGCTGGAAACGCAGGTAGCATCTAGTGCCTCCCCATGGACAGGGGAGGTAATTAGCGGACTTCCCCTTGCGAGGGAACACCTGTGACACCAGGAAGCTGCGTGGAGGGCGGCCCCGAACCTCCCCCACACAGTCAGCCGTGTTCCGGAATTCTGAGTGTGGGGAGGTTCCGTCTTCTGTCTGCAGCACCCGAGACCTCCTAGGAGCCCTTCGAGAGTCTTCCCCGAGTCTCTCCCAGTACGGGCTGCCGGGGAAATGCGGGGGTTGGGCTGGAAACGCAGGTAGCATCTAGTGCCTCCCCATGGACAGGGGAGGTAATTAGCGGACTTCCCCTTGCGAGGGAACACCTGTGACACCAGGAAGCTGCGTGGAGGGCGGCCCCGAACCTCCCCCACACAGTCAGCCGTGTTCCGGAATTCTGAGTGTGGGGAGGTTCCGTCTTCTGTCTGCAGCACCCGAGATCTCCTAGGAGCCCTTCGAGAGTCTTCCCCGAGTCCCTCCCAGTGCGGGCTGCCGGGGAAATGCGGGGGTTGGGCTGGAAACGCAGGTAGCATCTACGCCTCCGCATGGACAGGGGAGGTAATTAGCGGACTTCCCCTTGCGAGGGAACACCTGTGACACCAGGAAGCTTCGTGGAGGGCGGCCCTGAACCTCACCTACACAGTCACCGTTGTTCCGGAATTCTGAGTGTGGGGAGGTTCCGTCTTCTGTCTGCAGCACCCGAGATCTCCGAGGAGCCCTTCGAGAGTCTTCCCCGAGTCAATCCCAGTACGGGTTGCCGGGGAAATGCGGGGGTTGGGCTGGAAACTCAGGTAGCATCTAGTGCCTCCCCATGGACAGGGGAGGTAATTAGCGGACTTCCCCTTGCGAGGGAACACCTGTGACACCTGGAAGCTGCGTGGAGGGCGGCCCCGAACCTCCCCCACACAGTCAGCCGTGTTCCGGAATTCTGAGTGTGGGGAGGTTCCGTCTTATGTCTGCAGCACCCGAGATCTCCTAGGAGCCCTTCGAGAGTCTTCCCCGAGTCCCTCCCAGTACGGGCTGCCGGGGAAATGCGGGGGTTGGGCTGGAAACGCAGGTAGCATCTAGTGCCTCCCCATGGACAGGGGAGGTAATTAGCGGAATTCCCCTTGCGAGGGAACACCTGTGACACCAGGAAGCTGCGTGGAGGGCGGCCCCGAACCTCCCCCACACAGTCAGCCGTGTTCCGGAATTCTGATTGTGGGGAGGTTCCGTCTTCTGTCTGCAGCACCCGAGATCTCCTAGGAGCCCTTCGAGAGTCTTCCCCGAGTCCCTCCCAGTGCGGGCTGCCGGGGAAAGGCGGGGGTTGGGCTGGAAACGCAGGTAGCATCTACGCCTCCGCATGGACAGGGGAGGTAATTAGCGGACTTCCCCTTGCGAGGGAACACCTGTGACACCAGGAAGCTTCGTGGAGGGCGGCCCTGAACCTCACCTACACAGTCACCGTTGTTCCGGAATTCTGAGTGTGGGGAGGTTCCGTCTTCTGTCTGCAGCACCCGAGATCTCCTAGGAGCCCTTCGAGAGTCTTCCCCGAGTCCCTCAAAGTACGGGCTGCCGGGGAAATGCGGGGGTTGGGCTGGAAACGCAGGTAGAATCTAGTGCCTCCCCATGGACAGGGGAGGTAAGTAGCGGACTTCCCCTTGCGAGGGAACACCTGTGACACCAGGAAGCTGCGTGGAGGGCGGCCCCGGACCTCCCCCACACAGTCAGCCGTGTTCCGGAATTCTGAATGTGAGGAGGTTCCGTCTTCTGTCTGCAGCACCCGGGATCTCCTAGGAGCCCTTCGAGAGTCTTCCCCGAGTCCCTCCCAGTGCGGGCTGCCGGGGAAATGCGGGGGTTGGGCTGGAAATGCAGGTAGCATCTACGCCTCCCCATGGACAGGGGAGGTAATTAGCGGACTTCCCCTTGCGAGGGAACACCTGTGACACCAGGAAGCTGCGTGGAGTGCGGCCCTGAACCTCACACACACAGTCAGCCGTGTTCCGGAATTCTGAGTGTGGGGAGGTTCCGTCTTCTGTCTGCAGCACCCGAGATCTCCGAGGAGCCCTTCGAGAGTCTTCCCCGAGTCAATCCCTGTACGGGTTGCCGGGGAAATGCGGGGGTTGGGCTGGAAACTCAGGTAGCATCTAGTGCCTCCCCATGGACAGGGGAGGTAATTAGCGGACTTCCCCTTGCGAGGGAACACCTGTGACACCAGGAAGCTGCGTGGAGGGCGGCCCCGAACCTCCCCCACACAGTCAGCCGTGTTCCGGAATTCTGAGTGTGGGGAGGTTCCGTCTTCTGTCTGCAGCACCCGAGATCTCCTAGGAGCCCTTCGAGAGTCTTCCCCGAGTCCCTCCCAGTACGGGCTGCCGGGGAAATGCGGGGGTTGGGCTGGAAACGCAGGTAGCATCTAGTGCCTCCCCATGGACAGGGGAGGTAATTAGCGGACTTCCCCTTGCGAGGGAACACCTGTGACACCAGGAAGCTGCGTGGAGGGCGGCCCCGAACCTCCCCCACACAGTCAGCCGTGTTCCGGAATTCTGAGTGTGGGGAGGTTCCGTCTTCTGTCTGCAGCACCCGAGATCTCCTAGAAGCCCTTCGAGAGTCTTCCCCGAGTCCCTCCCAGTACGGGCTGCCGGGGAAATGCGGGGGTTGGGCTGGAAACGCAGGTAGCATCTAGTGCCTCCCCATGGACAGGGGAGGTAATTAGCGGACTTCCCCTTGCGAGGGAACACCTGTGACACCAGGAAGCTGCGTGGAGGGCGGCCCTGAACCTCCCCCAAACAGTCAGCCGTGTTCCGGAATTCTGAGTGTGGGGAGGTTCCGTCTTCTGTCTGCAGCACCCGAGATCTCCTAGGAGCCCTTCGAGAGTCTTCCCCGAGTCCCTCCCAGTACGGGCTGCCGGGGAAATGCGGGGGTTGGGCTGGAAACGCAGGTAGCATCTAGTGCCTCCCCATGGACAGGGGAGGTAATTAGCGGACTTCCCCTTGCGAGGGAACACTTGTGACACCAGGAAGCTGCGTGGAGAACGGCCCCGAACCTCCCCCACACAGTCAGCCGTGTTCCGGAATTCTGAGTGTGGGGAGGTTCCGTCTTCTGTCTGCAGCACCCGAGATCTCCTAGGAGCCCTTCGAGAGTATTCCCCGAGTCCCTCCCAGTACGGGCTGCCGGGGAAATGCGGGGGTTGGGCTGGAAACGCAGGTAGCATCTAGTGCCTCCCCATGGACAGGGGAGGTAATTAGCGGACTTCCCCTTGCGAGGGAACACCTGTGACACCAGGAAGCTGCGTGGATTGCGGCCCTGAACCTCACCCACACAGTCAGGCGTGTTCCGGAATTCTGAGTGTGGGGAGGTTCCGTCTTCTGTCTGCAGCACCCGAGATCTCCGAGGAGCCCTTCGAGAGTCTTCCCCGAGTCCCTCCCAGTACGGGCTGCCGGGGAAATGCGGGGGTTGGGCTTTAAACGCAGGTAGCATCTAGTGCCTCCCCATGGACAGGGGAGGTAATTAGCGGACTTCCCCTTGCGAGGGAACACCTGTGACACCAGGAAGCTGCGTGGAGGGCGGCCCCGAACCTCCCCCACACAGTCAGCCGTGTTCCGGAATTCTGAGTGTGGGGAGGTTCCGTCTTCTGTCTGCAGCACCCGAGATCTCCTAGGAGCCCTTCGAGAGTCTTCCCCGAGTCCCTCCCAGTACGGGCTGCCGGGGAAATGCGGGGTTTTGGCTGGAAACGCAGGTAGCATCTAGTGCCTCCCCATGGACAGGGGAGGTAATTAGCGGACTTCCCCTTGCGAGGGAACACCTGTGACCCCAGGAAGCTGCGTGGAGGGCGGCCCCGAACCTCCCCCACACAGTCAGCCGTGTTCCGGAATTCTGAGTGTGGGGAGGTTCCGTCTTCTGTCTGCAGCACCCGAGATCTCCTAGGAGCCCTTCGAAAGTCTTCCCCGAGTCCCTCCCAGTACGGGCTGCCGGGGAAATGCGGGGGTTGGGCTGGAAACGCAGGTAGCATCTAGTGCCTCCCCATGGACAGGGGAGGTAATTAGCGGACTTCCCCTTGCGAGGGAACACCTGTGACACCAGGAAGCTGCGTGGAGGGCGGCCCCGAACCTCCCCCACACAGTCAGCCGTGTTCCGGAATTCTGATTGTGGGGAGGTTCCGTCTTCTGTCTGCAGCACCCGAGATCTCCTAGGAGCCCTTCGAGAGTCTTCCCCGAGTCCCTCCCAGTGCGGGCTGCCGGGGAAAGGCGGGGGTTGGGCTGGAAACGCAGGTAGCATCTACGCCTCCGCATGGACAGGGGAGGTAATTAGCGGACTTCCCCTTGCGAGGGAACACCTGTGACACCAGGAAGCTTCGTGGAGGGCGGCCCTGAACCTCACCTACACAGTCACCGTTGTTCCGGAATTCTGAGTGTGGGGAGGTTCCGTCTTCTGTCTGCAGCACCCGAGATCTCCTAGGAGCCCTTCGAGAGTCTTCCCCGAGTCCCTCAAAGTACGGGCTGCCGGGGAAATGCGGGGGTTGGGCTGGAAACGCAGGTAGAATCTAGTGCCTCCCCATGGACAGGGGAGGTAAGTAGCGGACTTCCCCTTGCGAGGGAACACCTGTGACACCAGGAAGCTGCGTGGAGGGCGGCCCCGGACCTCCCCCACACAGTCAGCCGTGTTCCGGAATTCTGAATGTGAGGAGGTTCCGTCTTCTGTCTGCAGCACCCGGGATCTCCTAGGAGCCCTTCGAGAGTCTTCCCCGAGTCCCTCCCAGTGCGGGCTGCCGGGGAAATGCGGGGGTTGGGCTGGAAATGCAGGTAGCATCTACGCCTCCCCATGGACAGGGGAGGTAATTAGCGGACTTCCCCTTGCGAGGGAACACCTGTGACACCAGGAAGCTGCGTGGAGTGCGGCCCTGAACCTCACACACACAGTCAGCCGTGTTCCGGAATTCTGAGTGTGGGGAGGTTCCGTCTTCTGTCTGCAGCACCCGAGATCTCCGAGGAGCCCTTCGAGAGTCTTCCCCGAGTCAATCCCTGTACGGGTTGCCGGGGAAATGCGGGGGTTGGGCTGGAAACTCAGGTAGCATCTAGTGCCTCCCCATGGACAGGGGAGGTAATTAGCGGACTTCCCCTTGCGAGGGAACACCTGTGACACCAGGAAGCTGCGTGGAGGGCGGCCCCGAACCTCCCCCACACAGTCAGCCGTGTTCCGGAATTCTGAGTGTGGGGAGGTTCCGTCTTCTGTCTGCAGCACCCGAGATCTCCTAGGAGCCCTTCGAGAGTCTTCCCCGAGTCCCTCCCAGTACGGGCTGCCGGGGAAATGCGGGGGTTGGGCTGGAAACGCAGGTAGCATCTAGTGCCTCCCCATGGACAGGGGAGGTAATTAGCGGACTTCCCCTTGCGAGGGAACACCTGTGACACCAGGAAGCTGCGTGGAGGGCGGCCCCGAACCTCCCCCACACAGTCAGCCGTGTTCCGGAATTCTGAGTGTGGGGAGGTTCCGTCTTCTGTCTGCAGCACCCGAGATCTCCTAGAAGCCCTTCGAGAGTCTTCCCCGAGTCCCTCCCAGTACGGGCTGCCGGGGAAATGCGGGGGTTGGGCTGGAAACGCAGGTAGCATCTAGTGCCTCCCCATGGACAGGGGAGGTAATTAGCGGACTTCCCCTTGCGAGGGAACACCTGTGACACCAGGAAGCTGCGTGGAGGGCGGCCCTGAACCTCCCCCAAACAGTCAGCCGTGTTCCGGAATTCTGAGTGTGGGGAGGTTCCGTCTTCTGTCTGCAGCACCCGAGATCTCCTAGGAGCCCTTCGAGAGTCTTCCCCGAGTCCCTCCCAGTACGGGCTGCCGGGGAAATGCGGGGGTTGGGCTGGAAACGCAGGTAGCATCTAGTGCCTCCCCATGGACAGGGGAGGTAATTAGCGGACTTCCCCTTGCGAGGGAACACTTGTGACACCAGGAAGCTGCGTGGAGAACGGCCCCGAACCTCCCCCACACAGTCAGCCGTGTTCCGGAATTCTGAGTGTGGGGAGGTTCCGTCTTCTGTCTGCAGCACCCGAGATCTCCTAGGAGCCCTTCGAGAGTATTCCCCGAGTCCCTCCCAGTACGGGCTGCCGGGGAAATGCGGGGGTTGGGCTGGAAACGCAGGTAGCATCTAGTGCCTCCCCATGGACAGGGGAGGTAATTAGCGGACTTCCCCTTGCGAGGGAACACCTGTGACACCAGGAAGCTGCGTGGATTGCGGCCCTGAACCTCACCCACACAGTCAGGCGTGTTCCGGAATTCTGAGTGTGGGGAGGTTCCGTCTTCTGTCTGCAGCACCCGAGATCTCCGAGGAGCCCTTCGAGAGTCTTCCCCGAGTCCCTCCCAGTACGGGCTGCCGGGGAAATGCGGGGGTTGGGCTTTAAACGCAGGTAGCATCTAGTGCCTCCCCATGGACAGGGGAGGTAATTAGCGGACTTCCCCTTGCGAGGGAACACCTGTGACACCAGGAAGCTGCGTGGAGGGCGGCCCCGAACCTCCCCCACACAGTCAGCCGTGTTCCGGAATTCTGAGTGTGGGGAGGTTCCGTCTTCTGTCTGCAGCACCCGAGATCTCCTAGGAGCCCTTCGAGAGTCTTCCCCGAGTCCCTCCCAGTACGGGCTGCCGGGGAAATGCGGGGTTTTGGCTGGAAACGCAGGTAGCATCTAGTGCCTCCCCATGGACAGGGGAGGTAATTAGCGGACTTCCCCTTGCGAGGGAACACCTGTGACCCCAGGAAGCTGCGTGGAGGGCGGCCCCGAACCTCCCCCACACAGTCAGCCGTGTTCCGGAATTCTGAGTGTGGGGAGGTTCCGTCTTCTGTCTGCAGCACCCGAGATCTCCTAGGAGCCCTTCGAAAGTCTTCCCCGAGTCCCTCCCAGTACGGGCTGCCGGGGAAATGCGGGGGTTGGGCTGGAAACGCAGGTAGCATCTAGTGCCTCCCCATGGACAGGGGAGGTAATTAGCGGACTTCCCCTTGCGAGGGAACACCTGTGACACCAGGAAGCTGCGTGGAGGGCGGCCCCGAACCTCCCCCACACAGTCAGCCGTGTTCCGGAATTCTGAGTGTGGGGAGGTTCCGTCTTCTGTCTGCAGCACCCGAGATCTCCGAGGAGCCCTTCGAGAGTCTTCCCCGAGTCCCTCCCTGTGCGGGCTGCCGGGGAAAGGCGGGGGTTGGGCTGGAAACGCAGGTAGCATCTAGTGCCTCCCCATGGACAGGGGAGGTAATTAGCGGACTTCCCCTTGCGAGGGAACACCTGTGACACCAGGAAGCTGCGTGGAGGGCGGCCCTAAACCTCACCCACACAGTCACCCGTGTTCCGGAATTCTGAGTGTCGGGAGGTTCCGTCTTCTGTCTGCAGCAACCGGGATCTCCTAGGATCCCTTCGAGAGTCTTCCCCGAGTCCCTCCCAGTGCGGGCTGCCGGGGAAATGCGGGGGTTGGGCTGGAAATGCATGTAGCATCTACGCCTCCCCATGGACAGGGGAGGTAATTAGCGGACTTCCCCTTGCGAGGGAACACCTGTGACACCAGGAAGCTTCGTGGAGGGCGGCCCTGAACCTCACCTACACAGTCACCGTTGTTCCGGAATTCTGAGTGTGGGGAGGTTCCGTCTTCTGTCTGCAGCACCCGAGATCTCCTAGGAGCCCTTCGAGAGTCTTCCCCGAGTCCCTCAAAGTACGGGCTGCCGGGGAAATGCGGGGGTTGGGCTGGAAACGCAGGTAGAATCTAGTGCCTCCCCATGGACAGGGGAGGTAAGTAGCGGACTTCCCCTTGCGAGGGAACACCTGTGACACCAGGAAGCTGCGTGGAGGGCGGCCCCGGACCTCCCCCACACAGTCAGCCGTGTTCCGGAATTCTGAATGTGAGGAGGTTCCGTCTTCTGTCTGCAGCACCCGGGATCTCCTAGGAGCCCTTCGAGAGTCTTCCCCGAGTCCCTCCCAGTGCGGGCTGCCGGGGAAATGCGGGGGTTGGGCTGGAAATGCAGGTAGCATCTACGCCTCCCCATGGACAGGGGAGGTAATTAGCGGACTTCCCCTTGCGAGGGAACACCTGTGACACCAGGAAGCTGCGTGGAGTGCGGCCCTGAACCTCACACACACAGTCAGCCGTGTTCCGGAATTCTGAGTGTGGGGAGGTTCCGTCTTCTGTCTGCAGCACCCGAGATCTCCGAGGAGCCCTTCGAGAGTCTTCCCCGAGTCAATCCCTGTACGGGTTGCCGGGGAAATGCGGGGGTTGGGCTGGAAACTCAGGTAGCATCTAGTGCCTCCCCATGGACAGGGGAGGTAATTAGCGGACTTCCCCTTGCGAGGGAACACCTGTGACACCAGGAAGCTGCGTGGAGGGCGGCCCCGAACCTCCCCCACACAGTCAGCCGTGTTCCGGAATTCTGAGTGTGGGGAGGTTCCGTCTTCTGTCTGCAGCACCCGAGATCTCCTAGGAGCCCTTCGAGAGTCTTCCCCGAGTCCCTCCCAGTACGGGCTGCCGGGGAAATGCGGGGGTTGGGCTGGAAACGCAGGTAGCATCTAGTGCCTCCCCATGGACAGGGGAGGTAATTAGCGGACTTCCCCTTGCGAGGGAACACCTGTGACACCAGGAAGCTGCGTGGAGGGCGGCCCCGAACCTCCCCCACACAGTCAGCCGTGTTCCGGAATTCTGAGTGTGGGGAGGTT
Source organism: Camelus bactrianus (assembly GCF_048773025.1). Lineage (NCBI taxonomy): Eukaryota > Metazoa > Chordata > Mammalia > Artiodactyla > Camelidae > Camelus > Camelus bactrianus. Next base: position 96,006 of record NW_027413968.1, read on the forward strand.
CCGTCTTCTGTCTGCAGCACCCGAGATCTCCTAGAAGCCCTTCGAGAGTCTTCCCCGAGTCCCTCCCAGTACGGGCTGCCGGGGAAATGCGGGGTTTTGGCTGGAAACGCAGGTAGCATCTAGTGCCTCCCCATGGACAGGGGAGGTAATTAGCGGACTTCCCCTTGCGAGGGAACACCTGTGACCCCAGGAAGCTGCGTGGAGGGCGGCCCCGAACCTCCCCCACACAGTCAGCCGTGTTCCGGAATTCTGAGTGTGGGGAGGTTCCGTCTTCTGTCTGCAGCACCCGAGATCTCCTAGGAGCCCTTCGAAAGTCTTCCCCGAGTCCCTCCCAGTACGGGCTGCCGGGGAAATGCGGGGGTTGGGCTGGAAACGCAGGTAGCATCTAGTGCCTCCCCATGGACAGGGGAGGTAATTAGCGGACTTCCCCTTGCGAGGGAACACCTGTGACACCAGGAAGCTGCGTGGAGGGCGGCCCCGAACCTCCCCCACACAGTCAGCCGTGTTCCGGAATTCTGAGTGTGGGGAGGTTCCGTCTTCTGTCTGCAGCACCCGAGATCTCCGAGGAGCCCTTCGAGAGTCTTCCCCGAGTCCCTCCCTGTGCGGGCTGCCGGGGAAAGGCGGGGGTTGGGCTGGAAACGCAGGTAGCATCTAGTGCCTCCCCATGGACAGGGGAGGTAATTAGCGGACTTCCCCTTGCGAGGGAACACCTGTGACACCAGGAAGCTGCGTGGAGGGCGGCCCTAAACCTCACCCACACAGTCACCCGTGTTCCGGAATTCTGAGTGTCGGGAGGTTCCGTCTTCTGTCTGCAGCAACCGGGATCTCCTAGGATCCCTTCGAGAGTCTTCCCCGAGTCCCTCCCAGTGCGGGCTGCCGGGGAAATGCGGGGGTTGGGCTGGAAATGCAGGTAGCATCTACGCCTCCCCATGGACAGGGGAGGTAATTAGCGGAATTCCCCTTGCGAGGGAACACCTGTGACACCAGGAAGCTGCGTGGATTGCGGCCCTGAACCTCACCCACACAGTCAGCCGTGTTCCGGAATTCTGAGTGTGGGGAGGTTCCGTCTTCTGTCTGCAGCACCCGAGATCTCCGAGGAGCCCTTCGAGAGTCTTCCCCGAGTCAATCCCAGTACGGGCTGCCGGGGAAATGCGGGGGTTGGGCTGGAAACGCAGGTAGCATCTAGTGCCTCCCCATGGACAGGGGAGGTAATTAGCGGACTTCCCCTTGCGAGGGAACACCTGTGACACCAGGAAGCTGCGTGGAGGGCGGCCCCGAACCTCCCCCACACAGTCAGCCGTGTTCCGGAATTCTGAGTGTGGGGAGGTTCCGTCTTCTGTCTGCAGCACCCGAGATCTCCTAGGAGCCCTTCGAGAGTCTTCCCCGAGTCCCTCCCAGTACGGGCTGCCGGGGAAATGCGGGGGTTGGGCTGGAAACGCAGGTAGCATCTAGTGCCTCCCCATGGACCGGGGAGGTAATTAGCGGACTTCCCCTTGCGAGGGAACACCTGTGACACCAGGAAGCTGCGTGGAGGGCGGCCCCGAACCTCCCCCACACAGTCAGCCGTGTTCCGGAATTCTGAGTGTGGGGAGGTTCCGTCTTCTGTCTGCAGCACCCGAGATCTCCTAGGAGCCCTTCGAGAGTCTTCCCCGTGTCCCTCCCAGTACGGGCTGCCGGGGAAATGCGGGGGTTGGGCTGGAAACGCAGGTAGCATCTAGTGCCTCCCCATGGACAGGGGAGGTAATTAGCGGACTTCCCCTTGCGAGGGAACACCTGTGACACCAGGAAGCTGCGTGGAGGGCGGACCTAAACCTCACCCACACAGTCACCCGTGTTCCGGAATTCTGAGTGTTGGGAGGTTCCGTCTTCTGTCTGCAGCACCCAGGATCTCCTAGGAGCCCTTCGAGTGTCTTCCACGAGTCCCTCACAGTGCGGGCTGCCGGGGAAAGGCGGGGGTTGGGCTGGAAACGCAGGTAGCATCTAGTGCCTCCCCATGGACAGGGAGTTAATTAGCGGACTTCCCCTTGCAAGGGAACACCTGTGACTCCAGGAAACTGCGTGGAGGGCGTCCCTAAACCTCACCCACACTCACCCGTGTTCCGGAATTCTGAGTGTGGGGAGGTTCCGTCTTCTGTCTGCAGCACCCGGGATCTCCTAAGAGCTCTTCGAGTGTCTTCCCCTAGTCCCTCCCAGTGCGGGGTGCCGAAGAAATTCGGGGGTTGGCCTGGAAACGCAGGTAGCATCTAGTGCCTCCCCATGGACAGGGGAGGTAATTAGCGGACTTCCCCTTGCGAGGGAACACCTGTGACACCAGGAAGCTGCGTGGAGTGTGGCCCTAAACCTCACCCACACAGTCACCCGTGTTCCGGAATTCTGAGTTTGGGGAGGTTCCGTCATCTGTCTTCAGCACCCGGGATCTCTTAGGAGCCCTTCGAGAGTCTTCCCCGAGTCCCTCCCAGTGTGGGCTGCCGGGGAAATGCGGGGGTTGGGCTGGAAACGCAGGTAGCATCTAGTGCCTCCCCATGGACAGGGGAGGTAATTAGCGGACTTCCCCTTGCGATGGAACACCTGTGACACCAGGAAGCTGCGTGGAGGGCGGCCCTAAACCTGACCAACACAGTCACCCGTGTTCCGGAATTCTGAGGGTGGGGAGGTTCCGTCTTCTGTCTGCAGCACCTGGGATCTCCTAGGAGCCCTTCGAGTGTCTTCCACGATTCCCTCCCAATGCGGGCTGCCGGGGAAAGGCAGGGGTTGGGCTGGAAATGCAGGTAGCATCTAGTGCCTCCCCAGAGACAGGGGAGGTAATTAGCGGACTTCCCCTTGCGAGGGAACACCTGTGACACCAGGAAGCTGCGTGGAGGGCGGCCCTAAACCTCACCCACACAGTCACCCGTGTTCCGGAATTCTGAGTGTGGGGAGGTTCCGTCTTCTGTCTGCAGCACCCGGGATCTCCTAGGAGCCCTTCGAGTGTCTTCCCCGAGTCCCTCCCAGTTAGGGCTGCCGGGGAAAAGCGGGGGTTGGGCTGGAAAAGCAGGTAGCATCTAGTGCCTCCCCCTGGACAGGGGAGGTAATTAGCAGACTTACGCCTGCCTCGGAACACCTGTGACACCAGGAAGCTGCGTGGAGGGCGGCCCCGAACCTCCCCCACACAGTCAGCAGTGTTCCGGAATTCTGAGTGTGGGGAGGTCCCGTCTTCTGTCTGCAGTACCCGGGATCTCCTAGGAGCCCTTCGTGTGACTTCCCCGAGTCCCTCCCACTGCGAGATGCCAGGGAAAGGCGGGGTATGGGCTGGAAAAGCAGGTAGCATCTAGTGCCTTCCCCTGGACAGGGGAGGTAATTAGCGGACTTCCCCCTGCCAGGGAAAACCTGTGACACCAGGAAGCTGCGTGGAGGGCGGCCCCGAACCTCCCCCACACAGTCAGCCGTGTTCCGGAATTCTGAGTGTGGGGAGGTTCCGTCTTCGGTCTGCAGCACCCGGGATCTCCTAGGAGCCCTTTGAGAGTCTCCCCCGAGTCCCTCCCAGTGCGGGATACCGCGGAAAGGCGGGGTTTGGGCTGGAAACGCATTCAGCATCTAGTGCCTACCCATGGACAGGGGAGGTATTTAGCGGACTTCCCCTTGCGAGGGAACACCTGTGACACCTGGAACCTGGGTGGAGGGTGTCCCTAAACTTCACCCACACTCACCCGTGTTTCGGAATTCTGAGTGTGGGTAGGTTCCGTCTTCTGTCTGCACAACCCGGGATCTCCTAGGAGCCCTTCGAGAGACTTCCCCGAGTCCCTACCAGTGCATTCTGCCCGGGAAAGGCGGGGGTTGGGCTGGAAAAGGAGGTAGCATCTAGTGCCTCCCCATGGACAGGGGAGGTAATTAGCTGACTTCCCCTTGCGAGGGAACACCTGTGACACCAGGAAACTGCGTGTAGGGCGGCCCTAAATATCACCCACACTCACCCGTGTTCCAGAATTCTGAGTGCGGGGAGGTTCCGTCTTCTGTCTGCAGCACCCGGGATCTCCTAGGAGCCCTTCGAGTGTCTTCCACGAGTCCCTTTCAGTGCGGGATGCCGGGGAAAGGTGGGGGTTGGCCTGGAAAAGCAGGTAGAATCTAGTGCCTCCCCATGGACAGGGGAGGTAATTAGCGGACTTCCCCTTGCGAGGGAACACCTGTGACACCAGGAAGCTGCGTGGAGGGCGGCCCAAAATCTCACCAACACAGTCACCCGTGTTCCGGAATTCTGAGGGTGGGGAGGTTCCGTCTTCTGTCTGCAGCACCCGGGATCTCCTAGGAGCCCTTCGAGTGTCTTCCACGATTCCCTCCCAATGCGGCCTGCCGGGGAAAGGCAGGGGTTGGGCTGGAAATGCAGGTAGCATCTAGTGCCTCCCCAGAGACAGGGGAGGTAATTAGCGGACTTCCCCTTGCGAGGGAACACCTGTGACACCAGGAAGCTGCGTGGAGGGCGGCCCTAAACCTCACCCACACAGTCACCCGTGTTCCGGAATTCTGAGTGTCGGGAGGTTCCGTCTTCTGTCTGCACCACCCGGGATCTCCTAGGAGCCCTTCGAGTGTCTTCCACGAGTCCCTCCCAGTGCGGGCTGCCGGGGAAAGGCGGGGGTTGGGCTGGAAACGCAGGTAGCATCTAGTGCCTCCTCATGGACAGTGGAGGTAATTAGCGGACTTCCCCTTGCGAGGAAACACCTGTGACTCCAGGAATCTGCGTGGAGGGCGTCCCTAAACCTCACCCACACTCACCCGTGTTCCGGAATTCTGAGTGTGGCGAGGTTCCGTCTTCTGTCTGCAGCACCCGGGATCTCCTAAGAGCCCTTCGAGTGTCTTCCCCGAGTCCCTCCCAGTGCGGGCTGCCGGGGAAAGTCGGGGGTTGGGCTGGAAACGCAGGTAGCATCTAGTGCCTCCCCATGGACAGGGGAGGTAATTAGCGGACTTCCCCTTGCGAGGGAATACCTGTGACACCAGGAAGCTGCGTGTAGGGCGGCCCTAAACCTCACCCACACTCACCCGTGTTCCAGAATTCTGAGTGCGGGGAGGTTCCGTCTTCTGTCTGCAGCACCCGTGATCTCCTAGGAGCCCTTCGAGTGTCTTCCACGAGTCACTTCCAGTGCGGGCTGCCGGGGAAAAGCGGGGGTTGGGCTGGAAACCCAGGTAGCATCTAGTGCTTCCCCTATACAGGGGAGGTAATTAGAGGACTTCCGCCTGCCAGGGAACACCTGTGACACCAGGAAGCTGCGTGTAGGGCGGCCCTAAACCTCACCCACACAGTCACCCGTGTTCCGGAATTCTGAGTGTGGGGAGGTTCCGTCTTCTGTCTGCAGCACCCGGGATCTCCTAGGAGCCCTTCGAGTGTCTTCCCCGAGTCCCTCCCAGTGCGGGCTGCCGGGGAAAGGCGGGGGTTGGCCTGGAAAAGCAGGTAGAATCTAGTGCCTCCCCATGGACAGGGGAGGTAATTAGCGGACTTCCCCTTGCGAGGGAACACCTGTGACACCAGGAAGCTGCGTGGAGGGTGGCCCAAAACCTCACCCACACAGTCACCCGTGTTCCGGAATTCTGAGGGTGGGGAGGTTCCGTCTTCTGTCTTCAGCACCCGGGATCTCTTAGGAGCCCTTCGAGAGTCTTCCCCGAGTCCCTCCCAGTGTAGGCTGCCGGGGAAATGCTGGGGTTGGGCTGGAAACGCAGGTAGCATCTAGTGCCTCCCCATGGACAGGGGAGGTAATTAGCGGACTTCCCCTTGCGAGGGAACACCTGTGACACCAGGAAGTTGCGTGGAGGGCGGCCCTAAACCTCACCCACACAGTCAGCCGTGTTCCGGAATTCTGAGTGTGGGGAGGTTCCGTCTTCTGTCTGCAGCACCCGGGATCTCCTAGGAGCCCTTCGAGTGTCTTCCACGATTCCCTCCCAATGCGGCCTGCCGGGGAAAGGCAGGGGTTGGGCTGGAAACGCAGGTAGCATCTAGTGCCTCCCCAGAGACAGGGGAGGTAATTAGCGGACTTCCCCTTGCGAGGGAACACCTGTGACACCAGGAAGCTGCGTGGAGGGCGGCCCTAAACCTCACCCACACAGTCACACGTGTTCCGGAATTCTGAGTGTCGGGAGGTTCCGTCTTCTGTCTGCACCACCCGGGATCTCCTAGGAGCCCTTCGAGTGTCTTCCACGAGTCCCTCCCAGTGCGGGCTGCCGGGGAAAGGCGGGGGTTGGGCTGGAAACGCAGGTAGCATCTAGTGCCTCCCCATGGACAGGGGAGGTAATTAGCGGACTTCCCCTTGCGAGGGAATACCTGTGACACCAGGAAGCTGCGTGTAGGGCGGCCCTAAACCTCACCCACACTCACCCGTGTTCCAGAATTCTGAGTGCGGGGAGGTTCCGTCTTCTGTCTGCAGCACCCGGGATCTCCTAGGAGCACTTCGAGTGTCTTCCACGAGTCCCTTCCAGTGCGGGCTGCCGGGGAAAAGCGGGGGTTGGGCTGGAAAAGCAGGTAGCATCTAGTGCTTCCCCTATACAGGGGAGGTAATTAGCGGACTTCCGCCTGCCAGGGAACACCTGTGACACCAGGAAGCTGCGTGGAGGGCGGCCCCGAACCTCCCCCACAAGTCACACGTGTTCCGGAATTCTGAGGGTGGGGAGGTTCCGTCTTCTGTCTGCAGCACCCGGGATCTCCTAGGAGCCCTTCGAGTGTCTTCCCCGAGTCCCTCCCAGTGCGGGCTCCCGGGGAAAGGCGGGGGTTGGCCTGGAAAAGCAGGTAGCATCTAGTGCCTCCCCATGGACAGGGGAGGTAATTAGCGGAATTCCCCTTGCGAGGGAACACCTGTGACACCAGGAAGCTGCGTGGAGGGTGGCCCTAAACCTCACCCACACAGTCACCCGTGTTCCGGAATTCTGAGGGTGGGGAGTTTCCGTCTTCTGTCTTCAGCACCCGGGATCTCTTAGGAGCCCTTCGAGAGTCTTCCCCGAGTCCCTCCCATTGTAGGCTGCCGGGGAAATGCGGGGGTTGCGCTGGAAACGCAGGTAGCATCTAGTGCCTCCCCATGGACAGGGGAGGTAATTAGCGGACTTCCCCTTGCGAGGGAACACCTGTGACACCAGGAAGCTGCGTGGAGGGCGGCCCTAAACCTCACCCACACAGTCACACGTGTTCCGGAATTCTGAGTGTGGGGAGGTTCCGTCTTCTGTCTGCAGCACCCGGGATCTCCTAGGAGCCCTTCGAGAGTCTTCCCCGAGTCCCTCACAGTGCAGGCTGCCGGGGAATGGCCGGGGTTGGGCTGGAAACGCAGGTAGCATCTAGTGCCTCCCCATGGACAGGGGAGGTAATTAGCGGACTTCCGCCTGTCAGGGAACACCTGTGACACCAGGAAGCTGCGTGGAGGGCGGCCCAGAACCTCCCCCACACAGTCAGAAGTGTTCCGGAATTCTGAGTGTGGGGAGGTTCCGTCTTCTGTCTGCAGCACCCGGGATCTCCTAGGAGCCCTTCGAGTGTCTCCCCCGAGTCCCTCCCATTGCGGGCTGCCTGGGAAAGGCGGGGGTTGGGCTGGAAACGCAGGTAGCATCTAGTGCCTCCCCATGGACAGGGGAGGTAATTAGCGGACTTCCCCTTGCGAGGGAACACCTAAGACACCAGGAAGCTGCGTGGAGGGCGGCCCAAAACCTCACCCACACAGTCACCCTTGTTCCGGAATTCTGAGTGTGGGGAGGTTCCGTCTTCTGTCTGCAGCACCCGGGATCTCCTAGGAGCCCTTCGAGTGTCTTCCACGAGTGCCTCCCAGTGCGGGCTGCCGGGGAAAGGCGGAGGTTTGGCTGGAAACGCAGGTAGCATCTAGTGCCTCCCCAAGGACAGGGGAGGTAATTAGCGGAATTCCCCTTGCGAGGGAACACCTGTGACTCCAGGAATCAGCGTGGAGGGCGTCCCTAAACCTCACCCACACTCACCCGTGTTCCGGAATTCTGAGTGTGGGGAGGTTCCGTCTTCTGTCTGAAGCACCCGGGATCTCCTAGGAGCCCTTCGAGAGTCTTCCCCGAGTCCCTCTCACTGCGGGCTGCCGGGGAAAAGCGGGGGTTGGGCTGGAAACGCAGGTAGCATCTAGTGCCTCCCCCTGGACAGGGAGGTAATTAGCGGACTTTCGCCTGCCAGGGAACACCTGTGACACCAGGAAGCTGCGTGGAGGGCGGCCCCGAACCTCACCCACACAGTCAGCCGTGTTCCGGAATTCTGAGTGTGGGGAGGTTCCGTCTTCTGTCTGCAGCACCCGGGATCTCCTAAGAGCCCTTCGAGTGTCTTCCCCGAATCCCTCACAGTGCGGGCTGCCGGGGAACGGCGGGGGTTGGGCTGGAAACGCAGGTAGCTTCTAGTGCCTCCCCATGGACAGGGGAGGTAATTAGCGGACTTCCCCTTGCGAGGGAATACCTGTGACACCAGGAAACTGCGTGTAGGGCGGCCCTAAATCTCACCCACACTCACCCGTGTTCCAGAATTCTGAGTGCGGGGAGGTTCCGTCTTCTGTCTGCAGCACCCGGGATCTCCTAGGAGCCCTTCGAGTGTCTTCCACGAGTCCCTTTCAGTGCGGGATGCCGGGGAAAGGTGGGGGTTGGCCTGGAAAAGCAGGTAGAATCTAGTGCCTCCCCATGGACAGGGGAGGTAATTAGCGGACTTCCCCTTGCGAGGGAACACCTGTGACACCAGGAAGCTGCGTGGAGGGTGGCCCTAAACCTCACCCACACAGTCACCCGTGTTCCGGAATTCTGAGGGTGGGGAGGTTCCGTCTTCTGTCTTCAGCACCCGGGATCTCTTAGGAGCCCTTCGAGAGTCTTCCCCGAGTCCCTCCCAGTGTAGGCTGCCGGGGAAATGCGGGGGTTGGGCTGGAAACGCAGGTAGCATCTAGTGCCTCCCCATTGACAGGGGAGGTAATTAGCGGACTTCCCCTTGCGAGGGAACACCTGTGACACCAGGAAGCTGCGTGGAGGGCGGCCCTAAACCTCACCCACACAGTCACCCGTGTTCCGGAATTCTGAGGGTGGGGAGGTTCCGTCTTCAGTCTGCAGCACCCGGGATCTCCTAGGAGCCCTTCGAGAGTCTTCCCCGAGTCCCTCCCAGTGCAGGCTGCCGGGGAAAGGCGGAGGTTGTGCTGGAAACGCAGGTAGCATCTAGTGCCTCCCCATGGACAGGGGAGGTAATTAGCGGACTTCCCCTTGCGAGGGAACACCTGTGACACCAGGAAGCTGCGTGGAGGGCGGACCAAAATCTCACCAACACAGTCACCCGTGTTCCGGAATTCTGAGGGTGGGGAGGTTCCGTCTTCTGTCTGCAGCACCCGGGATCTCCTAGGAGCCCTTCGAGTGTCTTCCACGATTCCCTCCCAATGCGGCCTGCCGGGGAAAGGCAGGGGTTGGGCTGGAAATGCAGGTAGCATCTAGTGCCTCCCCAGAGACAGGGGAGGTAATTAGCGGACTTCCCCTTGCGAGGGAACACCTGTGACACCAGGAAGCTGCGTGGAGGGCGGCCCTAAACCTCACCCACACAGTCACCCGTGTTCCGGAATTCTGAGTGTCGGGAGGTTCCGTCTTCTGTCTGCACCACCCGGGATCTCCTAGGAGCCCTTCGAGTGTCTTCCACGAGTCCCTCCCAGTGCGGGCTGCCGGGGAAAGGCGGGGGTTGGGCTGGAAACGCAGGTAGCATCTAGTGCCTCCTCATGGACAGTGGAGGTAATTAGCGGACTTCCCCTTGCGAGGAAACACCTGTGACTCCAGGAATCTGCGTGGAGGGCGTCCCTAAACCTCACCCACACTCACCCGTGTTCCGGAATTCTGAGTGTGGCGAGGTTCCGTCTTCTGTCTGCAGCACCCGGGATCTCCTAAGAGCCCTTCGAGTGTCTTCCCCGAGTCCCTCCCAGTGCGGGCTGCCGGGGAAAGGCGGTGGTTGGGCTGGAAACGCAGGTAGCATCTAGTGCCTCCCCATGGACAGGGGAGGTAATTAGCGGACTTCCCCTTGCGAGGGAATACCTGTGACACCGGGAAGCTGCGTGTAGGGCGGCCCTAAACCTCACACACACTCACCCGTGTTCCAGAATTCTGAGTGCGGGGAGGTTCCGTCTTCTGTCTGCAGCACCCGTGATCTCCTAGGAGCCCTTCGAGTGTCTTCCACGAGTCACTTCCAGTGCGGGCTGCCGGGGAAAAGCGGGGGTTGGGCTGGAAACCCAGGTAGCGTCTAGTGCTTCCCCTATACAGGGGAGGTAATTAGAGGACTTCCGCCTGCCAGGGAACACCTGTGACACCAGGAAGCTGCGTGTAGGGCGGCCCTAAACCTCACCCACACAGTCACCCGTGTTCCGGAATTCTGAGTGTGGGGAGGTTCCGTCTTCTGTCTGCAGCACCCGGGATCTCCTAGGAGCCCTTCGAGTGTCTTCCCCGAGTCCCTCCCAGTGCGGGCTGCCGGGGAAAGGCGGGGGTTGGCCTGGAAAAGCAGGTAGAATCTAGTGCCTCCCCATGGACAGGGGAGGTAATTAGCGGACTTCCCCTTGCGAGGGAACACCTGTGACACCAGGAAGCTGCGTGGAGGGTGGCCCAAAACCTCACCCACACAGTCACTCGTGTTCCGGAATTCTGAAGGTGGGGAGGTTCCGTCTTCTGTCTTCAGCACCCGGGATCTCTTAGGAGCCCTTCGAGAGTCTTCCCCGAGTCCCTCCCAGTGTAGGCTGCCGGGGAAATGCTGGGGTTGGGCTGGAAACGCAGGTAGCATCTAGTGCCTCCCCATGGACAGGGGAGGTAATTAGCGGACTTCCCCTTGCGAGGGAACACCTGTGACACCAGGAAGTTGCGTGGAGGGCGGCCCTAAACCTCACCCACACAGTCAGCCGTGTTCCGGAATTCTGAGTGTGGGGAGGTTCCGTCTTCTGTCTGCAGCACCCGGGATCTCCTAGGAGCCCTTCGAGTGTCTTCCACGATTCCCTCCCAATGCGGCCTGCCGGGGAAAGGCAGGGGTTGGGCTGGAAACGCAGGTAGCATCTAGTGCCTCCCCAGAGACAGGGGAGGTAATTAGCGGACTTCCCCTTGCGAGGGAACACCTGTGACACCAGGAAGCTGCGTGGAGGGCGGCCCTAAACCTCACCCACACAGTCACCCGTGTTCCGGAATTCTGAGTGTCGGGAGGTTCCGTCTTCTGTCTGCACCACCCGGGATCTCCTAGGAGCCCTTCGAGTGTCTTCCACGAGTCACTTCCAGTGCGGGCTGCCGGGGAAAGGCGGGGGTTGGGCTGGAAACGCAGGTAGCATCTAGTGCCTCCTCATGGACAGTGGAGGTAATTAGCGGACTTCCCCTTGCGAGGAAACACCTGTGACTCCAGGAATCTGCGTGGAGGGCGTCCCTAAACCTCACCCACACTCACCCGTGTTCCGGAATTCTGAGTGTGGCGAGGTTCCGTCTTCTGTCTGCAGCACCCGGGATCTCCTAAGAGCCCTTCGAGTGTCTTCCCCGAGTCCCTCCCAGTGCGGGCTGCCGGGGAAAGGCGGTGGTTGGGCTGGAAACGCAGGTAGCATCTAGTGCCTCCCCATGGACAGGGGAGGTAATTAGCGGACTTCCCCTTGCGAGGGAATACCTGTGACACCAGGAAGCTGCGTGTAGGGCGGCCCTAAACCTCACCCACACTCACCCATGTTCCAGAATTCTGAGTGCGGGGAGGTTCCGTCTTCTGTCTGCAGCACCCGTGATCTCCTAGGAGCCCTTCGAGTGTCTTCCACGAGTCATTTCCAGTGCGGGCTGCCGGGGAAAAGCGGGGGTTGGGCTGGAAACCCAGGTAGCGTCTAGTGCTTCCCCTATACAGGGGAGGTAATTAGAGGACTTCCGCCTGCCAGGGAACACCTGTGACACCAGGAAGCTGCGTGTAGGGCGGCCCTAAACCTCACCCACACAGTCACCCGTGTTCCGGAATTCTGAGTGTGGGGAGGTTCCGTCTTCTGTCTGCAGCACCCGGGATCTCCTAGGAGCCCTTCGAGTGTCTTCCCCGAGTCCCTCCCAGTGCGGGCTGCCGGGGAAAGGCGGGGGTTGGCCTGGAAAAGCAGGTAGAATCTAGTGCCTCCCCATGGACAGGGGAGGTAATTAGCGGACTTCCCCTTGCGAGGGAACACCTGTGACACCAGGAAGCTGCGTGGAGGGTGGCCCAAAACCTCACCAACACAGTCACCCGTGTTCCGGAATTCTGAAAGTGGGGAGGTTCCGTCTTCTGTCTTCAGCACCCGGGATCTCTTAGGAGCCCTTCGAGAGTCTTCCCCGAGTCCCTCCCAGTGTAGGCTGCCGGGGAAATGCTGGGGTTGGGCTGGAAACGCAGGTAGCATCTAGTGCCTCCCCATGGACAGGGGAGGTAATTAGCGGACTTCCCCTTGCGAGGGAACACCTGTGACACCAGGAAGTTGCGTGGAGGGCGGCCCTAAACCTCACCCACACAGTCAGCCGTGTTCCGGAATTCTGAGTGTGGGGAGGTTCCGTCTTCTGTCTGCAGCACCCGGGATCTCCTAGGAGCCCTTCGAGTGTCTTCCACGATTCCCTCCCAATGCGGCCAGCCGGGGAAAGGCAGGGGTTGGGCTGGAAACGCAGGTAGCATCTAGTGCCTCCCCAGAGACAGGGGAGGTAATTAGCGGACTTCCCCTTGCGAGGGAACACCTGTGACACCAGGAAGCTGCGTGGAGGGCGGCCCTAAACCTCACCCACACAGTCACCCGTGTTCCGGAATTCTGAGTGTCGGGAGGTTCCGTCTTCTGTCTGCACCACCCGGGATCTCCTAGGAGCCCTTCGAGTGTCTTCCACGAGTCCCTCCCAGTGCGGGCTGCCGGGGAAAGGCGGGGGTTGGGCTGGAAACGCAGGTAGCATCTAGTGCCTCCACATGGACAGGGGAGGTAATTAGCGGACTTCCCCTTGCGAGGGAATACCTGTGACACCAGGAAGCTGCGTGTAGGGCGGCCCTAAACCTCACCCACACTCACCCGTGTTCCAGAATTCTGAGTGCGGGGAGGTTCCGTCTTCTGTCTGCAGCACCCGGGATCTCCTAGGAGCACTTCGAGTGTCTTCCACGAGTCCCTTCCAGTGCGGGCTGCCGGGGAAAAGCGGGGGTTGGGCTGGAAAAGCAGGTAGCATCTAGTGCTTCCCCTATACAGGGGAGGTAATTAGCGGACTTCCGCCTGCCAGGGAACACCTGTGACACCAGGAAGCTGCGTGAAGGGCGGCCCCGAACCTCCCCCACAAAGTCACACGTGTTCCGGAATTCTGAGGGTGGGGAGGTTCCGTCTTCTGTCTGCAGCACCCGGGATCTCCTAGGAGCCCTTCGAGTGTCTTCCCCGAGTCCCTCCCAGTGCGGGCTCCCGGGGAAAGGCGGGGGTTGGCCTGGAAAAGCAGGTAGCATCTAGTGCCTCCCCATGGACAGGGGAGGTAATTAGCGGAATTCCCCTTGCGAGGGAACACCTGTGACACTAGGAAGCTGCGTGGAGGGTGGCCCTAAACCTCACCCACACAGTCACCCGTGTTCCGGAATTCTGAGGGTGGGGAGTTTCCGTCTTCTGTCTTCAGCACCCGGGATCTCTTAGGAGCCCTTCGAGAGTCTTCCCCGAGTCCCTCCCATTGTAGGCTGCCGGGGAAATGCGGGGGTTGCGCTGGAAACGCAGGTAGCATCTAGTGCCTCCCCATGGACAGGGGAGGTAATTAGCGGACTTCCCCTTGCGAGGGAACACCTGTGACACCAGGAAGCTGCGTGGAGGGCGGCCCTAAACCTCACCCACACAGTCACACGTGTTCCGGAATTCTGAGTGTGGGGAGGTTCCGTCTTCTGTCTGCAGCACCCGGGATCTCCTAGGAGCCCTTCGAGAGTCTTCCCCGAGTCCCTCCCAGTGCAGGCTGCCGGGGAATGGCCGGGGTTGGGCTGGAAACGCAGGTAGCATCTAGTGCCTCCCCATGGACAGGGGAGGTAATTAGCGGACTTCCGCCTGTCAGGGAACACCTGTGACACCAGGAAGCTGCGTGGAGGGCGGCCCAGAACCTCCCCCACACAGTCAGAAGTGTTCCGGAATTCTGAGTGTGGGGAGGTTCCGTCTTCTGTCTGCAGCAACCGGGATCTCCTAGGAGCCCTTCGAGTGTCTCCCCCGAGTCCCTCCCATTGCGGGCTGCCTGGGAAAGGCGGGGGTTGGGCTGGAAACGCAGGTAGCATCTAGTGCCTCCCCATGGACAGGGGAGGTAATTAGCGGACTTCCCCTTGCGAGGGAACACCTGTGACACCAGGAAGCTGCGTGGAGGGCGGCCCAAAACCTCACCCACACAGTCACCCGTGTTCCGGAATTCTGAGTGTGGGGAGGTTCCGTCTTCTGTCTGCAGCACCCGGGATTTCCTAGGAGCCCTTCGAGGATCTTCCCCGAGTCCCTCCCACCGCGGGCTGCCTGTGAAAGGCGGGGGTTGGGCTGGAAAAGCAGGTAGCATCTAGTGCCTCCCCATGGACAGGGGAGGTAATTAGCGGACTTCCGCCTGTCAGGGAACACCTGTGACACCAGGAAGCTGCGTGGAGGCGGCCCCGAACCTCCCCCACACAGACAGCCGTGTTCCGGAATTCTGATTGTGGGGAGGTTCCGTCTTCTGTCTTCAGCACCCGGGATCTCCTAGGAGCACTTCGAGAGTCTTCCCCGAGTCCCTCCCAGTGCAGGCTGCCGGGGAAAGGCGGGGGTTGGGCTGGAAACGCAGGTAGCATCTAGTGCCTCCCCATGGACAGAGGAGGTAATTAGCGGACTTCCCCTTGCGAGGGAACACCTGTGACACCAGGAAGCTGCGTGGAGGGCGGCCCAAAACCTCACCCACACAGTCACCCGTGTTCCGGAATTCTGAGTGTGGGGAGGTTCCGTCTTCTGTCTGCAGCACCCGGGATCTCCTAGGAGCACTTCGAGAGTCTTCCCCGAGTTCCTCCCAGTGCAGGCTGCCGGGGAAAGGCGGGGGTTGTGCTGGAAACGCAGGTAGCATCTAGTGCCTCCCCATGGACAGGGGAGGTATTTAGCGGACTTCCCCTTGCGAGGGAACACCTGTGACACCAGGAAGCTGCGTGGAGGGCGGCCCTAAACCTCACCCACACAGTCACCCGTGTTCCGGAATTCTGAGTGTGGGGAGGTTCCGTCTTCTGTCTGCAGCACCCGGGATCTCCTAGGAGCCCTTCGAGTGTCTTCCACGAGTGCCTCCCAGTGCGGGCTGCCGGGGAAAGGCGGAGGTTTGGCTGGAAACGCAGGTAGCATCTAGTGCCTCCCCAAGGACAGGGGAGGTAATTAGCGGAATTCCCCTTGCGAGGGAACACCTGTGACTCCAGGAATCAGCGTGGAGGGCGTCCCTAAACCTCACCCACACTCACCCGTGTTCCGGAATTCTGAGTGTGGGGAGGTTCCGTCTTCTGTCTGAAGCACCCGGGATCTCCTAGGAGCCCTTCGAGAGTCTTCCCCGAGTCCCTCTCACTGCGGGCTGCCGGGGAAAAGCGGGGGTTGGGCTGGAAACGCAGGTAGCATCTAGTGCCTCCCCCTGGACAGGGAGGTAATTAGCGGACTTTCGCCTGCCAGGGAACACCTGTGACACCAGGAAGCTGCGTGGAGGGCGGCCCCGAACCTCACCCACACAGTCAGCCGTGTTCCGGAATTCTGAGTGTGGGGAGGTTCCGTCTTCTGTCTGCAGCACCCGGGATCTCCTAAGAGCCCTTCGAGTGTCTTCCCCGAATCCCTCACAGTGCGGGCTGCCGGGGAACGGCGGGGGTTGGGCTGGAAACGCAGGTAGCTTCTAGTGCCTCCCCATGGACAGGGGAGGTAATTAGCGGACTTCCCCTTGCGAGGGAATACCTGTGACACCAGGAAACTGCGTGTAGGGCGGCCCTAAATCTCACCCACACTCACCCGTGTTCCAGAATTCTGAGTGCGGGGAGGTTCCGTCTTCTGTCTGCAGCACCCGGGATCTCTTAGGAGCCCTTCGAGTGTCTTCCACGAGTCCCTTTCAGTGCGGGATGCTGGGGAAAGGTGGGGGTTGGCCTGGAAAAGCAGGTAGAATCTAGTGCCTCCCCATGGACAGGGGAGGTAATTAGCGGACTTCCCCTTGCGAGGGAACACCTGTGACACCAGGAAGCTGCGTGGAGGGTGGCCCTAAACCTCACCCACACAGTCACCCGTGTTCCGGAATTCTGAGGGTGGGGAGGTTCCGTCTTCAGTCTGCAGCACCCGGGATCTCTTAGGAGCCCTTCGAGAGTCTTCCCCGAGTCCCTCCCAGTGTAGGCTGCCGGGGAAATGCGGGGGTTGGGCTGGAAAAGCAGGTAGCATCTAGTGCCTCCCCATGGACAGGGGAGGTAATTAGCGGACTTCCCCTTGCGAGGGTACACCTGTGACACCAGGAAGCTGCGTGGAGGGCGGCCCTAAACCTCACCCTCACAGTCACCCGTGTTCCGGAATTCTGAGGGTGGGGAGGTTCCGTCTTCGGTCTGCAGCACCCGGGATCTCCTAGGAGCCCTTCGAGAGTCTTCCCCGAGTCCCTCCCAGTGCAGGCTGCCGGGGAAAGGCGGAGGTTGTGCTGGAAACGCAGGTAGCATCTAGTGCCTCCCCATGGACAGGGGAGGTAATTAGCGGACTTCCACTTGCGAGGGAACACCTGTGACACCAGGAAGCTGCGTGGAGGGCGGCCCAAAATCTCACCAACACAGTCACCCGTGTTCCGGAATTCTGAGGGCGGGGAGGTTCCGTCTTCTGTCTGCAGCACCCGGGATCTCCTAGGAGCCCTTCGAGTGTCTTCCACGATTCCCTCCCAATGCGGCCTGCCGGGGAAAGGCAGGGGTTGGGCTGGAAATGCAGGTAGCATCTAGTGCCTCCCCAGAGACAGGGGAGGTAATTAGCGGACTTCCCCTTGCGAGGGAACACCTGTGACACCAGGAAGCTGCGTGGAGGGCGGCCCTAAACCTCACCCACACAGTCACCCGTGTTCCGGAATTCTGAGTGTCGGGAGGTTCCGTCTTCTCTCTGCACCACCCGGGATCTCCTAGGAGCCCTTCGAGTGTCTTCTTCGAGTCCCTCCCAGTGCGGGCTGCCGGGGAAAGGCGGGGGTTGGGCTGGAAACGCAGGTAGCATCTAGTGCCTCCTCATGGACAGTGGAGGTAATTAGCGGACTTCCCCTTGCGAAGAAACACCTGTGACTCCAGGAATCTGCGTGGAGGGCGTCCCTAAACCTCACCCACACACACCCGTGTTCCGGAATTCTGAGTGTGGCGAGGTTCCGTCTTCTGTCTGCAGCACCCGGGATCTCCTAAGAGCCCTTCGAGTGTCTTCCCCGAGTCCCTCCCAGTGCGGGCTGCCGGGGAAAGGCGGTGGTTGGGCTGGAAACGCAGGTAGCATCTAGTGCCTCCCCATGGACAGGGGAGGTAATTAGCGGACTTCCCCTTGCGAGGGAATACCTGTGACACCAGGAAGCTGCGTGTAGGGCGGCCCTAAACCTCACCCACACTCACCCGTGTTCCAGAATTCTGAGTGTGGGGAGGTTCCGTCTTCTGTCTGCAGCACCCGTGATCTCCTAGGAGCCCTTCGAGTGTCTTCCACGAGTCACTTCCAGTGCGGGCTGCCGGGGAAAAGCGGGGGTTGGGCTGGAAACCCAGGTAGCATCTAGTGCTTCCCCTATACAGGGGAGGTAATTAGAGGACTTCCGCCTGCCAGGGAACACCTGTGACACCAGGAAGCTGCGTGTAGGGCGGCCCTAAACCTCACCCACACAGTCACCCGTGTTCCGGAATTCTGAGTGTGGGGAGGTTCCGTCTTCTTTCTGCAGCACCCGGGATCTCCTAGGAGCCCTTCGAGTGTCTTCCCCGAGTCCCTCCCAGTGCGGGCTGCCGGGGAAAGGCGGGGGTTGGCCTGGAAAAGCAGGTAGAATCTAGTGCCTCCCCATGGACAGGGGAGGTAATTAGCGGACTTCCCCTTGCGAGGGAACACCTGTGACACCAGGAAGCTGCGTGGAGGGTGGCCCAAAACCTCACCCACACAGTCACCCGTGTTCCGGAATTCTGAAGGTGGGGAGGTTCCGTCTTCTGTCTTCAGCACCCGGGATCTCTTAGGAGCCCTTCGAGAGTCTTCCCCGAGTCCCTCCCAGTGTAGGCTGCCGGGGAAATGCTGGGGTTGGGCTGGAAACGCAGGTAGCATCTAGTGCCTCCCCATGGACAGGGGAGGTAATTAGCGGACTTCCCCTTGCGAGGGAACACCTGTGACACCAGGAAGTTGCGTGGAGGGCGGCCCTAAACCTCACCCACACAGTCACCCGTGTTCCGGAATTCTGAGTGTGGGGAGGTTCCGTCTTCTGTCTGCAGCACCCGGGATCTCCTAGGAGCCCTTCGAGTGTCTTCCACGATTCCCTCCCAATGCGGCCTGCCGGGGAAAGGCAGGGGTTGGGCTGGAAACGCAGGTAGCATCTAGTGCCTCCCCAGAGACAGGGGAGGTAATTAGCGGACTTCCCCTTGCGAGGGAACACCTGTGACACCAGGAAGCTGCGTGGAGGGCGGCCCTAAACCTCACCCACACAGTCACCCGTGTTCCGGAATTCTGAGTGTCGGGAGGTTCCGTCTTCTGTCTGCACCACCCGGGATCTCCTAGGAGCCCTTCGAGTGTCTTCCACGAGTCCCTCCCAGTGCGGGCTGCCGGGGAAAGGCGGGGGTTGGGCTGGAAACGCAGGTAGCATCTAGTGCCTCCCCATGGACAGGGGAGGTAATTAGCGGACTTCCCCTTGCGAGGGAATACCTGTGACACCAGGAAGCTGCGTGTAGGGCGGCCCTAAACCTCACCCACACTCACACGTGTTCCAGAATTCTGAGTGCGGAGAGGTTCCGTCTTCTGTCTGCAGCACCCGGGATCTCCTAGGAGCACTTCGAGTGTCTTCCACGAGTCCCTTCCAGTGCGGGCTGCCGGGGAAAAGCGGGGGTTGGGCTGGAAAAGCAGGTAGCATCTAGTGCTTCCCCTATACAGGGGAGGTAATTAGCGGACTTCCGCCTGCCAGGGAACACCTGTGACACCAGGAAGCTGCGTGGAGGGCGGCCCCGAACCTCCCCCACAAAGTCACACGTGTTCCGGAATTCTGAGGGTGGGGAGTTTCCGTCTTCTGTCTTCAGCACCCGGGATCTCTTAGGAGCCCTTCGAGAGTCTTCCCCGAGTCCCTCCCATTGTAGGCTGCCGGGGAAATGCGGGGGTTGCGCTGGAAACGCAGGTAGCATCTAGTGCCTCCCCATGGACAGGGGAGGTAATTAGCGGACTTCCCCTTGCGAGGGAACACCTGTGACACCAGGAAGCTGCGTGGAGGGCGGCCCTAAACCTCACCCACACAGTCACCCGTGTTCCGGAATTCTGAGTGTGGGGAGGTTCCGTCTTCTGTCTGCAGCACCCGGGATCTCCTAGGAGCCCTTCGAGAGTCTTCCCCGAGTCCCTCCCAGTGCAGGCTGCCGGGGAATGGCCGGGGTTGGGCTGGAAACGCAGGTACCATCTAGTGCCTCCCCATGGACAGGGGAGGTAATTAGCGGACTTCCGCCTGTCAGGGAACACCTGTGACACCAGGAAGCTGCGTGGAGGGCGGCCCAGAACCTCCCCCACACAGTCAGAAGTGTTCCGGAATTCTGAGTGTGGGGAGGTTCCGTCTTCTGTCTGCAGCACCCGGGATCTCCTAGGAGCCCTTCGAGTGTCTCCCCCGAGTCCCTCCCATTGCGGGCTGCCTGGGAAAGGCGGGGGTTGGGCTGGAAACGCAGGTAGCATCTAGTGCCTCCCCATGGACAGGGGAGGTAATTAGCGGACTTCCCCTTGCGAGGGAACACCTAAGACACCAGGAAGCTGCGTGGAGGGCGGCCCAAAACCTCACCCACACAGTCACCAGTGTTCCGGAATTCTGAGTGTGGGGAGGTTCCGTCTTCTGTCTGCAGCACCCGGGATTTCCTAGGAGCCCTTCGAGGATCTTCCCCGAGTCCCTCCCACCGCGGGCTGCCTGGGAAAGGCGGGGGTTGGGCTGGAAAAGCAGGTAGCATCTAGTGCCTCCCCATGGACAGGGGAGGTAATTAGCGGACTTCCGCCTGTCAGGGAACACCTGTGACACCAGGAAGCTGCGTGGAGGCGGCCCCGAACCTCCCCCACACAGACAGCCGTGTTCCGGAATTCTGATTGTGGGGAGGTTCCGTCTTCTGTCTTCAGCACCCGGGATCTCCTAGGAGCACTTCGAGAGTCTTCCCCGAGTCCCTCCCAGTGCAGGCTGCCGGGGAAAGGCGGGGGTTGGGCTGGAAACGCAGGTAGCATCTAGTGCCTCCCCATGGACAGAGGAGGTAATTAGCGGACTTCCCCTTGCGAGGGAACACCTGTGACACCAGGAAGCTGCGTGGAGGGCGGCCCAAAACCTCACCCACACAGTCACCCGTGTTCCGGAATTCTGAGTGTGGGGAGGTTCCGTCTTCTGTCTGCAGCACCCGGGATCTCCTAGGAGCCCTTCGAGGGTCTTCCCCGAGTCCCTCCCAGTACGGGCTGCCGGGGAAAGGCGGGGGTTGGGCTGGAAACGCAGGTAGCATCTAGTGCCTCCCCATGGACAGGGGAGGTAATTAGCGGACTTCCGCCTGTCAGGGAACACCTGTGACACCAGGAAGCTGCGTGGAGGGCGGCCCCGAACCTCCCCCACACAGTCAGAAATGTTCCGGAATTCTGAGTGTGGGGAGGTTCCGTCTTCTGTCTGCAGCACCCGGGATCTCCTAGGAGCCCTTCGAGTGTCTCCCCCGAGTCCCTCCCAGTGTGGGTTGCCGGGGAAATTCGGGGGTTGGCCTGGAAACGCAGGTAGCATCTAATGCCTCCCCATGGACAGGGGAGGTAATTAGCGGACTTCCCCTTGCGATGGAACACCTGTGACACCAGGAAGCTGCGTGGAGGGCGGCCCTAAACCTCACCCACACAGTCACCCGTGTTCCGGAATTCTGAGTGTGGGGAGTTTCCGTCTTCTGTCTGCAGCACCCGGGATCTCCTAGGAGACCTTCGAGAATCTTCCCCGAGTCCCTCTCACTGCGGGCTGCCGGGGAAAAGCGGCGGTTGGACTGGAAACGCAGGTAGCATCTAGTGCCTCCCCATGGACAGGGGAGGTAATTAGCGGACTTCCCCTTGCGAGGGAACACCTGTGACACCAGGAAGCTGCGTGGAGGGCGGCCCAAATCCTCCCCCACACAGTCAGAAGTGTTCCGGAATTCTGAGTGTGGGGAGGTTCCGTCTTCTGTCTGCAGCACCCGGGATCTCCTAGGAGCCATTCGAGGGTCTTCCCCGAGTCCCTCCCACCGCCGGCTGCCTGGGAATGGCGGGGGTTGGGCTGGAAACGCAGGTAGCATCTAGTGCCTCCCCATGGACAGGGGAGGTAATTAGCGGACTTCCGCCTGTCAGGGAACACCTGTGACACCAGGAAGCTGCGTGGAGGGCGGCCCCGAACCTCCCCCACACAGTCAGAAATGTTCCGGAATTCTGAGTGTGGGGAGGTTCCGTCTTCTGTCTGCAGCACCCGGGATCTCCTAGGAGCCCTTCGAGTGTCTCCCCCGAGTCCCTCCCAGTGGGGGTTGCCGGGGAAATTCGGGGGTTGGCCTGGAAACGCAGGTAGCATCTAATGCCTCCCCATGGACAGGGGAGGTAATTAGCGGACTTCCCCTTGCGATTGAACACCTGTGACACCAGAAAGCTGCGTGGAGGGCGGCCCAAAACCTCCCCCACACAGTCAGAAGTGTTCCGGAATTCTGAGTGTGGGGAGGTTCCGTCTTCTGTCTGCAGCACCCGGGATCTCCTAGGAGCCCTTCGAGGGTCTTCCCCGAGTCCCTCCCACCGCGGGATGCATGGGAAAGGCGGGGGTTGGGCTGGAAACGCAGGTAGCATCTAGTGCCTCCCCCTGGACAGGGGAGGTAATTAGCGGACTTCCGTCTGTCAGGGAACACCTGTGACACCAGGAAGATGCGTGGAGGCGGCCCCGAACCTCCCCCACACAGTCAGCCCTGTTCCGGAATTCTGAGTGTGGGGAGGTTCCGTCTTCTGTCTGCAGCACCCGGGATCTCCTAGGAGCCTTTCGAGGGTCTTCCCCGAGTCCCTCCCACCGCCGGCTGCCTGGGAAAGGCGGGGGTTGGGCTGGAAACGCAGGTAGCATCTAGTGCCTCCCCATGGACAGGGGAGGTAATTAGCGGAATTCCGCCTGTCAGGGAACACCTGTGACACCAGGAAGCTGCGTGGAGGGCGGCCCCGAACCTCCCCCACACAGTCAGAAATGTTCCGGAATTCTGAGTGTGGGGAGGATCCGTCTTCTGTCTGCAGCACCCGGGATCTCCTAGGAGCCCTTCGAGTGTCTCCCCCGAGTCCCTCCCAGTGTGGGTTGCCGGGGAAATTCGGGGGTTGGCCTGGAAACGCAGGTAGCATCTAATGCCTCCCCATGGACAGGGGAGGTAATTAGCGGATTTCCCCTTGCGATGGAACACCTGTGACACCAGGAAGCTGCGTGGAGGGCGGCCCTAAACCTCACCCACACAGTCACCCGTGTTCCGGAATTCTGAGTGTGGGGAGGTTCCGTCTTCTGTCTGCAGCACCCGGGATCTCTTAGGAGACCTTCGAGAATCTTCCCCGAGTCCCTCTCACTGCGGGCTGCCGGGGAAAAGCGGCGGTTGGGCTGGAAACGCGGGTAGCATCTAGTGCCTCCCCCTGGACAGGGGAGGTAATTAGCGGACTTCCGTCTGCCAGGGAACACCTGTGACACCAGGAAGCTGCGTGGAGGGCGGCCCCCAACCTCCCCCACACAGTCAGCCGTGTTCCGGAATTCTAAGTGTGGGGAGGTTCCGTCTTCTGTCTGCAGCACCCGGGATCTCCTAGGAGCACTTCAAGTGTCTCCCCCGAGTCCCTCCCATTGCGGGCTGCCAGGGAAATGCGGGGGTTGGACTGGAAACGCAGGTAGCATCTAGTGCCTCCCCATGGACAGGGGAGGTAATTAGCGGACTTCCCCCTGCCAGGGAAAACCTTTGACACCAGGCAGCTGCGTGGAGGGCGGCCCCGATCCTCGCCCACACAGTCAGCTCTGTTCAGGAATTCTGAGTGTGGGGAGGTTCCGTCTTCTGTCTGCAGCACTCGGGATGTCCTAGGAACACTTCGAGAGTCTTCCCCGAGTCCCTCACAGTGCGGGCTGCCAGGGAAATGCGGGGGTTGGACTGGAAACGCAGGTAGCATCTAGTGCCTCCCCATGGACAGGGGAGGTAATTAGCGGACTTCCCCTTGCGAGGGAACACCTGTGACACCAGGAAGCTGCTTGAATGGCGGCCCTAAAACTCCCCCACACAGTCACTCGTGTTCCGGAATTCTGAGTGTGGGGAGGTTCCGTCTTCTGTCTGCAGCACCCGGGATCTCCTAGGAGCCCTTCGAGAGACTTCCCCGAGTCCCTCCCAGTGCAGGTTGCCGGGGAAAGGCGGGGGTTGGGCTGGAAATGCAGGTAGCATCTAGTGCCTCCCCATGGACAGGGGAGGTAATTAGCGGACTTCCCTTGCTAGGGAACACCTGTGACTCCAGGAAGCTGCGTGGAGGGCGGCCTTATACCTCACCCACACTCACCCGTGTTCCGGAATTCTGAGTGTGGGGAGGTTCCGTCATCTGTCTGCAGCACCCGGGATCTCCTAAGAGCCCTTCAAGTGTCTTCCCCGAGTCCCTCACAGTGCGGGCTGCCGGGGAAAGGCGGGGGTTGGGCTGGAAACGCAGGTAGCATCTAGTGCCTCCCCATGGGCAGGGGAGGTAATTAGCGGACTTCCCCTTGCGAGGGAACACCTGTGACACCAGGAAGCTGCGTGGAGGGCGGCCCTAAACCTCACCCACACTCACCCGTGTTCCAGAATTCTGAGAGTGGGGAGGTTCCGTCGTCTCTCTGCAGCACCCGGGATCTCCTAAGAGCCCTTCGAGTGTCTTCCCCGAGTCCCTCCCAGTGCGGGATGCCGGGGAAACGCGGGGGTTGGGCTGGAAACGCAGGTAGCATCTAGTGCCTCCCCATGGACAGGGTAGGTAATTAGCGGAATTCCCCTTGCGAGGGAACACCTGTGACACCAGGAAGCTGCGTGGAGTGCGGCCCTAAACCTCACCCACACAGTCACCCGTGTTCCGGAATTCTGAGTGTGGGGAGGTTCCGTCTTCTGTCTGCAGCACCCGGGATCTCCTAGGAGCCCTTCGAGTGTATTCCACGAGTCCCTACCAGTGCGGGCTGCCGGGGAAAAGCGGTGTTTGGGCTGGAAACGCAGGTAGCATCTAGTGCCTCCCCCTGGACAGGGGAGGTAATTAGCGGACTTCCCCCTGCCAGGGAACACCTGTGACACCAGGAAGCTGCTTGGAGGGCGGCCCCGAACATCCCCCACACAGTCAGCCGTGTTCCGGAATTCTGAGTGTGGGGAGGTTCCGTCTTCGGTCTGCAGCACCCGGGATCTCCTAGGAGCCATTTGAGAGTCTCCCCCGAGTCCCTCCCATTGCCGGCTGCCGGGGAAATGTGGGGTTTGGGCTGGAAACGCATTCAGCATCTAGTGCCTCCCCATGGACAGGGAAGGTAATTAGCGGACTTCCCCTTGCGGGGGAATACTTGTGACTCCAGGAAGCTGCGTGGAGGGCGTCCCTAAACCTCACCCACACTCACCCGTGTTCCGGAATTCTGAGTGTGGGGAGGTTCCGTCTTCTGTCTGCAGCACCCGAGATCTCCTAGGAGCCCTTCGAGTGTATTCCACGAGTCCCTCTCAGTTCGGGCTGCCGGGGAAAGGCAGGGGTTGGGCTGGAAATGCAGGTAGCATCTAGTGCCTCCCCATGGACAGGGGAGGTAATTAGCGGACTTCCCCTTGCGAGGGAACACCTGTGACACCAGGAAGCTGCTTGAATGGCGGCCCTAAAACTCCCCCACACAGTCACTCGTGTTCCGGAATTCTGAGTGTGGGGAGGTTCCGTCTTCTGTCTGCAGCACCCGGGATCTCCTAAAAGCCCTTCGAGTGTCTTCCACGAGTCCCTCCCAGTGCGGGCTGCCGGGGAAAGGCGGGGGTTGGGCAGGAAACGCAGGTAGCATCTAGTGCCTCCCCATGGACGGGGGAGGTAATTAGCGGAATTCCCCTTGCGAGGGAACACCTGTGACACCAGGAAGCATAGTGGAGTCGGCCCTAAACCTCACCCACACTCACCCGTGTTCCAGAATTCTGAGTGTGGTGAGGTTCCGTCTTCTGTCTGCAGCACCCGGGATCTCCTAAGAGCTCTTCGAGTGTCTTCCCCGAGTCCCTCCCATTGCGGTCTTCTGGGGAAAGGCGGGGGTTGGGCTGGAAAAGCAGGTAGAATCTAGTGCCTCCCCATGGACAGGGGAGGTAATTAGCGGACTTCACCTTGCGAGGGAACACCTGTGACACCAGGAAGCTGCGTGGAGGGCGAACCAATACCTCACCCAAAAAGTCACCCTTGTTCCAGAATTTTGAGTGTGGGGAGGTTCCGTCTTCTGTCTGCAGCACCCGGGATCTCCTAGGAGCCCTTCGAGTGTCTTCCCCGAGTCCCTCCCAGTGCGGGCTGCCGGGGAAAGGCGGGGGTTGGCCTGGAAACGCAGGTAGCATCTAGTGCCTCCCCATGGACAGGGGAGGTAATTAGCGGACTTCCCCTTGCGAGGGAACACCTGTGACACCAGGAAGCTGCGTGGAGTGTGACCCTAAACCTCCCCCACACAGTCACCCGTGTTCCGGAATTCTGAGGGTGGGGAGGTTCCGTCTTCTTTCTGCAGCACACAGGATCTCCTAGGAGCCCTTCGAGAGTCTTCCCCGAGTCCCTCCCAGTGCAGGCTGCCGGGGAAAGGCGGGGGTTGGGCTGGAAAAGCAGGTAGCATCTAGTGCCTCCCCATGGACAGGGGAGGTAATTAGCGGACTTCCACTTGCGAGGGAACACCTGTGACACCAGGAAGCTGCGTGGAGGGCGGCCCTAAACCTCACCCACAGAGTTAGCTGTGTTCCGGAATTCTCACTGTGGGGAGGTTCCGTCTTCTGTCTGCAGCACCCGGGATCTCCTAGGAGCCCATCGCGTGTCTTCCACGTTTCCCTCCCATTGCAGGCTGCCGGGGAAAGGCGGGGGATGTGCTGGAAACGCAGGTAGCAACTAGTGCCTCCCCATGGACAGGGGAGGTAATTAGCGGACTTCCCCTTGCGAGGGAACACCTGTGACAACAGGAAGCTGCGTGGAGGGCGGCCCTAAACCTCACCCACACAGTCACCCGTGTTCCGGAATTCGGAGTGTGGGGAGGTTCCGTCTTCTGTCTGCAGCACCCGGGATCTCCTAGGAGCCCTTGGAGTGTCTTCCACGAGTCCCTCTCAGTGCGGGCTGCCGGGGAAAGGCGGGGGTTGGGCTGGAAATGCAGGTAGCATCTAGTGCCTCCCCATGGACAGGGGAGGTAATTAGCGGACTTCCCCTTGCGAGGGAACACCTGTGACACCAGGAAGCTGCGTGGAGGGCGGCCCAAAACCTCCCCCACACAGTCAGAAGTGTTCCGGAATTCTGAGTGTGGGGAGGTTCCGTCTTCTGTCTGCAGCACCCGGGATCTCCTAGGAGCCCTTCGAGGGTCTTCCCCGAGTCCCTCCCAGTGCGGGCTGCCGGGGAAAGGCGGGGGTTGGCCTGGAAACGCAGGTAGCATCTAGTGCCTCCTCCTGGACAGGGGAGGTAATTAGCGGACTTCCGTCTGTCAGGGAACACCTGTGACACCAGGAAGCTGCGTGGAGGCGGCCCCGAACCTCCCCCACACAGTCAGCCGTGTTCCGGAATTCTGAGTGTGGGGAGGTTCCGTCTTCTGTCTGCAGCACCCGGGATCTCCTAGGAGCCCTTCGAGTGTCTCCCCCGAGTCCCTCCCATTGCGGGCTGCCTGGGAAAGGCGGGGGTTGGGCTGGAAACGCAGGTAGCATCTAGTGCCTCCCCATGGACAGGGGAGGTAAGTAGCGGACTTCCCCTTGCGAGGGAACACCTGTCACACCAGGAAGATGCGTGGAGGGCGGCCCCGAACCTCCCCCACACAGTCAGCCGTGTTCCGGAATTCTGAGTGTGGGGAGGTACCGTCTTCGGTCTGCAGCACCCGGGATCTCCTAGGAGCCCATCGAAAGTCTTCCGCGAGTCCCTCCCAGTACGGGCTCCCGGGGAATGGCAGGGGTTGGGCTGGAAACGCAGGTAGCATCTAGTGCCTCTCCATGGACAGGGGAGGTAATTAGCGGACTTCCCCTTGCGATGGAACACCTGTGACACCAGGAAGCTGCGTGGAGGGCGGCCCCGAACCTCCCCCACACAGTCAGACTTGTTCCGGTATTCTGAGTGTGGGAAGGTTCCGTCTTCTGTCTGCAGCACCCGGGATCTCCTAGGAGCCCTTCGATAGTCTTCCCCGAGTCCCTCCCAGTAGGGGCTGCCAGGGAAAAGCGGGGGTTGGGCTGGAAAAGCAGGTAGCATCTAGTGCCTCCCCCTGGACAGGGGAGATAATTAGCGGACTTCCGCCTGCCAGGGAACACCTGTGACACCAGGAAGCTGCGTGGAGGGCGGCCCCGAACCTCCCCCACACAGTCAGCCGTGTTCCGGAATTCTCAGTGTGGGGAGGTTCCGTCTTCTCTCTGCAGCACCCGGGATCTCCTAGGAGCACTTCAAGTGTCTCCCCCGAGTCCCTCCCAGTGCGGGCTGCCGGGGAAATGCGGGTGTTGGGCTGGAAACGCAGGTAGCATCTAGTGCCTCCCCATGGACAGGGGAGGTAATTAGCGGACTTCCCCTTGCGAGGGAACACCTGTGACACCAGGAAGCTGCGTGGAGGGCGGCCCTAAACCTCACCCACACAGTCACCCGTGTTCCGGAATTCTGAGTGTGGGGAGGTTCCGTCTTCTGTCTGCAGCACCCGGGATCTCCTAGGAGCCCTTCGAGAGTCTTCCCCGAGTCCCTCCCAGTGTAGGCTGCCGGGGAAAGGCGGGGGTTGGGCTGGAAACGCAGGTAGAATCTAGTGCCTCCCCCTGGACAGGGGAGGTAATTAGCGGACTTCCGCCTGCCAGGGAACCCCTGTGACACCAGGCAGCTGCGTGGAGGGCGGCCCCGAACCTCCCCCACACAGTCAGCCGTGTTCCGGAATTCTCAGTGTGGGGAGGTTCCGTCTTCTGTCTGCAGCACCCGGGATCTCCTAGGAGCCCTTCGATGGTCTTCCCCGAGTCCCGCCCACCGCCGGCTGCCTGGGAAAAGCGGGGGTTGGGCTGGAAACGCAGGTAGCATCTAGTGCCTCCCCCTGGACAGGGGAGGTATTTAGCGGAATTCCCCCTGTCAGGGAAAACCTTTGACACAAGGCAGCTGCGTGGAGGGCGGCCCCGATCCTCGCCCACACAGTCAGCTCTGTTCCGGAATTCTGAGTGTGGGGAGGTTCCGTCATCTGTCTGCAGCACCCGGGATCTCCTAGGAGCCCTTCGAGTGTCTCCCCCGAGTCCCTCCCATTGCGGGCTGCCTGGGAAAGGCGGGGGTTGGTCTGGAAACGCAGGTAACATCTAGTGCCTCCCCATGGACAGGGGAGGTCACTAGCGGACTTCCCCTTGCGAGGGAACACCTGTGACACCAGGAAGCTGCGTGGAGTGCGGCCCTAAACCTCCCCCACACAGTCACCCGTGTTCCGGAATTGTGAGTGTGGGGAGGTTCCGTCTTCTGTCTGCAGCACTCGGGATGTCCTAGGAACCCTTCGAGAGTCTTCCCCGAGTCCCTCACACTGCGGGCTGCCGGGGAAAAGCGGCGGTTTGGCTGGAAACGCAGGTAGCATCTAATGCCTCCCCATGGACAGGGGAGGTAATTAGCGGACTTCCCCTTGCGAGGGAACACCTGTGACACCAGGAAGCTGGGTGGAGGGCGTCCCTAAACCTCACCCACACTCACCCGTGTTCCGGAATTCTGAGTGTGGGTAGGTTCCGTCTACTGTCTGCACCACCCGGGATCTCCTAGGAGCCCTTCGAGAGTCTTCCCCGAGTCCCTACCAGTGCATTCTGCCCGGGAAAGGCGGGGGTTGGGCTGGAAAAGTAGGTAGAATCTAGTGCCTCCCCATGGACAGGGGAGGTAATTAGCGGACTTCCCCTTGTG
The DNA here is from genome assembly GCF_048773025.1 of Camelus bactrianus. Classification (NCBI taxonomy): domain Eukaryota; kingdom Metazoa; phylum Chordata; class Mammalia; order Artiodactyla; family Camelidae; genus Camelus; species Camelus bactrianus. Next base: position 125,105 of record NW_027413968.1, read on the forward strand.
AGGGAACACCTGTGACACCAGGAAGATGCGTGGAGGGCGGCCCTAAACCTCACCCACACAGTCACCCGTGTTCCGGAATTCTGAGTGTGGGGAGGTTCCGTCTTCGGTCTGCAGCACCCGGGATCTCCTAGGAGCCCTTCGAGTGTCTTCCACGAGTCCCTCACAGTGCGGGCTGCCGGGGAAAGGCGGGGGTTGGGCTGGAAACGCAGGTAGCATCTAGTGCCTCCCCATGGACAGGGGAGGTAATTAGCGGACTTCCCCTTCCGAGGGAACACCTGTGACACCAGGAAGCTGCGTGGAGGGCGGCCCTAAACCTCACCCACACAGTCACCATTGTTCCGGAACTCTGAGTGTGGGGAGGTTCCGTCTTCTGTCTGCAGCACCCGGGATCTACTAGGAGCCCTTCAAATGTCTTCCACGAGTCCCTCACAGTGCGGGCTGCCGGGGAAAGTCGGGGGTTGGGCTGGAAACGCAGGTAGCATCTAGTGCCTCCCCATGGACAGGGGAGGTAATTAGCGGACTTCCCCTTCCGAGGGAACACCTGTGACACCAGGAAGCTGCGTGGAGGGTGGCCCTAAACCTCACCCACACAGTCACACGTGTTCCGGAATTCTGAGGGTGGGGAGGTTCCGTCTTCGGTCTGCAGCACCCAGGATCTCCTAGGAGCCCTTCGAGAGTCTTCCCCGAGTCCCTCCCAGTGAAGGCTGCCGGGGAAAGGCGGGGGTTGGGCTGGAAAAGCAGGTAGCATCTAGTGCCTCCCCATGGACAGGGGAGGTAATTAGCGGACTTCCTCCTGCCAGGGAACACCTGTGACACCAGGAAGCTGCGTGGAGGGCGGCTCCGAACCTCCCCCACACAGTCAGCCGTGTTCCGGAATTCTGAGTGTGGGGAGGTTCCGTCATCTGTCTGCAGCACCCGGGATCTCCTAGGAGCCCTTCGAGTGTCTCCCCCGAGTCCCTCCCATTGCGGGCTGCCTGGGAAAGGCGGGGGTTGGTCTGGAAACGCAGGTAACATCTAGTGCCTCCCCATGGACAGGGGAGGTCACTAGCGGACTTCCCCTTGCGAGGGAACACCTGTGACACCAGGAAGCTGCGTGGAGTGCGGCCCTAAACCTCCCCCACACAGTCACCCGTGTTCCGGAATTGTGAGTGTGGGGAGGTTCCGTCTTCTGTCTGCAGCACTCGGGATGTCCTAGGAACCCTTCGAGAGTCTTCCCCGAGTCCCTCCCACTGCGGGCTGCCGGGGAAAAGCGGCGGTTTGGCTGGAAACGCAGGTAGCATCTAATGCCTCCCCATGGACAGTGGAGGTAATTAGAGAACTTCCGCCTGCCAGGGAACACCTGTGACACCAGGAAGCTTCGTGGAGTGCGGCCCCGAACCTCCCCCACACAGTCAGCCGTGTTCCGGAATTCTCAGTGTGGGGAGGTTCGGTCTTCTGTCTGCAGCACCCGGGATCTCCTAGGAGCCTTTCGAGTGTCTCCCCCGAGTCCCTCCCAATGCGGGCTTCCAGGGAAAGGCGGGGGTTGGGCTGGAAACGCAGGTAGCATCTAGTGCCTCCCGATGGACAGGGGAGGTAGTTAGCGGACTTCCCCTTGCGAGGGAACACCTGAGACACCAGGAAGCTGAGTGGAGGGCGGCCCTAAACCTCCCCTACACAGTCACCCGTGTTCCGGAATTCTGAGTGTGGGGAGGTTCCGTCTTCTGTCTGCAGCACCCGGGATCTCCTAGGAGCCCTTCGAGGGTCTTCCCCGAGTCCGTCCCACCGCGGGCTGCCTGGGAAAGGCGGGGGTTGGGCTGGAAACGCAGGTAGCATCTAGTGCCTCCCCCTGGACAGGGGAGGTAATTAGCGGACTTCCCCCTGCCAGGGAAAACCTGTGACACCAGGAAGCTGCGTGGAGTTCGGCCCCGAACCTCCCCCACACAGTCAGCCGTGTTCCGGAATTCTGAGTGTGGGGAGGTTCCGTCTTCGGTCTGCAGCACCCGGGATCTCCTAGGAGCCCTTTGAGAGTCTCCCCCGAGTCCCTCCCAGTGCGGGCTGCCGGGGAAAGGCGGGGTTTGGGCTGGAAACGCATTCAGCATCTAGTGCCTCCCCATGGACAGGGGAGGTAATTAGCGGACTTCCCCTTGCGAGGGAACACCTGTGACACCAGGAAGCTGGGTGGAGGGCGTCCCTAAACCTCACCCACACTCACCCGTGTTCCGGAATTCTGAGTGTGGGTAGGTTCCGTCTACTGTCTGCACCACCCGGGATCTCCTAGGAGCCCTTCGAGAGTCTTCCCCGAGTCCCTACCAGTGCATTCTGCCCGGGAAAAGCGGGGGTTGGGCTGGAAAAGTAGGTAGAATCTAGTGCCTCCCCATGGACAGGGGAGGTAATTAGCGGACTTCCCCTTGTGAGGGAACACCTGTGACACCAGGAAGATGCGTGGAGGGCGGCCCTAAACCTCACCCACACAGTCACCCGTGTTCCGGAATTCTGAGTGTGGGGAGGTTCCGTCTTCGGTCTGCAGCACCCGGGATCTCCTAGGAGCCCTTCGAGTGTCTTCCACGAGTCCCTCACAGTGCGGGCTGCCGGGGAAAGGCGGGGGTTGGGCTGGAAACGCAGGTAGCATCTAGTGCCTCCCCATGGACAGGGGAGGTAATTAGCGGACTTCCCCTTCCGAGGGAACACCTGTGACACCAGGAAGCTGCGTGGAGGGCGGCCCTAAACCTCACCCACACAGTCACCATTGTTCCGGAACTCTGAGTGTGGGGAGGTTCCGTCTTCTGTCTGCAGCACCCGGGATCTACTAGGAGCCCTTCAAGTGTCTTCCACGAGTCCCTCACAGTGCGGGCTGCCGGGGAAAGTCGGGGGTTGGGCTGGAAACGCAGGTAGCATCTAGTGCCTCCCCATGGACAGGGGAGGTAATTAGCGGACTTCCCCTTCCGAGGGAACACCTGTGACACCAGGAAGCTGCGTGGAGGGTGGCCCTAAACCTCACCCACACAGTCACACGTGTTCCGGATTTCTGAGGGTGGGGAGGTTCCGTCTTCGGTCTGCAGCACCCAGGATCTCCTAGGAGCCCTTCGAGAGTCTTCCCCGAGTCCCTCCCAGTGAAGGCTGCCGGGGAAAGGCGGGGGTTGGGCTGGAAAAGCAGGTAGCATCTAGTGCCTCCCCATGGACAGGGGAGGTAATTAGCGGACTTCCTCCTGCCAGGGAACACCTGTGACACCAGGAAGCTGCGTGGAGGGCGGCCCCGAACCTCCCCCACACAGTCAGCCGTGTTCCGGAATTCTGAGTGTGGGTAGTTTCCGTCTTCGGTCTGCAGCACCCGGGATCTCCTAGGAGCCCTTCGAGTGTCTTCCCCGTGTCCCTCCCATTGCGGGCTGCCGGGGAAAGGCAGGGGTTGGGCTGGAAACGCAGGTAGCATCTAGTGCCTCCCCATGGACAGGGGAGGTAATTAGCGGACTTCCCCTTGCGAGGGAACACCTCTGACACCAGGAAGCTGGGTGGAGGGCGTCCCTAAACCTCACCCACACTCACCCGTGTTCCGGAATTCTGAGTGTGGGTAGGTTCCGTCTTCTGTCTGCACGACCCGGGATCTCCTAGGAGCCCTTTGAGAGTCTTCCCCGAGTCTCTACAAGTGCATTCTGCCCGGGAAAGGCGGGGGTTGGGCTGGAAAAATAGGTAGCATCTAGTGCCTCCCCATGGACAGGGGAGGTAATTAGCGGAATTCCCCTTCCGAGGGAACACCTGTGACACCAGGAAGCTGCGTGGAGGGTGGCCCTAAACCTCACCCACACAGTCACCCTTGTTCCGGAATTCTGAGGGTGGGGAGGTTCCGTCTTCTGTCTGCAGCACCCAGGATCTCCTAGGAGCCCTTCGAGAGTCTTCCCCGAGTCCCTCCCAGTGAAGGCTGCCGGGGAAAGGCGGGGGTTGGGCTGGAAAAGCAGGTACCATCTAGTGCCTCCCCATGGACAGGGGAGGTAATTAGCGGACTTCCCCCTGCCAGGGAACACCTGTGACACCAGGAAGCTGCGTGGAGGGCGGCCCCGAACCTCCCCCACACAGTCAGCCGTGTTCCGGTATTCTGAGTGTTGGTAGGTTCCGTCTTCGGTCTGCAGCACCCGGGATCTCCTAGGAGCCATTTGAGAGTCTCCCCCGAGTCCCTCCCTTTGCGGGCTGCCGGGGAAAGGCAGCGGTTGGGCTGGAAACGCAGGTAGCATCTAGTGCCTCCCCATGGACAGGGGAGGTAATTAGCCGACTTCCCCTTGCGAGGGAACACCTGTGACACCAGGAAGCTGCGTGAAGGGCGGCCATAAACCTCTCCCACACAGTCACCCGTGTTCCGGAATTCTGAGTGTGGGGAGGTTCCGTCTTCTGTCTGCAGCACCCGGGACCTCCTAGGAGCCCTTTGAGAGTCTCCCCCGAGTCCCTCCCAGTGCGGGCTGCCGGGGAAAAGCGGGGGTTGGGCTGGAAAAGCAGGTAGCATCTAGTGCCTCCCCCTGGACAGGGGAGGTAATTAGCAGACTTCCCCCTGCCAGGGAACACCTGTGACCCTAGGAAGCAGCGTGGAGGGCGGACCTAAACCTCACCCACACAGTCACCCGTGTTCCGGAATTCTGAGTGTGGGGAGGTTCCGTCTTCTGTCTGCAGCACCCGGGATCTCCTAGGAGCCCTTCGAGTGTCTTCCACGAGTCCCTCATAGTGCGGGCTGCCGGGGAAAGGCGGGGGTTGAGCTGGAAATGCAGGTAGCATCTAGTGCCTCCCCCTGGACATGGGAGGTAATTAGCGGAATTCCCCCTGCCAGGGAAAACCTGTGACACCAGGCAGCTGCGTGGAGGGCGGCCCCAAACCTCCCCCACACAGTCAGCCGTGTTCTGGAATTCTGATTATGGGGAGGTTCCGTCTTCTGTCTGCAGCACCCGGGATCTTCTAGGAGCCCTTTGCGTGTCTTCCCCGAGTCCCTCCCAGTGCGGGCTGCCGGGGGAAGGCTGGGGTTGGGCTGGAAATACAGGTAGCATCTGGTGCCTCCACCTGGACAGGGTAAGAATTTAGCGGAATTCCCAATGCCAGGGAACACCTGTGAAACCAGGCAGCTGCTTGGAGGGCGGCCCCAAAACTCCCCCATACAGTCAGCCGTGTTCCGGAATACTGAGTGTGGGAAGGTTCCGTCTTCTGTCTGCAGCACCTGGGATCTCCTAGGAGCCCTTCGCGATTTTTCCCGGGTCCCCCCTATTGCGGGCTTCCGGGGAAAAGCGGGGGGTGGGCTGGAAATGCAGGTAGCATCTAGTGCCTCTCACTGCACAGGGGAGGTTTTTAGCGGACTTCCTCCTGCCACGGAACACCTGTGACACCAGGCAGCTCCGTGGAGGGCGGCCCAAATCTCTCCCACACAGTCAGCCGTGTTCCGGAATTCTGAGGGTGGGGAGGTTCCGTCATCTCTATGCAGCACCCGGGATCTCCTAGGAGCCCATTGCATGATTTCCCAGAGTGCCTCCCGGTTAGTGCTGCCGGGCAAATGCGGGGGTTGGGCTGGAAATGCAGGTAGCATCTAGTGACTCCCCCTGGAATGGGAGGTAATTAGCAGAATTCACCCTGCCAGGGAACACCTGTGACACCAAACACCTGCGTGGAGGTCGGCCCCAAACCTCCCAAACACAGTCAGCCGTGTTCCGGAATTCTGAGTGTGGGGAGGTTCCGTCTTCTCTCTGCAGCACCCGGGATCTCCTAGGAGCCCTTAGCGTGTTTTCCCGATTCTTTCCCCGTGCGGGCTGCAGGGGAATTGCGGGGGTTGGCCTGGAAATGCAGGTAAAATCTAGTGCCTCCCCCTGGAGAGGGGAGGAAATTAGCCGACTTCCCCCTGCCAGGGAACACGTGTGACACCAGGCAGCTGCGTGGGTGTTGTCCCCAATCCTCCCCCACACAGTCAGCCGTTTTCCGGAATTCTAAGATTAGGGAGGTTCCGTCTTCTGTCTGCAGAACCCGGGATCCCCTAGGAGCACTTCGCTTGTCTTCCCCGAGTCCCTCCCACTGTGGGCGGCCGGGGAAAGGCGGGGGTTGAGCTGAAAAAACAGGTAGCATCTAGTGCCTCCCCCTGGAAGGGGAGGTAATTAGCAGAATTCACCCTGCCAGGGAACACCTGTGACACCAAGCAGCTGCGTGGAGGGCGGCCCCAAACCTCCCAAACACAGTCAGCCGAGTTCCGGAATTCTGAGTGTGGGGAGGTTCCGTCTTCTCTCTGCAGCACCCGGGATCTCCTAGGAGCCCTTAGCGTGTTTTCCCGATTCTTTCCCCGTGCGGGCTGCAGGGGAAATGCGGGGGTTGGCCTGGAAATGCAGGTAAAATCTAGTGCCTCCCCCTGGAGAGGGGAGGAAATTAGCCGAATTCCCCCTGCCAGGGAACACGTGTGACACCAGGCAGCTGCGTGGGTGTTGTCCCCAAACCTCCCCCACACAGTCAGCCGTGTTCCGGAATTCTAAGATTAGGGAGGTTCCGTCTTCTGTCTGCAGAACCCGGGATCCCCTAGGAGCACTTCGCTTGTCTTCACCGAGTCCCTCCCAGTGCGGGCTGCCAGGGAAAGGCGGGGGTTGGGCTGGAAATGCAGGTAGACTCTAGTGCCTCCCCCTGACAGTGGAGGTAGTTAGCGGAATTCCCCCTGTCAGTGAACATCTGTGACACCAGTCACCTGCGTGGAGGGGACCCCAAACCTCGCCCACACAGTCAGCCGTTTTCCAGAATTCTGAGTGTGGGGAGATTCCGTCATCTTATGCAGCACCCGGGATCACCTAGGAGCCCTTCGCGTGTCTTCCCCGAGTGCCTCCAATGTGGGCTGCCGGGGAATTGCGGGGGTTGTGCTGGAAATGCAGGTAGCATCTAGTGCCTCCCCTTGGACAGGGGAGGTAATTAGCGGACTTCCCCCTGCCAGGGAACACCTGTGACACCAGTCAGCTGCATGGAGGGCCGCCCAGATCTCCCCCACACAGTAAGATTTATTCCGGAATTCTGAGTGTGGGGAGGTTCCGTCTTCTGTCTGCAGCACCCGGGATCTTCTAGGAGCCCTTTGCGTGTCTTCCCCGAGTCCCTCCCAGTGCGGGCTGCCGGGGGAAGGCTGGGGTTGGGCTGGAAATACAGGTAGCATCTGGTGCCTCCACCTGGACAGGGTAAGAATTTAGCGGAATTCCCCCTGCCAGGGAACACCTGTGAAACCAGGCAGCTGCTTGGTGGGCGGCCCCAAAACTCCCCCATACAGTCAGCCGTGTTCCGGAATACTGAGTGTGGGAAGGTTCCGTCTTCGGTCTGCAGCACTTGGGATCTCCTAGGAGCCCTTCGCGATTTTTCCCGGGTCCCCCCTATTACGGGCTTCCGGGGAAAAACGGGAGTTGGGCTGGAAATGCAGGTAGCATCTAGTGCCTCTCACTGCACAGGGGAGGTTTTTAGAGGACTTCCTCCTGCCACGGAACAACTGTGACACCAGGCAGCTGCGTGGATGGCGGCCCAAATCTCTCCCACACAGTCAGCCGTGTTCCGGAATTCTGAGTCTGTGGAGGTTCCGTCATCTCTATGCAGCACCCGGGATCTCCTAGGAGCCCATTGCGTGATTTCCCAGAGTGCCTCCCGGTTAGTGCTGCCGGGCAAAGGCGGGGGTTGGGCTGGAAATGCAGGTAGCATCTAGTGCCTCCCCCTGGAAGGGGAGGTAATTAGCAGAATTCACCCTGCCAGGGAACACCTGTGACACCAAGCAGCTGCGTGGAGGGCGGCCCAAAACTCCCAAACACAGTCAGCCGAGTTCCGGAATTCTGAGTGTGGGGAGGTTCCGTCTTCCCTCTGCAGCACCCGGGATCTCCTAGGAGCCCTTAGCGTGTTTTCCCGATTCTTTCCCAGTGCGGGCTGCAGGGGAAATGCGGGGGTTGGCCTGGAAATGCAGGTAAAATCTAGTGCCTCCCCCTGGAGAGGGGAGGAAATTAGCCGACTTCCCCCTGCCAGGGAACACGTGTGACACCAGGCAGCTGCGTGGGTGTTGTCCCCAAACCTCCCCCACACAGTCAGCCGTGTTCCGGAATTCTAAGTTTAGGGAGGTTCCGTCTTCTGTCTGCAGAACCCGGGATCCCCTAGGAGCACTTCGCTTGTCTTCCCCGAGTCCCTCCCACTGTGGGCTCCCGGGGAAAGGCGGGGGTTGAGCTGAAAAAACAGGTAGCATCTAGTGCCTCCCCCTGGAAGGGGAGGTAATTAGCAGAATTCACCCTGCCAGGGAACACCTGTGACACCAAGCAGCTGCGTGGAGGGCGGCCCCAAACCTCCCAAACACAGTCAGCCGAGTTCCGGAATTCTGAGTGTGGGGAGGTTCCGTCTTCTCTCTGCAGCACCCGGGATCTCCTAGGAGCCCTTAGCGTGTTTTCCCGATTCTTTCCCAGTGCGGGCTGCAGGGGAAATGTGGGGGTTGGCCTGGAAATGCAGGTAAAATCTAGTGCCTCCCCCTGGAGAGGGGAGGAAATTAGCCGACTTCCCCCTGCCAGGGAACACGTGTGACACCAGGCAGCTGCGTGAGTGTTGTCCCCAAACCTCCCCCACACAGTCAGCCGTGTTCCGGAATTCTAAGATTAGGGAGGTTCCGTCTTCTGTCTGCAGAACCCGGGATCCCCTAGGAGCACTTCGCTTGTCTTCACCGAGTCCCTCCCAGTGCGGGCTGCCAGGGAAAGGCGGGGGTTGGGCTGGAAATGCAGGTAGACTCTAGTGCCTCCCCCTGACAGTGGAGGTAGTTAGCGGAATTCCCCCTGCCAGGGAACATCTGTGACACCAGTCAGCTGCGTGGAGGGGACCCCAAACCTCGCCCACACAGTCAGCCGTTTTCCGGAATTCTGAGTGTGGGGAGATTCCGTCATCTTATGCAGCACCCGGGATCACCTAGGAGCCCTTCGCGTGTCTTCCCCGAGTGCCTCCCAATGTGGGCTGCCGGGGAATTGCGGGGGTTGTGCTGGAAATGCAGGTAGCATCTAGTGCCTCCCCCTGGACAGGGGAGGTAATTAGCGGACTTCCCCCTGCCAGGGAACACCTGTGACACCAGGCAGCTGCGTGGGGGGCGGCCCCGAACCTTCCCCACACAGTCAGCCGTGTTCCGCTATTCTCAAAGTGGGGAGGTTCCGGCTTCTGTCTGCAGCACCCGCGATCGCCTAGGAGCCCTTCGCGTGTCTTCCCCGAGTCCCTCACAATGCGGGGTGCCAGGGAAAGGCGGGGGTTGAGCTGGAAATGCAGGTAGCATCTAGTGCCTCCCCCTTTACAGGGGAGGTAATTAGCGGACTTCCCCCTGCCAGGGAACACCTGTGAAACCAGGCAGCTGCGTGGAGGGAGGCCCTAATCCTCACCCACACAGTCACACTTTTTCCGGAATTCTGAGTTTGGGGAGGTTCCGTCTTCTGTATGCAGCACCCGGGATCTCTTAGGAGAATTTCGCATGTCTTCCCCGAATCCCTCCCAGTGCGGGCTGCCGGGGAAAGGCAGGGTTTGTGCTGGAATTGCAGGTAGCATCTAGTGTCTCCCCCTGGACAGGGGAGGTAATTAGCGGACTTCCCACTGCCAGGGAACATCTGTGACACCATGCAGCTTCGTGGAGGGCGGCCCCAGCCTCCCCCACACAGTCAGCCGTGTTCCAGAATTCTGAGGGTGGGGAGGTTCCATCTTCTGTCTGTAGCACCCTGGGTCTCCTAGGAGCCCTTCGCGTGTCTTCCCCGAGTCCCTCCAAGTGCGGGTTGCCGGGGAAATTCGGGGGAGTGGCAGGAAATGCAGGTAACATCTAGTGCCTCCCCCTGGACAGGGGAGGGAATTAGCGGAATTCCCCCTGCCAGGGAACACCTGTGACACCAGGCAGCTGCGTGGGGGGCGGCCCCGAACCTCCCCCACACAGTCAGCCCTGTTCCGCTATTCTCAGAGTGGGGAGGTTCCGGCTTCTGTCTGCAGCACCCGCGATCGCCTAGGAGCCCTTCGCGTGTCTTCCCCGAGTCATTCCCAGTGCGGGCTGCCGGGAAATGCGGGGGTTGGGCTGGAAATTCAGGTAGAATCTAGTACCTCCCCCTGGACACGGGAGGTAATTAGCGGACTTCCCCCTGCCAGGGAACACCTGTGACACCAGGCAGCTGCGTGGGGGGCGGCCCCGAACCTTCCCCACACAGTCAGGCGTGTTCCGCTATTCTCAGAGTGGGGAGGTTCCGGCTTCTGTCTGCAGCACCCGGGATTTCCTAGGAGCCTTTCGAGTGTCTTCCCTGAGTCCCTCACAATGCGGGGTGCCAGGGAAAGGCGGGGGTTGAGCTGGAAATGCAGGTAGCATCTAGTGCCTCCCCCTGGACAGGGGAGGTAATTAGCGGACTTCCCCCTGCCAGGGAACACCTGTGACACCAGGCAACTGCGTGGAGTTCGGCCCCAATCCTCCGCCACACAGTAAGCCGTGTTCCGGAATTCTGAGTGTGGGGAGGTTCCGTCTTCGGTCTGCAGCACCCGAGATCTCCTAGGAGCCCTTCGCGTGTCTTCCCCGAGTGCCTCACATTGCGGGCTGCCAGGGAAAGTCGGGGGGTGGAATGGAAATGCAAGTAGAATCTAGTGCCTCCCCCTGTACAGGGGAGGTAATTAGCGGACTTCCCCCTGCGGAAAACACATGTGACACCAGGCAGCTGCGTGGAGGGCGGCCCTAAACCTCCCCCAAACAGTCAGCCGTGTTCCGGAATTCTGAGTGTGGGGAGGTTCCGTCTTCTGTCTGCAGCACCCGGGATCTCCTAGGAGAATTTCGCTTGTCTTCCCCGAGTCCCTCCCAGTGCGGCCTGCCGGGAAAAGGTGGGGGTTGTGCTGGAAATGCAGGCAATATCTAGTGCCTCCCCCTTTACAGGGGAGGTAATTAGCGGACTTCCCCCTGCCAGGGAACACCTGTGACACCATGCAGTTGCGTGGAGGGCGGCCCCAATTCTCCCTCACACAGTGAGCCGTGTTCTGGAATTTTGAGTGTGGGGAGGTTACGTCTTCTGCCTGCAGCACCCGGGATCTCCTAGGAGCCATTCGAGGGTCTTCCCCGAGTCCCTCCCAGTGCGGGCCTCCGGGGAAATTTGGATGTTGAGCTGGAAATGCAGGTAGCATCTAGTGCCTCCCCCTGGACATGGGAGGTAATTAGCGGAATTCCCCCTGCCAGGGAAAACCTGTGACACCAGGCAGCTGCGTGGAGGGCGGCCCCAAACCTCCCCCACCAGTCAGCCGTGTTCCGGAATTCTGATTATGGGGAGGTTCCGTATTCTGTCTGCAGCACCCGGGATCTTCTAGGAGCCCTTTGCGTGTCTTCCCCGAGTCCCTCCCAGTGCGGGCAGCTGGGGGAAGGCGGGGGTTGGGCTGGAAACGCAGGTAGCATCTAGTGCGTCCCCATGGACAGGGGAGGTAATTAGCGGACTTCCCCTTGCAAGGGAACACCTGTGACTCCAGGAAGCTGCGTGGAGGGCGTCCCTAAACCTCACCCACACTCACCCGTGTTCCGGAATTCTGAGTGTGGGGAGGTTCCGTCTTCTGTCTGCAGCACCCAGGATCTCCTAAGAGCCCTTCGAGTGTCTTTCCCGAGTCCCTCCCAGTGCGGGCTGCCGGGGAAAGGCGGGGGTTGGCCTGGAAACGCAGGTAGCATCTAGTGCCTCCCCATGGACAGGGGAGTTAATTAGCGGACTTCACCTTGCGAGGGAACACCTGTGACACCAGGAAGCTGCGTGGAGTGCGGCACTAAACCTCACACACACAGTCACCCGTGTTCCAGAATTTTGAGTGTGGGGAGGTTCCGTCTTCTGTCTGTAGCACCCAGGATCTCCTAGGAGCACTTCGAATGTCTTCCCCGAGTCCCTCCCATTGCGGGCTGCCGGGGAAAGGCGGGGGTTGGCCTAGAAAAGCAGGTTGCATCTAGTGCCACCCCATGGACAGGGGAGGTAATTAGCGGACTTCCCCTTGCGAGGGAACACCTGTGACACCAGGAAGCTGCGTGGAGGGTGGCCCTAATCCTAACCCACACAGTCACCCGTGTTCCGGAATTCTGAGGATGGGGAGGTTCCGTCTTCTGTCTTCAGCACCCGGGATCTCCTAGGAGCCCTTCGAGAGTCTTCCCCGAGTCCCTCCCAGTGTAGGTTGCCGGGGAAAGGCGGGGGTTGGGCTGGAAACGCAGGTAGCATCTAGTGCCTCCCCATGGACAGGGGAGGTAATTAGCGGACTTCCCCTTGCGAGGGAACACCTGTGACACCAGGAAGCTGCGTGGAGGGCGGCCCTAAACCTCACACACACTCACCCGTGTTCCAGAATTCTGAGTGTGGGGAGGTTCCGTCTTCTGTCTGCAGCACCCGGGATCTCCTAAGAGCCCTTCGAGTGTCTTCCCCGTGTCCCTCCCATTGCGGGCTGCCGGGGAAAGACAGGGGTTGTGCTGGAAACGCAGGTAGCATCTAGTGCCTCCCCATGGACAGGGGAGGTAATTAGCGGACTTCCCCTTGCGAGGGAACACCTGTGACACCAGGAAGCTGCGTGGAGGGCGGCCCTAAACCTCACCCACACAGTCACCCGTGTTCCGGAATTCTGAGTGTGGGGAGGTTCCGTCTTCTGTCTGCAGCACCCGGGACCTTCTAGGAGCCCTTTGAGAGTCTCCCCCGAGACCCTCCCAGTGCGGGCTGCCACGGAAAAGCGGGGTTTGGGCTGGAAACGCATGTAGCATCTAGTGCCTCCCCCTGGACAGGGGAGGTAATTAGCGGACTTCCCCCTGCCAGGGAAAACCTGTGACACCAGGAAGCTGCGTGGTGTTCGGCCCCGAACCTCCCCCACACACTCAGCCGTGTTCCGGAATTCTGAGTGTGGGGAGGTTCCGTCTTCGGTCTGCAGCACCCGGGATCTCCTAGGAGCCCTTTGAGAGTCTCCCCCGAGTCCCTCCCAGTGCGGGCTACCGGGGAAAGGCGGGGTTTGGGCTGGAAACGCATTCAGCATCTAGTGCTTCCCCATGGACAGGGGAGGTAATTAGCGGAATTCCCCTTGCGAGGGAACACCTGTGACACCAGGAAGCTGGGTGGAGGGCGTCGCTAAACCTCACCCACACTCACCCGTGTTCCGGAATTCTGAGTGTGGGTAGGTTCCGTCTACTGTCTGCACCACCCGGGATCCCCTAGGAGCCCTTCGAGAGTCTTCCCCGAGTCCCTACCAGTGCATTCTGCCCGGGAAAGACGGGGGTTGGGCTGGAAAAGTAGGTAGCATCTAGTGCCTCCCCATGGACAGGGGAGGTAATTAGCGGACTTCCCCTTGTGAGGGAACACCTGTGACACCAGGAAGCTGCGTGGAGGGCGGCCCTAAACCTCACCCACACAGTCACCCGTGTTTCGGAATTCTGAGTGTGGGGAGGTTCCGTCTTCTGTCTGCAGCACCCGGGATCTCCTAGGAGCCCTTCGAGTGTCTTCCACGAGTCCCTCACAGTGCGGGCTGCCGGGGAAAGGCGGGGGTTTGGCTGGAAACGCAGGTAGCATCTAGTGCCTCCCCATGGACTGGGGAGTTAATTAGCGGACTTCCCCTTGCAAGGGAACACCTGTGACTCCAGGAAGCTGCGTGGAGGGCGTCCCAAAACCTCACACACACTAACCCGTGTTCCGGAATTCTGAGTGTGGGGAGGTTCCGTCTTCTTTCTGCAGCACCCGGGATCTCCTAAGAGCCCTTCGATTGTCTTCCCCGATTCCCTCCCAGTGGGGCTGCCGGGGAAAGGCGGGGGTTGGCCTGGAAACGCAGGTAGCATCTAGTGCCTCCCCATGGACAGGGGAGGTAATTAGCGGACTTCACCTTGCGAGGGAACACCTGTGACACCAGGAAGCTGCGTGGAGGGCGGCCCTAAACCTCACACACACAGTCACACGTGTTCCAGAATTATGAGTGTGGGGAGGTTCCGTCTTCTGTCTGCAGTAACCGGGATCTCCTAGGAGCCCTTCGAGTGTCTTCCCTGAGTCCCTCCCAGTGCGGGCTGCCGGGGAAAGGCGGGGGTTTGCCTAGAAAAGCAGGTAGCATCTAGTGCCTCCCCATGGACAGGGGAGGTAATTAGCGGACTTCCCCTTGCGAGGGAACACCTGTGACAACAGGAAGCTGCGTGGAGGGTGGCCCTAAACCTCACCCACACAGTCACCCGTGTTCCGGAATTCTGAGGATGGGGAGGTTCCGTCTTCTGTCTTCAGCACCCGGGATCTCCTAGGAGCCCTTCGAGAGTCTTCCCCGAGTCCCTCCCAGTGTAGGCTGCCGGGGAAAGGCGGGGGTTGGGGTGGAAACGCAGGTAGCATCTAGTGCCTCCCCATGGACAGGGGAGGTAATTAGCGGACTTCCCCTTGCGAGGGAACACCTGTGACACCAGGAAGCTGCGTGGAGGGCGGCCCTAAACCTCACCCACACAGTCACCAGTGTTCCGGATCTCTGAGGGTGGGGAGGTTCCGTCTTCTGTCTGCAGCACCCGGGATCTCCTAGGAGCCCTTCAAGTGTCTTCCACGAGTCCCTCACATTGCGGGCTGCCGGGGAAAGGCGGGGGTTGGGCTGCAAAAGCAGGTAGCATCTAGTGCCTCCCCATGGACAGGGGAGGTAATTAGCGGACTTCCACTTCCGAGGGAACACCTGTGACACCAGGAAGCTGCGTGGAGTGTGGCCCTAAACCTCACCCACACAGTCACACGTGTTCCGGAATTCTGAGGGTGGGGAGGTTCCGTCTTCTGTCTGCAGCACCCAGGATCTACTAGGAGCCCTTCGAGAGTCTTCCCCGAGTGCCTCCCAGTGAAGGCTGCCGGGGAAATGCGGGGGTTGGGCTGGAAAAGCAGGTAGCATCTAGTGCCTCCCCATGGACAGGGGAGGTAATTAGCGGACTTCCCCCTGCCAGGGAACACCTGTGACACCAGGAAGCTGCGTGGAGGGCGGCCCCGAACCTCCCCCACACAGTCAGCCGTGTTCCGGAATTCTGAGTGTGGGTAGGTTCCGTCTTCGGTCTGCAGCACCCGGGATCTCCTAGGAGCCTTTTGAGAGTCTCCCCCGAGTCCCTCCCATTGCGGGCTGCCGGGGAAAGGCAGCGGTTGGGCTGGAAACGCAGGTAGCATCTAGTGCCTCCCCATGGACAGGGGAGGTAATTAGCGGACTTCCCCTTGCGAGGGAACACCTGTGACACCAGGAAGCTGCGTGGAGGGCGGCCCTAAACCTCACCCACACAGTCACCCGTGTTCCGGAATTCTGAGTGTGGGGAGGTTCCGTCTTCTGTCTGCAGCACCCGGGACCTCCTAGGAGCCCTTTGAGAGTCTCCCCCGAGTCCCTCCCAGTGCGGGCTGCCGGGGAAAAGCGGGGGTTGGGCTGGAAAAGCAGGTAGCATCTAGTGCCTCCCCCTGGACAGGGGAGGTAATTAGCGGAATTCCGCCTGCCAGGGAACACCTGTGACACCAGGAAGCTGCGTGGAGGGCGGCCCCGAACCTCCCACACACAGTCAGCCGTGTTCCGGAATTCTGAGTGTGGGGAGGTCCCGTCTTCTGTCTGCAGCACCCGGGATCTCCTAGGAGCCCTTCGTGTGTCTTCCCCGAGTCCCTCCCAGTGCGGGCTGCCGGGGAAAGGCGGGGTTTGGGCTGGAAACGCATTCAGCATCTAGTGCCTCCCCATGGACAGGGGAGGTAATTAGCGGACTTCCCCTTGCGAGGGAACACCTGTGACAACAGGAAGCTGGGTGGAGGGCGTCCCTAAACCTCACCCACACTCACCCGTTTTCCGGAATTCTGAGTGTGGTTTGGTTCCGTCTACTGTCTGCACCACACGGGATCTCCTAGGAGCCCTTCGAGAGTCTTCCCCGAGTCCCTACCAGTGCATTCTGCCCGGGAAAGACGTGGGTTGGGCTGGAAAAGTAGGTAGCATCTAGTGCCTCCCCATGGACAGGGGAGGTAATTAGCGGACTTCCCCTTGTGAGGGAACACCTGTGACACCAGGAAGCTGCGTGGAGGGCGGACCTAAACCTCACCCACACAGTCAGCCGTGTTCCGGAATTCTGAGGATGGGGAGGTTCCGTCTTCTGTCTTCAGCACCCGGGATCTCCTAGGAGCCCTTCGAGAGTCTTCCCCGAGTCCCTCCCAGTGTAGGCTGCCGGGGAAAGGCGGGGGTTGGGCTGGAAACGCAGGTAGCATCTAGTGCCTCCACATGGACTGGGGAGGTAATTAGCGGACTTCCCCTTGCAAGGGAACACCTGTGACTCCAGGAACCTGCGTGGAGGGCGTCCCTAAACCTCATCCACACTCACCCGTGTTCCGGAATTCTGAGTGTGGGGAGGTTCCGTCTTCTGTCTGCAGCACCCGGGATCTCCTAAGAGCCCTTCGAGTGTCTTCCCCGAGTCCCTCCCAGTGCGGGCTGCCGGGGAAAGGCGGGGGTTGCCCTGGAAACGCAGGTAGCATCTAGTGCCTCCCCATGGACAGGGGAGGTAATTAGCGGACTTCACCTTGCGAGGGAACACCTGTGACACCAGGAAGCTGCGTGGAGGGCGGCCCTAAACCTCACACACACAGTCACCCGTGTTCCAGAATTTTGAGTGTGGGGAGGTTCCGTCTTCTGTCTGCAGCACCCGGGATCTCCTAGGAGCCCTTCGAGTGTCTTCCCCGAGTCCCTCCCAGTGTGGGCTGCCGGGGAAAGGCGGGGGTTGGCCTAGAAAAGCAGGTAGCATCTAGTGCCTCCCGATGGACAGGGGAGGTAATTAGCGGACTTCCCCTTGCGAGGGAACACCTGTGACAACAGGAAGCTGCGTGGAGGGTGGCCCTAAACCTCACCCACACAGTCAGCCGTGTTCCGGAATTCTGAGGATGGGGAGGTTCCGTCTTCTGTCTTCAGCACCCGGGATCTCCTAGGAGCCCTTCGAGAGTCTTCCCCGAGTCCGTCCCAGTGTAGGCTGCCGGGGAAAGGCGGGGGTTGGGCTGGAAACGCAGGTAGCATCTAGTGCCTCCCCATGGACAGGGGAGGTAATTAGCGGACTTCCCCTTGCGAGGGAACACCTGTGACACCAGGAAGCTGCGTGGAGGGCGGCCCTAAACCTCACCCACACAGTCACCCGTGTTCCGGAATTCTGAGGGTGGGGAGGTTCCGTCTTCTGTCTGCAGCACCCAGGATCTCCTAGGAGCCCTTCGAAAGTCTTCCCCGAGTCCCTCCCATTGAAGGCTGCAGGGGAAAGGCGGGGGTTGGGCTGGAAACGCAGGTAGCATCTAGTGCCTCCCCTTGGACAAGGGAGGTAATTAGCTTACTTCCCCTTGCGAGGGAACACCTGTGACACCAGGAAGCTGCGTGGAGGGCGGCCATAAACCTCACCCACACAGTCACCCGTGTTCCGGAATTCTGAGTGTGGGGAGGTTCCGTCTTCGGTCTGCAGCACCCGGGACCTCCTAGGAGCCCTTTGAGAGTCTCCCCAGAGTCCCTCCCAGTGCGGGCTGCCTGGGAAAAGCGGGGGTTGGGCTGGAAAAGCAGGTAGCATCTAGTGCCTCCCCCTGGACAGGGGAGGTAATTAGCGGACTTCCGCCTGCCAGGGAACACCTGTGACACCAGGAATCTGCGTGGAGGGCGGCCCCGAACCTCCCCCACACAGTCAGCCGTGTTCCGGAATTCTGAGTGTGGGGAGGTTCCGCTTTGGTCTGCAGCACCCAGGATCTCCAAGGAGCCCTTTGAGAGTCTCCCCCGAGTCCCTCCCAGTGCGGGCTGCCGGGGAAAGGCGGGGTTTGGGCTGGAAACGCATTCAGCATCTAGTGCCTCCCCATGGACAGGGGAGGTAATTAGCGGACTTCCCCTTGCGAGGGAACACCTGTGACACCAGGAAGCTGGGTGGAGGGCGTCCCTAAACCTCACCCACACTCACCCGTGTTCCGGAATTCTGAGTGTGGGTAGGTTCCGTCTTCTGTCTGCACCACCCGGGATCTCCTAGGAGCCCTTCGAGAGTCTTCCCCGAGTCCCTACCAGTGCATTCTGCCCGGGAAAGGCGGGGGTTTGGCTGGAAAATTAGGTAGCATCTAGTGCCTCCCCATGGACAGGGGAGGTAATTAGCGGACTTCCCCTTGTGAGGGAACACCTGTGACACCAGGAAGCTGCGTGGAGTGCGGCCCTTAACCTCACCCACACAGTCACCCGTGTTCCGGAATTCTGAGTGTGGGGAGGTTCCGTCTTCTGTCTGCAGCACCCGGGATCTCCTAGGAGATTTTCGAGTGTCTTCCACGAGTCACTCACATTGCGGGCTGCCGGGGAAAGGCGGGGGATGGGCTGGAAACGCAGGTAGCATCTAGTGCCTCCCCATGGACAGGGGAGGTAATTAGCGGACTTCCCCCTGCCAGGGAACACCTGTGACAACAGGCAGCTGCGTGGGGGGCGGCCCCGAACCTCCCCCACACAGTCAGTCGTGTTCCGCTATTCTCAGTGTGGGGAGGTTCCGGCTTATGTCTGCAGCACCCGGGATTTCCTAGGAGCCTTTCGATTGTCTTCCCCGAGTCCCTCCCAGTGCGGGGTGCCAGGGAAAGGCGGGGGTTGAGCTGGAAATGCAGGTAGCATCTAGTGCCTCCCCCTGGACAGGGGAGATAATTAGCGGACATCCCCCTGCCAATGAACACCTGTGACACCAGGCAACTGCGTGGAGGTGGGCCCCAAACCTCCGCCACACTGTAAGCCGTGTTCCGGAATTCTGAGTGTGGGGAGGTTCCGTCTTCGGTCTGCAGCACCCGAGATCTCCTAGGAGCCCTTCGCGTGTCTTCCCCGAATGCCTCCCAGTGCGGGATGCCAGGGAAAGTCGGGGGGTGGAATGGAAATTCAATTAGAATCTAGTGCCTCCCCCTATACAGGGGAGGTAATTAGCGGACTTCCCCCTGCGGGGAACACATGTGACACCAGGCAGCTGCGTGGAGGGCGGCCCTAATCCTCACCCACACAGTCACACTTTTTCCGGAATTCTGAGTGTGGGGAGGATCCGTCTTCTGTCTGCAGCACCCGGGATCTCTTAGGACAATTTCGCGTGTCTTCCCCGAATCCCTCCCAGTGCGGGCTGCCAGGGAAAGGCAGGGTTTGTGCTGGAATTGCAGGTAGCATCTAGTGCCTCCCCCTGGACAGGGGATGTAATTAGCGGACTTCCCCCTGCCAGGGAACAACTGTGACACCAGGAATCTGCGTGGAGGGCGGCCCTAAACCTCACCCACACAGTCACCCGTGTTCCGGAATTCTGAGTGTGGGGAGGTTCCGTCTTATGTCTGCAGCACCCGGGATCTCCAAGGAGCCCTTCGAGAGTCTTCCCCGAGTCCCTCCCTGTGCGGGCTTCCGGGGAAAGGCGGGGGTTGGTCTGGAAACGCAGGTAGCATCTAGTGCCTCCCCATGGACAGGGGAGGTAATTAGCGGACTTCCCCTTGAGAGGGAACACCTGTGACACCAGGAAGCTGCGTGGAGGGCGGACCTAAACCTCACCCACACAGTCAGTCGTGTTCCGGAATTCTGAGTGTGGGGAGGTTCCGTCTTATGTCTGCAGCACCCGGGATCTCCTTGGAGCCCTTCGAGAGTCTTCCCCGAGTCCCTCCCAGTGCGGGCTGCCGGGGAAAGGCGGGGGTAGGGCTGGAAGCGCAGGTAGCATCTAGTGCCTCCCCCTGGACAGGGTAGGTAATTAGCGGACTTCCCCCTGCCAGGGATAACCTGTGACACCAGGCAGCTGCGTGGAGGGCGGCGCCGATACTCCCCCACACAGTCAGCCGTGTTCCGGAATTCTGAGTGTGGGGAGGTTCCGTCTTCTGTCTGCAGAACCCGGGATCTCCTAGGAGCCCTTCGTGTGTCTTCCCCGAGTCCCTCCCAGTGCGGGCTGCCGGGGAAAGGCGGGGTTTGGGCTGGAAACGCATTCAGCATCTAGTGCCTCCCCATGGACAGGGGAGGTAATTAGCGGACTTCCCCTTGCGAGGGAACACCTGTGACAACAGGAAGCTGGGTGGAGGGCGTCCCTAAACCTCACCCACACTCACCCGTTTTCCGGAATTCTGAGTGTGGTTTGGTTCCGTCTACTGTCTGCACCACACGGGATCTCCTAGGAGCCCTTCGAGAGTCTTCCCCGAGTCCCTACCAGTGCATTCTGCCCGGGAAAGACGTGGGTTGGGCTGGAAAAGTAGGTAGCATCTAGTGCCTCCCCATGGACAGGGGAGGTAATTAGCGGACTTCCCCTTGTGAGGGAACACCTGTGACACCAGGAAGCTGCGTGGAGGGCGGACCTAAACCTCACCCACACAGTCAGCCGTGTTCCGGAATTCTGAGGATGGGGAGGTTCCGTCTTCTGTCTTCAGCACCCGGGATCTCCTAGGAGCCCTTCGAGAGTCTTCCCCGAGTCCCTCCCAGTGTAGGCTGCCGGGGAAAGGCGGGGGTTGGGCTGGAAACGCAGGTAGCATCTAGTGCCTCCACATGGACTGGGGAGGTAATTAGCGGACTTCCCCTTGCAAGGGAACACCTGTGACTCCAGGAACCTGCGTGGAGGGCGTCCCTAAACCTCATCCACACTCACCCGTGTTCCGGAATTCTGAGTGTGGGGAGGTTCCGTCTTCTGTCTGCAGCACCCGGGATCTCCTAAGAGCCCTTCGAGTGTCTTCCCCGAGTCCCTCCCCGTGCGGGCTGCCGGGGAAAGGCGGGGGTTGCCCTGGAAACGCAGGTAGCATCTAGTGCCTCCCCATGGACAGGGGAGGTAATTAGCGGACTTCACCTTGCGAGGGAACACCTGTGACACCAGGAAGCTGCGTGGAGGGCGGCCCTAAACCTCACACACACAGTCACCCGTGTTCCAGAATTTTGAGTGTGGGGAGGTTCCGTCTTCTGTCTGCAGCACCCGGGATCTCCTAGGAGCCCTTCGAGTGTCTTCCCCGAGTCCCTCCCAGTGTGGGCTGCCGGGGAAAGGCAGGGGTTGGCCTAGAAAAGCAGGTAGCATCTAGTGCCTCCCGATGGACAGGGGAGGTAATTAGCGGACTTCCCCTTGCGAGGGAACACCTGTGACAACAGGAAGCTGCGTGGAGGGTGGCCCTAAACCTCACCCACACAGTCAGCCGTGTTCCGGAATTCTGAGGATGGGGAGGTTCCGTCTTCTGTCTTCAGCACCCGGGATCTCCTAGGAGCCCTTCGAGAGTCTTCCCCGAGTCCCTCCCAGTGTAGGCTGCCGGGGAAAGGCGGGGGTTGGGCTGGAAACGCAGGTAGCATCTAGTGCCTCCCCATGGACAGGGGAGGTAATTAGCGGACTTCCCCTTGCGAGGGAACACCTGTGACACCAGGAAGCTGCGTGGAGGGCGGCCCTAAACCTCACCCACACAGTCACCCGTGTTCCGGAATTCTGAGGGTGGGGAGGTTCCGTCTTCTGTCTGCAGCACCCAGGATCTCCTAGGAGCCCTTCGAAAGTCTTCCCCGAGTCCCTCCCATTGAAGGCTGCAGGGGAAAGGCGGGGGTTGGGCTGGAAACGCAGGTAGCATCTAGTGCCTCCCCTTGGACAAGGGAGGTAATTAGCTTACTTCCCCTTGCGAGGGAACACCTGTGACACCAGGAAGCTGCGTGGAGGGCGGCCATAAACCTCACCCACACAGTCACCCGTGTTCCGGAATTCTGAGTGTGGGGAGGTTCCGTCTTCGGTCTGCAGCACCCGGGACCTCCTAGGAGCCCTTTGAGAGTCTCCCCAGAGTCCCTCCCAGTGCGGGCTGCCTGGGAAAAGCGGGGGTTGGGCTGGAAAAGCAGGTAGCATCTAGTGCCTCCCCCTGGACAGGGGAGGTAATTAGCGGACTTCCGCCTGCCAGGGAACACCTGTGACACCAGGAATCTGCGTGGAGGGCGGCCCCGAACCTCCCCCACACAGTCAGCCGTGTTCCGGAATTCTGAGTGTGGGGAGGTTCCGCTTTGGTCTGCAGCACCCAGGATCTCCAAGGAGCCCTTTGAGAGTCTCCCCCGAGTCCCTCCCAGTGCGGGCTGCCGGGGAAAGGCGGGGTTTGGGCTGGAAACGCATTCAGCATCTAGTGCCTCCCCATGGACAGGGGAGGTAATTAGCGGACTTCCCCTTGCGAGGGAACACCTGTGACACCAGGAAGCTGGGTGGAGGGCGTCCCTAAACCTCACCCACACTCACCCGTGTTCCGGAATTCTGAGTGTGGGTAGGTTCCGTCTTCTGTCTGCACCACCCGGGATCTCCTAGGAGCCCTTCGAGAGTCTTCCCCGAGTCCCTACCAGTGCATTCTGCCCGGGAAAGGCGGGGGTTTGGCTGGAAAATTAGGTAGCATCTAGTGCCTCCCCATGGACAGGGGAGGTAATTAGCGGACTTCCCCTTGTGAGGGAACACCTGTGACACCAGGAAGCTGCGTGGAGTGCGGCCCTTAACCTCACCCACACAGTCACCCGTGTTCCGGAATTCTGAGTGTGGGGAGGTTCCGTCTTCTGTCTGCAGCACCCGGGATCTCCTAGGAGCCTTTCGAGTGTCTTCCACGAGTCACTCACATTGCGGGCTGCCGGGGAAAGGCGGGGGATGGGCTGGAAACGCAGGTAGCATCTAGTGCCTCCCCATGGACAGGGGAGGTAATTAGCGGACTTCCCCCTGCCAGGGAACACCTGTGACAACAGGCAGCTGCGTGGGGGGCGGCCCCGAACCTCCCCCACACAGTCAGTCGTGTTCCGCTATTCTCAGTGTGGGGAGGTTCCGGCTTCTGTCTGCAGCACCCGGGATTTCCTAGGAGCCTTTCGATTGTCTTCCCCGAGTCCCTCCCAGTGCGGGGTGCCAGGGAAAGGCGGGGGTTGAGCTGGAAATGCAGGTAGCATCTAGTGCCTCCCCCTGGACAGGGGAGATAATTAGCGGACATCCCCCTGCCAATGAACACCTGTGACACCAGGCAACTGCGTGGAGGTGGGCCCCAAACCTCCGCCACACTGTAAGCCGTGTTCCGGAATTCTGAGTGTGGGGAGGTTCCGTCTTCGGTCTGCAGCACCCGAGATCTCCTAGGAGCCCTTCGCGTGTCTTCCCCGAATGCCTCCCAGTGCGGGATGCCAGGGAAAGTCGGGGGGTGGAATGGAAATTCAATTAGAATCTAGTGCCTCCCCCTATACAGGGGAGGTAATTAGCGGACTTCCCCCTGCGGGGAACACATGTGACACCAGGCAGCTGCGTGGAGGGCGGCCCTAATCCTCACCCACACAGTCACACTTTTTCCGGAATTCTGAGTGTGGGGAGGATCCGTCTTCTGTCTGCAGCACCCGGGATCTCTTAGGACAATTTCGCGTGTCTTCCCCGAATCCCTCCCAGTGCGGGCTGCCAGGGAAAGGCAGGGTTTGTGCTGGAATTGCAGGTAGCATCTAGTGCCTCCCCCTGGACAGGGGATGTAATTAGCGGACTTCCCCCTGCCAGGGAACAACTGTGACACCAGGAATCTGCGTGGAGGGCGGCCCTAAACCTCACCCACACAGTCACCCGTGTTCCGGAATTCTGAGTGTGGGGAGGTTCCGTCTTATGTCTGCAGCACCCGGGATCTCCAAGGAGCCCTTCGAGAGTCTTCCCCGAGTCCCTCCCTGTGCGGGCTTCCGGGGAAAGGCGGGGGTTGGTCTGGAAACGCAGGTAGCATCTAGTGCCTCCCCATGGACAGGGGAGGTAATTAGCGGACTTCCCCTTGAGAGGGAACACCTGTGACACCAGGAAGCTGCGTGGAGGGCGGACCTAAACCTCACCCACACAGTCAGTCGTGTTCCGGAATTCTGAGTGTGGGGAGGTTCCGTCTTATGTCTGCAGCACCCGGGATCTCCTTGGAGCCCTTCGAGAGTCTTCCCCGAGTCCCTCCCAGTGCGGGCTGCCGGGGAAATGCGGGGGTAGGGCTGGAAGCGCAGGTAGCATCTAGTGCCTCCCCCTGGACAGGGTAGGTAATTAGCGGACTTCCCCCTGCCAGGGATAACCTGTGACACCAGGCAGCTGCGTGGAGGGCGGCGCCGATACTCCCCCACACAGTCAGCCGTGTTCCGGAATTCTGAGTGTGGGGAGGTTCCGTCTTCTGTCTGCAGAACCCGGGATCTCCTAGGAGCCCTTCTCGTGTCTTCTCCGAGTCCCTCCCACTGCGGGCTGCCGGGGAAGGCGGGGGTTGGGCTGAAAACGCAGGTAGTATCTAGTGCCTCCCCCTGGACAGGGGAGGTAATTAGCGGACTTCCCCCTGCCAGGGATCACCTGTGACACCAGGCAGCTGCGTGGAGGGCGGCACCAAACCTCGCCCACACAGTCAGCCGTGTTTCGGAATTCTGAGTGTGGGGAGGTTCCGTCATCTTATACAGCACCCGGGATCACCTAGGATCCTTTCGCTTGTCTTCCCCGAGTCCCTCCCAGTGCGGCCTGCCGGGAAAAGGTGGGGGTTGGGCTGGAAATGCAGGCAATATCTAGTGCCTCCCCCTTTACAGGGGAGGTAATTAGCGGAATTCCCCCTGCCAGGGAACACCTGTGACACCATGCAGCTGCGTGGAGGACTGCCCCAATTCTCCCTCACACAGTGAGCCGTGTTCTGGAATTCTGAGTGTGGGGAGGTTACATCTTCTGCCTGCAGCACCCGGGATCTCCTAGGAGCCATTCGATGGTCTTCCCCGAGTCCCTCCCAGTGCGGGCCTCCGGGGAAATTTGGGGGTTGAGCTGGAAATGCAGGTAGCATCTAGTGCCTCCCCCTGGACATGGGAGGTAATTAGCGGAATTCCCCCTGCCAGGGAAAACCTGTGACACCAGGCAGCTGCGTGGAGGGCGGCCCCAAACCTCCCCCACACAGTCAGCCGTGTTCCGGAATTCTGATTATGGGGAGGTTCCGTCTACTGTCTGCACCACCCGGGATCTCCTAGGAGCCCTTCGAGTGTCTTCCAAGAGTCCCTACCAGTGCATTCTGCCCGGGAAAGACGGGGGTTGGGCTGGAAAAGTAGGTAGCATCTAGTGCCTCCCCATGGACAGGGGAGGTAATTAGCGGACTTCCCCTTGTGAGGGAACACCTGTGACACCAGGAAGCTGCGTGGAGGGCGGCCCTAAACCTCACCCACACAGTCACCCGTGTTTCGGAATTCTGAGTGTGGGGAGGTTCCGTCTTCTGTCTGCAGCACCCGGGATCTCCTAGGAGCCCTTCGAGTGTCTTCCACGAGTCCCTCACAGTGCGGGCTGCCGGGGAAAGGCGGGGGTTTGGCTGGAAACGCTGGTAGCATCTAGTGCCTCCCCATGGACTGGGGAGGTAATTAGCGGACTTCCCCTTGCAAGGGAACACCTGTGACTCCAGGAAGCTGCGTGGAGGGCGTCCCTAAACCTCACACACACTCACCCGTGTTCCGGAATTCTGAGTGTGGGGAGGTTCCGTCTTCTTTCTGCAGCACCCGGGATCTCCTAAGAGCCCTTCGAGTGTCTTCCCCGATTCCCTCACAGTGGGGGCTGCCGGGGAATGGCGGGGGTTGGCCTGGAAACGCAGGTAGCATCTAGTGCCTCCCCATGGACAGGGGAGGTAATTAGCGGACTTCCCCTTGCGAGGGAACACCTGTGACAACAGGAAGCTGCGTGGAGGGTGGCCCTAAACCTCACCCACACAGTCACCCATGTTCCGGAATTCTGAGGATGGGGAGGTTCCGTCTTCTGTCTTCAGCACCCGGGATCTCCTAGGAGACCTTCGAGAGTCTTCCCCGAGTCCCTCCCAGTGTAGGCTGCCGGGGAAAGGCGGGGGTTGGGCTGGAAACGCAGGTAGCATCTAGTGCCTCCCCATGGACAGGGGAGGTAATTAGCGGACTTCCCCTTGCGAGGGAACACCTGTGACACCAGGAAGCTGCGTGGAGGGCGGCCCTAAACCTCACCCACACAGTCACCAGTGTTCCGGAACTCTGAGTGTGGGGAGGTCCCGTCTTCTGTCTGCAGCACCCGGGATCTCCTAGGAGCCCTTCGTGTGTATTCCCCGAGTCCCTCCCACTGCGAGCTGCCAGGGAAAGGCGAGGTTTGGGCTGGAATCGCAGGTAGCATCTAGTGCCTCCCCCTGGACAGGGGAGGTAATTAGCGGACTTCCCCCTGCCAGGGAAAACCTGTGACACCAGGAAGCTGCGTGGAGGGCGGCCCCGAACCTCCCCCACACAGTCAGCCGTGTTCCGGAATTCTGAGTGTGGGGAGGTTCCGTCTTCGGTCTGCAGCACCCAGGATCTCCTAGGAGCCCTTTGAGAGTCTCCCCCGAGTCCCTCCCAGTGCGGGCTGCCGGGGAAAGGCGGGGTTTGGGCTGGAAACGCATTCAGCATCTAGTGCCTCCCCATGGACAGGGGAGGTAATTAGCGGACTTCCCCTTGCGAGGGAACACCTGTGACACCAGGAAGCTGGGTGGAGGGCGTCCCTAAACCTCACCCACACTAACCCGTGTTCCGGAATTCTGAGTGTGGGTTGGTTCCGTCTACTGTCTGCACCACACGGGATCTCCTAGGAGCCCTTCGAGAGTCTTCCCCGAGTCCCTACCAGTGCATTCTGCCCGGGAAAGACGGGGGTTGGGCTGGAAAAGTAGGTAGCATCTAGTGCCTCCCCATGGACAGGGGAGGTAATTAGCGGACTTCCCCTTGTGAGGGAACACCTGTGACACCAGGAAGCTGCGTGGAGGGCGGACCTAAACCTCACCCACACAGTCACCCGTGTTCCGGAATTCTGAGTGTGGGGAGGTTCCGTCTTCTGTCTGCAGCACCCGGGATCTCCTAGGAGCCCTTCGAGTGTCTTCCACGAGTCCCTCACAGTGCGGGCTGCCGGGGAAAGGCGGGGGTTGGGCTGGAAACGCAGGTAGCATCTAGTGCCTCCCCATGGACTGGGGAGGTAATTAGCGGACTTCCCCTTGCAAGGGAACACCTGTGACTCCAGGAAGCTGCGTGGAGGGCGTCCCTAAACCTCATCCACACTCACCCGTGTTCCGGAATTCTGAGTGGGGGGAGAAGTTCCGTCTTCTGTCTGCAGCACCCGGGATCTCCTAAGAGCCCTTCGAGTGTCTTCCCCGAGTCCCTCCCAGTGCGGGCTGCCGGGGAAAGGCGGGGGTTGGCCTGGAAACGCAGGTAGCATCTAGTGCCTCCCCATGGACAGGGGAGGTAATTAGCGGACTTCACCTTGCGAGGGAACACCTGTGACACCAGGAAGCTGCGTGGAGGGCGGCCCTAAACCTCACCCACACAGTCAGCCGTGTTCCGGAATTCTGAGGATGGGGAGGTTCCGTCTTCTGTCTTCAGCACCCGGGATCTCCTAGGAGCCCTTCGAGAGTCTTCCCCGAGTCCCTCCCAGTGTAGGCTGCCGGGGAAAGGCGGGGGTTGGGCTGGAAACGCAGGTAGCATCTAGTGCCTCCCCATGGACAGGGGAGGTATTTAGCGGAATTCCCCTTGCGAGGGAACACCTGTGACACCAGGAAGCTGCGTGGAGGGCGGCCCTAAACCTCACCCACACAGTCACCAGTGTTCCGGAACTCTGAGGGTGGGGAGGTTTCGTCTTCTCTCTGCAGCACCCGGGATCTCCTAGGAGCCCTTCAAGTGTCTTCCACGAGTCCCTCACAGTGCGGGCTGCCGGGGAAAGGCGGGGGTTGGGCTGGAAACGCAGGTAGCATCTAGTGCCTCCCCATGGAAAGGGGAGGTAATTAGCGGACTTCCCCTTCCGAAGGAACACCTGTGACACCAGGAAGCTGCGTGGAGGGTGGCCCTAAACCTCACCCACACAGTCACCCGTGTTCCGGAATTCTGAGGGTGGGGAGGTTCCGTCTTCTGTCTGCAGCACCCAGGATCTCCTAGGAGCCCTTCGAGAGTCTTCCCCGAGTCCCTCCCATTGAAGGCTGCCGGGGAAAGGCGGGGGTTGGGCTGGAAACGCAGGTAGCATCTAGTGCCTCCCCTTGGACAAGGGAGGTAATTAGCGGACTTCCCCTTGCGAGGGAACACCTGTGACACCAGGAAGCTGCGTGGAGGGCGGCCATAAACCTCACCCACACAGTCACCCGTGTTCCGGAATTCTGAATGTGGGGAGGTTCCGTCTTCGGTCTGCAGCACCCGGGACCTCCTAGGAGCCCTTTGAGAGTCTCCCCCGAGTCCCTCCCAGTGCGGGCTGCCGGGGAAAAGCGGGGGTTGGGCTGGAAAAGCAGGTAGCATCTAGTGCCTCCCCCTGGACGGGGAGGTAATTAGCGGACTTCCGCCTGCCAGGGAACACCTGTGACACC
This sequence comes from Camelus bactrianus, assembly GCF_048773025.1. Classification (NCBI taxonomy): domain Eukaryota; kingdom Metazoa; phylum Chordata; class Mammalia; order Artiodactyla; family Camelidae; genus Camelus; species Camelus bactrianus. Next base: position 153,259 of record NW_027413968.1, read on the forward strand.
AGGAAGCTGCGTGGAGGGCGGCCCCGAAACTCCCACACACAGTCAGCCGTGTTCCGGAATTCTGAGTGTGGGGAGGTCCCGTCTTCTGTCTGCAGCACCCGGGATCTCCTAGGAGCCCTTCGTGTGTCTTCCCCGAGTCCCTCCCACTGCGAGCTGCCAGGGAAAGGCGGGGTTTGGGCTGGAATCGCAGGTAGCATCTAGTGCCTCCCCCTGGACAGGGGAGGTAATTAGCGGACTTCCCCCTGCCAGGGAAAACCTGTGACACCAGGAATCTGCGTGGAGGGCCGCCCCGAACCTCCCCCACACAGTCAGCCGTGTTCCGGAATTCTGAGTGTGGGGAGGTTCCGTCTTTGGTCTGCAGCACCCAGGATCTCCAAGGAGCCCTTTGAGAGTCTCCCCCGAGTCCCTCCCAGTGCGGGCTGCCGGGGAAAAGCGGGGTTTGGGCTGGAAACGCATTCAGCATCTAGTGCCTCCCCATGGACAGGGGAGGTAATTAGCGGACTTCCCCTTGCGGGGGAACACCTGTGACACCAGGAAGCTGGGTGGAGGGCGTCCCTAAACCTCACCCACACTCACCCGTGTTCCGGAATTCTGAGTGTGGGTAGGTTCCGTCTTCTGTCTGCACCACCCGGGATCTCCTAGGAGCCCTTCGAGAGTCTTCCCCGAGTCTCTACCAGTGCATTCTGCCCAGGAAAGGCGGGGGTTTGGCTGGAAAATTAGGTAGCATCTAGTGCCTCCCCATGGACAGGGGAGGTAATTAGCGGACTTCCCCTTGTGAGGGAACACCTGTGACACCAGGAAGCTGCGTGGAGTGCGGCCCTTAACCTCACCCACACAGTCACCCGTGTTCCGGAATTCTGAGTGTGGGGAGGTTCCGTCTTCTGTCTGCAGCACCCGGGATCTCCTAGGAGCCTTTCGAGTGTCTTCCACGAGTCACTCACAGTGCGGGCTGCCGGGGAAAGGCGGGGGTTGGGCTGGAAACGCAGGTAGCATCTAGTGCCTCCCCATGGACAGGGGAGGTAATTAGCGGACTTCCCCCTGCCAGGGAACACCTGTGACAACAGGCAGCTGCGTGGGGGGCGGCCCCGAACCTCCCCCACACAGTCAGTCGTGTTCCGCTATTCTCAGAGTGGGGAGGTTCCGGCTTCTGTCTGCAGCACCCGGGATTTCCTAGGAGCCTTTCGATTGTCTTCCCCGAGTCCCTCCCAGTGCGGGGTGCCAGGGAAAGGCGGGGGTTGAGCTGGAAATGCAGGTAGCATCTAGTGCCTCCCCCTGGACAGGGGAGATAATTAGCGGACATCCCCCTGCCAATGAACACCTGTGACACCAGGCAACTGCGTGGAGGTGGGCCCCAAACCTCCGCCACACTGTAAGCCGTGTTCCGGAATTCTGAGTGTGGGGAGGTTCCGTCTTCGGTCTGCAGCACCCGAGATCTCCTAGGAGCCCTTCGCGTGTCTTCCCCGAGTGCCTCCCAGTGCGGGATGCCAGGGAATGTCGGGGGGTGGAATGGAAATTCAATTAGAATCTAGTGCCTCCCCCTATACAGGGGAGGTAATTAGCGGACTTCCCCCTGCGGGGAACACATGTGACACCAGGCAGCTGCGTGGAGGGCGGCCCTAATCCTCACCCACACAGTCACACTTTTTCCGGAATTCTGAGTGTGGGGAGGTTCCGTCTTCTGTCTGCAGCACCCGGGATCTCTTAGGACAATTTCGCGTGTCTTCCCCGAATCCCTCCCAGTGCGGGCTGCCAGGGATAGGCAGGGTTTGTGCTGGAATTGCAGGTAGCATCTAGTGCCTCCCCCTTGACAGGGGATGTAATTAGCGGACTTCCCCCTGCCAGGGAACAACTGTGACACCAGGCAGCTGTGTGGAGGTCGGCCCCGAACCTCGCCCACACAGTCAGCCGTGTTCCGGAATTCTGAGTGTGGGGAGGTTCCGTCTTCGGTCTGCAGCACCCGGGATCTCCTAGGAGCCCTTCGAATGTCTTCCCCTAGTCCCTCGCAGTGCGGGCTGCCGGGGAAAGGTGGGGGTTGGGCTGGAAACGCAGGTAGCATCTAGTGCCTCCCCATGGACTGGGGAGGTAATTAGCGGACTTCCCCTTGCGAGGGAACACCTGTGACACCAGGAAGCTTCGTGGAGGGCGGCCCTAAACCTCACCCACACAGTCACCCGTGTTCCGGAATTCTGAGTGTGGGGAGGTCCCGTCTTCTGTCTGCAGCACCCGGGATCTCCTAGGAGCCCTTCGAGAGTCTTCCCAGAGTCCCTCCCAGTGCGGGCTGCCGGGGAAAGACGGGGGTAGGGCTGGAAGCGCAGGTAGCATCTAGTGCCTCCCCCTGGACAGGGTAGGTAATTAGCGGTCTTCCCCCTGCCAGGGAAAACCTGTGACACCAGGTAGCTGCATGGAGTGCGGCCCCAATCCTCCCCCACTCAATCAGCCGTGTTCCGCAATTCTGAGTATGGGGAGGTTCCGTCTTCTGTCTGCAGCACCCGCGATCGCCTAGGAGCCCTTTGCGTGTCTTCCCCGAGTCCCTCCCAGTGCGGGCTGCCGGGGGAAGGCTGGGGTTGGGCTGGAAATACAGGTAGCATCTGGTGCCTCCACCTGGACAGGGTAAGAATTTAGCGGAATTCCCCCTGCCAGGGAACACCTGTGAAACCAGGCAGCTGCTTGGAGGGCGGCCCCAAAACTCCCCCATACAGTCAGCCGTGTTCCGGAATACTGAGTGTGGGAAGGTTCCGTCTTCTGTCTGCAGCACCTGGGATCTCCTAGGAGCCCTTCGCGATTTTTCCCGGGTCCCCCCTATTGCGGGCTTCCGGGGAAAAGCGGGGGTTGGGCTGGAAATGCAGGTAGCATCTAGTGCCTCTCACTGCACAGGGGAGGTTTTTAGCGGACTTCCTCCTGCCACGGAACACCTGTGACATCAGGCAACTGCGTGGAGGGCGGCCCAAATCTCTCCCACACAGTCAGCCGTGTTCCGGAATTCTGAGTCTGTGGAGGTTCCGTCATCTCTATGCAGCACCCGGGATCTCCTAGGAGCCCATTGCGTGATTTCCCAGAGTGCCTCCCGGTTAGTGCTGCCGGGCAAAGGCGGGGGTTGGGCTGGAAATGCAGGTAGCATCTAGTGCCTCCCCCTGGAAGGGGAGGTAATTAGCAGAATTCACCCTGCCAGGGAACACCTGTGACACCAAGCAGCTGCGTGGAGGGCGGCCCCAAACCTCCCAAACACAGTCAGCCGAGTTCCGGAATTCTGAGTGTGGGGAGGTTCCGTCTTCTCTCTGCAGCACCCGGGATCTCCTAGGAGCCCTTAGCGTGTTTTCCCGATTCTTTCCCAGTGCGGGCTGTAGGGGAAATGCGGGGGTTGGCCTGGAAATGCAGGTAAAATCTAGTGCCTCCCCCTGGAGAGGGGAGGAAATTAGCCGACTTCCCCCTGCCAGGGAACACGTGTGACACCAGGCAGCTGCGTGGGTGTTGTCCCCAATCCTCCCCCACACAGTCAGCCGTGTTCCGGAATTCTAAGATTAGGGAGGTTCCGTCTTCTGTCTGCAGAACCCGGGATCCCCTAGGAGCACTTCGCTTGTCTTCCCCGAGTCCCTCCCACTGTGGGCTGCCGGGGAAAGGCGGGGGTTGAGCTGAAAAAACAGGTAGCATCTAGTGCCTCCCCCTGGAAGGGGAGGTAATTAGCAGAATTCACCCTGCCAGGGAACACCTGTGACACCAAGCAGCTGCGTGGAGTGCGGCCCCAAACCTCCCCCACACAGTCAGCCGTGTTCCGAAATTCTAAGATTAGGGAGGTTCCGTCTTCTGTCTGCAGAACCCGGGATCCCCTAGGAGCACTTCGCTTGTCTTCACCGAGTCCCTCCCAGTGCGGGCTGCCAGGGAAAGGCGGGGGTTGGGCTGGAAATGCAGGTAGACTCTAGTGCCTCCCCCTGACAGTGGAGGTAGTTAGCGGAATTCCCCCTGCCAGGGAACATCTGTGACACCAGTCAGCTGCGTGGAGGGGACCCGAACCTCGCCCACACAGTCAGCCGTTTTCCGGAATTCTGAGTGTGGGGAGGTTCCGTCTTCTGTCTGCAGCACCCGGGATCTTCTAGGAGCCCTTTGCGTGTCTTCCCCGAGTCCCTCCCAGTGCGGGCTGCCGGGGGAAGGCTGGGGTTGGGCTGGAAATACAGGTAGCATCTGGTGCCTCCACCTGGACAGGGTAAGAATTTAGCGGAATTCCCCCTGCCAGGGAACACCTGTGAAACCAGGCAGCTGCTTGGAGGGCGGCCCCAAAACTCCCCCATACAGTCAGCCGTGTTCCGGAATACTGAGTGTGGGAAGGTTCCGTCTTCTGTCTGCAGCACCTGGGATCTCCTAGGAGCCCTTCGCGATTTTTCCCGGGTCCCCCCTATTGCGGGCTTCCGGGGAAAAGCGGGGGTTGGGCTGGAAATGCAGGTAGCATCTAGTGCCTCTCACTGCACAGGGGAGGTTTTTAGCGGACTTCCTCCTGCCACGGAACACCTGTGACACCAGGCAGCTGCGTGGATGGCGGCCCAAATCTCTCCCACACAGTCATCCGTGTTCCGGAATTCTGAGACTGTGGAGGTTCCGTCATTTCTATGCAGCACCCGGGATCCCCTAGGAGCCCATTGCGTGATTTCCCAGAGTGCCTCCCGGTTAGTGCTGCCGGGCAAAGGCGGGGGTTGGGCTGGAAATGCAGGTAGCATCTAGTGCCTCCCCCTGGAAGGGGAGGTAATTAGCAGAATTCACCCTGCCAGGGAACACCTGTGACACCAAGCACCTGCGTGGAGGGCGGCCCCAAACCTCCCAAACACAGTCAGCCGAGTTCCGGAATTCTGAGTGTGGGGAGGTTCCGTCTTCTCTCTGCAGCACCCGGGATCTCCTAGGAGCCCTTAGCGTGTTTTCCCGATTCTTTCCCAGTGCGGGCTGCAGGGGAAATGCGGGGGTTGGCCTGGAAATGCAGGTAAAATCTAGTGCCTCCCCCTGGAGAGGGGAGGAAATTAGCCGACTTCCCCCTGCCAGGGAACACGTGTGACACCAGGCAGCTGCGTGGGTGTTGTCCCCAAACCTCCCCCACACAGTCAGCCGTGTTCCGGAATTCTAAGATTAGGGAGGTTCCGTCTTCTGTCTGCAGAACCCGGGATCCCCTAGGAGCACTTCGCTTGTCTTCCCCGAGTCCCTCCCACTGTGGGCTGCCGGGGAAAGGCGGGGGTTGAGCTGAAAAAACAGGTAGCATCTAGTGCCTCCCCCTGGAAGGGGAGGTAATTAGCAGAATTCACCCTGCCAGGGAACACCTGTGACACCAAGCAGCTGCGTGGAGGGCGGCCCCAAACCTCCCAAACACAGTCAGCCGAGTTCCGGAATTCTGAGTGTGGGGAGGTTCCGTCTTCTCTCTGCAGCACCCGGGATCTCCTAGGAGCCCTTAGCGTGTTTTCCCGATTCTTTCCCAGTGCGGGCTGCAGGGGAAATGCGGGGGTTGGCCTGGAAATGCAGGTAAAATCTAGTGCCTCCCCCTGGAGAGGGGAGGAAATTAGCCGACTTCCCCCTGCCAGGGAACACGTGTGACACCAGGCAGCTGCGTGGGTGTTGTCCCCAAACCTCCCCCACACAGTCAGCCGTGTTCCGGAATTCTAAGATTAGGGAGGTTCCGTCTTCTGTCTGCAGAACCCGGGATCCCCTAGGAGCACTTCGCTTGTCTTCACCGAGTCCCTCCCAGTGCGGGCTGCCAGGGAAAGGCGGGGGTTGGGCTGGAAATGCAGGTAGACTCTAGTGCCTCCCCCTGACAGTGGAGGTAGTTTGCGGAATTCCCCCTGCCAGGGAACATCTGTGACACCAGTCAGCTGCGTGGAGGGGACCCCAAACCTCGCCCACACAGTCAGCCGTTTTCCGGAATTCTGAGTGTGGGGAGATTCCGTCATCTTATGCAGCACCCGGGATCACCTAGGAGCCCTTCGCTTGTCTTCCCCGAGTGCCTCCTAATGGGGGCTGCCGGGGAATTGCGGGGGTTGAGCTGGAAATGCAGGTAGCATCTAGTGCCTCCCCCAGGACAGGGGAGGTAATTAGCGGACTTCCCTGCCAGGGAACACCTGTGACACCAGGCAACTGCGTGGAGGTCGGCCCCAATCCTCCGCCACACAGTAAGCCGTGTTCCGGAATTCTGAGTGTGGGGAGGTTCCGTCTTCGGTCTGCAGCACCCGAGATCCCCTAGGAGCCCTTCGCGTGTCTTCCCCGAGTGCCTCACAGTGCGGGCTGCCAGGGAAAGTCGGGGGGTGGAATGGAAATGCAAGTAGAATCAAGTGCCTCCCCCTGTACAGGGGAGGTAATTAGCGGACTTCCCCCTGCGGAAAACACATGTGACACCAGGCAGCTGCGTGGAGGGCGGCCCTAAACCTCCCCCAAACAGTCAGCCGTGTTCCGGAATTCTGAGTGTGGGGAGGTTCCGTCTTCTGTCTGCAGCACCCGGGATCTCCTAGGAGAATTTCGCTTGTCTTCCCCGACTCCCTCCCAGTGCGGCCTACCTGGAAAAGGTGGGGGTTGGGCTGGAAATGCAGGCAATATCTAGTGCCTCCCCCTTTACAGGGGAGGTAATTAGCGGACTTCCCCCTGCCAGGGAACACCTGTGACAACATGCAGCTGCGTGGAGGGCGGCCCCAATTCTCCCTCACACAGTGAGCCGTGTTCTGGAATTCTGAGTGTGGCGAGGTTACGTCTTCTGCCTGCAGCACCCGGGATCTCCTAGGAGCCCTTCGAGGGTCTTCCCCGAGTCCCTCCCACTGCGGGCTGCCGGGGAAATTTGGGGGTTGAGCTGGAAATGCAGGTAGCATCTAGTGCCTCCCCCTGGACATGGGAGGTAATTAGCGGAATTCCCCCTGCCAGGGAAAACCTGTGACACCAGGCAGCTGCGTGGAGGGCGGCCCCAAACCTCCCCCACACAGTCAGCCGTGTTCTGGAATTCTGATTATGGGGAGGTTCCGTCTTCTGTCTGCAGCACCCGGGATCATCTAGGAGCCATTTGCGTGTCTTTCCCGATTCCCTCCCAGTGCGGGCTGCCGGGGTAAGGCTGGGGTTGGGCTGGAAATACAGGTAGCATCTGGTGCCTCCACCTGGACTGGGTATGTAATTAGAGGGATTCCCCATGCCAGGGATCACCTGTGACACCAGGCAGCTGCATGGAGGGCGGCGACAAAACTCCCCCACACAGTCCGCCGTGTTCCGGAATTCTGAGTGTGGGGAGGTTCCGACTTCTGTCTGCAGCGCCCGAATCTCCTAGGAGCCCTTCGCGTGTCTTCCCAGAGTGCCTCCCATTTCGGGCTGCCGGGGAAATCGGGGGTTTGGCTGGAAATGCAGGTAGCAACTAGTGCCTCCCCCTGGAAAGGGGAGAAAATTAGCGGACTTCCCCCTGAGAGTGAACAGCTGTTACCTCAGGCAGCTGCGTGGAGGGCAGCCCTAAATCTCACCAACACAGTCAGATGTGTTCCGGAATTCTGAGTGTGGGGAGGTTCCGTCTTCTTTCTGCAGCAACCGGGATTTCCTAGGAGCACTTCGCGTGTCTTCCCCGAGTGCCTCCCAGTGCGGGCTGCCAGGGAAAGGCGGGGGTTGGGCTGGAAATGCAGGTAGCATCTAGTGCATCCCCCTGGACAGGGGAGGTAATTAGCGGACTTCCCCCTGCCAGGGAAAACTTGTGACACCAGGCAGCTGCGTGGAGGGCGGCCCCAAACATCCCCTACACAGGCAGCCGTGTTCCGGTATTCTGAGTGTGGGGAGTTTCCGTCTTCTGTCTGCAGCACCAGGGATCTCCTAGGAGCCATTCGAGTGTCTTCCCCGAGTGCCTCCCAGTGCGAGCTTCCGGGGAAAGGCTGGGGTTGGTCTGGAAATGCAAGTAGCATCTAGTACCTAACTCTGGACCAGGGAGGTAATTAGCGGACTTCCCCCTGCCAGGGAACACCTGTGAAACCAGGCAGCTGCGTGGAGGGAGGCCCTAATCCTCACCCACACAGTCACACTTTTTCCGGAATTCTGAGTTTGGGGAGGTTCCGTCTTCTGTCTGCAGCACCCGGGATCTCTTAGGAGAATTTCGCATGTCTTCCCCGAATCCCTCCCAGTGCGGGCTGCCGGGGAAAGGCAGGGTTTGTGCTGGAATTGCAGGTAGCATCTAGTGCCTCCCCCTGGACAGGGGAGGGAATTAGCGGAATTCCCCCTGCCAGGGAACACCTGTGACACCAGGCAGCTGCGTGGGGGGCGGCCCCGAACCTCCCCCACACAGTCAGCCCTGTTCCGCTATTCTCAGAGTGGGGAGGTTCCGGCTTCTGTCTGCAGCACCCGCGATCGCCTAGGAGCCCTTCGCGTGTCTTCCCCGAGTCATTCCCAGTGCGGGCTGCCGGGAAATGCGGGGGTTGGGCTGGAAATTCAGGTAGAATCTAGTACCTCCCCCTGGACACGGGAGGTAATTAGCGGACTTCCCCCTGCCAGGGAACACCTGTGACACCAGGCAGCTGCGTGGGGGGCGGCCCCGAACCTTCCCCACACAGTCAGGCGTGTTCCGCTATTCTCAGAGTGGGGAGGTTCCGGCTTCTGTCTGCAGCACCCGGGATTTCCTAGGAGCCTTTCGAGTGTCTTCCCTGAGTCCCTCACAATGCGGGGTGCCAGGGAAAGGCGGGGGTTGAGCTGGAAATGCAGGTAGCATCTAGTGCCTCCCCCTGGACAGGGGAGGTAATTAGCGGACTTCCCCCTGCCAGGGAACACCTGTGACACCAGGCAACTGCGTGGAGTTCGGCCCCAATCCTCCGCCACACAGTAAGCCGTGTTCCGGAATTCTGAGTGTGGGGAGGTTCCGTCTTCGGTCTGCAGCACCCGAGATCTCCTAGGAGCCCTTCGCGTGTCTTCCCCGAGTGCCTCACATTGCGGGCTGCCAGGGAAAGTCGGGGGGTGGAATGGAAATGCAAGTAGAATCTAGTGCCTCCCCCTGTACAGGGGAGGTAATTACCGGACTTCCCCCTGCGGAAAACACATGTGACACCAGGCAGCTGCGTGGAGGGCGGCCCTAAACCTCCCCCAAACAGTCAGCCGTGTTCCGGAATTCTGAGTGTGGGGAGGTTCCGTCTTCTGTCTGCAGCACCCGGAATCTCCTAGGAGAATTTCACTTGTCTTCCCCGAGTCCCTCCCAGTGCGGCCTGCCGGGAAAAGGTGGGGGGTGGGCTGGAAATGCAGGCAATATCTAGTGCCTCCCCCTTTACAGGGGAGGTAATTAGCGGACTTCCCCCTGCCAGGGAACACCTGTGACACCATGCAGCTGCGTGGAGGGCGGCCCCAATTCTCCCTCACACAGTGAGCCGTGTTCTGGAATTCTGAGTGTGGGGAGGTTACGTCTTCTGCCTGCAGCACCCGGGATCTCCTAGGAGCCATTCGAGGGTCTTCCCCGAGTCCCTCCCAGTGCGGGCCTCCGGGGAAATTTGGATGTTGAGCTGGAAATGCAGGTAGCATCTAGTGCCTCCCCCTGGACATGGGAGGTAATTAGCGGAATTCCCCCTGCCAGGGAAAACCTGTGACACCAGGCAGCTGCGTGGAGGGCGGCCCCAAACCTCCCCCACACAGTCAGCCGTGTTCCGGAATTTTGATTATGGGGAGGTTCCGTCTTCTGTCTGCAGCACCCGGGATCTTCTAGGAGCGCTTTGCGTGACTTCCCCGAGTCCCTCCCAGTGCGGGCTGCCGGGGGAAGGCTGGGGTTGGGCTGGAAATACAGGTAGCATCTGGTGCCTCCACCTGGACAGGGTAAGAATTTAGCGGACTTCCCCCTGCCAGGGAACACCTGTGACACCAGGCAACTGCTTGGAGGGCGGCCCCAAAACTCCCCCATACAGTCAGCCGTGTTCCGGAATACTGAGTGTGGGAAGGTTCCGTCTTCTGTCTGCAGCGCCTGGGATCTCCTAGGAGCCCTTCACGATTTTTCCCGGGTCCCCCCCCATTGCGGGCTTCCGGGGAAAAGCGGGGGTTGGGCTGGAAATGCAGGTAGCATCTAGTGCCTCTCACTGCACAGGGGAGGATTTTAGCGGACTTCCTTCTGCCACGGAACACCTGTGACACCAGGCAGCTGCGTGGAGGGCGGCCCCAAATCTCTCCCACACAGTCAGTCGTGTTCCGGAATTCTGAGTCTGTGGAGGTTCCGTCATCTCTATGCAGCACCCGGGATCTCCTAGGAGCCCATTGCGTGATTTCCCAGAGTGCCTCCCGGTTAGTGCTGCCCGGGAAAGGCGGGGGTTGGGCTGGAAATGCAGGTAGCATCTAGTGCCTCCCCCTGGACCGGGGAGGTAATTAGCGGAAGTCCCCCTGCCAGGGAACACCTGTGACACCAGGAAGCTGCGTGGAGGGCGGCCCCAAATCTCCCAAACACAGTCAGCCGAGTTCCGGAATTCTGAGTGTGGGGAGGTTCCGTCTTCTGTCTGCAGCACCCGGGATCTCCTAAGAGCCCTTCGAGTGTCTTCCCCGATTCCCTCCCAGTGCGGGCTGCCGGGGAAAGGCGGGGGTTGGCCTGGAAACGCAGGTAGCATCTAGTGCCTCCCCATGGACAGGGGAGGTAATTAGCGGACTTCACCTTGCGAGGGAACACCTGTGACACCAGGAAGCTGCGTGGAGGGCGGCCCTAAACCTCACACACACAGTCACCCGTGTTCCAGAAATTTGAGTCTGGGGAGGTTCCGTCTTCTGTCTGCAGCACCCGGGATCTCCTAGGAGCCCTTCAAGTGTCTTCCACGAGTCCCTCACATTGCGGGCTGCCGGGGAAAGGCGGGGGTTGGGCTGGAAAAGCAGGTAGCATCTAGTGCCTCCCCATGGACAGGGGAGGTAATTAGCGGACTTCCCCTTCCGAGGGAACACCTGTGACACCAGGAATCTGCGTGGAGGGTGGCCCTAAACCTCACCCACACAGTCACCCGTGTTCCGGAATTCTGAGGGTGGGGAGGCTCCGTCTTCTGTCTGCAGCACACAGGATCTCCTAGGAGCCCTTCGAGAGACTTCCCCGAGTCCCTACCAGTGCATTCTGCCCGGGAAAGGCGGGGGTTGGGCTGGAAAAGGAGGTAGCATCTAGTGCCTCCCCATGGACAGGGGAGGTAATTAGCTGACTTCCCCTTGCGAGGGAACACCTGTGACACCTGGAAGCTGGGTGGAGGGTGTCCCTAAACTTCACCCACACTCACCCGTGTTCCGGAATTCTGAGTGTGGGTAGCTTCCGTCTTCTGTCTGCAGCTCCCGGGATCTCCTAGGAGCCCTTCGAGAGTCTTCCCCGAGTCCCTCCCAGTGCGGGCTGCCGGGGAAAGGCGGGGGTTGGCCTGGAAAAGCAGGTAGCATCTAGTGCCTACCCATGGACAGGGGAGGTAATTAGCGGACTTCCCCTTGCGAGGGAACACCTGTGACTCCAGGAAGCTGCGTGGAGGGTGGCCCTAAACCTCACCCACACAGTCACCCGTGTTCCGGAATTCTGAGTGTGGGGAGGTTCCGTCTTCTGTCTTCAGCACCCGGGATCTCTTAGGAGCCCTTCGAGAGTCTTCCCCGAGTCCCTCCCAGTGCGGGCTGCCGGGGAAATGCGGGGGTTGGGCTGGAAACGCAGGTAGCATCTAGTGCCTCCCCATGGACAGGGGAGGTAATTAGCGGACTTCCCCTTGCGAGGGAACACCTGTGACACCAGGAAGCTGCGTGGAGGGCGGCCCCAAACCTCACCCACACAGTCACCCGTGTTCCGGAATTCTGAGTGTGGGGAGGTTCCGTCTTCTGTCTGCAGCACCCGGGATCTCCTAGGAGCCCTTCGAGAGTCTTCCCCGAGTCCCTCCCATTGCAGGCTGCCGGGGAAAGGCGGGGGTTGTGCTGGAAACGCAGGTAGCATCTAGTGCCTCCCCATGGACAGGGGAGGTAATTAGCGGACTTCCCCTTGCGAGGGAACACCTGTGACACCAGGAAGCTGCGTGGAGGGCGGCCCTAAACCTCACCAACACAGTCACCCGTGTTCCGGAATTCTGAGGGTGGGGAGGTTCCGTCTGTCTGCAGCACCCGGGATCTCCTAGGAGCCCTTCGAGTGTCTTCCACGATTCCCTCCCAATGCGGGCTGCCGTGGAAAGGCAGGGGTTGGGCTGGAAATGCAGGTAGCATCTAGTGCCTCCCCAGAGACAGGGGAGGTAATTAGCGGACTTCCCCTTGCGAGGGAACACCTGTGACACCAGGAAGCTGCGTGGAGGGTGGCCCTAAACCTCACCCACACAGTCACCCGTGTTCCGGAATTCTGATTGTGGGGAGGTTCCGTCTTCTGTCTTCAGCACCCGGGATCTCTTAGGAGCCCTTCGAGAGTCTTCCCCGAGTCCCTCCCAGTGTAGGCTGCCGGGGAAATGCGGGGGTTGGGCTGGAAACGCAGGTAGCATCTAGTGCCTCCCCATGGACAGGGGAGGTAATTAGCGGACTTCCCCTTGCGAGGGAACACCTGTGACACCAGGAAGCTGCGTGGAGGGCGGCCCTAAACCTCACCCACACAGTCACCCATGTTCCGGAATTCTGAGTGTGGGGAGGTTCCGTCTTCTGTCTGCAGCACCCGGGATCTCCTAGGAGCCCTTCGAGTGTCTTCCCCGAGTCCCTCCCAGTGCGGGCTGCCGGGGAAAGGCGGGGGTTGGCCTGGAAAAGCAGGTAGAATCTAGTGCCTTCCCATGGACAGGGGAGGTAATTAGCGGACTTCCCCTTGCGATGGAACACCTGTGACACCAGGAAGCTGCGTGGAGGGTGGCCCTAAACCTCACCCACACAGTCACCCGTGTTCCGGAATTCTGATTGTGGGGAGGTTCCGTCTTCTGTCTTCAGCACCCGGGATCTCTTAGGAGCCCTTCGAGAGTCTTCCCCGAGTCCCTCCCAGTGTAGGCTGCCGGGGAAATGCGGGGGTTGGGCTGGAAACGCAGGTAGCATCTAGTGCCTCCCCATGGACAGGGGAGGTAATTAGCGGACTTCCCCTTGCGAGGGAACACCTGTGACACCAGGAAGCTGCGTGGAGGGCGGCCCTAAACCTCACCCACACAGTCACCCGTGTTCCGGAATTCTGAGTGTGGGGAGGTTCCGTCTTCGGTCTGCAGCACCCGGGATCTCCTAGGAGCCCTTCGAGGGTCTTCCCCGAGTACCTCACATTGCAGGCTGCCGGGGAAAGGCGGGGATTGGGCTGGAAACGCAGGTAGCATCTAGTGCCTCCCCATGGACAGGGGAGGTAATTAGCGGACTTCCACTTGCGAGGGAACACCTGTGACACCAGGAAGCTGCGTGGAGGGCGGCCCTAATCCTCACCAACACAGTCACCCATGTTCCGGAATTCTGAGTGTGGGGAGGTTCCGTCTTCTGTCTGCAGAACCCGGGATCTCCTAGGAGCCCTTCGAGTGTCTTCCACGATTCCCTCCCAATGCGGCCTGCCGGGGAAAGGCAGGGGTTGGGCTGGAAATGCAGGTAGCTTCTAGTGCCTCCCCAGAGACAGGGGAGGTAATTAGCGGACTTCCCCTTGCGAGGGAACACCTGTGACACCAGGAAGCTGCGTGGAGGGCGGCCCTAAACCTCACCCACACAGTCACCCGTGTTCCGGAATTCTGAGTGTCGGGAGGTTCCGTCTTCTGTCTGCACCACCCGGGATCTCCTAGGAGCCCTTCGAGTGTCTTCCACGAGTCCCTCCCAGTGCGGGCTGCCGGGGAAAGGCGGGGGTTGGGCTGGAAACGCAGGTAGCATCTAGTGCCTCCCCATGGACAGTGGAGGTAATTAGCGGACTTCCCCTTGCGAGGAAACACCTGTGACTCCAGGAATCTGCGTGGAGGTCGTCCATAAACCTCACCCACACTCAACCGTGTTCCGGAATTCTGAGTTTGGGGAGGTTCCGTCTTCTGTCTGCAGCACACGGGATCTCCTAAGAGCCCTTCGAGTGTCTTCCCCGAATCCCTCACAGTGCGGGCTGCCGGGGAACGGCGGGGGTTGGGCTGGAAACGCAGGTAGCTTCTAGTGCCTCCCCATGGACAGGGGAGGTAATTAGCGGACTTCCCCTTGCGAGGGAATACCTGTGACACCAGGAAACTGCGTGTAGGGCGGCCCTAAATCTCACCCACACTCACCCGTGTTCCAGAATTCTGAGTGCGGGGAGGTTCCGTCTTCTGTCTGCAGCACCCGGGATCTCCTAGGAGCCCTTCGAGTGTCTTCCACGAGTCCCTTTCAGTGCGGGCTGCCGGGGAAAAGCGGGGGTTGGGCTGGAAAAGCAGGTAGCATCTAGTGCTTCCCCTATACAGGGGAGGTAATTAGCGGACTTCCCCTTGCGAGGGAACACCTGTGACACCAGGAAGCTGCGTGGAGGGCGGCCCTAATCCTCACCCACACAGTCACCCGTGTTCCGGAATTCTGAGTGTGGGGAGGTTCCGTCTTCGGTCTGCAGCACCCGGGATCACCTAGTAGCCCTTCGAGAGTCTTCCCCGAGTCCCTCCCAGTGCAGGCTGCCGGGGAAAGGCGGAGGTTGTGCTGGAAACGCAGGTAGCATCTAGTGCCTCCCCATGGACAGGGGAGGTAATTAGCGGACTTCCACTTGCGAGGGAACACCTGTGACACCAGGAAGCTGCGTGGAGGGCGGCCCTAAATCTCACCAACACAGTCACCCGTGTTCCGGAATTCTGAGGGTGGGGAGGTTCCGTCTTCTGTCTGCAGCACCCGGGATCTCCTAGGAGCCCTTCGAGTGTCTTCTACGATTCCCCCCCAATGCGGCCTGCCGGGGAAAGGCAGGGGTTGGGCTGGAAATGCAGGTAGCATCTAGTGCCTCCCCAGAGACAGGGGAGGTAATTAGCGGACTTCCCCTTGCGAGGGAACACCTGTGACACCAGGAAGCTGCGTGGAGGGCGGCCCTAAACCTCACCCACACAGTCACCCGTGTTCCGGAATTCTGAGTGTCGGGAGGTTCCGTCTTCTGTCTGCACCACCCGGGATCTCCTAGGAGCCCTTCGAGTGTCTTCCACGAGTACCTCCCAGTGCGGGCTGCCGGGGAAAGGCGGGGGTTGGGCTGGAAACGCAGGTAGCATCTAGTGCCTCCTCATGGACAGTGGAGGTAATTAGCGGACTTCCCCTTGCGAGGAAACACCTGTGACTCCAGGAATCTGCGTGGAGGGCGTCCCTAAACCTCACCCACACTCACCCGTGTTCCGGAATTCTGAGTGTGGCGAGGTTCCGTCTTCTGTCTGCAGCACCCGGGATCTCCTAAGAGCCCTTCGAGTGTCTTCCCCGAGTCCCTCCCAGTGCGGGCTGCCGGGGAAAGGCGGGGGTTGGCCTGGAAACGCAGGTAGCATCTAGTGCCTCCCCATGGACAGGGGAGGTAATTAGCGGACTTCCCCTTGCGAGGGAATACCTGTGACACCAGGAATCTGCGTGTAGGGCGGCACTAAACCTCACCAACACTCACCCGTGTTCCAGAATTCTGAGTGCGGGGAGGTTCCGTCTTCTGTCTGCAGCACCCGAGATCTCCTAGGAGCCCTTCGAGTGTCTTCCACGAGTCACTTCCAGTGCGGGCTGCCGGGGAAAAGCGGGGGTTGGGCTGGAAACCCAGGTAGCATCTAGTGCTTCCCCTATACAGGGGAGGTAATTAGAGGACTTCCGCCTGCCAGGGAACACCTGTGACACCAGGAAGCTGCGTGTAGGGCGGCCCTAAACCTCACCCACACAGTCACCCGTGTTCCGGAATTCTGAGTGTGGGGAGGTTCCGTCTTCTGTCTGCAGCACCCGGGATCTCCTAGGAGCCCTTCGAGTGTCTTCCCCGAGTCCCTCCCAGTGCGGGCTGCCGGGGAAAGGCGGGGGTTGGCCTGGAAAAGCAGGTAGAATCTAGTGCCTCCCCATGGACAGGGGAGGTAATTAGCGGACTTCCCCTTGCGAGGGAACACCTGTGACACCAGGAAGCTGCGTGGAGGGTGGCCCAAAATTTCACCCACACAGTCACCCGTGTTCCGGAATTCTGAGGGTGGGGAGGTTCCGTCTTCTGTCTTCAGCACCCGGGATCTCTTAGGAGCCCTTCGAGAGTCTTCCCCTAGTCCCTCCCAGTGTAGGCTGCCGGGGAAATGCTGGGGTTGGGCTGGAAACGCAGGTAGCATCTAGTGCCTCCCCATGGACAGGGGAGGTAATTAGCGGACTTCCCCTTGCGAGGGAACACCTGTGACACCAGGAAGTTGCGTGGAGGGCGGCCCTAAACCTCACCCACACAGTCAGCCGTGTTCCGGAATTCTGAGTGTGGGGAGGTTCCGTCTTCTGTCTGCAGCACCCGGGATCTCCTAGGAGCCCTTCGAGAGTCTTCCCCGAGTCCCTCCCAGTGCAGGCTGCCGGGGAAAGGCGGGGGTTGTGCTGGAAACGCAGGTAGCATCTAGTGCCTCCCCATGGACAGGGGAGGTAATTAGCGGACTTCCACTTGCGAGGTAACACCTGTGACACCAGGAAGCTGCGTGGAGGGCGGCCCTAAACCTCACCCACACAGTCACCCGTGTTCCGGAATTCTGAGGGTGGGGAGGTTCCGTCTTCTGTCTGCAGCACCCGGGATCTCCTAGGAGCCCTTCGAGTGTCTTCCACGATTCCCTCCCAATGCGGCCTGCCGGGGAAAGGCAGGGGTTGGGCTGGAAACGCAGGTAGCATCTAGTGCCTCCCCAGAGACAGGGGAGGTAATTAGCGGACTTCCCCTTGCGAGGGAACACCTGTGACACCAGGAAGCTGCGTGGAGGGCGGCCCTAAACCTCACCCACACAGTCACCCGTGTTCCGGAATTCTGAGTGTCGGGAGGTTCCGTCTTCTGTCTGCACCACCCGGGATCTCCTAGGAGCCCTTCGAGTGTCTTCCCCGAGTCCCTCCCAGTGCGGGCTCCCGGGGAAAGGCGGGGGTTGCCCTGGAAAAGCAGGTAGCATCTAGTGCCTCCCCATGGACAGGGGAGGTAATTAGCGGAATTCCCCTTGCGAGGGAACACCTGTGACACCAGGAAGCTGCGTGGAGGGTGGCCCTAAACCTCACCCACACAGTCACCCGTGTTCCGGAATTCTGAGGGTGGGGAGTTTCCGTCTTCTGTCTTCAGCACCCGGGATCTCTTAGGAGCCCTTCGAGAGTCTTCCCCGAGTCCCCCCCATTGTAGGCTGCCGGGGAAATGCGGGGGTTGCGCTGGAAACGCAGGTAGCATCTAGTGCCTCCCCATGGACAGGGGAGGTAATTAGCGGACTTCCCCTTGCGAGGGAACACCTGTGACACCAGGAAGCTGCGTGGAGGGCGGCCCTAAACCTCACCCACACAGTCACACGTGTTCCGGAATTCTGAGTGTGGGGAGGTTCCGTCTTCTGTCTGCAGCACCCGGGATCTCCTAGGAGCCCTTCGAGAGTCTTCCCCGAGTCCCTCCCAGTGCAGGCTGCCGGGGAAAGGCCGGGGTTGGGCTGGAAACGCAGGTAGCATCTAGTGCCTCCCCATGGACAGGGGAGGTAATTAGCGGACTTCCGCCTGTCAGGGAACACCTGTGACACCAGGAAGCTGCGTGGAGGGCGGCCCAGAACCTCCCCCACACAGTCACCCGTGTTCCGGAATTCTGAGTGTGGGGAGGTTCCGTCTTCTGTCTGCAGCACCCGGGATCTCCTAGGAGCCCTTCGAGTGTCTTCCCCGAGTCCCTCCCAGTGCGGGCTGCCGGGGAAAGGCGGGGGTTGGCCTGGAAAAGCAGGTAGAATCTAGTGCCTCCCCATGGACAGGGGAGGTAATTAGCGGACTTCCCCTTGCGAGGGAACACCTGTGACACCAGGAAGCTGCGTGGAGGGTGGCCCAAAATTTCACCCACACAGTCACCCGTGTTCCGGAATTCTGAGGGTGGGGAGGTTCCGTCTTCTGTCTTCAGCACCCGGGATCTCTTAGGAGCCCTTCGAGAGTCTTCCCCTAGTCCCTCCCAGTGTAGGCTGCCGGGGAAATGCTGGGGTTGGGCTGGAAACGCAGGTAGCATCTAGTGCCTCCCCATGGACAGGGGAGGTAATTAGCGGACTTCCCCTTGCGAGGGAACACCTGTGACACCAGGAAGTTGCGTGGAGGGCGGCCCTAAACCTCACCCACACAGTCAGCCGTGTTCCGGAATTCTGAGTGTGGGGAGGTTCCGTCTTCTGTCTGCAGCACCCGGGATCTCCTAGGAGCCCTTCGAGAGTCTTCCCCGAGTCCCTCCCAGTGCAGGCTGCCGGGGAAAGGCGGGGGTTGTGCTGGAAACGCAGGTAGCATCTAGTGCCTCCCCATGGACAGGGGAGGTAATTAGCGGACTTCCACTTGCGAGGTAACACCTGTGACACCAGGAAGCTGCGTGGAGGGCGGCCCTAAACCTCACCCACACAGTCACCCGTGTTCCGGAATTCTGAGGGTGGGGAGGTTCCGTCTTCTGTCTGCAGCACCCGGGATCTCCTAGGAGCCCTTCGAGTGTCTTCCACGATTCCCTCCCAATGCGGCCTGCCGGGGAAAGGCAGGGGTTGGGCTGGAAACGCAGGTAGCATCTAGTGCCTCCCCAGAGACAGGGGAGGTAATTAGCGGACTTCCCCTTGCGAGGGAACACCTGTGACACCAGGAAGCTGCGTGGAGGGCGGCCCTAAACCTCACCCACACAGTCACCCGTGTTCCGGAATTCTGAGTGTCGGGAGGTTCCGTCTTCTGTCTGCACCACCCGGGATCTCCTAGGAGCCCTTCGAGTGTCTTCCCCGAGTCCCTCCCAGTGCGGGCTCCCGGGGAAAGGCGGGGGTTGCCCTGGAAAAGCAGGTAGCATCTAGTGCCTCCCCATGGACAGGGGAGGTAATTAGCGGAATTCCCCTTGCGAGGGAACACCTGTGACACCAGGAAGCTGCGTGGAGGGTGGCCCTAAACCTCACCCACACAGTCACCCGTGTTCCGGAATTCTGAGGGTGGGGAGTTTCCGTCTTCTGTCTTCAGCACCCGGGATCTCTTAGGAGCCCTTCGAGAGTCTTCCCCGAGTCCCCCCCATTGTAGGCTGCCGGGGAAATGCGGGGGTTGCGCTGGAAACGCAGGTAGCATCTAGTGCCTCCCCATGGACAGGGGAGGTAATTAGCGGACTTCCCCTTGCGAGGGAACACCTGTGACACCAGGAAGCTGCGTGGAGGGCGGCCCTAAACCTCACCCACACAGTCACACGTGTTCCGGAATTCTGAGTGTGGGGAGGTTCCGTCTTCTGTCTGCAGCACCCGGGATCTCCTAGGAGCCCTTCGAGAGTCTTCCCCGAGTCCCTCCCAGTGCAGGCTGCCGGGGAAAGGCCGGGGTTGGGCTGGAAACGCAGGTAGCATCTAGTGCCTCCCCATGGACAGGGGAGGTAATTAGCGGACTTCCGCCTGTCAGGGAACACCTGTGACACCAGGAAGCTGCGTGGAGGGCGGCCCAGAACCTCCCCCACACAGTCAGAAGTGTTCCGGAATTCTGAGTGTGGGGAGGTTCCGTCTTCTGTCTGCAGCACCCGGGATCTCCTAGGAGCCCTTCGAGTGTCTCCCCCGAGTCCCTCCCATTGCGGGCTGCCAGGGAAAGGCGGGGGTTGGGCTGGAAACGCAGGTAGCATCTAGTGCCTCCCCATGGACAGGGGAGGTAATTAGCGGACTTCCCCTTGCGAGGGAACACCTAAGACACCAGGAAGCTGCGTGGAGGGCGGCCCAAAACCTCACCCACACAGTCACCCGTGTTCCGGAATTCTGAGTGTGGGGAGGTTCCGTCTTCTGTCTGCAGCACCCGGGATTTCCTAGGAGCCTTTCGAGGATCTTCCCCGAGTCCCTCCCACCGCGGGCTGCCTGGGAAAGGCGGGGGTTGGGCTGGAAAAGCAGGTAGCATCTAGTGCCTCCCCATGGACAGGGGAGGTAATTAGCGGACTTCCGCCTGTCAGGGAACACCTGTGACACCAGGAAGCTGCGTGGAGGCGGCCCCGAACCTCCCCCACACAGACAGCCGTGTTCCGGAATTCTGATTTTGGGGAGGTTCCGTCTTCTGTCTTCAGCACCCGGGATCTCCTAGGAGCACTTCGAGAGTCTTCCCCGAGTCCCTCCCAGTGCAGGCTGCCGGGGAAAGGCGGGGGTTGGGCTGGAAACGCAGGTAGCATCTAGTGCCTCCCCATGGACATAGGAGGTAATTAGCGGACTTCCCCTTGCGAGGGAACACCTGTGACACCAGGAAGCTGCGTGGAGGGCGGCCCAAAACCTCACCCACACAGTCACCCTTGTTCCGGAATTCTGAGTGTGGGGAGGTTCCGTCTTCTGTCTGCAGCACCCGGGATCTCCTAGGAGCACTTCGAGAGTCTTCCCCGAGTTCCTCCCAGTGCAGGCTGCCGGGGAAAGGCGGGGGTTGTGCTGGAAACGCAGGTAGCATCTAGTGCCTCCCCATGGACAGGGGAGGTATTTAGCGGACTTCCCCTTGCGAGGGAACACCTGTGACACCAGGAAGCTGCGTGGAGGTCGGCCCTAAACCTCCCCCACACAGTCACCCGTGTTCCGGAAATCTGAGTGTGGGGGGGTTCCGTCTTCTGTCTGCAGCACCCGGGATCTCCTAGGAGCCCTTCGAGGGTCTTCCCCGAGTCTCTCCCACCGCCGGCTGCCTGGGAAAGGCGGGGGTTGGGCTGGAAACGCAGGTAGCATCTAGTGCCTCCCCATGGACAGGGGAGGTAATTAGCGGACTTCCGCCTGTCAGGGAACACCTGTGACACCAGGAAGCTGCGTGGAGGGCGGCCCCGAACCTCCCCCACACAGTCAGAAATGTTCCGGAATTCTGAGTGTGGGGAGGTTCCGTCTTCTGTCTGCAGCACCCGGGATCTCCTAGGAGCCCTTCGAGTGTCTCCCCCGAGTCCCTCCCAGTGTGGGTTGCCGGGGAAATTCGGGGGTTGGCCTGGAAACGCAGGTAGCATCTAATGCCTCCCCATGGACAGGGGAGGTAATTAGCGGACTTCCCCTTGCGATGGAACACCTGTGACACCAGGAAGCTGCGTGGAGGGCGGCCCTAAACCTCACCCACACAGTCACCCGTGTTCCGGAATTCTGAGTGTGGGGAGGTTCCGTCTTCTGTCTGCAGCACCCGGGATCTCCTAGGAGACCTTCGAGAATCTTCCCCGAGTCCCTCTCACTGCGGGCTGCCGGGGAAAAGCGGCGGTTGGGCTGGAAACGCGGGTAGCATCTAGTGCCTCACCCTGGACGGGGGAGGTAATTAGCGGACTTCCGCCTGCCAGGGAACACCTGTGACACCAGGAAGCTGCGTGGAGTGCGGCCCCCAACCTCCCCCACACAGTCAGCCGTGTTCCGGAATTCTAAGTGTGGGGAGGTTCCGTCTTCTGTCTGCAGCACCCGGGATCTCCTAGGAGAACTTCAAGTGTCTCCCCCGAGTCCCTCCCATTGCGGGCTGCCAGGGAAATACGGGGGTTGGACTGGAAACGCAGGTAGCATCTAGTGCCTCCCCATGGACAGGGGAGGTAATTAGCGGACTTCCCCTTGCGAGGGAACACCTGTGACACCAGGAAGCTGCGTGGAGGGCGGCCCAAATCCTCCCCCACACAGTCAGAAGTGTTCCGGAATTCTGAGTGTGGGGAGGTTCCGTCTTCTGTCTGCAGCAACCGGGATCTCCTAGGAGCCCTTCGAGGGTCTTCCCCGAGTCCCTCCCACCGCCGGCTGCCTGGGAAAGGCGGGGGTTGGGCTGGAAACGCAGGTAGCATCTAGTGCCTCCCCATGGACAGGGGAGGTAATTAGCGGACTTCCGCCTGTCAGGGAACACCTGTGACACCAGGAAGCTGCGTGGAGGGTGGCCCCGAACCTCCCCCACACAGTCAGAAATGTTCCGGAATTCTGAGTGTGGGGAGGATCCGTCTTCTGTCTGCAGCACCCGGGATCTCCTAGGAGCCCTTCGAGTGTCTCCCCCGAGTCCCTCCCAGTGCGGGTTGCCGGGGAAATTCGGGGGTTGGCCTGGAAACGCAGGTAGCATCTAATGCCTCCCCATGGACAGGGGAGGTAATTAGCGGACTTCCCCTTGCGATGGAACACCTGTGACACCAGGAAGCTGCGTGGAGGGCGGCCCTAAACCTCACCCACACAGTCACCCGTGTTCCGGAATTCTGAGTGTGGGGAGGTTCCGTCTTCTGTCTGCAGCACCCGGGATCTCTTAGGAGACCTTCGAGAATCTTCCCCGAGTCCCTCTCACTGCGGGCTGCCGGGGAAAAGCGGCGGTTGGGCTGGAAACGCGGGTAGCAACTAGTGCCTCCCCCTGGACAGGGGAGGTAATTAGCGGACTTCCGTCTGCCAGGGAACACCTGTGACACCAGGAAGCTGCGTGGAGGGCGGCCCCCAACCTCCCCCACACAGTCAGCCGTGTTCCGGAATTCTAAGTGTGGGGAGGTTCCGTCTTCTGTCTGCAGCACCCGGGATCTCCTAGGAGCACTTCAAGTGTCTCCCCCGAGTCCCTCCCATTGCGGGCTGCCAGGGAAATGCGGGGGTTGGACTGGAAACGCAGGTAGCATCTAGTGCCTCCCCATGGACAGGGGAGGTAATTAGCGGACTTCCCCCTGCCAGGGAAAACCTTTGACACCAGGCAGCTGCGTGGAGGGCGGCCCCGATCCTCGCCCACACAGTCAGCTCTGTTCAGGAATTCTGAGTGTGGGGAGGTTCCGTCTTCTGTCTGCAGCACTCGGGATGTCCTAGGAACACTTCGAGAGTCTTCCCCGAGTCCCTCTCACCGCGGGCTGCCGGGGAAAGGCGGGGGTTGGGCTGGAAACGCAGGTAGAATCTAGTGCCTCCCCATGGACAGGGGAGGTAATTAGCGGACTTCCCCTTGCGAGGGAACACCTGTGACTCCAGGAAGCTGCGTGGAGGGCGGCCCTAAACCTCACCCACACAGTCACCCGTGTTCCGGAATTCTGAGTGTGGGGAGGTTCCGTCTTCTGTCTGCAGCACCCGGGATCTCCTAGGAGCCCTTCGAGTGTATTCCACGAGTCCCTCTCAGTGCGGGCTGCCGGGGAAAGGCAGGGGTTGGGCTGGAAATGCAGGTAGCATCTAGTGCCTCCCCATGGACATAGGAGGTAATTAGCGGACTTCCCCTTGCGAGGGAACACCTGTGACACCAGGAAGCTGCTTGAATGGCGGCCCTAAAACTCCCCCACACAGTCACACGTGTTCCGGAATTCTGAGTGTGGGGAGGTTCCGTCTTCTGTCTGCAGCACCCGGGATCTCCTAGGAGCCCTTCGAGAGCCTTCCCCGAGTCCATCCCAGTGCAGGTTGCCGGGGAAAGGCGGGGGTTGGGCTGGAAAAGCAGGTAGCATCTAGTGCCTCCCCATGGACAGGGGAGGTAATTAGCGGACTTCCCTTGCTAGGGAACACCTGTGACTCCAGGAAGCTGCGTGGAGGGCGGCCTTATACCTCACCCACACTCACCCGTGTTCCGGAATTCTGAGTGTGGGGAGGTTCCGTCATCTCTCTGCAGCACCCGGGATCTCCTAAGAGCCCTTCAAGTGTCTTCCCCGAGTCCCTCCCATTGCCGGCTGCCGGGGAAATGTGGGGTTTGGGCTGGAAACGCATTCAGCATCTAGTGCCTCCCCATGGACAGGGAAGGTAATTAGCGGACTTCCCCTTGCGAGGGAATACTTGTGACTCCAGGAAGCTGCGTGGAGGGCGTCCCTAAACCTCACCCACACTCACCCGTGTTCCGGAATTCTGAGTGTGGGGAGGTTCCGTCTTCTGTCTGCAGCACCCGAGATCTCCTAGGAGCACTTCGAGTGTATTCCACGAGTCCCTCTCAGTGCGGGCTGCCGGGGAAAGGCAGGGGTTGGGCTGGAAATGCAGGTAGCATCTAGTGCCTCCCCATGGACAGGGGAGGTAATTAGCGGACTTCCCCTTGCGAGGGAACACCTGTGACACCAGGAAGCTGCTTGAATGGCGGCCCTAAAACTCCCCCACACAGTCACTCGTGTTCCGGAATTCTGAGTGTGGGGAGTTTCCGTCTTCTGTCTGCAGCACCCGGGATCTCCTAAAAGCCCTTCGAGTGTCTTCCACGAGTCCCTCCCAGTGCGGGCTGCCGGGGAAAGGCGGGGGTTGGGCAGGAAACGCAGGTAGCATCTAGTGCCTCCCCATGGACGGGGGAGGTAATTAGCGGAATTCCCCTTGCGAGGGAACACCTGTGACACCAGGAAGCATAGTGGAGTCGGCCCTAAACCTCACCCACACTCACCCGTGTTCCAGAATTCTGAGTGTGGGGAGGTTCCGTCTTCTGTCTGCAGCACCCGGGATCTCCTAAGAGCTCTTCGAGTGTCTTCCCCGAGTCCCTCCCATTGCGGTCTTCTGGGGAAAGGCGGGGGTTGGGCTGGAAAAGCAGGTAGAATCTAGTGCCTCCCCATGGACAGGGGAGGTAATTAGCGGACTTCACCTTGCGAGGGAACACCTGTGACACCAGGAAGCTGCGTGGAGGGCGGCCCAAAACCTCACCCACAAAGTCACCCTTGTTCCAGAATTTTGAGTGTGGGGAGGTTCCGTCTTCTGTCTGCAGCACCCGGGATCTCCTAGGAGCCCTTCGAGTGTCTTCCCCGAGTCCCTCCCAGTGCGGGCTGCCGGGGAAATGCGGGGGTTGGCCTGGAAACGCAGGTAGCATCTAGTGCCTCCCCATGGACAGGGGAGGTAATTAGCGGACTTCCCCTTGCGAGGGAACACCTGTGACACCAGGAAGCTGCGTGGAGTGTGACCCTAAACCTCCCCCACACAGTCACCCGTGTTCCGGAATTCTGAGGGTGGGGAGGTTCCGTCTTCTGTCTGCAGCACCCAGGATCTCCTAGGAGCCCTTCGAGAGTCTTCCCCGAGTCCCTCCCAGTGCAGGCTGCCGGGGAAAGGCGGGGGTTGGGTTGGAAAAGCAGGTAGCATCTAGTGCCTCCCCATGGACAGGGGAGGTAATTAGCGGACTTCCACTTGCGAGGGAACACCTGTGACACCAGGAAGCTGCGTGGAGGGCGGCCCTAAACCTCACCCACAGAGTTAGCTGTGTTCCGGAATTCTCACTGTGGGGAGGTTCCGTCTTCTGTCTGCAGCACCCGGGATCTCCTAGGAGCCCATCGCGTGTCTTCCACGTTTCCCTCCCATTGCAGGCTGCCGGGGAAAGGCGGGGGATGTGCTGGAAACGCAGGTAGCAACTAGTGCCTCCCCATGGACAGGGGAGGTAATTAGCGGACTTCCCCTTGCGAGGGAACACCTGTGACAACAGGAAGCTGCGTGGAGGGCGGCCCTAAACCTCACCCACACAGTCACCCGTGTTCCGGAATTCGGAGTGTGGGGAGGTTCCGTCTTCTGTCTGCAGCACCCGGGATCTCCTAGGAGCCCTTGGAGTGTCTTCCACGAGTCCCTCTCAGTGCGGGCTGCCGGGGAAAGGCGGGGGTTGGGCTGGAAATGCAGGTAGCATCTAGTGCCTCCCCATGGACAGGGGAGGTAATTAGCGGACTTCCCCTTGCGAGGGAACACCTGTGACACCAGGAAGCTGCGTGGAGGGCGGCCCAAAACCTCACCCACAAAGTCACCCTTGTTCCAGAATTTTGAGTGTGGGGAGGTTCCGTCTTCTGTCTGCAGCACCCGGGATCTCCTAGGAGCCCTTCGACTGTCTTCCCCGAGTCCCTCCCAGTGCGGGCTGCCGGGGAAAGGCGGGGGTTGGCCTGGAAACGCAGGTAGCATCTAGTGCCTCCCCATGGACAGGGGAGGTAATTAGCGGGCTTCCCCTTGCGAGGGAACACCTGTGACACCAGGAAGCTGCGTGGAGTGTGACCCTAAACCTCACCCACACAGTCACCCGTGTTCCGGAATTCTGAGGGTGGGGAGGTTCCGTCTTCTGTCTGCAGCACCCAGGATCTCCTAGGATCCCTTCGAGAGTCTTCCCCGAGTCCCTCCCAGTGCAGGCTGCCGGGGAAAGGCGGGGGTTGGGCTGGAAAAGCAGGTAGCATCTAGTGCCTCCCCATGGACAGGGGAGGTAATTAGCGGACTTCCACTTGCGAGGGAACACCTGTGACACCAGGAAGCTGCGTGGAGGGCGGCCCTAAACCTCACCCACAGAGTTAGCTGTGTTCCGGAATTCTCACTGTGGGGAGGTTCCGTCTTCTGTCTGCAGCACCCGGGATCTCCTAGGAGCCCATCGCGTGTCTTCCACGATTCCCTCCCAGTGCAGGCTGCCGGGGAAAGGCGGGGGATGTGCTGGAAACGCAGGTAGCAACTAGTGCCTCCCCATGGACAGGGAAGGTAATTAGCGGACTTCCCCTTGCGAGGGAACACCTGTGACACCAGGAAGCTGCGTGGAGGGCGGCCCTAAACCTCACCCACACAGTCACCCGTGTTCCGGAATTCGGAGTGTGGGGAGGTTCCGTCTTCTGTCTGCAGCACCGGGGATCTCCTAGGAGCCCTTGGAGTGTCTTCCACGAGTCCCTCTCAGTGCGGGCTGCCGGGGAAACGCGGGGGTTGGGCTGGAAATGCAGGTAGCATCTAGTGCCTCCCCATGGACAGGGGAGGTAATTAGCGGACTTCCCCTTGCGAGGGAACACCTGTGACACCAGGAAGCTGCGTGGAGGGCGGACCTAATCCTCCCCCACACAGTCACACGTGTTCCGGAATTCTGAGTGTGGGGAGGTTCCGTCTTCTGTCTGCAGCACCCGGGATCTCCTAGGAGCCCTTCGCGTGTCTTCCCCGAGTCCCTCCCACTGCGGGCTGCCAGGGAAAGGCGGGGTTTGGGCTGGAAACGCAGGTAGCATCTAGTGCCTCCCTCTGGACAGGGGAGGTAATTAGCGGACTTCCCCCTGCCAGGGAACACCTGTAACACCAGGAAGCTGCTTGGAGGGCGGCCCCGAACATCCCCCACACAGTCAGCCGTGTTCCGGAATTCTGAGTGTGGGGAGGTTCCGTCTTCGGTCTGCAGCACCCGAGATCTCCGAGGAGCCCTTCGAGAGTCTTCCCCGAGTCCCTCCCAGTACGGGGTGCCGGGGAAATGCGGTTGTTGTGCTGGAAACGCAGGTAGCATCTAGTGCCTCCCCATGGACAGGGGAGGTAATTAGCGGACTTCCCCTTGCGAGGGAACACCTGTGACACCAGGAAGCTGCGTGGAGGGCGGCCCTAAACCTCACCCACACAGTCACCCGTGTTCCGGAATTCTGAGTGTGGGGTGGTTCCGTCTTCTGTCTGCAGCACCCGGGATCTCCTAGGAGCCCTTCGAGTGTCTTCCACGAGTCCCTCCCAGTGCGGGCTGCCGGGGAATGGCGGGGGTTGGGCTGGAAACGCAAGTAGAATCTAGTGTCTCCCCATGGACAGGGGAGGTAATTAGCGGACTTCCCCTTGCGAGGGAACACCTCTGACACCAGGAAGCTGCGTGGAGGGCGGCCCTAAACCTCACCCACACTCACCCGTGTTACAGAATTCTGAGTGTGGGGAGGTTCCGTCTTCTGTCTGCAGCACCAGGGATCTCCTAAGAGCCCTTCGAGTGTCTTCCCCGAGTCCCTCCCAGTGCGGGCTGCCGGGGAAAGGCGGGGGTTGGGCTGGAAACGCAGGTAGCATCTAGAGCCTCCCCATGGACAGGGGAGGAAATTAGCGGAATTCCCCTTGCGAGGGAACTCCTGTGACAACAGGAAACTGTGTGGAGGGCGTCCCTAAACCTCACCCACACTCACCCGTGTTCCGGAATTCTGAGTGTGGGGAGGTTCCGTCTTCTGTCTGCAGCACCCGTGATCTCCTAAGAACCCTTCGAGTGTCTTCCCCGAGTCCCTCACAGTGCGGGCTGCCGGGGAAAGGCGGGGGTTGGGCTGGAAACGCAGGTAGCATCTAGTGCCTCCCCATGGACAGGGGAGTTAATTAGCGGACTTCCACTTGCGAGGGAACACCTGTGACACCAGGAAGCTGCGTGGAGGGCGGCCCTAAAACTCACCCACACAGTTAGCTGTGTTCCGGAATTCTGAGTGTGGGGAGGTTCCGTCTTCTGTCTGCAGCACCCGGGATCTCCTAGGAGCCCTTCGAGTGTATTCCACGAGTCCCTCTCAGTGCGGGCTGCCGGGGAAAGGCAGGGGTTGGGCTGGAAATGCAGGTAGCATCTAGTGCCTCCCCATGGACAGGGGAGGTAATTAGCGGACTTCCCCTTGCGAGGGAACACCTGTGACACCAGGAAGCTGCTTGGAGGGCGGCCCTAAACCTCCCCCACACAGTCACTCGTGTTCCGGAATTCTGAGATTGGGGAGGATCCGTCTTGTGTCTGCAGCACCCGGGATCTCCTAGGAGCACTTCGCGTGTCTTCCCCGAGTCCCTCCCACTGCGGGCTGCCAGGGAAATGCGGGGTTTGGGCTGGAAACGCAGGTAGCATCTAGTGCCTCCCCCTGGACAGGGGAGGTAATTAGCGGACTTCCCCCTGCCAGGGAACACCTGTGACACCAGGAAGCTGCGTGGAGTGCGGCCCCGAACCTCCCCCACACAGTCAGCCGTGTTCCGGAATTCTGAGTGTGGGTAGGTTCCGTCTTCGGTCTGCAGCACCCGGGATCTCCTAGGAGCCGTTTGATAGTCTCCCCCGAGTCCCTCCCAGTGCGGGCTGCCGGGGAAAGGCGGGGTTTGGGCTGGAAACGCATTCAGAATCAAGTGCCTCCCCATGGACAGGGGAGGTAATTAACGGACTTCCACTTGCGAGGGAACACCTGTGACACCAGGAAGCTGCGTGGAGGGCGGCCCTAAACCTGACCAACACAGTCACCCGTGTTCCGGAATTCTGAGGGTGGGGAGGTTCCGTCTTCTGTCTGCAGCACCCGGGATCTCCTAGGAGCCCTTCGAGTGTCTTCCACGATTCCCTCCCAATGCGGGCTGCCGGGGAAAGGCAGGGGTTGGGCTGGAAATGCAGGTAGCATCTAGTGCCTCCCCAGAGACAGGGGAGGTAATTAGCGGACTTCCCCTTGCGAGGGAACACCTGTGACACCAGGAAGCTGCGTGGAGGGCGGCCCTAAACCTCACCCACACAGTCACCCGTGTTCCGGAATTCTGAGTGTGGGGAGGTTCCGTCTTCTGTCTGCAGCACCCGGGATCTCCTAGGAGCCCTTCGAGTGTCTTCCCCGAGTCCCTCCCAGTGCGGGCTGCCGGGGAAAAGCGGGGGTTGGGCTGGAAAAGCAGGTAGCATCTAGTGCCTCCCCCTGGACAGGGGAGGTAATTAGCAGACTTCCGCCTGCCTCGGAACACCTGTGACACCAGGAAGCTGCGTGGAGGGCGGGCCCGAACCTCCCCCACACAGTCAGCCGTGTTCCGGAATTCTGAGTGTGGGGAGGTCCCGTCTTCTGTCTGCAGTACCCGGGATCTCCTAGGAGCCCTTCGTGTGTCTTCCCCGAGTCCCTCCCACTGCGAGCTGCCAGGGAAAGGCGGGGTATGGGCTGGAAAAGCAGGTAGCATCTAGTGCCTCCCCCTGGACAGGGGAGGTAATTAGCGGACTTCCCCCTGCCAGGGAAAACCTGTGACACCAGGAAGCTGCGTGGAGGCCGGCCCCGAACCTCCCCCACACAGTCAGCCGTGTTCCGGAATTCTGAGTGTCGGGAGGTTCCGTCTTGTGTCTGCACCACCCGGGATCTCCTAGGAGCCCTTCGAGTGTCTTCCACGAGTCCCTCACAGTGCGGGCTGCCGGGGAAAGGCGGGGGTTGGGCTGGAAACGCAGGTAGCATCTAGTGCCTCCTCATGGACAGTGGAGGTAATTAGCGGACTTCCCCTTGCGAGGAAACACCTGTGACTCCAGGAATCTGCGTGGAGGGCGTCCCTAAACCTCACCCACACTCACCCGTGTTCCGGAATTCTGAGTGTGGCGAGGTTCCGTCTTCTGTCTGCAGCACCCTGGATCTCCTAAGAGCCCTTCGAGTGTCTTCCCCGAGTCCCTCCCAGTGCGGGCTGCCGGGGAAATGCGGGGGTTGGGCTGGAAACGCAGGTAGCATCTAGTGCCTCCCCATGGACAGGGGAGGTAATTAGCGGACTTCCCCTTGCGAGGGAATAACTGTGACAACAGGAAACTGCGTGTAGGGCGGCCCTAAACCTCACCCACACTCACCCGTGTTCCAGAATTCTGAGTGCGGGGAGGTTCCGTCTTCTGTCTGCAGCACCCGTGATCTCCTAGGAGCACTTCGAGTGTCTTCCACGAGTCCCTTCCAGTGCGGGCTGCCGGGGAAAAGCGGGGGTTTGGCTGGAAAATCAGGTAGCATCTAGTGCTTCCCCTATACAGGGGAGGTAATTAGAGGACTTCCGCCTGCCAGGGAACACCTGTGAAACCAGGAAGCTGCGTGTAGGGCGGCGCTAAACCTCACCCACACAGTCACCCGTGTTCCGGAATTCTGAGTGTGGGGAGGTTCCGTCTTCTGTCTGCAGCACCCGGGATCTCCTAGGAGCCCTTCGAGAGTCTTCCCCGAGTCCCTCCCAGTGTAGGCTGCCGGGGAAATGCGGGGGTTGGGCTGGAAAGGCAGGTAGCATCTAGTGCCTCCCCATGGACAGGGGAGGTAATTAGCGGACTTCCCCTTGCGAGGGAACACCTGTGACACCAGGAAGCTGCGTGGAGGGCGGCCCTAAACCTCACCCACACAGTCAGCCGTGTTCCGGAATTCTGAGTGTGGGGAGGTTCCGTCTTCTGTCTGCAGCACCCGGGATCTCCTAGGAGCCCTTCGAGAGTCTTCCCCGAGTCCCTACCAGTGAAGGCTGCCGGGGAAAGGCGGGGGTTGTGCTGGAAACGCAGGTAGCATCTAGTGCCTCCCCATGGACAGGGGAGGTAATTAGCGGACTTCCACTTGCGAGGCAACACCTGTGACACCAGGAAGCTGCGTGGAGGGCGGCCCTAAACCTCACCCACACAGTCACCCGTGTTCCGGAATTCTGAGGGTGGGGAGGTTCCGTCTTCTGACTGCAGCACCCGGGATCTCCTAGGAGCCCTTCGAGTGTCTTCCACGATTCCCTCCCAATGCAGCCTACCGGGGAAAGGCAGGGGTTGGGCTGGAAACGCAGGTAGCATCTAGTGCCTCCCCAGAGACAGGGGAGGTAATTAGCGGACTTCCCCTTGCGAGGGAACACCTGTGACACCAGGAAGCTGCGTGGAGGGCGGCCCTAAACCTCACCCACACAGTCACCCGTGTTCCGGAATTCTGAGTGTCGGGAGGTTCCGTCTTCTGTCTGCACCACCCGGGATCTCCTAGGAGCCCTTCGAGTGTCTTCCACGAGTCCCTCCCAGTGCGGGCTGCCGGGGAAAGGCGGGGGTTGGGCTGGAAACGCAGGTAGCATCTAGTGCCTCCCCATGGACAGGGGAGGTAATTAGCGGACTTCCCCTTGCGAGGGAATACCTGTGACACCAGGAAGCTGCGTGTAGGGCGGCCCTAAACCTCACCCACACTCACCCGTGTTCCAGAATTCTGAGTGCGGGGAGGTTCCGTCTTCTGTCTGCAGCACCCGGGATCTCCTAAGAGCACTTCGAGTGTCTTCCACGAGTCCCTTCCACTGCGGGCTGCCGGGGAAAAGCGGGGGTTGGGCTGGAAAAGCAGGTAGCATCTAGTGCTTCCCCTATACAGGGGAGGTAATTAGCGGACTTCCGCCTGCCAGGGAACACCTGTGACACCAGGAAGCTGCGTGGAGGGCGGCCCCGAACCTCCCCCACAAAGTCACCCGTGTTCCGGAATTCTGAGGGTGGGGAGGTTCCGTCTTCTGTCTGCAGCACCCGGGATCTCCTAGGAGCCCTTCGAGTGTCTTCCCCGAGTCCCTCCCAGTGCGGGCTGCCGGGGAAAGGCGGGGGTTGGCCTGGAAAAGCAGGTAGCATCTAGTGCCTCCCCATGGACAGGGGAGGTAATTAGCGTACTTCCCCTTGCGAGGGAACACCTGTGACACCAGGAAGCTGCGTGGAGGGTGGCCCTAAACCTCACCCA
The DNA here is from genome assembly GCF_048773025.1 of Camelus bactrianus. Classification (NCBI taxonomy): domain Eukaryota; kingdom Metazoa; phylum Chordata; class Mammalia; order Artiodactyla; family Camelidae; genus Camelus; species Camelus bactrianus. The sequence goes on from NW_027413968.1 coordinate 185,153, forward strand.
CACAGTCACCCGTGTTCCGGAATTCTGAGGGTGGGGAGTTTCCGTCTTCTGTCTTCAGCACCCGGTATCTCTTAGGAGCCCTTCGAGAGTCTTCCCCGAGTCCCTCACATTGTAGGCTGCCGGGGAAATGCGGGGGTTGCGCTGGAAACGCAGGTAGCATCTAGTGCCTCCCCATGGACAGGGGAGGTAATTAGCGGACTTCCCCTTGCGAGGGAACACCTGTGACCCCAGGAAGCTGCGTGGAGGGCGGCCCTAAACCTCACCCACACAGTCACACGTGTTCCGGAATTCTGAGTGTGGGGAGGTTCCGTCTTCAGTCTGCAGCACCCGGGATCTCCTAGGAGCCCTTCGAGAGTCTTCCCCGAGTCCCTCCCAGTGCAGGCTGCCGGGGAAAGGCCGGGGTTGGGCTGGAAACGCAGGTAGCATCTAGTGCCTCCCCATGGACAGGGGAGGTAATTAGCGGACTTCCCCTTGCGAGGGAACACCTGAGACACCAGGAAGCTGCGTGGAGGGCGGCCCAGAACCTCCCCCACACAGTCAGAAGTGTTCCGGAATTCTGAGTGTGGGGAGGTTCCGTCTTCTGTCTGCAGCACCCGGGATTTCCTAGGAGCCCTTCGAGGGTCTTCCCCGAGTCCCTCCCACCGCGGGCTGCCTGGGAAAGGTGGGGGGTTGGCTGGAAAAGCAGGTAGCATCTAGTGCCTCCCCATGGACAGGGGAGGTAATTAGCGGACTTCCGCCTGTCAGGGAACACCTGTGACACCAGGAAGCTGCGTGGAGGGCGGCCCCGCACCTCCCCCACACAGACAGCCGTGTTCCGGAATTCTGATTGTGGGGAGGTTCCGTCTTCTGTCTTCAGCACCCGGGATCTCCTAGGAGCACTTCCAGAGTCTTCCCCGAGTCCCTCCCAGTGCAGGCTGCCGGGGAAAGGCGGGGGTTGGGCTGGAAACGCAGGTAGCATCTAGTGCCTCCCCATGGACAGAGGAGGTAATTAGCGGACTTCCCCTTGCGAGGGAACACCTGTGACACCAGGAAGCTGCGTGGAGGGCGGCCCATAACCTCACCCACACAGTGACCCGTGTTCCGGTATTCTGAGTGTGGGGAGGTTCCGTCTTCTGTCTGCAGCACCCGGGATCTCCTAGGAGCACTTCGAGAGTCTTCCCCGAGTCCCTCCCAGTGCAGGCTGCCGGGGAAAGGCGGGGGTTGGGCTGGAAACGCAGGTAGCATCTAGTGCCTCCCCATGGACAGGGGAGGTATTTAGCGGACTTCCCCTTGCGAGGGAACACCTGTGACACCAGGAAGCTGCGTGGAGGGCGGCCCTAAACCTCACCCACACAGTCACCCGTGTTCCGGAATTCTGAGTGTGGGGAGGTTCCGTCTTCTGTCTGCAGCACCCGGGATCTCCTAGGAGCCCTTCGAGTGTCTTCCACGAGTCCCTCCCAGTGCGGGCTGCCGGGGAAAGGCGGAGGTTTGGCTGGAAACGCAGGTAGCATCTAGTGCCTCCCCAAGGACAGGGGAGGTAATTAGCGGAATTCCTCTTGCGAGGGAACACCTGTGACTCCAGGAATCTGCGTGGTGGGCGTCCCTAAACCTCACCCACACTCACCCGTGTTCCGGAATTCTGAGTGTGGGGAGGTTCCGTCTTCTGTCTGAAGCACCCGGGATCTCCTAGTAGCCCTTCGAGGGTCTTCCCCGAGTCCCTCCCACCGCCGGCTGCCTGGGAAAGGCGGGGGTTGGGCTGGAAACGCAGGTAGCATCTAGTGCCTCCCCATGGACAGGGGAGGTAATTAGCGGACTTCCGCCTGTCAGGGAACACCTGTGACACCAGGAAGCTGCGTGGAGGGCGGCCCCGAACCTCCCCCACACAGTCAGAAATGTTCCGGAATTCTGAGTGTGGGGAGGTTCCGTCTTCTGTCTGCAGCACCCGGGATCTCCTAGGAGCCCTTCGAGTGTCTCCCCCGAGTCCCTCCCAGTGCGGGTTGCCGGGGAAATTCGGGGGTTAGCCTGGAAACGCAGGTAGCATCTAGTGCCTCCCCCTGGACGGGGGAGGTAATTAGCGGACTTCCGCCTGCCAGGGAACACCTGTGACACCAGGAAGCTGCGTGGAGGGCGGCCCCCAACCTCCCCCACACAGTCAGCCGTGTTCCGGAATTCTAAGTGTGGGGAGGTTCCGTCTTCTGTCTGCAGCACCCGGGATCTCCTAGGAGCACTTCAAGTGTCTCCCCCGAGTCCCTCCCATTGCGGGCTGCCAGGGAAATGCGGGGGTTGGACTGGAAACGCAGGTAGCATCTAGTGCCTCCCCATGGACAGGGGAGGTAATTAGCGGACTTCCCCTTGCGAGGGAACACCTGTGACACCAGGAAGCTGCGTGGAGGGCGGCCCAAATCCTCCCCCACACAGTCAGAAGTGTTCCGGAATTCTGAGTGTGGGGAGGTTCCGTCTCCTGTCCGCAGCACCCGGGATCTCCTAGGAGCCCTTCGATGGTCTTCCCCGAGTCCCTCCCACCGCGGGCTGCATGGGAAAGGCGGGGGTTGGGCTGGAAACGCAGGTAGCATCTAGTGCCTCCCCATGGACAGGGGAGGTAATTAGCGGACTTCCGTCTGTCAGGGAACACCTGTGACACCAGGAAGCTGCGTGGAGGCGGCCCCGAACCTCCCCCACACAGTCAGAAATGTTCCGGAATTCTGAGTGTGGGGAGGTTCCGTCTTCTGTCTGCAGCACCCGGGATCTCCTAGGAGCCCTTCGAGTGTCTCCCCCGAGTCCCTCCCAGTGCGGGTTGCCGGGGAAATTCGGGGGTTGGCCTGGAAACGCAGGTAGCATCTAATGCCTCCCCTTAGACAGGGGAGGTAATTAGCGGACTTCCCCTTGCGATGGAACACCTGTGACACCAGGAAGCTGCGTGGAGGGCGGCCCTAAACCTCACCCACACAGTCACCCGTGTTCCGGATTTCTGAGTGTGGGGAGGTTCCGTCTTCTGTCTGCAGCACCCGGGATCTCTTAGGAGACCTTCGAGAATCTTCCCCGAGTCCCTCTCACTGCGGGCTGCCGGGGAAAAGCGGCGGTTGGGCTGGAAACGCGGGTAGCATCTAGTGCCTCCCCCTGGACAGGGGAGGTAATTAGCGGACTTCCGCCTGCCAGGGAACACCTGTGACACCAGGAAGCTGCGTGGAGGGCGGCCCCCAACCTCCCCCACACAGTCAGCCGTGTTCCGGAATTCTAAGTGTGGGGAGGTTCCGTCTTCTGTCTGCAGCACCCGGGATCTCCTAGGAGCACTTCAAGTGTCTCCCCCGAGTCCCTCCCATTGCGGGCTGCCAGGGAAATGCGGGGGTTGGACTGGAAACGCAGGTAGCATCTAGTGCCTCCCCATGGACAGGGGAGGTAATTAGCGGACTTCCCCTTGCGAGGGAACACCTGTGACACCAGGAAGCTGCTTGGAGGGCGGCCCAAAACCTCCCCCACACAGTCAGAAGTGTTCCGGAATTCTGAGTGTGGGGAGGTTCCGTCTTCTGTCTGCAGCACCCGGGATCTCCTAGGAGCCCTTCGAGGGTCTTCCCCGAGTCCCTCCCACCGCGGGCTGCATGGGAAAGGCGGGGGTTGGGCTGGAAACGCAGGTAGCATCTAGTGCCTCCTCCTGGACAGGGGAGGTAATTAGCGGACTTCCGTCTGTCAGGGAACACCTGTGACACCAGGAAGCTGCGTGGAGGCGGCCCCGAACCTCCCCCACACAGTCAGAAATGTTCCGGAATTCTGAGTGTGGGGAGGTTCCGTCTTCTGTCTGCAGCACCCGGGATCTCCTAGGAGCCCTTCGAGTGTCTCCCCCGAGTCCCTCCCATTGCGGGCTGCCTGGGAAAGGCGGGGGTTGGGCTGGAAACGCAGGTAGCATCTAGTGCCTCCCCATGGACAGGGGAGGTAAGTAGCGGACTTCCCCTTGCGAGGGAACACCTGTCACACCAGGAAGCTGCGTGGAGGGCGGCCCTAAACCTCACCCACACAGTCACCCGTGTTCCGGATTCTGAGTGTGGGGAGTTTCCGTCTTCTGTCTGCAGCTCCCGGGATCTCCTAGGAGCCCTTGAGAGTCTTCCCCGAGTCCCTCTCACTGCGGGCTGCCGGGGAAAAGCGGGGGTTGGGCTGGAAACGCAGGTAGCATCTAGAGCCTCCTCCTGGACAGGGGAGGTAATTAGCGGACTTCCCCCTGCCAGGGAAAGCCTGTGACACCAGGCAGCTGCGTGGAGGGCGGCCCCGAACCTCGCCCACACAGTCAGCCGTGTTCCGGAATTCTGAGTGTGGGGAGGTTCCGTCTTCTGTCTGCAGCACCCGGGATCTCCTAGGAGCCCTTCGAGAGTCTTCCCCGAGTCCCTCTCACTGCGGGTTTCCGGAGAAAGGCGGGGGTTGGGCTGGAAACGCAGGTAGCATCTAGTGCCTCCCCCTGGACAGGGGAGGTAATTAGCGGACTTAAGCCTGTCAGGGAACACCTGTGACACCAGGAAGCTGCGTGGAGGTGACCCCGAACCTCCCCCACACAGTCAGCCGTGTTCCGGAATTCTGAGTGTGGGGAGGTTTCGTCTTCTGTCTGCAGCACCCGGGATCTCCTAGGAGCCCTTCGAGTTTCTCCCCCGAGTCCCTCCCAGTGCGGGCTGCCGGGGAAATGCGGGGTTGGGCTGGAAACGCAGGTAGCATCTAGTGCCTCCCCATGGACAGAGGAGGTAATTAGCGGACTTCCCCTTGCGAGGGAACACCTGTCACACCAGGAAGCTGCGTGGAGGGCTGCCCTAAACCTCACGCACACAGTCACCCGTGTTCCGGATTCTGAGTGTGGGGAGTTTCCGTCTTCTGTCTGCAGCTCCCGGGATCTCCTAGGAGCCCTTGAGAGTCTTCCCCGAGTCCCTCTCACTGCGGGCTGCCGGGGAAAAGCGGGGGTTGGGCTGGAAACGCAGGTAGCATCTAGTGCCTCCTCCTGGACTGGGGAGGTAATTAGCTGACTTCCCCCTGCCAGGGAAAACCTTTGACACCAGGCAGCTGCGTGGAGGGCGGCCCCGATCCTCGCCCACACAGTCAGCTCTGTTCAGGAATTCTGAGTTGGGGAGGTTCCGTCTTCTGTCTGCAGCACTCGGGATGTCCTAGGAACCCTTCGAGAGTCTTCCCCGAGTCCCTCTCACCGCGGGCTGCCGGGGAAAGGCGGGGGTTGGGCTGGAAAAGCAGGTAGCATCTAGTGCCTCCCCATGGACAGGGGAGGTAATTAGCTGACTTCCCCCTGCCAGGGAAAACCTTTGACACCAGGCAGCTGCGTGGAGGGCGGCCCCGAACCTCCCCCACACAGTCAGCCGTGTTCCGGAATTCTGAGTGTGGGGAGGTACCGTCTTCGGTCTGCAGCACCCGGGATCTCCTAGGAGCCCATCGAAAGTCTTCCGCGAGTCCCTCCCAGTACGGGCTCCCGGGGAATGGCAGGGGTTGGGCTGGAAACGCAGGTAGCATCTAGTGCCTCTCCATGGACAGGGGAGGTAATTAGCGGACTTCCCCTTGCGATGGAACACCTGTGACACCAGGAAGCTGCGTGGAGGGCGGCCCCGAACCTCCCCCACACAGTCAGACTTGTTCCGGAATTCTGAGTGTGGGAAGGTTCCGTCTTCTGTCTGCAGCACCCGGGATCTCCTAGGAGCCCTTCGATAGTCTTCCCCGAGTCCCTCCCAGTAGGGGCTGCCAGGGAAAAGCGGGGGTTGGGCTGGAAAAGCAGGTAGCATCTAGTGCCTCCCCATGGACAGGGGAGGTAATTAGCGGACTTCCACTTGCGAGGGAACACCTGTGACACCAGGAAGCTGCGTGGAGGGCGGCCATAAACCTCACCCACACAGTTAGCTGTGTTCCGGAATTCTCAGTGTGGGGAGGTTCCGTCTTCTGTCTGCAGCACCCGGGATCTCCTAGGAGCCCTTCGCGTGTCTTCCCCGAGTCCCTCCCAGTGCAGGCTGCCGGGGAAAGGCGGGGGATGTGCTGGAAAAGCAGGTAGCATCTAGTGCCTCCCCATGGACAGGGGAGGTAATTAGCGGACTTCCCCTTGCGAGGGAACACCTGTGACACCAGGAAGCTGCGTGGAGGTCGGCCCTAAACCTCACCCACACAGTCACACGTGTTCCGGAATTCTCAGTGTGGGGAGGTTCCGTCTTCTCTCTGCAGCACCCGGGATCTCCTAGGAGCACTTCAAGTGTCTCCCCCGAGTCCCTCCCAGTGCGGGCTGCCGGGGAAATGCGGGTGTTGGGCTGGAAACGCAGGTAGCATCTAGTGCCTCCCCCTGGACAGGGGAGGTAATTAGCGGACTTCCGCCTGCCAGGGAACACCTGTGACACCAGGCAGCTGCGTGGAGGGCGGCCCCGAACCTCCCCCACACAGTCAGCCGTGTTCCGGAATTCTCAGTGTGGGGAGGTTACGTCTTCTGTCTGCAGCACCCGGGATCTCCTAGGAGCCCTTCGAGGGTCTTCCCCGAGTCCCGCCCACCGCCGGCTGCCTGGGAAAAGCGGGGGTTGGGCTGGAAACGCAGGTAGCATCTAGTGCCTCCCCCTGGACAGGGGAGGTATTTAGCGGAATTCCCCCTGTCAGGGAAAACCTTTGACACAAGGCAGCTGCGTGGAGGGCGGCCCCGATCCTCGCCCACACAGTCAGCTCTGTTCCGGAATTCTGAGTGTGGGGAGGTTCCGTCATCTGTCTGCAGCACCCGGGATCTCCTAGGAGCCCTTCGAGTGTCTCCCCCGAGTCCCTCCCATTGCGGGCTGCCTGGGAAAGGCGGGGGTTGGGCTGGAAACGCAGGTAACATCTAGTGCCTCCCCATGGACAGGGGAGGTCACTAGCGGACTTCCCCTTGCGAGGGAACACCTGTGACACCAGGAAGCTGCGTGGAGGGCGGCCCTAAACCTCCCCCACACAGTCACCCGTGTTCCGGAATTGTGAGTGTGGGGAGGTTCCGTCTTCTGTCTGCAGCACTCGGGATGTCCTAGGAACCCATCGAGAGTCTTCCCCGAGTCCCTCCCACTGCGGGCTGCCGGGGAAAAGCGGCGGTTTGGCTGGAAACGCAGGTAGCATCTAATGCCTCCCCATGGACAGTGGAGGTAATTAGAGAACTTCCGCCTGCCAGGGAACACCTGTGACACCAGGAAGCTTCGTGGAGTTCGGCCCCGAACCTCCCCCACACAGTCAGCCGTGTTCCGGAATTCTCAGTGTGGGGAGGTTCCGTCTTCTGTCTGCAGCACCCGGGATCTCCTAGGAGCCTTTCGAGTGTCTCCCCCGAGTCCCTCCCAATGCGGGCTTCCAGGGAAAGGCGGGGGTTGGGCTGGAAACGCAGGTAGCATCTAGTGCCTCCCGATGGACAGGGGAGGTAGTTAGCGGACTTCCCCTTGCGAGGGAACACCTGAGACACCAGGAAGCTGAGTGGAGGGCGGCCCTAAACCTCCCCTACACAGTCACCCGTGTTCCGGAATTCTGAGTGTGGGGAGGTTCCGTCTTCTGTCTGCAGCACCCGGGATCTCCTAGGAGCCCTTCGAGGGTCTTCCCCGAGTCCGTCCCACCGCGGGCTGCCTGGGAAAGGCGGGGGTTGGGCTGGAAACGCAGGTAGCATCTAGTGCCTCCCCCTGGACAGGGGAGGTAATTAGCGGACTTCCCCCTGCCAGGGAAAACCTGTGACACCAGGAAGCTGCGTGGAGTTCGGCCCCGAACCTCCCCCACACAGTCAGCCGTGTTCCGGAATTCTGAGTGTGGGGAGGTTCCGTCTTCGGTCTGCAGCACCCGGGATCTCCTAGGAGCCCTTTGAAAGTCTCCCCCGAGTCCCTCCCAGTGCGGGCTGCCGGGGAAAGGCGGGGTTTGGGCTGGAAACGCATTCAGCATCTAGTGCCTCCCCATGGACAGGGGAGGTAATTAGCGGACTTCCCCTTGCGAGGGAACACCTGTGACACCAGGAACCTGGGTGGAGGGCGTCCCTAAACCTCACCCACACTCACCCGTGTTCCGGAATTCTGAGTGTGGGTAGGTTCCGTCTACTGTCTGCACCACCCGGGATCTCCTAGGAGCCCTTCGAGAGTCTTCCCTGAGTCCCTACCAGTGCATTCTGCCCGGGAAAGGCGGGGGTTGGGCTGGAAAAGTAGGTAGAATCTAGTGCCTCCCCATGGACAGGGGAGGTAATTAGCGGACTTCCCCTTGTGAGGGAACACCTGTGACACCAGGAAGATGCGTGGAGGGCGGCCCTAAACCTCACCCACACAGTCACCCGTGTTCCGGAATTCTGAGTGTGGGGAGGTTCTGTCTTCGGTCTGCAGCACCCGGGATCTCCTAGGAGCCCTTCGAGTGTCTTCCACGAGTCCCTCACAGTGCGGGCTGCCGGGGAAAGGCGGGGGTTGGGCTGGAAACGCAGGTAGCATCTAGTGCCTCCCCATGGACAGGGGAGGTAATTAGCGGACTTCCCCTTGCGAGGGAACACCTGTGACACCAGGAAGCTGCGTGGAGGGCGGCCCTAAACCTCACCCACACAGTCACCATTGTTCCGGAACTCTGAGTGTGGGGAGGTTCCGTCTTCTGTCTGCAGCACCCGGGATCTACTAGGAGCCCTTTAAGTGTCTTCCACGAGTCCCTCACAGAGCGGGCTGCCGGGGAAAGTCGGGGGTTGGGCTGGAAACGCAGGTAGCATCTAGTGCCTCCCCATGGACAGGGGAGGTAATTAGCGGACTTCCCCTTCCGAGGGAACACCTGTGACACCAGGAAGCTGCGTGGAGGGTGGCCCTAAACCTCACCCACACAGTCACACGTGTTCCGGAATTCTGAGGGTGGGGAGGTTCCGTCTTCGGTCTGCAGCACCCAGGATCTCCTAGGAGCCCTTCGAGAGTCTTCCCCGAGTCCCTCCCAGTGAAGGCTGCCGGGGAAAGGCGGGGGTTGGGCTGGAAAAGCAGGTAGCATCTAGTGCCTCCCCATGGACAGGGGAGGTAATTAGCGGACTTCCTCCTGCCAGGGAACACCTGTGACACCAGGAAGCTGCGTGGAGTGCGGCCCCGAACCTCCCCCACACAGTCAGCCGTGTTCCGGAATTCTGAGTGTGGGTAGTTTCCGTCTTCGGTCTGCAGCACCCGGGATCTCCTAGGAGCCCTTCGAGTGTCTTCCCCGTGTCCCTCCCATTGCGGGCTGCCGGGGAAAGGCAGGGGTTGGGCTGGAAACGCAGGTAGCATCTAGTGCCTCCCCATGGACAGGGGAGGTAATTAGCGGACTTCCCCTTGCAAGGGAACACCTGTGACACCAGGAAGCTGCGTGGAGGGCGGCCATAAACCTCTCCCACACAGTCACCCGTGTTCCGGAATTCTGAGTGTGGGGAGGTTCCGTCTTCTGTCTGCAGCACCCGGGACCTCCTAGGAGCCCTTTGAGAGTCTCCCCCGAGTCCCTCCCAGTGCGGGCTGCCGGGGAAATGCGGGGGATGGGCTGGAAAAGCAGGTAGCATCTAGTGCCTCCCCATGGACAGGGGAGGTAATTAGCGGACTTCCGCCTGCCAGGGAACACCTGTGACACCAGGAAGCTGCGTGGAGGGCGGCCCCGAACCTCCCCCACACAGTCAGCCGTGTTCCGGAATTCTGAGTGTGGGGAGGTTCCGTCTTCGGTCTGCAGCACCCAGGATCTCCTAGGAGCCCTTTGAGAGTCTCCCCCGAGTCCCTCCCAGTGCGGGCTGCCGGGGAAAGGCGGGGTTTGGGCTGGAAACGCATTCAGCATCTAGTGCCTCCCCATGGACAGGGGAGGTAATTAGCGGACTTCCCCTTGCGAGGGAACACCTGTGACACCAGGAAGCTGGGTGGAGGGCGTCCCTAAACCTCACCCACACTCACCCGTGATCCGGAATTCTGAGTGTGGGTAGGTTCCGTCTTCTGTCTGCACCACCCGGGATCTCCTAGGAGCCCTTTGAGAGTCTTCCCCGAGTCTCTACAAGTGCATTCTGCCCGGGAAAGGCGGGGGTTGGGCTGGAAAAATAGGTAGCATCTAGTGCCTCCCCATGGACAGGGGAGGTAATTAGCGGAATTCCCCTTCCGAGGGAACACCTGTGACACCAGGAAGCTGCGTGGAGGGTGGCCCTAAACCTCACCCACACAGTCACCCTTGTTCCGGAATTCTGAGGGTGGGGAGGTTCCGTCTTCTGTCTGCAGCACCCAGGATCTCCTAGGAGCCCTTCGAGAGTCTTCCCCGAGTCCCTCCCAGTGAAGGCTGCCGGGGAAAGGCGGGGGTTGGGCTGGAAAAGCAGGTAGCATCTAGTGCCTCCCCATGGACAGGGGAGGTAATTAGCGGACTTCCCCCTGCCAGGGAACACCTGTGACACCAGGAAGCTCGTGGAGGGCGGCCCCGAACCTCCCCCACACAGTCAGCCGTGTTCCGGAATTCTGAGTGTTGGTAGGTTCCGTCTTCGGTCTGCAGCACCCGGGATCTCCTAGGAGCCATTTGAGAGTCTCCCCCGAGTCCCTCCCTTTGCGGGCTTCCGGGGAAAGGCAGCGGTTGGGCTGGAAACGCAGGTAGCATCTAGTGCCTCCCCATGGACAGGGGAGGTAATTAGCCGACTTCCCCTTGCGAGGGAACACCTGTGACACCAGGAAGCTGCGTGAAGGGCAGCCATAAACCTCACCCACACAGTCACCCGTGTTCCGGAATTCTGAGTGTGGGGAGGTTCCGTCTTCTGTCTGCAGCACCCGGGACCTCCTAGGAGCCCTTTGAGAGTCTCCCCCGAGTCCCTCCCAGTGCGGGCTGCCGGGGAAAAGCGGGGGTTGGGCTGGAAAAGCAGGTAGCATCTAGTGCCTCCCCCTGGACAGGGGAGGTAATTAGCAGACTTCCCCCTGCCAGGGAACACCTGTGACCCTAGGAAGCTGCGTGGAGGGCGGACCTAAACCTCACCCACACAGTCACCCGTGTTCCGGAATTCTGAGTGTGGGGAGGTTCCGTCTTCTGTCTGCAGCACCCGGGATCTCCTAGGAGCCCTTCGAGTGTCTTCCACGAGTCCCTCATAGTGCGGGCTGCCGGGGAAAGGCGGGGGTTGAGCTGGAAATGCAGGTAGCATCTAGTGCCTCCCCCTGGACATGGGAGGTAATTAGCGGAATTCCCCCTGCCAGGGAAAACCTGTGACACCAGGCAGCTGCGTGGAGGGCGGCCCCAAACCTCCCCCACACAGTCAGCCGTGTTCTGGAATTCTGATTATGGGGAGGTTCCGTCTTCTGTCTGCAGCACCCGGGATCTTCTAGGAGCCCTTTGCGTGTCTTCCCCGAGTCCCTCCCAGTGCGGGCTGCCGGGGGAAGGCTGGGGTTGGGCTGGAAATACAGGTAGCATCTGGTGCCTCCACCTGGACAGGGTAAGAATTTAGCGGAATTCCCAATGCCAGGGAACACCTGTGAAACCAGGCAGCTGCTTGGAGGGTGGCCCCAAAACTCCCCCATACAGTCAGCCGTGTTCCGGAATACTGAGTGTGGGAAGGTTCCGTCTTCTGTCTGCAGCACCTGGGATCTCCTAGGAGCCCTTCGCGATTTTTCCCGGGTCCCCCCTATTGCGGGCTTCCGGGGAAAAGCGGGGGGTGGGCTGGAAATGCAGGTAGCATCTAGTGCCTCTCACTGCACAGGGGAGGTTTTTAGCGGACTTCCTCCTGCCACGGAACACCTGTGACACCAGGCAGCTGCGTGGAGGGCGGCCCAAATCTCTCCCACACAGTCAGCCGTGTTCCGGAATTCTGAGTCTGTGGAGGTTCCGTCATCTCTATGCAGCACCCGGGATCTCCTAGGAGCCCATTGCATGATTTCCCAGAGTGCCTCCCGGTTAGTGCTGCCGGGCAAAGGCGGGGGTTGGGCTGGAAATGCAGGTAGCATCTAGTGACTCCCCCTGGAATGGGAGGTAATTAGCAGAATTCACCCTGCCAGGGAACACCTGTGACACCAAACACCTGCGTGGAGGTCGGCCCCAAACCTCCCAAACACAGTCAGCCGTGTTCCGGAATTCTGAGTGTGGGGAGGTTCCGTCTTCTCTCTGCAGCACCCGGGATCTCCTAGGAGCCCTTAGCGTGTTTTCCCGATTCTTTCCCCGTGCGGGCTGCAGGGGAAATGCGGGGGTTGGCCTGGAAATGCAGGTAAAATCTAGTGCCTCCCCCTGGAGAGGGGAGGAAATTAGCCGACTTCCCCCTGCCAGGGAACACGTGTGACACCAGGCAGCTGCGTGGGTGTTGTCCCCAGTCCTCCCCCACACAGTCAGCCGTGTTCCGGAATTCTAAGATTAGGGAGGTTCCGTCTTCTGTCTGCAGAACCCGGGATCCCCTAGGAGCACTTCGCTTGTCTTCCCCGAGTCCCTCCCACTGTGGGCTGCCGGGGAAAGGCGGGGGTTGAGCTGAAAAAACAGGTAGCATCTAGTGCCTCCCCCTGGAAGGGGAGGTAATTAGCAGAATTCACCCTGCCAGGGAACACCTGTGACACCAAGCAGCTGCGTGGAGGGCGGCCCCAAACCTCCCAAACACAGTCAGCCGAGTTCCGGAATTCTGAGTGTGGGGAGGTTCCGTCTTCTCTCTGCAGCACCCGGGATCTCCTAGGAGCCCTTAGCGTGTTTTCCCGATTCTTTCCCCGTGCGGGCTGCAGGGGAAATGCGGGGGTTGGCCTGGAAATGCAGGTAAAATCTAGTGCCTCCCCCTGGAGAGGGGAGGAAATTAGCCGACTTCCCCCTGCCAGGGAACACGTGTGACACCAGGCAGCTGCGTGGATGTTGTCCCCAAACCTCCCCCACACAGTCAGCCGTGTTCCGGAATTCTAAGATTAGGGAGGTTCCGTCTTCTGTCTGCAGAACCCGGGATCCCCTAGGAGCACTTCGCTTGTCTTCACCGAGTCCCTCCCAGTGCGGGCTGCCAGGGAAAGGCGGGGGTTGGGCTGGAAATGCAGGTAGACTCTAGTGCCTCCCCCTGACAGTGGAGGTAGTTAGCGGAATTCCCCCTGTCAGTGAACATCTGTGACACCAGTCACCTGCGTGGAGGGGACCCCAAACCTCGCCCACACAGTCAGCCGTTTTCCAGAATTCTGAGTGTGGGGAGATTCCGTCATCTTATGCAGCACCCGGGATCACCTAGGAGCCCTTCGCGTGTCTTCCCCGAGTGCCTCCCAATGTGGGCTGCCGGGGAATTGCGGGGGTTGTGCTGGAAATGCAGGTAGCATCTAGTGCCTCCCCCTGGACAGGGGAGGTAATTAGCGGACTTCCCCCTGCCAGGGAACACCTGTGACACCAGTCAGCTGCATGGAGGGCCGCCCAGATCTCCCCCACACAGTAAGATTTATTCCGGAATTCTGAGTGTGGGGAGGTTCCGTCTTCTGTCTGCAGCACCCGGGATCTTCTAGGAGCCCTTTGCGTGTCTTCCCCGAGTCCCTCCCAGTGCGGGTTGCCGGGGGAAGGCTGGGGTTGGGCTGGAAATACAGGTAGCATCTGTGCCTCCACCTGGACAGGGTAAGAATTTAGCGGAATTCCCCCTGCCAGGGAACACCTGTGAAACCAGGCAGCTGCTTGGTGGGCGGCCCCAAAACTCCCCCATACAGTCAGCCGTGTTCCGGAATACTGAGTGTGGGAAGGTTCCGTCTTCGGTCTGCAGCACTTGGGATCTCCTAGGAGCCCTTCGCGATTTTTCCCGGGTCCCCCCTATTACGGGCTTCCGGGGAAAAACGGGAGTTGGGCTGGAAATGCAGGTAGAATCTAGTGCCTCTCACTGCACAGGGGAGGTTTTTAGCGGACTTCCTCCTGCCACGGAACAACTGTGACACCAGGCAGCTGCGTGGATGGCGGCCCAAATCTCTCCCACACAGTCAGCCGTGTTCCGGAATTCTGAGTCTGTGGAGGTTCCGTCATCTCTATGCAGCACCCGGGATCTCCTAGGAGCCCATTGCGTGATTTCCCAGAGTGCCTCCCGGTTAGTGCTGCCGGGCAAAGGCGGGGGTTGGGCTGGAAATGCAGGTAGCATCTAGTGCCTCCCCCTGGAAGGGGAGGTAATTAGCAGAATTCACCCTGCCAGGGAACACCTGTGACACCAAGCAGCTGCGTGGAGGGCGGCCCCAAACCTCCCAAACACAGTCAGCCGAGTTCCGGAATTCTGAGTGTGGGGAGGTTCCGTCTTCTCTCTGCAGCACCCGGGATCTCCTAGGAGCCCTTAGCGTGTTTTCCCGATTCTTTCCCAGTGCGGGCTGCAGGGGAAATGCGGGGGTTGGCCTGGAAATGCAGGTAAAATCTAGTGCCTCCCCCTGGAGAGGGGAGGAAATTAGCCGACTTCCCCCTGCCAGGGAACACGTGTGACACCAGGCAGCTGCGTGGGTGTTGTCCCCAAACCTCCCCCACACAGTCAGCCGTGTTCCGGAATTCTAAGTTTAGGGAGGTTCCGTCTTCTGTCTGCAGAACCCGGGATCCCCTAGGAGCACTTCGCTTGTCTTCCCCGAGTCCCTCCCACTGTGGGCTGCCGGGGAAAGGCGGGGGTTGAGCTGAAAAAACAGGTAGCATCTAGTGCCTCCCCCTGGAAGGGGAGGTAATTAGCAGAATTCACCCTGCCAGGGAACACCTGTGACACCAAACAGCTGCGTGGAGGGCGGCCCCAAACCTCCCAAACACAGTCAGCCGAGTTCCGGAATTCTGAGTGTGGGGAGGTTCCGTCTTCTCTCTGCAGCACCCGGGATCTCCTAGGAGCCCTTAGCGTGTTTTCCCGATTCTTTCCCAGTGCGGGCTGCAGGGGAAATGCGGGGGTTGTCCTGGAAATGCAGGTAAAATCTAGTGCCTCCCCCTGGAGAGGGGAGGAAATTAGCCGACTTCCCCCTGCCAGGGAACACGTGTGACACCAGGCAGCTGCGTGGGTGTTGTCCCCAAACCTCCCCCACACAGTCAGCCGTGTTCCGGAATTCTAAGATTAGGGAGGTTCCGTCTTCTGTCTGCAGAACCCGGGATCCCCTAGGAGCACTTCGCTTGTCTTCACCGAGTCCCTCCCAGTGCGGGCTGCCAGGGAAAGGCGGGGGTTGGGCTGGAAATGCAGGTAGACTCTAGTGCCTCCCCCTGACAGTGGAGGTAGTTAGCGGAATTCCCCCTGCCAGGGAACATCTGTGACACCAGTCAGCTGCGTGGAGGGGACCCCAAATCTCGCCCACACAGTAAGCCGTTTTCCGGAATTCTGAGTGTGGGGAGATTCCGTCATCTTATGCAGCACCCGGGATCACCTAGGAGCCCTTCGCGTGTCTTCCCCGAGTGCCTCCCAATGTGGGCTGCCGGGGAATTGCGGGGGTTGTGCTGGAAATGCAGGTAGCATCTAGTGCCTCCCCCTGGACAGGGGAGGTAATTAGCGGACTTCCCCCTGCCAGGGAACACCTGTGACACCAGGCAGCTGCGTGGGGGGCGGCCCCGAACCTTCCCCACACAGTCAGCCGTGTTCCGCTATTCTCAGAGTGGGGAGGTTCCGGCTTCTGTCTGCAGCACCCGCAATCGCCTAGGAGCCCTTCGCGTGTCTTCCCCGAGTCCCTCACAATGCGGGGTGCCAGGGAAAGGCGGGGGTTGAGCTGGAAATGCAGGTAGCATCTAGTGCCTCCCCCAGGACAGGGGAGGTAATTAGCGGACTTCCCCTGCCAGGGAACACCTGTGACACCAGGCAACTGCGTGGAGGTCGGCCCCAATCCTCCGCCACACAGTAAGCCGTGTTCCGGAATTCTGAGTGTGGGGAGGTTCCGTCTTCGGTCTGCAGCACCCGAGATCTCCTAGGAGCCCTTCGCGTGTCTTCCCCGAGTGCCTCACAGTGCGGGCTGCCAGGGAAAGTCGGGGGTTGGAATGGAAATGCAAGTAGAATCAAGTGCCTCCCCCTGTACAGGGGAGGTAATTAGCGGACTTCCCCCTGCGGAAAACACATGTGACACCAGGCAGCTGCGTGGAGGGCGGCCCTAAACCTCCCCCAAACAGTCAGCCGTGTTCCGGAATTCTGAGTGTGGGGAGGTTCCGTCTTCTGTCTGCAGCACCCGGGATCTCCTAGGAGAATTTCGCTTGTCTTCCCCGACTCCCTCCCAGTGCGGCCTGCCGGGAAAAGGTGGGGGTTGGGCTGGAAATGCAGGCAATATCTAGTGCCTCCCCCTTTACAGGGGAGGTAATTAGCGGACTTCCCCCTGCCAGGGAACACCTGTGACACCATGCAGCTGCGTGGAGGGCGGCCCCAATTCTCCCTCACACAGTGAGCCGTGTTCTGGAATTCTGAGTGTGGGGAGGTTACGTCTTCTGCCTGCAGCACCCGGGATCTCCTAGGAGCCCTTCGAGGGTCTTCCCCGAGTCCCTCCCACTGCGGGCTGCCGGGGAAATTTGGGGGTTGAGCTGGAAATGCAGGTAGCATCTAGTGCCTCCCCCTGGACATGGGAGGTAATTAGCGGAATTCCCCCTGCCAGGGAAAACCTGTGACACCAGGCAGCTGCGTGGAGGGCGGCCCCAAACCTCCCCCACACAGTCAGCCGTGTTCTGGAATTCTGATTATGGGGAGGTTCCGTCTTCTGTCTGCAGCACCCGGGATCTTCTAGGAGCCATTTGCGTGTCTTTCCCGATTCCCTCCCAGTGCGGGCTGCCGGGGGAAGGCTGGGGTTGGGCTGGAAATACAGGTAGCATCTGGTGCCTCCACCTGGACTGGGTATGTAATTAGAGGAATTCCCCATGCCAGGGATCACCTGTGACACCAGGCAGCTGCATGGAGGGCGGCGACAAAACTCCCCCACACAGTCAGCCGTGTTCCGGAATTCTGAGTGTGGGGAGGTTCCGACTTCTGTCTGCAGCACCCGAATCTCCTAGGAGCCCTTCGCGTGTCTTCCCAGAGTGCCTCCCATTTCGGGCTGCCGGGGAAATCGGGGGTTTGGCTGGAAATGCAGGTAGCAACTAGTGCCTCCCCCTGGAAAGGGGAGAAAATTAGCGGACTTCCCCCTGAGAGTGAACAGCTGTGACCTCAGGCAGCTGCGTGGAGGGCAGCCCTAAATCTCACCAACACAGTCAGATGTGTTCCGGAATTCTGAGTGTGGGGAGGTTCCGTCTTCTTTCTGCAGCAACCGGGATTTCCTAGGAGCACTTCGCGTGTCTTCCCCGAGTGCCTCCCAGTGCGGGCTGCCAGGGAAAGGCGGGGGTTGGGCTGGAAATGCAGGTAGCATCTAGTGCATCCCCCTGGACAGGGGAGGTAATTAGCGGACTTCCCCCTGCCAGGGAAAACTTGTGACACCAGGCAGCTGCGTGGAGGGCGGCCCCAAACATCCCCTACACAGGCAGCCGTGTTCCGGTATTCTGAGTGTGGGGAGTTTCCGTCTTCTGTCTGCAGCACCAGGGATCTCCTAGGAGCCATTCGAGTGTCTTCCCCGAGTGCCTCCCAGTGCGAGCTTCCGGGGAAAGGCTGGGGTTGGTCTGGAAATGCAAGTAGCATCTAGTACCTAACTCTGGACCAGGGAGGTAATTAGCGGACTTCCCCCTGCCAGGGAACACCTGTGAAACCAGGCAGCTGCGTGGAGGGAGGCCCTAATCCTCACCCACACAGTCACACTTTTTCCGGAATTCTGAGTTTGGGGAGGTTCCGTCTTCTGTCTGCAGCACCCGGGATCTCTTAGGAGAATTTCGCATGTCTTCCCCGAATCCCTCCCAGTGCGGGCTGCCGGGGAAAGGCAGGGTTTGTGCTGGAATTGCAGGTAGCATCTAGTGCCTCCCCCTGGACAGGGGAGGTAATTAGCGGACTTCCCACTGCCAGGGAACATCTGTGACACCATGCAGCTTCGTGGAGGGCGGCCCCAGCCTCCCCCACACAGTCAGCCGTGTTCCAGAATTCTGAGGGTGGGGAGGTTCCATCTTCTGTCTGTAGCACCCTGGGTCTCCTAGGAGCCCTTCGCGTGTCTTCCCCGAGTCCCTCCAAGTGCGGGTTGCCGGGGAAATTCGGGGGAGTGGCAGGAAATGCAGGTAACATCTAGTGCCTCCCCCTGGACAGGGGAGGGAATTAGCGGAATTCCCCCTGCCAGGGAACACCTGTGACACCAGGCAGCTGCGTGGGGGGCGGCCCCGAACCTCCCCCACACAGTCAGCCCTGTTCCGCTATTCTCAGAGTGGGGAGGTTCCGGCTTCTGTCTGCAGCACCCGCGATCGCCTAGGAGCCCTTCGCGTGTCTTCCCCGAGTCATTCCCAGTGCGGGCTGCCGGGAAATGCGGGGGTTGGGCTGGAAATTCAGGTAGAATCTAGTACCTCCCCCTGGACACGGGAGGTAATTAGCGGACTTCCCCCTGCCAGGGAACACCTGTGACACCAGGCAGCTGCGTGGGGGGCGGCCCCGAACCTTCCCCACACAGTCAGGCGTGTTCCGCTATTCTCAGAGTGGGGAGGTTCCGGCTTCTGTCTGCAGCACCCGGGATTTCCTAGGAGCCTTTCGAGTGTCTTCCCTGAGTCCCTCACAATGCGGGGTGCCAGGGAAAGGCGGGGGTTGAGCTGGAAATGCAGGTAGCATCTAGTGCCTCCCCCTGGACAGGGGAGGTAATTAGCGGACTTCCCCCTGCCAGGGAACACCTGTGACACCAGGCAACTGCGTGGAGTTCGGCCCCAATCCTCCGCCACACAGTAAGCCGTGTTCCGGAATTCTGAGTGTGGGGAGGTTCCGTCTTCGGTCTGCAGCACCCGAGATCCCCTAGGAGCCCTTCGCGTGTCTTCCCCGAGTGCCTCACATTGCGGGCTGCGAGGGAAAGTCGGGGGGTGGAATGGAAATGCAAGTAGAATCTAGTGCCTCCCCCTGTACAGGGGAGGTAATTAGCGGACTTCCCCCTGCGGAAAACACATGTGACACCAGGCAGCTGCGTGGAGGGCGGCCCTAAACCTCCCCCAAACAGTCAGCCGTGTTCCGGAATTCTGAGTGTGGGGAGGTTCCGTCTTCTGTCTGCAGCACCCGGGATCTCCTAGGAGAATTTCGCTTGTCTTCCCCGAGTCCCTCCCAGTGCGGCCTGCCGGGAAAAGGTGGGGGTTGTGCTGGAAATGCAGGCAATATCTAGTGCCTCCCCCTTTACAGGGGAGGTAATTAGCGGACTTCCCCCTGCCAGGGAACACCTGTGACACCATGCAGTTGCGTGGAGGGCGGCCCCAATTCTCCCTCACACAGTGAGCCGTGTTCTGGAATTTTGAGTGTGGGGAGGTTACGTCTTCTGCCTGCAGCACCCGGGATCTCCTAGGAGCCATTCGAGGGTCTTCCCCGAGTCCCTCCCAGTGCGGGCCTCCGGGGAAATTTGGATGTTGAGCTGGAAATGCAGGTAGCATCTAGTGCCTCCCCCTGGACATGGGAGGTAATTAGCGGAATTCCCCCTGCCAGGGAAAACCTGTGACACCAGGCAGCTGCGTGGAGGGCGGCCCCAAACCTCCCCCACCAGTCAGCCGTGTTCCGGAATTCTGATTATGGGGAGGTTCCGTCTTCTGTCTGCAGCACCCGGGATCTTCTAGGAGCCCTTTGCGTGTCTTCCCCGAGTCCCTCCCAGTGCGGGCTGCTGGGGGAAGGCGGGGGTTGGGCTGGAAACGCAGGTAGCATCTAGTGCCTCCCCATGGACAGGGGAGGTAATTAGCGGACTTCCCCTTGCAAGGGAACACCTGTGACTCCAGGAAGCTGCGTGGAGGGCGTCCCTAAACCTCACCCACACTCACCCGTGTTCCGGAATTCTGAGTGTGGGGAGGTTCCGTCTTCTGTCTGCAGCAACCAGGATCTCCTAAGAGCCCTTCGAGTGTCTTTCCCGAGTCCCTCCCAGTGCGGGCTGCCGGGGAAAGGCGGGGGTTGGCCTGGAAACGCAGGTAGCATCTAGTGCCTCCCCATGGACAGGGGAGTTAATTAGCGGACTTCACCTTGCGAGGGAACACCTGTGACACCAGGAAGCTGCGTGGAGTGCGGCCCTAAACCTCACACACACAGTCACCCGTGTTCCAGAATTTTGAGTGTGGGGAGGTTCCGTCTTCTGTCTGTAGCACCCAGGATCTAGTAGGAGCACTTCGAGTGTCTTCCCCGAGTCCCTCCCAGTGCGGGCTGCCGGGGAAAGGCGGGGGTTGGCCTAGAAAAGCAGGTTGCATCTAGTGCCACCCCATGGACAGGGGAGGTAATTAGCGGACTTCCCCTTGCGAGGGAACACCTGTGACACCAGGAAGCTGCGTGGAGGGTGGCCCTAATCCTAACCCACACAGTCACCCGTGTTCCGGAATTCTGAGGATGGGGAGGTTCCGTCTTCTGTCTTCAGCACCCGGGATCTCCTAGGAGCCCTTCGAGAGTCTTCCCCGAGTCCCTCCCAGTGTAGGTTGCCGGGGAAAGGCGGGGGTTGGGCTGGAAACGCAGGTAGCATCTAGTGCCTCCCCATGGACAGGGGAGGTAATTAGCGGACTTCCCCTTGCGAGGGAACACCTGTGACACCAGGAAGCTGCGTGGAGGGCGGCCCTAAACCTCACACACACTCACCCGTGTTCCAGAATTCTGAGTGTGGGGAGGTTCCGTCTTCTGTCTGCAGCACCCGGGATCTCCTAAGAGCCCTTCGAGTGTCTTCCCCGTGTCCCTCCCATTGCGGGCTGCCGGGGAAAGGCAGGGGTTGTGCTGGAAACGCAGGTAGCATCTAGTGCCTCCCCATGGACAGGGGAGGTAATTAGCGGACTTCCCCTTGCGAGGGAACACCTGTGACACCAGGAAGCTGCGTGGAGGGCGGCCCTAAACCTCACCCACACAGTCACCCGTGTTCCGGAATTCTGAGTGTGGGGAGGTTCCGTCTTCTGTCTGCAGCACCCGGGACCTCCTAGGAGCCCTTTGAGAGTCTCCCCCGAGACCCTTCCAGTGCGGGCTGCCACGGAAAAGCGGGGATTGGGCTGGAAACGCATGTAGCATCTAGTGCCTCCCCCTGGACAGGGGAGGTAATTAGCGGACTTCCCCCTGCCAGGGAAAACCTGTGACACCAGGAAGCTGCGTGGTGTTCGGCCCCGAACCTCCCCCACACAGTCAGCCGTGTTCCGGAATTCTGAGTGTGGGGAGGTTCCGTCTTCGGTCTGCAGCACCCGGGATCTCCTAGGAGCCCTTTGAGAGTCTCCCCCGAGTCCCTCCCAGTGCGGGCTACCGGGGAAAGGCGGGGTTTGGGCTGGAAACGCATTCAGCATCTAGTGCTTCCCCATGGACAGGGGAGGTAATTAACGGAATTCCCCTTGCGAGGGAACACCTGTGACACCAGGAAGCTGGGTGGAGGGCGTCGCTAAACCTCACCCACACTCACCCGTGTTCCGGAATTCTGAGTGTGGGTAGGTTCCGTCTACTGTCTGCACCACCCGGGATCTCCTAGGAGCCCTTCGAGAGTCTTCCCCGAGTCCCTACCAGTGCATACTGCCCGGGAAAGACGGGGGTTGGGCTGGAAAAGTAGGTAGCATCTAGTGCCTCCCCATGGACAGGGGAGGTAATTAGCGGACTTCCCCTTGTGAGGGAACACCTGTGACACCAGGAAGCTGCGTGGAGGGCGGCCCTAAACCTCACCCACACAGTCACCCGTGTTTCGGAATTCTGAGTGTGGGGAGGTTCCGTCTTCTGTCTGCAGCACCCGGGATCTCCTAGGAGCCCTTCGAGTGTCTTCCACGAGTCCCTCACAGTGCGGGCTGCCGGGGAAAGGCGGGGGTTTGGCTGGAAACGCAGGTAGCATCTAGTGCCTCCCCATGGACTGGTGAGTTAATTAGCGGACTTCCCCTTGCAAGGGAACACCTGTGACTCCAGGTAGCTGCGTGGAGGGCGTCCCTAAACCTCACACACACTCACCCGTGTTCCGGAATTCTGAGTGTGGGGAGGTTCCGTCTTCTTTCTGCAGCACCCGGGATCTCCTAAGAGCCCTTCGAGTGTCTTCCCCGATTCCCTCCCAGTGGGGGCTGCCGGGGAAAGGCGGGGGTTGGCCTGGAAACGCAGGTAGCATCTAGTGCCTCCCCATGGACAGGGGAGGTAATTAGCGGACTTCACCTTGCGAGGGAACACCTGTGACACCAGGAAGCTGCGTGGAGGGCGGCCCTAAACCTCACACACACAGTCACCCGTGTTCCAGAATTTTGAGTGTGGGGAGGTTCCGTCTTCTGTCTGCAGTACCCGGGATCTCCTAGGAGCCCTTCGAGTGTCTTCCCTGAGTCCCTCCCAGTGCGGGCTGCCGGGGAAAGGCGGGGGTTTGCCTAGAAAAGCAGGTAGCATCTAGTGCCTCCCCATGGACAGGGGAGGTAATTAGCGGACTTCCCCTTGCGAGGGAACACCTGTGACACCAGGAAGCTGCGTGGAGGGCGGCCCTAAACCTCACCCACACAGTCACCAGTGTTCCGGAACTCTGAGGGTGGGGAGGTTCCGTCTTCTGTCTGCAGCACCCGGGATCTCCTAGGAGCCCTTCAAGTGTCTTCCACGAGTCCCTCACATTGCGGGCTGCCGGGGAAAGGCGGGGGTTGGGCTGCAAAAGCAGGTAGCATCTAGTGCCTCCCCATGGACAGGGGAGGTAATTAGCGGACTTCCACTTCCGAGGGAACACCTGTGACACCAGGAAGCTGCGTGGAGTGTGGCCCTAAACCTCACCCACACAGTCACCCGTGTTCCGGAATTCTGAGGGTGGGGAGGTTCCGTCTTCTGTCTGCAGCACCCAGGATCTCCTAGGAGCCCTTCGAGAGTCTTCCCCGAGTCCCTCCCAGTGAAGGCTGCCGGGGAAAGGCGGGGGTTGGGCTGGAATCGCAGGTAGCATCTAGTGCCTCCCCATGGAAAGGGGAGGTAATTAGCGGACTTCCGCCTGCCAGGGAACACCTGTGACACCAGGAAGCTGCGTGGAGGGCGGCCCCTAACCTCCCACACACAGTCAGCCGTGTTCCGGAATTCTGAGTGTGGGGAGGTCCCGTCTTCTGTCTGCAGCACCCGGGATCTCCTAGGAGCCCTTCGTGTGTCTTCCCCGAGTCCCTCCCACTGCGAGCTGCCAGGGAAAGGCGAGGTTTGGGCTGGAATCGCAGGTAGCATCTAGTGCCTCCCCCTGGACAGGGGAGGTAATTAGCGGACTTCCCCCTGCCAGGGAAAACCTGTGACACCAGGAAGCTGCGTGGAGGGCGGCCCCGAACCTCCCCCACACAGTCAGCCGTGTTCCGGAATTCTGAGTGTGGGGAGGTTCCGTCTTCGGTCTGCAGCACCCAGGATCTCCTAGGAGCCCTTTGAGAGTCTCCCCCGAGTCCCTCCCAGTGCGGGCTGCCGGGGAAAGGCGGGGTTTGGGCTGGAAACGCATTCAGCATCTAGTGCCTCCCCATGGACAGGGGAGGTAATTAGCGGACTTCCCCTTGCGAGGGAACACCTGTGACACCAGGAAGCTGGGTGGAGGGCGTCCCTAAACCTCACCCACACTCACCCGTGTTCCGGAATTCTGAGTGTGGGTTGGTTCCGTCTACTGTCTGCACCACACGGGATCTCCTAGGAGCCCTTCGAGAGTCTTCCCCGAGTCCCTACCAGTGCATTCTGCCCGGGAAAGACGGGGGTTGGGCTGGAAAAGTAGGTAGCATCTAGTGCCTCCCCATGGACAGGGGAGGTAATTAGCGGACTTCCCCTTGTGAGGGAACACCTGTGACTCCAGGAAGCTGCGTGGAGGGCGGACCTAAACCTCACCCACACAGTCACCCGTGTTCCGGAATTCTGAGTGTGGGGAGGTTCCGTCTTCTGTCTGCAGCACCCGGGATCTCCTAGGAGCCCTTCGAGTGTCTTCCACGAGTCCCTCACAGTGCGGGCTGCCGGGGAAAGGCGGGGGTTGGGCTGGAAACGCAGGTAGCATCTCGTGCCTCCCCATGGACTGGGGAGTTAATTAGCGGACTTCCCCTTGCAAGGGAACACCTGTGACTCCAGGAAGCTGCGTGGAGGGCGTCCCTAAACCTCATCCACACTCACCCGTGTTCCGGAATTCTGAGTGTGGGGAGGTTCCGTCTTCTGTCTGCAGCACCCGGGATCTCCTAAGAGCCCTTCGAGTGTCTTCCCCGAGTCCCTCCCAGTGCTGGCTGCCGGGGAAAGGCGGGGGTTGGCCTGGAAACGCAGGTAGCATCTAGTGCCTCCCCATGGACAGGGGAGGTAATTAGCGGACTTCACTTTGCGAGGGAACACCTGTGACACCAGGAAGCTGCGTGGAGGGCGGCCCTAAACCTCACACACACAGTCACACGTGTTCCAGAATTTTGAGTGTGGGGAGGTTCCGTCTTCTGTCTGCAGCACCCGGGATCTCCTAGGAGCCCTTTGAGAGTCTCCCCCGAGTCCCTCCCAGTGCGGGCTGCCGGGGAAAAGCGGGGGTTGGGCTGGAAAAGCAGGTAGCATCTAGTGCCTTCCCCTGGACAGGGGAGGTAATTAGCGGACTTCCGCCTGCCAGGGAACACCTGTGACACCAGGAAGCTGCGTGGAGGGCGGCCCCGAACCTCCCACACACAGTCAGCCGTGTTCCGGAATTCTGAGTGTGGGGAGGTCCCGTCTTCTGTCTGCAGCACCCGGGATCTCCTAGGAGCCCTTCGTGTGTCTTCCCCGAGTCCCTCCCACTGCGAGCTGCCAGGGAAAGGCGGGGTTTGGGCTGGAATCGCAGGTAGCATCTAGTGCCTCCCCCTGGACAGGGGAGGTAATTAGCGGACTTCCCCCTGCCAGGGAAAACCTGTGACACCAGGAATCTGCGTGGAGGGCGGCCCCGAACCTCCCCCACACAGTCAGCCGTGTTCCGGAATTCTGAGTGTGGGGAGGTTCCGTCTTTGGTCTGCAGCACCCAGGATCTCCAAGGAGCCCTTTGAGAGTCTCCCCCGAGTCCCTCCCAGTGCGGGCTGCCGGGGAAAGGCGGGGATTGGGCTGGAAACGCATTCAGCATCTAGTGCCTCCCCATGGACAGGGGAGGTAATTAGCGGACTTCCCCTTGCGAGGGAACACCTGTGACACCAGGAAGCTGGGTGGAGGGCGTCCCTAAACCTAACCCTCACTCACCCGTGTTCCGGAATTCTGAGTGTGGGTAGGTTCCGTCTTCTGTCTGCACCACCCGGGATCTCCTAGGAGCCCTTCGAGAGTCTTCCCCGAGTCCCTACCAGTGCATTCTGCCCGGGAAAGGCGGGGGTTTGGCTGGAAAATTAGGTAGCATCTAGTGCCTCCCCATGGACAAGGGAGGTAATTAGCGGACTTCCCCTTGTGAGGGAAAACCTGTGACACCAGGAAGCTGCGTGGAGTGCGGCCCTTAACCTCACCCACACAGTCACCCGTGTTCCGGAATTCTGAGTGTGGGGAGGATCCGTCTTCTGTCTGCAGCACCCGGGATCTCCTAGGAGCCTTTCGAGTGTCTTCCACGAGTCACTCACAGTGCGGGCTGCCGGGGAAAGGCGGGGGATGGGCTGGAAACGCAGGTAGCATCTAGTGCCTCCCCATGGACAGGGGAGGTAATTAGCGGACTTCCCCCTGCCAGGGAACACCTGTGACAACAGGCAGCTGCGTGGGGGGCGGCCCCGAACCTCCCCCACACAGTCAGTCGTGTTCCGCTATTCTCAGAGTGGGGAGGTTCCGGCTTCTGTCTGCAGCACCCGGGATTTCCTAGGAGCCTTTCGATTGTCTTCCCCGAGTCCCTCTCAGTGCGGGGTGCCAGGGAAAGGCGGGGGTTGAGCTGGAAATGCAGGTAGCATCTAGTGCCTCCCCCTGGACAGGGGAGATAATTAGCGGACATCCCCCTGCCAATGAACACCTGTGACACCAGGCAACTGCGTGGAGGTGGGCCCCAAACCTCCGCCACACTGTAAGCCGTGTTCCGGAATTCTGAGTGTGGGGAGGTTCCGTCTTCGGTCTGCAGCACCCGAGATCTCCTAGGAGCCCTTCGCGTGTCTTCCCCGAGTGCCTCCCAGTGCGGGATGCCAGGGAAAGTCGGGGGGTGGAATGGAAATTCAATTAGAATCTAGTGCCTCCCCCTATACAGGGGAGGTAATTAGCGGACTTCCCCCTGCGGGGAACACATGTGACACCAGGCAGCTGCGTGGAGGGCGGCCCTAATCCTCACCCACACAGTCACACTTTTTCCGGAATTCTGAGTTTGGGGAGGTTCCGTCTTCTGTCTGCAGCACCCGGGATCTCTTAGGACAATTTCGCGTGTCTTCCCCGAATCCCTCCCAGTGCGGGCTGCCAGGGATAGGCAGGGTTTGTGCTGGAATTGCAGGTAGCATCTAGTGCCTCCCCCTTGACAGGGGATGTAATTAGCGGACTTCCCCCTGCCAGGGAACAACTGTGACACCAGGCAGCTGTGTGGAGGTCGGCCCCGAACCTCGCCCACACAGTCAGCCGTGTTCCGGAATTCTGAGTGTGGGGAGGTTCCGTCTTATGTCTGCAGCACCCGGGATCTCCTAGGAGCCCTTCGAATGTCTTCCCCTAGTCCCTCGCAGTGCGGGCTGCCGGGGAAAGGTGGGGGTTGGGCTGGAAACGCAGGTAGCATCTAGTGCCTCCCCATGGACTGGGGAGGTAATTAGCGGACTTCCCCTTGCGAGGGAACACCTGTGACACCAGGAAGCTTCGTGGAGGGCGGCCCTAAACCTCACCCACACAGTCACCCGTGTTCCGGAATTCTGAGTGTGGGGAGGTCCCGTCTTCTGTCTGCAGCACCCGGGATCTCCTAGGAGCCCTTCGAGAGTCTTCCCAGAGTCCCTCCCAGTGCGGGCTGCCGGGGAAAGACGGGGGTAGGGCTGGAAGCGCAGGTAGCATCTAGTGCCTCCCCCTGGACAGGGTAGGTAATTAGCGGTCTTCCCCCTGCCAGGGAAAACCTGTGACACCAGGTAGCTGCATGGAGTGCGGCCCCAATCCTCCCCCACTCAATCAGCCGTGTTCCGCAATTCTGAGTATGGGGAGGTTCCGTCTTCTGTCTGCAGCACCCGCGATCGCCTAGGAGCCCTTTGCGTGTCTTCCCCGAGTCCCTCCCAGTGCGGGCTGCCGGGGGAAGGCTGGGGTTGGGCTGGAAATACAGGTAGCATCTGGTGCCTCCACCTGGACAGGGTAAGAATTTAGCGGAATTCCCCCTGCCAGGGAACACCTGTGAAACCAGGCAGCTGCTTGGAGGGCGGCCCCAAAACTCCCCCATACAGTCAGCCGTGTTCCGGAATACTGAGTGTGGGAAGGTTCCGTCTTCTGTCTGCAGCACCTGGGATCTCCTAGGAGCCCTTCGCGATTTTTCCCGGGTCCCCCCTATTGCGGGCTTCCGGGGAAAAGCGGGGGTTGGGCTGGAAATGCAGGTAGCATCTAGTGCCTCTCACTGCACAGGGGAGGTTTTTAGCGGACTTCCTCCTGCCACGGAACACCTGTGACATCAGGCAACTGCGTGGAGGGCGGCCCAAATCTCTCCCACACAGTCAGCCGTGTTCCGGAATTCTGAGTCTGTGGAGGTTCCGTCATCTCTATGCAGCACCCGGGATCTCCTAGGAGCCCATTGCGTGATTTCCCAGAGTGCCTCCCGGTTAGTGCTGCCGGGCAAAGGCGGGGGTTGGGCTGGAAATGCAGGTAGCATCTAGTGCCTCCCCCTGGAAGGGGAGGTAATTAGCAGAATTCACCCTGCCAGGGAACACCTGTGACACCAAGCAGCTGCGTGGAGGGCGGCCCCAAACCTCCCAAACACAGTCAGCCGAGTTCCGGAATTCTGAGTGTGGGGAGGTTCCGTCTTCTCTCTGCAGCACCCGGGATCTCCTAGGAGCCCTTCGAGTGTCTTCCACGAGTCCCTCACAGTGCGGGCTGCCGGGGAAAGGCGGGGGTTTGGCTGGAAACGCTGGTAGCTTCTAGTGCCTCCCCATGGACTGGGGAGGTAATTAGCGGACTTCCCCTTGCAAGGGAACACCTGTGACTCCAGGAAGCTGCGTGGAGGGCGTCCCTAAACCTCACACACACTCACCCGTGTTCCGGAATTCTGAGTGTGGGGAGGTTCCGTCTTCTTTCTGCAGCACCCGGGATCTCCTAAGAGCCCTTCGAGTGTCTTCCCCGATTCCCTCCCAGTGGGGGCTGCCGGGGAAAGGCGGGGGTTGGCCTGGAAACGCAGGTAGCATCTAGTGCCTCCCCATGGACAGGGGAGGTAATTAGCGGACTTCACCTTGCGAGGGAACACCTGTGACACCAGGAAGCTGCGTGGAGGGCGGCCCTAAACCTCACACACACAGTCACCCGTGTTCCAGAATTTTGAGTGTGGGGAGGTTCCGTCTTCTGTCTGCAGTACCCGGGATCTCCTAGGAGCCCTTCGAGTGTCTTCCCTGAGTCCCTCCCAGTGCGGGCTGCCGGGGAAAGGCGGGGGTTTGCCTAGAAAAGCAGGTAGCATCTAGTGCCTCCCCATGGACAGGGGAGGTAATTAGCGGACTTCCCCTTGCGAGGGAACACCTGTGACAACAGGAAGCTGCGTGGAGGGTGGCCCTAAACCTCACCCACACAGTCACCCATGTTCCGAAATTCTGAGGGTGGGGAGGTTCCGTCTTCTGTCTTCAGCACCCGGGATCTCCTAGGAGGCATTCGAGAGTCTTCCCCGAGTCCCTCCCAGTGTAGGCTGCCGGGGAAATGCGGGGGTTGGGCTGGAAACGCAGGTAGCATCTAGTGCCTCCCCATGGACAGGGGAGGTAATTAGCGGACTTCCCCTTGCGAGGGAACACCTGTGACACCAGGAAGCTGCGTGGAGGGCGGCCCTAAATCTCACCCACACAGTCACCAGTGTTCCGGAACTCTGAGTGAGGGGAGGTCCCGTCTTCTGTCTGCAGCACCCGGGATCTCCTAGGAGCCCTTCGTGTGTCTTCCCCGAGTCCCTCCCACTGCGAGCTGCCAGGGAAAGGCGAGGTTTGGGCTGGAATCGCAGGTAGCATCTAGTGCCTCCCCCTGGACAGGGGAGGTAATTAGCGGACTTCCCCCTGCCAGGGAAAACCTGTGACACCAGGAAGCTGCGTGGAGGGCGGCCCCGAACCTCCCCCACACAGTCAGCCGTGTTCCGGAATTCTGAGTGTGGGGAGGTTCCGTCTTCGGTCTGCAGCACCCAGGATCTCCTAGGAGCCCTTTGAGAGTCTCCCCCGAGTCCCTCCCAGTGCGGGCTGCCGGGGAAAGGTGGGGTTTGGGCTGGAAACGCATTCAGCATCTAGTGCCTCCCCATGGACAGGGGAGGTAATTAGCGGACTTCCCCTTGCGAGGGAACACCTGTGACACCAGGAAGCTGGGTGGAGGGCGTCCCTAAACCTCACCCACACTCACCCGTGTTCCGGAATTCTGAGTGTGGGTTGGTTCCGTCTACTGTCTGCACCACACGGGATCTCCTAGGAGCCCTTCGAGAGTCTTCCCCGAGTCCCTCCCAGTGTAGGCTGCCGGGGAAAGGCGGGGGTTGGGCTGGAAACGCAGGTAGCATCTAGTGCCTCCCCATGGAAAGGGGAGGTAATTAGCGGACTTCCCCTTCCGAGGGAACACCTGTGACACCAGGAAGCTGCGTGGAGGGTGGCCCTAAACCTCACCCACACAGTCACCCGTGTTCCGGAACTCTGAGGGTGGGGAGGTTTCGTCTTCTCTCTGCAGCACCCGGGATCTCCTAGGAGCCCTTCAAGTGTCTTCCACGAGTCCCTCACAGTGCGGGCTGCCGGGGAAAGGCGGGGGTTGGGCTGGAAACGCAGGTAGCATCTAGTGCCTCCCCATGGAAAGGGGAGGTAATTAGCGGACTTCCCCTTCCGAGGGAACACCTGTGACACCAGGAAGCTGCGTGGAGGGTGGCCCTAAACCTCACCCACACAGTCACCCGTGTTCCGGAATTCTGAGGGTGGGGAGGTTCCGTCTTCTGTCTGCAGCACCCAGGATCTCCTAGGAGCCCTTTGAGAGTCTCCCCCGAGTCCCTCCCAGTGCGGGCTGCCGGGGAAAAGCGGGGGTTGGCCTGGAAAAGCAGGTAGCATCTAGTGCCTCCCCCTGGACGGGGAGGTAATTAGCGGACTTCCGCCTGCCAGGGAACACCTGTGACACCAGGAAGCTGCGTGGAGGGCGGCCCCGAAACTCCCACACACAGTCAGCCGTGTTCCGGAATTCTGAGTGTGGGGAGGTCCCGTCTTCTGTCTGCAGCACCCGGGATCTCCTAGGAGCCCTTCGTGTGTCTTCCCCGAGTCCCTCCCACTGCGAGCTGCCAGGGAAAGGCGGGGTTTGGGCTGGAATCGCAGGTAGCATCTAGTGCCTCCCCCTGGACAGGGGAGGTAATTAGCGGACTTCCCCCTGCCAGGGAAAACCTGTGACACCAGGAATCTGCGTGGAGGGCGGCCCCGAACCTCACCCACACTCACCCGTGTTCCGGAATTCTGAGTGTGGCTAGGTTCCGTCTTCTGTCTGCACCACCCGGGATCTCCTAGGAGCCCTTCGAGAGTCTTCCCCGAGTCCCTACCAGTGCATTCTGCCCGGGAAAGGCGGGGGTTTGGCTGGAAAATTAGGTAGCATCTAGTGCCTCCCCATGGACAGGGGAGGTAATTAGCGGACTTCCCCTTGTGAGGGAACACCTGTGACACCAGGAAGCTGCGTGGAGTGCGGCCCTTAACCTCACCCACACAGTCAACCGTGTTCCGGAATTCTGAGTGTAGGGAGGTTCCGTCTTCTGTCTGCAGCACCCGGGATCTCCTAGGAGCCTTTCGAGTGTCTTCCACGAGTCACTCACAGTGCGGGCTGCCGGGGAAAGGCGGGGGTTGGGCTGGAAACGCAGGTAGCATCTAGTGCCTCCCCATGGACAGGGGAGGTAATTAGCGGACTTCCCCCTGCCAGGGAACACCTGTGACAACAGGCAGCTGCGTGGGGGGCGGCCCCGAACCTCCCCCACACAGTCAGTCGTGTTCCGCTATTCTCAGAGTGGGGAGGTTCCGGCTTCTGTCTGCAGCACCCGGGATTTCCTAGGAGCCTTTCGATTGTCTTCCCCGAGTCCCTCTCAGTGCGGGGTGCCAGGGAAAGGCGGGGGTTGAGCTGGAAATGCAGGTAGCATCTAGTGCCTCCCCCTGGACAGGGGAGATAATTAGCGGACATCCCCCTGCCAATGAACACCTGTGACACCAGGCAACTGCGTGGAGGTGGGCCCCAAACCTCCGCCACACTGTAAGCCGTGTTCCGGAATTCTGAGTGTGGGGAGGTTCCGTCTTCGGTCTGCAGCACCCGAGATCTCCTAGGAGCCCTTCGCGTGTCTTCCCCGAGTGCCTCCCAGTGCGGGATGCCAGGGAAAGTCGGGGGGTGGAATGGAAATTCAATTAGAATCTAGTGCCTCCCCCTATACAGGGGAGGTAATTAGCGGACTTCCCCCTGCGGGGAACACATGTGACACCAGGCAGCTGCGTGGAGGGCGGCCCTAATCCTCACCCACACAGTCACACTTTTTCCGGAATTCTGAGTGTGGGGAGGTTCCGTCTTCTGTCTGCAGCACCCGGGATCTCTTAGGACAATTTCGCGTGTCTTCCCCGAATCCCTCCCAGTGCGGGCTGCCAGGGATAGGCAGGGTTTGTGCTGGAATTGCAGGTAGCATCTAGTGCCTCCCCCTTGACAGGGGATGTAATTAGCGGACTTCCCCCTGCCAGGGAACAACTGTGACACCAGGCAGCTGTGTGGAGGTCGGCCCCGAACCTCGCCCACACAGTCAGCCGTGTTCCGGAATTCTGAGTGTGGGGAGGTTCCGTCTTCGGTCTGCAGCACCCGGGATCTCCTAGGAGCCCTTCGAAAGTCTTCCCCTAGTCCCTCGCAGTGCGGGCTGCCGGGGAAAGGTGGGGGTTGGGCTGGAAACGCAGGTAGCATCTAGTGCCTCCCCATGGACTGGGGAGGTAATTAGCGGACTTCCCCTTGCGAGGGAACACCTGTGACACCAGGAAGCTTCGTGGAGGGCGGCCCTAAACCTCACCCACACAGTCACCCGTGTTCCGGAATTCTGAGTGTGGGGAGGTCCCGTCTTCTGTCTGCAGCACCCGGGATCTCCTAGGAGCCCTTCGAGAGTCTTCCCAGAGTCCCTCCCAGTGCGGGCTGCCGGGGAAAGACGGGGGTAGGGCTGGAAGCGCAGGTAGCATCTAGTGCCTCCCCCTGGACAGGGTAGGTAATTAGCGGTCTTCCCCCTGCCAGGGAAAACCTGTGACACCAGGTAGCTGCATGGAGTGCGGCCCCAATCCTCCCCCACTCAATCAGCCGTGTTCCGCAATTCTGAGTATGGGGAGGTTCCGTCTTCTGTCTGCAGCACCCGCGATCGCCTAGGAGCCCTTCGCGTGTCTTCCCCGAGTCCTTCCCAGTGCGGGCTGCCGGGAAATGCGGGGGTTGGGCTGGAAATTCAGGTAGAATCTAGTACCTCCCCCTGGACAGGGGAGGTAATTAGCGGACTTCCCCCTGCCAGGGAACACCTGTGACAACAGGCAGCTGCGTGGGGGGCGGCCCCGAACCTCCCCCACACAGTCAGTCGTGTTCCGCTATTCTCAGAGTGGGGAGGTTCCGGCTTCTGTCTGCAGCACCCGGGATTTCCTAGGAGCCTTTCGATTGTCTTCCCCGAGTCCCTCCCAGTGCGGGGTGCCAGGGAAAGGCGGGGGTTGAGCTGGAAATGCAGGTAGCATCTAGTGCCTCCCCCTGGACAGGGGAGATAATTAGCGGACATCCCCCTGCCAGGGAACACCTGTGACACCAGGCAACTGCGTGGAGGTCGGCCCCAAACCTCCGCCACACTGTAAGCCGTGTTCCGGAATTCTGAGTGTGGGGAGTTTCCGTCTTCGGTCTGCAGCACCCGAGATCTCCTAGGAGCCCTTCGCGTGTCTTCCCCGAGTGCCTCCCAGTGCGGGATGCCAGGGAAAGTCGGGGGGTGGAATGGAAATTCAAGTAGAATCTAGTGCCTCCCCCTATACAGGGGAGGTAATTAGCGGACTTCCCCCTGCGGGGAACACATGTGACACCAGGCAGCTGCGTGGAGGGCGGCCCTAATCCTCACCCACACAGTCACACTTTTTCCGGAATTCTGAGTGTGGGGAGGTTCCGTCTTCTGTCTGCAGCACCCGGGATCTCTTAGGACAATTTCGCGTGTCTTCCCCGAATCCCTCCCAGTGCGGGCTGCCAGGGAAAGGCAGGGTTTGTGCTGGAATTGCAGGTAGCATCTAGTGCCTCCCCCTGGACAGGGGATGTAATTAGCGGACTTCCCCCTGCCAGGGAACAACTGTGACACCAGGAATCTGCGTGGAGGGCGGCCCTAAACCTCACCCACACAGTCACCCGTGTTCCGGAATTCTGAGTGTGGGGAGGTTCCGTCTTATGTCTGCAGCACCCGGGATCTCCAAGGAGCCCTTCGAGAGTCTTCCCCGAGTCCCTCCCTGTGCGGGCTTCCGGGGAAAGGCGGGGGTTGGTCTGGAAACGCAGGTAGCATCTAGTGCCTCCCCATGGACAGGGGAGGTAATTAGCGGACTTCCCCTTGAGAGGGAACACCTGTGACACCAGGAAGCTGCGTGGAGGGCGGACCTAAACCTCACCCACACAGTCAGTCGTGTTCCGGAATTCTGAGTGTGGGGAGGTTCCGTCTTATGTCTGCAGCACCCGGGATCTCCTTGGAGCCCTTCGAGAGTCTTCCCCGAGTCCCTCCCAGTGCGGGCTGCCGGGGAAAGGCGGGGGTAGGGCTGGAAGCACAGGTAGCATCTAGTGCCTCCCCCTGGACAGGGTAGGTAATTAGCGGACTTCCCCCTGCCAGGGAAAACCTGTGACACCAGGCAGCTGCGTGGAGGGCGGCCCCAAACCTCGCCCACACAGTCAGCCGTGTTTCGGAATTCTGAGTGTGGGGAGGTTCCGTCATCTTATACAGCACCCGGGATCACCTAGGATCCTTTCGCTTGTCTTCCCCGAGTCCCTCCCAGTGCGGCCTGCCGGGAAAAGGTGGGGGTTGGGCTGGAAATGCAGGCAATATCTAGTGCCTCCCCCTTTACAGGGGAGGTAATTAGCGGACTTCCCCCTGCCAGGGAACACCTGTGACACCATGCAGCTGCGTGGAGGACGGCCCCAATTCTCCCTCACACAGTGAGCCGTGTTCTGGAATTCTGAGTGTGGGGAGGTTACGTCTTCTGCCTGCAGCACCCGGGATCTCCTAGGAGCCATTCGAGGGTCTTCCCCGAGTCCTTCCCAGTGCGGGCCTCCGGGGAAATTTGGAGGTTGAGCTGGAAATGCAGGTAGCATCTAGTGCCTCCCCCTGGACATGGGAGGTAATTAGCGGAATTCCCCCTGCCAGGGAAAACCTGTGACACCAGGCAGCTGCGTGGAGGGCGGCCCCAAACCTCCCCCACACAGTCAGCCGTGTTCCGGAATTCTGATTATGGGGAGGTTCCGTCTTCTGTCTGCAGCACCCGGGATCTTCTAGGAGCCCTTTGCGTGTCTTCCCCGAGTCCCTCCCAGTGCGGGCTGCCGGGGGAAGGCTGGGGTTGGGCTGGAAATACAGGTAGCATCTGGTGCCTCCACCTGGACAGGGTAAGAATTTAGCGGAATTCCCCCTGCCAGGGAACACCTGTGAAACCAGGCAGCTGCTTGGAGGGCGGCCCCAAAACTCCCCCATACAGTCAGCCGTGTTCCGGAATACTGAGTGTGGGAAGGTTCCGTCTTCTGTCTGCAGCACCTGGGATCTCCTAGGAGCCCTTCGCGATTTTTCCCGGGTCCCCCCTATTGCGGGCTTCCGGGGAAAAGCGGGGGTTGGGCTGGAAATGCAGGTAGCATCTAGTGCCTCTCACTGCACAGGGGAGGTTTTTAGCGGACTTCCTCCTGCCACGGAACACCTGTGACATCAGGCAGCTGCGTGGAGGGCGGCCCAAATCTCTCCCACACAGTCAGCCGTGTTCCGGAATTCTGAGTCTGTGGAGGTTCCGTCATCTCTATGCAGCACCCGGGATCTCCTAGGAGCCCATTGCGTGATTTCCCAGAGTGCCTCCCGGTTAGTGCTGCCGGGCAAAGGCGGGGGTTGGGCTGGAAATGCAGGTAGCATCTAGTGCCTCCCCCTGGAAGGGGAGGTATTTAGCAGAATTCACCCTGCCAGGGAACACCTGTGACACCAAGCAGCTGCGTGGAGGGCGGCCCCAAACCTCCCAAACACAGTCAGCCGAGTTCCGGAATTCTGAGTGTGGGGAGGTTCCATCTTCACTCTGCAGCACCCGGGATCTCCTAGGAGCCCTTAGCGTGTTTTCCCGATTCTTTCCCAGTGCGGGCTGTAGGGGAAATGCGGGGGTTGGCCTGGAAATGCAGGTAAAATCTAGTGCCTCCCCCTGGAGAGGGGAGGAAATTAGCCGACTTCCCCCTGCCAGGGAACACGTGTGACACCAGGCAGCTGCGTGGGTGTTGTCCCCAATCCTCCCCCACACAGTCAGCCGTGTTCCGGAATTCTAAGATTAGGGAGGTTCCGTCTTCTGTCTGCAGAACCCGGGATCCCCTAGGAGCACTTCGCTTGTCTTCCCCGAGTCCCTCCCACTGTGGGCTGCCGGGGAAAGGCGGGGGTTGAGCTGAAAAAACAGGTAGCATCTAGTGCCTCCCCCTGGAAGGGGAGGTAATTAGCAGAATTCACCCTGCCAGGGAACACCTGTGACACCAAGCAGCTGCGTGGAGTGCGGCCCCAAACCTCCCAAACACAGTCAGCCGAGTTCCGGAATTCTGAGTGTGGGGAGGTTCCGTCTTCTCTCTGCAGCACCCGGGATCTCCTAGGAGCCCTTAGCGTGTTTTCCCGATTCTTTCCCAGTGCGGGCTGCAGGGGAAATGCGGGGGTTGGCCTGGAAATGCAGGTAAAATCTAGTGCCTCCCCCTGGAGAGGGGAGGAAATTAGCCGAATTCCCCCTGCCATGGAACACGTGTGACACCAGGCAGCTGCGTGGGTGTTGTCCCCAAACCTCCCCCACACAGTCAGCCGTGTTCCGGAATTCTAAGATTAGGGAGGTTCCGTCTTCTGTCTGCAGAACCCGGGATCCCCTAGGAGCACTTCGCTTGTCTTCACCGAGTCCCTCCCAGTGCGGGCTGCCAGGGAAAGGCGGGGGTTGGGCTGGAAATGCAGGTAGACTCTAGTGCCTCCCCCTGACAGTGGAGGTAGTTAGCGGAATTCCCCCTGCCAGGGAACATCTGTGACACCAGTCAGCTGCGTGGAGGGGACCCCAAACCTCGCCCACACAGTCAGCCGTTTTCCGGAATTCTGAGTGTGGGGAGGTTCCGTCTTCTGTCTGCAGCACCCGGGATCTTCTAGGAGCCCTTTGCGTGTCTTCCCCGAGTCCCTCCCAGTGCGGGCTGCCGGGGGAAGGCTGGGGTTGGGCTGGAAATACAGGTAGCATCTGGTGCCTCCACCTGGACAGGGTAAGAATTTAGCGGAATTCCCCCTGCCAGGGAACACCTGTGAAACCAGGCAGCTGCTTGGAGGGCGGCCCCAAAACTCCCCCATACAGTCAGCCGTGTTCCGGAATACTGAGTGTGGGAAGGTTCCGTCTTCTGTCTGCAGCACCTGGGATCTCCTAGGAGCCCTTCGCTTGTCTTCCCCGAGTGCCTCCCAATGGGGGCTGCCGGGGAATTGCGGGGGTTGAGCTGGAAATGCAGGTAGCATCTAGTGCCTCCCCCAGGACAGGGGAGGTAATTAGCGGACTTCCCCCTGAGAGTGAACAGCTGTTAACTCAGGCAGCTGCGTGGAGGGCAGCCCTAAATCTCACCAACACAGTCAGATGTGTTCCGGAATTCTGAGTGTGGGGAGGTTCCGTCTTCTTTCTGCAGCAACCGGGATTTCCTAGGAGCACTTCGCGTGTCTTCCCCGAGTGCCTCCCAGTGCGGGCTGCCAGGGAAAGGCGGGGGTTGGGCTGGAAATGCAGGTAGCATCTAGTGCATCCCCCTGGACAGGGGAGGTAATTAGTGGACTTCCCCCTGCCAGGGAAAACTTGTGACACCAGGCAGCTGCGTGGAGGGCGGCCCCAAACATCCCCTACACAGGCAGCCGTGTTCCGGTATTCTGAGTGTGGGGAGTTTCCGTCTTCTGTCTGCAGCACCAGGGATCTCCTAGGAGCCATTCGAGTGTCTTCCCCGAGTGCCTCCCAGTGCGAGCTTCCGGGGAAAGGCTGGGGTTGGTCTGGAAATGCAAGTAGCATCTAGTACCTAACTCTGGACCAGGGAGGTAATTAGCGGACTTCCCCCTGCCAGGGAACACCTGTGAAACCAGGCAGCTGCGTGGAGGGAGGCCCTAATCCTCACCCACACAGTCACACTTTTTCCGGAATTCTGAGTTTGGGGAGGTTCCGTCTTCTGTCTGCAGCACCCGGGATCTCTTAGGAGAATTTCGCATGTCTTCCCCGAATCCCTCCCAGTGCGGGCTGCCGGGGAAAGGCAGGGTTTGTGCTGGAATTGCAGGTAGCATCTAGTGCCTCCCCCTGGACAAGGGAGGTAATTAGCGGACTTCCCACTGCCAGGGAACATCTGTGACACCATGCAGCTTCGTGGAGGGCGGCCCCAGCCTCCCCCACACAGTCAGCCGTGTTCCAGAATTCTGAGGGTGGGGAGGTTCCATCTTCTGTCTGTAGCACCCTGGGTCTCCTAGGAGCCCTTCGCGTGTCTTCCCCGAGTCCCTCCAAGTGCGGGTTGCCGGGGAAATTCGGGGGAGTGGCAGGAAATGCAGGTAAAATCTAGTGCCTCCCCCTGGACAGGGGAGGGAATTAGCGGAATTCCCCCTGCCAGGGAACACCTGTGACACCAGGCAGCTGCGTGGGGGGCGGCCCCGAACCTCCCCCACACAGTCAGCCCTGTTCCGCTATTCTCAGAGTGGGGAGGTTCCGGCTTCTGTCTGCAGCACCCGCGATCGCCTAGGAGCCCTTCGCGTGTCTTCCCCGAGTCATTCCCAGTGCGGGCTGCCGGGAAATGCGGGGGTTGGGCTGGAAATTCAGGTAGAATCTAGTACCTCCCCCTGGACACGGGAGGTAATTAGCGGACTTCCCCCTGCCAGGGAACACCTGTGACACCAGGCAGCTGCGTGGGGGGCGGCCCCGAACCTTCCCCACACAGTCAGGCGTGTTCCGCTATTCTCAGAGTGGGGAGGTTCCGGCTTCTGTCTGCAGCACCCGGGATTTCCTAGGAGCCTTTCGAGTGTCTTCCCTGAGTCCCTCACAATGCGGGGTGCCAGGGAAAGGCGGGGGTTGAGCTGGAAATGCAGGTAGCATCTAGTGCCTCCCCCTGGACAGGGGAGGTAATTAGCGGACTTCCCCCTGCCAGGGATCACCTGTGACACCAGGCAGCTGCGTGGAGGGCGGCCCCAAACCTCGCCCACACAGTCAGCCGTGTTTCGGAATTCTGAGTGTGGGGAGGTTCCGTCATCTTATACAGCACCCGGGATCACCTAGGATCCTTTCGCTTGTCTTCCCCGAGTCCCTCCCAGTGCGGCCTGCCGGGAAAAGGTGGGGGTTGGGCTGGAAATGCAGGCAATATCTAGTGCCTCCCCCTTTACAGGGGAGGTAATTAGCGGACTTCCCCCTGCCAGGGAACACCTGTGACACCATGCAGCTGCGTGGAGGACGGCCCCAATTCTCCCTCACACAGTGAGGCGTGTTCTGGAATTCTGAGTGTGGGGAGGTTACGTCTTCTGCCTGCAGTACCCGGGATCTTCTAGGAGCCCTTTGCGTGTCTTCCCCGAGTCCCTCCCAGTGCGGTCTGCCGGGGGAAGGCTGGGGTTGGGCTGGAAATACAGGTAGCATCTGGTGCCTCCCCATGGACAGGGGAGGTAATTAGCGGACTTCCCCTTGCGAGGGAACACCTGTGACACCAGGAAGCTGCGTGGAGGGCGGCCCTAAACCTCACCCACACAGTCACCCGTGTTCCGGAATTCTGAGTGTGGGGAGGTTCCGTCTTCTGTCTGCAGCACCCGGGACCTCCTAGGAGTCCTTTGAGAGTCTCCCCCGAGACCCTCCCAGTGCGGGCTGCCGGGGAAATGCGGGGGTTGGGCTGGAAAAGCAGGTAGCATCTAGTGCCTCCCCCTGGACAGGGGAGGTAATTAGCGGACTTCCGCCTGCCAGGGAACACCTGTGACACCAGGAAGCTGCGTGGAGGGCGGCCCCGAACCTCCCCCACACAGTCAGCCGTGTTCCGGAATTCTGAGTGTGGGGAGGTCCCGTCTTCTGTCTGCAGCACCCGGGATCTCCTAGGAGCCCTTCGTGTGTCTTCCCCGAGTCCCTCCCACTGCGAGCTGCCAGGGAAAGGCGGGGTTTGGGCTGGAAACGCATGTAGCATCTAGTGCCTCCCCCTGGACAGGGGAGGTAATTAGCGGACTTCCCCCTGCCAGGGAAAACCTGTGACACCAGGAAGCTGCGTGGTGTTCGGCCCCGAACCTCCCCCACACAGTCAGCCGTGTTCCGGAATTCTGAGTGTGGGGAGGTTCCGTCTTCGGTCTGCAGCACCCGGGATCTCCTAGGAGCCCTTTGAGAGTCTCCCCCGAGTCCCTCCCAGTGCGGGCTGCCGGGGAAAGGCGGGGTTTGGGCTGTAAACGCATTCAGCATCTAGTGCTTCCCCATGGACAGGGGAGGTAATTAGCGGAATTCCCCTTGCGAGGGAACACCTGTGACACCAGGAAGCTGGGTGGGGGGCGTCGCTAAACCTCACCCACACTCACCCGTGTTCCGGAATTCTGAGTGTGGGTAGGTTCCGTCTACTGTCTGCACCACCCGGGATCTCCTAGGAGCCCTTCGAGTGTCTTCCCCGAGTCCCTACCAGTGCATTCTGCCCGGGAAAGACGGGGGTTGGGCTGGAAAAGTAGGTAGCATCTAGTGCCTCCCCATGGACAGGGGAGGTAATTAGCGGAATTCCCCTTGTGAGGGAACACCTGTGACACCAGGAAGCTGCGTGGAGGGCGGCCCTAAACCTCACCCACACAGTCACCCGTGTTTCGGAATTCTGAGTGTGGGGAGGTTCCGTCTTCTGTCTGCAGCACCCGGGATCTCCTAGGAGCCCTTCGAGTGTCTTCCACGAGTCCCTCACAGTGCGGGCTGCCGGGGAAAGGCGGGGGTTTGGCTGGAAACGCTGGTAGCATCTAGTGCCTCCCCATGGACTGGGGAGGTAATTAGCGGACTTCCCCTTGCAAGGGAACACCTGTGACTCCAGGAAGCTGCGTGGAGGGCGTCCCTAAACCTCACACACACTCACCCGTGTTCCGGAATTCTGAGTGTGGGGAGGTTCCGTCTTCTTTCTGCAGCACCCGGGATCTCCTAAGAGCCCTTCGAGTGTCTTCCCCGATTCCCTCCCAGTGGGGGCTGCCGGGGAAAGGCGGGGGTTGGCCTGGAAACGCAGGTAGCATCTAGTGCCTCCCCATGGACAGGGGAGGTAATTAGCGGACTTCCCATTGCGAGGGAACACCTGTGACACCAGGAAGCTGCGTGGAGGGCGGCCCTAAACCTCACACACACAGTCACCCGTGTTCCAGAATTTTGAGTGTGGGGAGGTTCCGTCTTCTGTCTGCAGTACCCGGGATCTCCTAGGAGCCCTTCGAGTGTCTTCCCTGAGTCCCTCCCAGTGCGGGCTGCCGGGGAAAGGCGGGGGTTTGCCTAGAAAAGCAGGTAGCATCTAGTGCCTCCCCATGGACAGGGGAGGTAATTAGCGGACTTCCCCTTGCGAGGGAACACCTGTGACAACAGGAAGCTGCGTGGAGGGTGGCCCTAAACCTCACCCACACAGTCACCCATGTTCCGGAATTCTGAGGGTGGGGAGGTTCCGTCTTCTGTCTTCAGCACCCGGGATCTCCTAGGAGGCATTCGAGAGTCTTCCCCGAGTCCCTCCCAGTGTAGGCTGCCGGGGAAATGCGGGGGTTGGGCTGGAAACGCAGGTAGCATCTAGTGCCTCCCCATGGACAGGGGAGGTAATTAGCGGACTTCCCCTTGCGAGGGAACACCTGTGACACCAGGAAGCTGCGTGGAGGGCGGCCCTAAACCTCACCCACACAGTCACCAGTGTTCCGGAACTCTGAGTGTGGGGAGGTCCCGTCTTCTGTCTGCAGCACCCGGGATCTCCTAGGAGCCCTTCGTGTGTCTTCCCCGAGTCCCTCCCACTGCGAGCTGCCAGGGAAAGGCGAGGTTTGGGCTGGAATCGCAGGTAGCATCTAGTGCCTCCCCCTGGACAGGGGAGGTAATTAGCGGACTTCCCCCTGCCAGGGAAAACCTGTGACACCAGGAAGCTGCGTGGAGGGCGGCCCCGAACCTCCCCCACACAGTCAGCCGTGTTCCGGAATTCTGAGTGTGGGGAGGTTCCGTCTTCGGTCTGCAGCACCCAGGATCTCCTAGGAGCCCTTTGAGAGTCTCCCCCGAGTCCCTCCCAGTGCGGGCTGCCGGGGAAAGGTGGGGTTTGGGCTGGAAACGCATTCAGCATCTAGTGCCTCCCCATGGACAGGGGAGGTAATTAGCGGACTTCCCCTTGCGAGGGAACACCTGTGACACCAGGAAGCTGGGTGGAGGGCGTCCCTAAACCTCACCCACACTCACCCGTGTTCCGGAATTCTGAGTGTGGGTTGGTTCCGTCTACTGTCTGCACCACACGGGATCTCCTAGGAGCCCTTCGAGAGTCTTCCCCGAGTCCCTACCAGTGCATTCTGCCCGGGAAAGACGGGGGTTGGGCTGGAAAAGTAGGTAGCATCTAGTGCCTCCCCATGGACAGGGGAGGTAATTAGCGGACTTCCCCTTGTGAGGGAACACCTGTGACACCAGGAAGCTGCGTGGAGGGCGGACCTAAACCTCACCCACACAGTCACCCGTGTTCCGGAATTCTGAGTGTGGGGAGGTTCCGTCTTCTGTCTGCAGCACCCGGGATCTCCTAGGAGCCCTTCGAGTGTCTTCCACGAGTCCCTCACAGTGCGGGCTGCCGGGGAAAGGCGGGGGTTGGGCTGGAAACGCAGGTATCATCTAGTGCCTCCCCATGGACTGGGGAGGTAATTAGCGGACTTCCCCTTGCGAGGGAACACCTGTGACTCCAGGAAGCTGCGTGGAGGGCGTCCCTAAACCTCATCCACACTCACCCGTGTTCCGGAATTCTGAGTGTGGGGAGGTTCCGTCTTCTGTCTGCAGCACCCGGGATCTCCTAAGAGCCCTTCGAGTGTCTTCCCCGAGTCCCTCCCAGTGCGGGCTGCCGGGGAAAGGCGGGGGTTGGCCTGGAAACGCAGGTAGCATCTAGTGCCTCCCCATGGACAGGGGAGGTAATTAGCGGACTTCACCTTGCGAGGGAACACCTGTGACACCAGGAAGCTGCGTGGAGGGCGGCCCTAAACCTCACACA
The DNA here is from genome assembly GCF_048773025.1 of Camelus bactrianus. Classification (NCBI taxonomy): domain Eukaryota; kingdom Metazoa; phylum Chordata; class Mammalia; order Artiodactyla; family Camelidae; genus Camelus; species Camelus bactrianus. The sequence goes on from NW_027413968.1 coordinate 227,355, forward strand.
CACAGTCAACCGTGTTCCAGAATTTTGAGTGTGGGGAGGTTCCGTCTTCTGTCTGCAGCACCCGGGATCTCCTAGGAGCCCTTCGAGTGTCTTCCCCGAGTCCCTCCCAGTGTGGGCTGCCGGGGAAAGGCGGGGGTTGGCCTAGAAAAGCAGGTAGCATCTAGTGCCTCCCGATTGACAGGGGAGGTAATTAGCGGACTTCCCCTTGCGAGGGAACACCTGTGACAACAGGAAGCTGCGTGGAGGGTGGCCCTAAACCTCACCCACACAGTCAGCCGTGTTCCGGAATTCTGAGGATGGGGAGGTTCCGTCTTCTGTCTTCAGCACCCGGGATCTCCTAGGAGCCCTTCGAGAGTCTTCCCCGAGTCCCTCCCAGTGTAGGCTGCCGGGGAAAGGCGGGGGTTGGGCTGGAAACGCAGGTAGCATCTAGTGCCTCCCCATGGACAGGGGAGGTAATTAGCGGACTTCCCCTTGCGAGGGAACACCTGTGACACCAGGAAGCTGCGTGGAGGGCGGCCCTAAACCTCACCCACACAGTCACCTGTGTTCCGGAACTCTGAGGGTGGGGAGGTTTCGTCTTCTCTCTGCAGCACCCGGGATCTCCTAGGAGCCCTTCAAGTGTCTTCCACGAGTCCCTCACAGTGCGGGCTGCCGGGGAAAGGCGGGGGTTGGGCTGGAAACGCAGGTAGCATCTAGTGCCTCCCCATGGAAAGGGGAGGTAATTAGCGGACTTCCCCTTCCGAGGGAACACCTGTGACACCAGGAAGCTGCGTGGAGGGTGGCCCTAAACCTCACCCACACAGTCACCCGTGTTCCGGAATTCTGAGTGTGGGGAGGTTCCGTCTTCGGTCTGCAGCACCCGGGAACTCCTAGGAGCCCTTTGAGATTCTCCCCCGAGTCCCTCCCAGTGCGGGCTGCCGGGGAAAAGCGGGGGTTGGCCTGGAAAAGCAGGTAGCATCTAGTGCCTCCCCCTGGACGGGGAGGTAATTAGCGGACTTCCGCCTGCCAGGGAACACCTGTGACACCAGGAAGCTGCGTGGAGGGCGGCCCCGAAACTCCCACACACAGTCAGCCGTGTTCCGGAATTCTGAGTGTGGGGAGGTCCCGTCTTCTGTCTGCAGCACCCGGGATCTCCTAGGAGCCATTCGTGTGTCTTCCCCGAGTCCCTCCCACTGCGAGCTGCCAGGGAAAGGCGGGGTTTGGGCTGGAATCGCAGGTAGCATCTAGTGCCTCCCCCTGGACAGGGGAGGTAATTAGCGGACTTCCCCCTGCCAGGGAAAACCTGTGACACCAGGAATCTGCGTGGAGGGCGGCCCCGAACATCCCCCACACAGTCAGCCGTGTTCCGGAATTCTGAGTGTGGGGAGGTTCCGTCTTTGGTCTGCAGCACCCAGGATCTCCAAGGAGCCCTTTGAGAGTCTCCCCCGAGTCCCTCCCAGTGCGGGCTGCCGGGGAAAAGCGGGGTTTGGGCTGGAAACGCATTCAGCATCTAGTGCCTCCCCATGGACAGGGGAGGTAATTAGCGGACTTCCCCTTGCGAGGGAACACCTGTGACACCAGGAAGCTGGGTGGAGGGCGTCCCTAAACCTCACCCACACTCACCCGTGTTCCGGAATTCTGAGTGTGGGTAGGCTCCGTCTTCTGTCTGCACCACCCGGGATCTCCTAGGAGCCCTTCGAGAGTCTTCCCCGAGTCCCTACCTGTGCATTCTGCCCGGGAAAGGCGGGGGTTTGGCTGGAAAATTAGGTAGCATCTAGTGCCTCCCCATGGACAGGGGAGGTAATTAGCGGACTTCCCCTTGTGAGGGAACACCTGTGACACCAGGAAGCTGCGTGGAGTGCGGCCCTTAACCTCACCCACACAGTCACCCGTGTTCCGGAATTCTGAGTGTAGGGAGGTTCCGTCTTCTGTCTGCAGCACCCGGGATCTCCTAGGAGCCTTTCGAGTGTCTTCCACGAGTCACTCACAGTGCGGGCTGCCGGGGAAAGGCGGGGGTTGGGCTGGAAACGCAGGTAGCATCTAGTGCCTCCCCATGGACAGGGGAGGTAATTAGCGGACTTCCCCCTGCCAGGGAACACCTGTGACAACAGGCAGCTGCGTGGGGGGCGGCCCCGAACCTCCCCCACACAGTCAGTCGTGTTCCGCTATTCTCAGAGTGGGGAGGTTCCGGCTTCTGTCTGCAGCACCCGGGATTTCCTAGGAGCCTTTCGATTGTCTTCCCCGAGTCCCTCCCATTGCGGGGTGCCAGGGAAAGGCGGGGGTTGAGCTGGAAATGCAGGTAGCATCTAGTGCCTCCCACTGGACAGGGGATATAATTAGCGGACATCCCCCTGCCAATGAACACCTGTGACACCAGGCAACTGCGTGGAGGTGGGACCCAAACCTCCGCCACACTGTAAGCCGTGTTCCGGAATTCTGAGTGTGGGGAGGTTCCGTCTTCGGTCTGCAGCACCCGAGATCTCCTAGGAGCCCTTCGCGTGTCTTCCCCGAGTGCCTCCCAGTGCGGGATGCCAGGGAAAGTCGGGGGGTGGAATGGAAATTCAATTAGAATCTAGTGCCTCCCCCTATACAGGGGAGGTAATTAGCGGACTTCCCTCTGCGGGGAACACATGTGACACCAGGCAGCTGCGTGGAGGGCGGCCCTAATCCTCACCCACACAGTCACACTTTTTCCGGAATTCTGAGTGTGGGGAGGTTCCGTCTTCTGTCTGCAGCACCCGGGATCTCTTAGGACAATTTCGCGTGTCTTCCCCGAATCCCTCCCAGTGCGGGCTGCCAGGGATAGGCAGGGTTTGTGCTGGAATTGCAGGTAGCATCTAGTGCCTCCCCCTTGACAGGGGATGTAATTAGCGGACTTCCCCCTGCCAGGGAACAACTGTGACACCAGGCAGCTGTGTGGAGGTCGGCCCCGAACCTCGCCCACACAGTCAGCCGTGTTCCGGAATTCTGAGTGTGGGGAGGTTCCGTCTTCGGTCTGCAGCACCCGGGATCTCCTAGGAGCCCTTCGAATGTCTTCCCCTAGTCCCTCGCAGTGCGGGCTGCCGGGGAAAGGTGGGGGTTTGGCTGGAAACGCAGGTAGCATCTAGTGCCTCCCCATGGACTGGGGAGGTAATTAGCGGACTTCCCCTTGCGAGGGAACACCTGTGACACCAGGAAGCTTCGTGGAGGGCGGCCCTAAACCTCACCCACACAGTCACCCGTGTTCCGGAATTCTGAGTGTGGGGAGGTCCCGTCTTCTGTCTGCAGCACCCGGGATCTCCTAGGAGCCCTTCGAGAGTCTTCCCAGAGTCCCTCCCAGTGCGGGCTGCCGGGGAAAGACGGGGGTAGGGCTGGAAGCGCAGGTAGCATCTAGTGCCTCCCCCTGGACAGGGTAGGTAATTAGCGGTCTTCCCCCTGCCAGGGAAAACCTGTGACACCAGGTAGCTGCATGGAGTGCGGCCCCAATCCTCCCCCACTCAATCAGCCGTGTTCCGCAATTCTGAGTATGGGGAGGTTCCGTCTTCTGTCTGCAGCACCCGCGATCGCCTAGGAGCCCTTCGCGTGTCTTCCCCGAGTCCTTCCCAGTGCGGGCTGCCGGGAAATGCGGGGGTTGGGCTGGAAATTCAGGTAGAATCTAGTACCTCCCCCTGGACAGGGGAGGTAATTAGCGGACTTCCCCCTGCCAGGGAACACCTGTGACAACAGGCAGCTGCGTGGGGGGCGGCCCCGAACCTCCCCCACACAGTCAGTCGTGTTCCGCTATTCTCAGAGTGGGGAGGTTCCGGCTTCTGTCTGCAGCACCCGGGATTTCCTAGGAGCCTTTCGATTGTCTTCCCCGAGTCCCTCCCAGTGCGGGGTGCCAGGGAAAGGCGGGGGTTGAGCTGGAAATGCAGGTAGCATCTAGTGCCTCCCCCTGGACAGGGGAGATAATTAGCGGACATCCCCCTGCCAGGGAACACCTGTGACACCAGGCAACTGCGTGGAGGTCGGCCCCAAACCTCCGCCACACTGTAAGCCGTGTTCCGGAATTCTGAGTGTGGGGAGTTTCCGTCTTCGGTCTGCAGCACCCGAGATCTCCTAGGAGCCCTTCGCGTGTCTTCCCCGAGTGCCTCCCAGTGCGGGATGCCAGGGAAAGTCGGGGGGTGGAATGGAAATTCAAGTAGAATCTAGTGCCTCCCCCTATACAGGGGAGGTAATTAGCGGACTTCCCCCTGCGGGGAACACATGTGACACCAGGCAGCTGCGTGGAGGGCGGCCCTAATCCTCACCCACACAGTCACACTTTTTCCGGAATTCTGAGTGTGGGGAGGTTCCGTCTTCTGTCTGCAGCACCCGGGATCTCTTAGGACAATTTCGCGTGTCTTCCCCGAATCCCTCCCAGTGCGGGCTGCCAGGGATAGGCAGGGTTTGTGCTGGAATTGCAGGTAGCATCTAGTGCCTCCCCCTTGACAGGGGATGTAATTAGCGGACTTCCCCCTGCCAGGGAACAACTGTGACACCAGGCAGCTGTGTGGAGGTCGGCCCCGAACCTCGCCCACACAGTCAGCCGTGTTCCGGAATTCTGAGTGTGGGGAGGTTCCGTCTTCGGTCTGCAGCACCCGGGATCTCCTAGGAGCCCTTCGAATGTCTTCCCCTAGTCCCTCGCAGTGCGGGCTGCCGGGGAAAGGTGGGGGTTGGGCTGGAAACGCAGGTAGCATCTAGTGCCTCCCCATGGACTGGGGAGGTAATTAGCGGACTTCCCCTTGCGAGGGAACACCTGTGACACCAGGAAGCTTCGTGGAGGGCGGCCCTAAACCTCACCCACACAGTCACCCGTGTTCCGGAATTCTGAGTGTGGGGAGGTCCCGTCTTCTGTCTGCAGCACCCGGGATCTCCTAGGAGCCCTTCGAGAGTCTTCCCAGAGTCCCTCCCAGTGCGGGCTGCCGGGGAAAGACGGGGGTAGGGCTGGAAGCGCAGGTAGCATCTAGTGCCTCCCCCTGGACAGGGTAGGTAATTAGCGGTCTTCCCCCTGCCAGGGAAAACCTGTGACACCAGGTAGCTGCATGGAGTGCGGCCCCAATCCTCCCCCACTCAATCAGCCGTGTTCCGCAATTCTGAGTATGGGGAGGTTCCGTCTTCTGTCTGCAGCACCCGCGATCGCCTAGGAGCCCTTCGCGTGTCTTCCCCGAGTCCTTCCCAGTGCGGGCTGCCGGGAAATGCGGGGGTTGGGCTGGAAATTCAGGTAGAATCTAGTACCTCCCCCTGGACAGGGGAGGTAATTAGCGGACTTCCCCCTGCCAGGGAACACCTGTGACAACAGGCAGCTGCGTGGGGGGCGGCCCCGAACCTCCCCCACACAGTCAGTCGTGTTCCGCTATTCTCAGAGTGGGGAGGTTCCGGCTTCTGTCTGCAGCACCCGGGATTTCCTAGGAGCCTTTCGATTGTCTTCCCCGAGTCCCTCCCAGTGCGGGGTGCCAGGGAAAGGCGGGGGTTGAGCTGGAAATGCAGGTAGCATCTAGTGCCTCCCCCTGGACAGGGGAGATAATTAGCGGACATCCCCCTGCCAGGGAACACCTGTGACACCAGGCAACTGCGTGGAGGTCGGCCCCAAACCTCCGCCACACTGTAAGCCGTGTTCCGGAATTCTGAGTGTGGGGAGTTTCCGTCTTCGGTCTGCAGCACCCGAGATCTCCTAGGAGCCCTCCGCGTGTCTTCCCCGAGTGCCTCCCAGTGCGGGATGCCAGGGAAAGTCGGGGGGTGGAATGGAAATTCAAGTAGAATCTAGTGCCTCCCCCTATACAGGGGAGGTAATTAGCGGACTTCCCCCTGCGGGGAACACATGTGACACCAGGCAGCTGCGTGGAGGGCGGCCCTAATCCTCACCCACACAGTCACACTTTTTCCGGAATTCTGAGTGTGGGGAGGTTCCGTCTTCTGTCTGCAGCACCCGGGATCTCTTAGGACAATTTCGCGTGTCTTCCCCGAATCCCTCCCAGTGCGGGCTGCCAGGGAAAGGCAGGGTTTGTGCTGGAATTGCAGGTAGCATCTAGTGCCTCCCCCTGGACAGGGGATGTAATTAGCGGACTTCCCCCTGCCAGGGAACAACTGTGACACCAGGAATCTGCGTGGAGGGCGGCCCTAAACCTCACCCACACAGTCACCCGTGTTCCGGAATTCTGAGTGTGGGGAGGTTCCGTCTTATGTCTGCAGCACCCGGGATCTCCAAGGAGCCCTTCGAGAGTCTTCCCCGAGTCCCTCCCTGTGCGGGCTTCCGGGGAAAGGCGGGGGTTGGTCTGGAAACGCAGGTAGCATCTAGTGCCTCCCCATGGACAGGGGAGGTAATTAGCGGACTTCCCCTTGAGAGGGAACACCTGTGACACCAGGAAGCTGCGTGGAGGGCGGACCTAAACCTCACCCACACAGTCAGTCGTGTTCCGGAATTCTGAGTGTGGGGAGGTTCCGTCTTATGTCTGCAGCACCCGGGATCTCCTTGGAGCCCTTCAAGAGTCTTCCCCGAGTCCCTCCCAGTGCGGGCTGCCGGGGAAATGCGGGGGTAGGGCTGGAAGCACAGGTGGCATCTAGTGCCTCCCCCTGGACAGGGTAGGTAATTAGCGGACTTCCCCCTGCCAGGGAAAACCTGTGACACCAGGCAGCTGCGTGGAGGGCGGCCCCAAACCTCGCCCACACAGTCAGCCGTGTTTCGGAATTCTGAGTGTGGGGAGGTTCCGTCATCTTATACAGCACCCGGGATCACCTAGGATCCTTTCGCTTGTCTTCCCCGAGTCCCTCCCAGTGCGGCCTGCCGGGAAAAGGTGGGGGTTGGGCTGGAAATGCAGGCAATATCTAGTGCCTCCCCCTTTACAGGGGAGGTAATTAGCGGACTTCCCCCTGCCAGGGAACACCTGTGACACCATGCAGCTGCGTGGAGGACGGCCCCAATTCTCCCTCACACAGTGAGCCGTGTTCTGGAATTCTGAGTGTGGGGAGGTTACGTCTTCTGCCTGCAGCACCCGGGATCTCCTAGGAGCCATTCGAGGGTCTTCCCCGAGTCCCTCCCAGTGCGGGCCTCCGGGGAAATTTGGAGGTTGAGCTGGAAATGCAGGTAGCATCTAGTGCCTCCCCCTGGACATGGGAGGTAATTAGCGGAATTCCCCCTGCCAGGGAAAACCTGTGACACCAGGCAGCTGCGTGGAGGGTGGCCCCAAACCTCCCCCACACAGTCAGCCGTGTTCCGGAATTCTGATTATGGGGAGGTTCCGTCTTCTGTCTGCAGCACCCGGGATCTTCTAGGAGCCCTTTGCGTGTCTTCCCCGAGTCCCTCCCAGTGCGGGCTGCCGGGGGAAGGCTGGGGTTGGGCTGGAAATACAGGTAGCATCTGGTGCCTCCACCTGGACAGGGTAAGAATTTAGCGGAATTCCCCCTGCCAGGGAACACCTGTGAAACCAGGCAGCTGCTTGGAGGGCGGCCCCAAAACTCCCCCATACAGTCAGCCGTGTTCCGGAATACTGAGTGTGGGAAGGTTCCGTCTTCTGTCTGCAGCACCTGGGATCTCCTAGGAGCCCTTCGCGATTTTTCCCGGGTCCCCCCTATTGCGGGCTTCCGGGGAAAAGCGGGGGTTGGGCTGGAAATGCAGGTAGCATCTAGTGCCTCTCACTGCACAGGGGAGGTTTTTAGCGGACTTCCTCCTGCCACGGAACACCTGTGACATCAGGCAGCTGCGTGGAGGGCGGCCCAAATCTCTCCCACACAGTCAGCCGTGTTCCGGAATTCTGAGTCTGTGGAGGTTCCGTCATCTCTATGCAGCACCCGGGATCTCCTAGGAGCCCATTGCGTGATTTCCCAGAGTGCCTCCCGGTTAGTGCTGCCGGGCAAAGGCGGGGGTTGGGCTGGAAATGCAGGTAGCATCTAGTGCCTCCCCCTGGAAGGGGAGGTATTTAGCAGAATTCACCCTGCCAGGGAACACCTGTGACACCAAGCAGCTGCGTGGAGGGCGGCCCCAAACCTCCCAAACACAGTCAGCCGAGTTCCGGAATTCTGAGTGTGGGGAGGTTCCGTCTTCTCTCTGCAGCACCCGGGATCTCCTAGGAGCCCTTAGCGTGTTTTCCCGATTCTTTCCCAGTGCGGGCTGTAGGGGAAATGCGGGGGTTGGCCTGGAAATGCAGGTAAAATCTAGTGCCTCCCCCTGGAGAGGGGAGGAAATTAGCCGACTTCCCCCTGCCAGGGAACACGTGTGACACCAGGCAGCTGCGTGGGTGTTGTCCCCAATCCTCCCCCACACAGTCAGCCGTGTTCCGGAATTCTAAGATTAGGGAGGTTCCGTCTTCTGTCTGCAGAACCCGGGATCCCCTAGGAGCACTTCGCTTGTCTTCCCCGAGTCCCTCCCACTGTGGGCTGCCGGGGAAAGGCGGGGGTTGAGCTGAAAAAACAGGTAGCATCTAGTGCCTCCCCCTGGAAGGGGAGGTAATTAGCAGAATTCACCCTGCCAGGGAACACCTGTGACACCAAGCAGCTGCGTGGAGTGCGGCCCCAAACCTCCCAAACACAGTCAGCCGAGTTCCGGAATTCTGAGTGTGGGGAGGTTCCGTCTTCTCTCTGCAGCACCCGGGATCTCCTAGGAGCCCTTAGCGTGTTTTCCCGATTCTTTCCCAGTGCGGGCTGTAGGGGAAATGCGGGGGTTGGCCTGGAAATGCAGGTAAAATCTAGTGCCTCCCCCTGGAGAGGGGAGGAAATTAGCCGAATTCCCCCTGCCATGGAACACGTGTGACACCAGGCAGCTGCGTGGGTGTTGTCCCCAATCCTCCCCCACACAGTCAGCCGTGTTCCGGAATTCTAAGATTAGGGAGGTTACGTCTTCTGCCTGCAGCACCCGGGATCTCCTAGGAGCCATTCGAGGGTCTTCCCCGAGTCCCTCCCAGTGCGGGCCTCCGGGGAAATTTGGAGGTTGAGCTGGAAATGCAGGTAGACTCTAGTGCCTCCCCCTGACAGTGGAGGTAGTTAGCGGAATTCCCCCTGCCAGGGAACATCTGTGACACCAGTCAGCTGCGTGGAGGGGACCCGAACCTCGCCCACACAGTAAGCCGTTTTCCGGAATTCTGAGTGTGGGGAGGTTCCGTCTTCTGTCTGCAGCACCCGGGATCTTCTAGGAGCCCTTTGCGTGTCTTCCCCGAGTCCCTCCCAGTGCGGGCTGCCGGGGGAAGGCTGGGGTTGGGCTGGAAATACAGGTAGCATCTGGTGCCTCCACCTGGACAGGGTAAGAATTTAGCGGAATTCCCCCTGCCAGGGAACACCTGTGAAACCAGGCAGCTGCTTGGAGGGCGGCCCCAAAACTCCCCCATACAGTCAGCCGTGTTCCGGAATACTGAGTGTGGGAAGGTTCCGTCTTCTGTCTGCAGCACCTGGGATCTCCTAGGAGCCCTTCGCTTGTCTTCCCCGAGTGCCTCCCAATGGGGGCTGCCGGGGAATTGCGGGGGTTGAGCTGGAAATGCAGGTAGCATCTAGTGCCTCCCCCAGGACAGGGGAGGTAATTAGCGGACTTCCCTGCCAGGGAACACCTGTGACACCAGGCAACTGCGTGGAGGTCGGCCCCAATCCTCCGCCACACAGTAAGCCGTGTTCCGGAATTCTGAGTGTGGGGAGGTTCCGTCTTCGGTCTGCAGCACCCGAGATCCCCTAGGAGCCCTTCGCGTGTCTTCCCCGAGTGCCTCACAGTGCGGGCTGCCAGGGAAAGTCGGGGGGTGGAATGGAAATGCAAGTAGAATCAAGTGCCTCCCCCTGTACAGGGGAGGTAATTAGCGGACTTCCCCCTGCCAGGGAACACCTGTGACAACAGGCAGCTGCGTGGGGGGCGGCCCCGAACCTCCCCCACACAGTCAGTCGTGTTCCGCTATTCTCAGAGTGGGGAGGTTCCGGCTTCTGTCTGCAGCACCCGGGATTTCCTAGGAGCCTTTCGATTGTCTTCCCCGAGTCCCTCCCAGTGCGGGGTGCCAGGGAAAGGCGGGGGTTGAGCTGGAAATGCAGGTAGCATCTAGTGCCTCCCCCTGGACAGGGGATATAATTAGCGGACATCCCCCTGCCAATGAACACCTGTGACACCAGGCAACTGCGTGGAGGTGGGCCCCAAACCTCCGCCACACTGTAAGCCGTGTTCCGGAATTCTGAGTGTGGGGAGGTTCCGTCTTCGGTCTGCAGCACCCGAGATCTCCTAGGAGCCCTTCGCGTGTCTTCCCCGAGTGCCTCCCAGTGCGGGATGCCAGGGAAAGTCGGGGGGTGGAATGGAAATTCAATTAGAATCTAGTGCCTCCCCCTATACAGGGGAGGTAATTAGCGGACTTCCCTCTGCGGGGAACACCTGTGACACCAGGCAGCTGCGTGGAGGGCGGCCCTAATCCTCACCCACACAGTCACACTTTTTCCGGAATTCTGAGTGTGGGGAGGTTCCGTCTTCTGTCTGCAGCACCCGGGATCTCTTAGGACAATTTCGCGTGTCTTCCCCGAATCCCTCCCAGTGCGGGCTGCCAGGGATAGGCAGGGTTTGTGCTGGAATTGCAGGTAGCATCTAGTGCCTCCCCCTTGACAGGGGATGTAATTAGCGGACTTCCCCCTGCCAGGGAACAACTGTGACACCAGGCAGCTGTGTGGAGGTCGGCCCCGAACCTCGCCCACACAGTCAGCCGTGTTCCGGAATTCTGAGTGTGGGGAGGTTCCGTCTTCGGTCTGCAGCACCCGGGATCTCCTAGGAGCCCTTCGAATGTCTTCCCCTAGTCCCTCGCAGTGCGGGCTGCCGGGGAAAGGTGGGGGTTGGGCTGGAAACGCAGGTAGCATCTAGTGCCTCCCCATGGACTGGGGAGGTAATTAGCGGACTTCCCCTTGCGAGGGAACACCTGTGACACCAGGAAGCTTCGTGGAGGGCGGCCCTAAACCTCACCCACACAGTCACCCGTGTTCCGGAATTCTGAGTGTGGGGAGGTCCCGTCTTCTGTCTGCAGCACCCGGGATCTCCTAGGAGCCCTTCGAGAGTCTTCCCAGAGTCCCTCCCAGTGCGGGCTGCCGGGGAAAGACGGGGGTAGGGCTGGAAGCGCAGGTAGCATCTAGTGCCTCCCCCTGGACAGGGTAGGTAATTAGCGGTCTTCCCCCTGCCAGGGAAAACCTGTGACACCAGGTAGCTGCATGGGGTGCGGCCCCAATCCTCCCCCACTCAATCAGCCGTGTTCCGCAATTCTGAGTATGGGGAGGTTCCGTCTTCTGTCTGCAGCACCCGCGATCGCCTAGGAGCCCTTCGCGTGTCTTCCCCGAGTCCTTCCCAGTGCGGGCTGCCGGGAAATGCGGGGGTTGGGCTGGAAATTCAGGTAGAATCTAGTACCTCCCCCTGGACAGGGGAGGTAATTAGCGGACTTCCCCCTGCCAGGGAACACCTGTGACAACAGGCAGCTGCGTGGGGGGCGGCCCCGAACCTCCCCCACACAGTCAGTCGTGTTCCGCTATTCTCAGAGTGGGGAGGTTCCGGCTTCTGTCTGCAGCACCCGGGATTTCCTAGGAGCCTTTCGATTGTCTTCCCCGAGTCCCTCCCAGTGCGGGGTGCCAGGGAAAGGCGGGGGTTGAGCTGGAAATGCAGGTAGCATCTAGTGCCTCCCCCTGGACAGGGGAGATAATTAGCGGACATCCCCCTGCCAGGGAACACCTGTGACACCAGGCAACTGCGTGGAGGTCGGCCCCAAACCTCCGCCACACTGTAAGCCGTGTTCCGGAATTCTGAGTGTGGGGAGTTTCCGTCTTCGGTCTGCAGAACCCGAGATCTCCTAGGAGCCCTTCGCGTGTCTTCCCCGAGTGCCTCCCAGTGCGGGATGCCAGGGAAAGTCGGGGGGTGGAATGGAAATTCAAGTAGAATCTAGTGCCTCCCCCTATACAGGGGAGGTAATTAGCGGACTTCCCCCTGCGGGGAACACATGTGACACCAGGCAGCTGCGTGGAGGGCGGCCCTAATCCTCACCCACACAGTCACACTTTTTCCGGAATTCTGAGTGTGGGGAGGTTCCGTCTTCTGTCTGCAGCACCCGGGATCTCTTAGGAAAATTTCGCGTGTCTTCCCCGAATCCCTCCCAGTGCGGGCTGCCAGGGATAGGCAGGGTTTGTGCTGGAATTGCAGGTAGCATCTAGTGCCTCCCCCTTGACAGGGGATGTAATTAGCGGACTTCCCCCTGCCAGGGAACAACTGTGACAACAGGCAGCTGTGTGGAGGTCGGCCCCGAACCTCGCCCACACAGTCAGCCGTGTTCCGGAATTCTGAGTGTGGGGAGGTTCCGTCTTCGGTCTGCAGCACCCGGGATCTCCTAGGAGCCCTTCGAATGTCTTCCCCTAGTCCCTCGCAGTGCGGGCTGCCGGGGAAAGGTGGGGGTTGGGCTGGAAACGCAGGTAGCATCTAGTGCCTCCCCATGGACTGGGGAGGTAATTAGCGGACTTCCCCTTGCGAGGGAACACCTGTGACACCAGGAAGCTTCGTGGAGGGCGGCCCTAAACCTCACCCACACAGTCACCCGTGTTCCGGAATTCTGAGTGTGGGGAGGTCCCGTCTTCTGTCTGCAGCACCCGGGATCTCCTAGGAGCCCTTCGAGAGTCTTCCCAGAGTCCCTCCCAGTGCGGGCTGCCGGGGAAAGACGGGGGTAGGGCTGGAAGCGCAGGTAGCATCTAGTGCCTCCCCCTGGACAGGGTAGGTAATTAGCGGTCTTCCCCCTGCCAGGGAAAACCTGTGACACCAGGTAGCTGCATGGAGTGCGGCCCCAATCCTCCCCCACTCAATCAGCCGTGTTCCGCAATTCTGAGTATGGGGAGGTTCCGTCTTCTGTCTGCAGCACCCGCGATCGCCTAGGAGCCCTTCGCGTGTCTTCCCCGAGTCCTTCCCAGTGCGGGCTGCCGGGAAATGCGGGGGTTGGGCTGGAAATTCAGGTAGAATCTAGTACCTCCCCCTGGACAGGGGAGGTAATTAGCGGACTTCCCCCTGCCAGGGAACAACTGTGACAACAGGCAGCTGCGTGGGGGGCGGCCCCGAACCTCCCCCACACAGTCAGTCGTGTTCCGCTATTCTCAGAGTGGGGAGGTTCCGGCTTCTGTCTGCAGCACCCGGGATTTCCTAGGAGCCTTTCGATTGTCTTCCCCGAGTCCCTCCCAGTGCGGGGTGCCAGGGAAAGGCGGGGGTTGAGCTGGAAATGCAGGTAGCATCTAGTGCCTCCCCCTGGACAGGGGAGATAATTAGCGGACATCCCCCTGCCAGGGAACACCTGTGACACCAGGCAACTGCGTGGAGGTCGGCCCCAAACCTCCGCCACACTGTAAGCCGTGTTCCGGAATTCTGAGTGTGGGGAGTTTCCGTCTTCGGTCTGCAGCACCCGAGATCTCCTAGGAGCCCTCCGCGTGTCTTCCCCGAGTGCCTCCCAGTGCGGGATGCCAGGGAAAGTCGGGGGGTGGAATGGAAATTCAAGTAGAATCTAGTGCCTCCCCCTATACAGGGGAGGTAATTAGCGGACTTCCCCCTGCGGGGAACACATGTGACACCAGGCAGCTGCGTGGAGGGCGGCCCTAATCCTCACCCACACAGTCACACTTTTTCCGGAATTCTGAGTGTGGGGAGGTTCCGTCTTCTGTCTGCAGCACCCGGGATCTCTTAGGACAATTTCGCGTGTCTTCCCCGAATCCCTCCCAGTGCGGGCTGCCAGGGAAAGGCAGGGTTTGTGCTGGAATTGCAGGTAGCATCTAGTGCCTCCCCCTGGACAGGGGATGTAATTAGCGGACTTCCCCCTGCCAGGGAACAACTGTGACACCAGGAATCTGCGTGGAGGGCGGCCCTAAACCTCACCCACACAGTCACCCGTGTTCCGGAATTCTGAGTGTGGGGAGGTTCCGTCTTATGTCTGCAGCACCCGGGATCTCCAAGGAGCCCTTCGAGAGTCTTCCCCGAGTCCCTCCCTGTGCGGGCTTCCGGGGAAAGGCGGGGGTTGGTCTGGAAACGCAGGTAGCATCTAGTGCCTCCCCATGGACAGGGGAGGTAATTAGCGGACTTCCCCTTGAGAGGGAACACCTGTGACACCAGGAAGCTGCGTGGAGGGCGGACCTAAACCTCACCCACACAGTCAGTCGTGTTCCGGAATTCTGAGTGTGGGGAGGTTCCGTCTTATGTCTGCAGCACCCGGGATCTCCTTGGAGCCCTTCAAGAGTCTTCCCCGAGTCCCTCCCAGTGCGGGCTGCCGGGGAAATGCGGGGGTAGGGCTGGAAGCACAGGTGGCATCTAGTGCCTCCCCCTGGACAGGGTAGGTAATTAGCGGACTTCCCCCTGCCAGGGAAAACCTGTGACACCAGGCAGCTGCGTGGAGGGCGGCCCCAAACCTCGCCCACACAGTCAGCCGTGTTTCGGAATTCTGAGTGTGGGGAGGTTCCGTCATCTTATACAGCACCCGGGATCACCTAGGATCCTTTCGCTTGTCTTCCCCGAGTCCCTCCCAGTGCGGCCTGCCGGGAAAAGGTGGGGGTTGGGCTGGAAATGCAGGCAATATCTAGTGCCTCCCCCTTTACAGGGGAGGTAATTAGCGGACTTCCCCCTGCCAGGGAACACCTGTGACACCATGCAGCTGCGTGGAGGACGGCCCCAATTCTCCCTCACACAGTGAGCCGTGTTCTGGAATTCTGAGTGTGGGGAGGTTACGTCTTCTGCCTGCAGCACCCGGGATCTCCTAGGAGCCATTCGAGGGTCTTCCCCGAGTCCCTCCCAGTGCGGGCCTCCGGGGAAATTTGGAGGTTGAGCTGGAAATGCAGGTAGCATCTAGTGCCTCCCCCTGGACATGGGAGGTAATTAGCGGAATTCCCCCTGCCAGGGAAAACCTGTGACACCAGGCAGCTGCGTGGAGGGTGGCCCCAAACCTCCCCCACACAGTCAGCCGTGTTCCGGAATTCTGATTATGGGGAGGTTCCGTCTTCTGTCTGCAGCACCCGGGATCTTCTAGGAGCCCTTTGCGTGTCTTCCCCGAGTCCCTCCCAGTGCGGGCTGCCGGGGGAAGGCTGGGGTTGGGCTGGAAATACAGGTAGCATCTGGTGCCTCCACCTGGACAGGGTAAGAATTTAGCGGAATTCCCCCTGCCAGGGAACACCTGTGAAACCAGGCAGCTGCTTGGAGGGCGGCCCCAAAACTCCCCCATACAGTCAGCCGTGTTCCGGAATACTGAGTGTGGGAAGGTTCCGTCTTCTGTCTGCAGCACCTGGGATCTCCTAGGAGCCCTTCGCGATTTTTCCCGGGTCCCCCCTATTGCGGGCTTCCGGGGAAAAGCGGGGGTTGGGCTGGAAATGCAGGTAGCATCTAGTGCCTCTCACTGCACAGGGGAGGTTTTTAGCGGACTTCCTCCTGCCACGGAACACCTGTGACATCAGGCAGCTGCGTGGAGGGCGGCCCAAATCTCTCCCACACAGTCAGCCGTGTTCCGGAATTCTGAGTCTGTGGAGGTTCCGTCATCTCTATGCAGCACCCGGGATCTCCTAGGAGCCCATTGCGTGATTTCCCAGAGTGCCTCCCGGTTAGTGCTGCCGGGCAAAGGCGGGGGTTGGGCTGGAAATGCAGGTAGCATCTAGTGCCTCCCCCTGGAAGGGGAGGTATTTAGCAGAATTCACCCTGCCAGGGAACACCTGTGACACCAAGCAGCTGCGTGGAGGGCGGCCCCAAACCTCCCAAACACAGTCAGCCGAGTTCCGGAATTCTGAGTGTGGGGAGGTTCCGTCTTCTCTCTGCAGCACCCGGGATCTCCTAGGAGCCCTTAGCGTGTTTTCCCGATTCTTTCCCAGTGCGGGCTGTAGGGGAAATGCGGGGGTTGGCCTGGAAATGCAGGTAAAATCTAGTGCCTCCCCCTGGAGAGGGGAGGAAATTAGCCGACTTCCCCCTGCCAGGGAACACGTGTGACACCAGGCAGCTGCGTGGGTGTTGTCCCCAATCCTCCCCCACACAGTCAGCCGTGTTCCGGAATTCTAAGATTAGGGAGGTTCCGTCTTCTGTCTGCAGAACCCGGGATCCCCTAGGAGCACTTCGCTTGTCTTCCCCGAGTCCCTCCCACTGTGGGCTGCCGGGGAAAGGCGGGGGTTGAGCTGAAAAAACAGGTAGCATCTAGTGCCTCCCCCTGGAAGGGGAGGTAATTAGCAGAATTCACCCTGCCAGGGAACACCTGTGACACCAAGCAGCTGCGTGGAGTGCGGCCCCAAACCTCCCAAACACAGTCAGCCGAGTTCCGGAATTCTGAGTGTGGGGAGGTTCCGTCTTCTCTCTGCAGCACCCGGGATCTCCTAGGAGCCCTTAGCGTGTTTTCCCGATTCTTTCCCAGTGCGGGCTGTAGGGGAAATGCGGGGGTTGGCCTGGAAATGCAGGTAAAATCTAGTGCCTCCCCCTGGAGAGGGGAGGAAATTAGCCGAATTCCCCCTGCCATGGAACACGTGTGACACCAGGCAGCTGCGTGGGTGTTGTCCCCAATCCTCCCCCACACAGTCAGCCGTGTTCCGGAATTCTAAGATTAGGGAGGTTACGTCTTCTGCCTGCAGCACCCGGGATCTCCTAGGAGCCATTCGAGGGTCTTCCCCGAGTCCCTCCCAGTGCGGGCCTCCGGGGAAATTTGGAGGTTGAGCTGGAAATGCAGGTAGACTCTAGTGCCTCCCCCTGACAGTGGAGGTAGTTAGCGGAATTCCCCCTGCCAGGGAACATCTGTGACACCAGTCAGCTGCGTGGAGGGGACCCGAACCTCGCCCACACAGTAAGCCGTTTTCCGGAATTCTGAGTGTGGGGAGGTTCCGTCTTCTGTCTGCAGCACCCGGGATCTTCTAGGAGCCCTTTGCGTGTCTTCCCCGAGTCCCTCCCAGTGCGGGCTGCCGGGGGAAGGCTGGGGTTGGGCTGGAAATACAGGTAGCATCTGGTGCCTCCACCTGGACAGGGTAAGAATTTAGCGGAATTCCCCCTGCCAGGGAACACCTGTGAAACCAGGCAGCTGCTTGGAGGGCGGCCCCAAAACTCCCCCATACAGTCAGCCGTGTTCCGGAATACTGAGTGTGGGAAGGTTCCGTCTTCTGTCTGCAGCACCTGGGATCTCCTAGGAGCCCTTCGCTTGTCTTCCCCGAGTGCCTCCCAATGGGGGCTGCCGGGGAATTGCGGGGGTTGAGCTGGAAATGCAGGTAGCATCTAGTGCCTCCCCCAGGACAGGGGAGGTAATTAGCGGACTTCCCTGCCAGGGAACACCTGTGACACCAGGCAACTGCGTGGAGGTCGGCCCCAATCCTCCGCCACACAGTAAGCCGTGTTCCGGAATTCTGAGTGTGGGGAGGTTCCGTCTTCGGTCTGCAGCACCCGAGATCCCCTAGGAGCCCTTCGCGTGTCTTCCCCGAGTGCCTCACAGTGCGGGCTGCCAGGGAAAGTCGGGGGGTGGAATGGAAATGCAAGTAGAATCAAGTGCCTCCCCCTGTACAGGGGAGGTAATTAGCGGACTTCCCCCTGCCAGGGAACACCTGTGACAACAGGCAGCTGCGTGGGGGGCGGCCCCGAACCTCCCCCACACAGTCAGTCGTGTTCCGCTATTCTCAGAGTGGGGAGGTTCCGGCTTCTGTCTGCAGCACCCGGGATTTCCTAGGAGCCTTTCGATTGTCTTCCCCGAGTCCCTCCCAGTGCGGGGTGCCAGGGAAAGGCGGGGGTTGAGCTGGAAATGCAGGTAGCATCTAGTGCCTCCCCCTGGACAGGGGATATAATTAGCGGACATCCCCCTGCCAATGAACACCTGTGACACCAGGCAACTGCGTGGAGGTGGGCCCCAAACCTCCGCCACACTGTAAGCCGTGTTCCGGAATTCTGAGTGTGGGGAGGTTCCGTCTTCGGTCTGCAGCACCCGAGATCTCCTAGGAGCCCTTCGCGTGTCTTCCCCGAGTGCCTCCCAGTGCGGGATGCCAGGGAAAGTCGGGGGGTGGAATGGAAATTCAATTAGAATCTAGTGCCTCCCCCTATACAGGGGAGGTAATTAGCGGACTTCCCTCTGCGGGGAACACCTGTGACACCAGGCAGCTGCGTGGAGGGCGGCCCTAATCCTCACCCACACAGTCACACTTTTTCCGGAATTCTGAGTGTGGGGAGGTTCCGTCTTCTGTCTGCAGCACCCGGGATCTCTTAGGACAATTTCGCGTGTCTTCCCCGAATCCCTCCCAGTGCGGGCTGCCAGGGATAGGCAGGGTTTGTGCTGGAATTGCAGGTAGCATCTAGTGCCTCCCCCTTGACAGGGGATGTAATTAGCGGACTTCCCCCTGCCAGGGAACAACTGTGACACCAGGCAGCTGTGTGGAGGTCGGCCCCGAACCTCGCCCACACAGTCAGCCGTGTTCCGGAATTCTGAGTGTGGGGAGGTTCCGTCTTCGGTCTGCAGCACCCGGGATCTCCTAGGAGCCCTTCGAATGTCTTCCCCTAGTCCCTCGCAGTGCGGGCTGCCGGGGAAAGGTGGGGGTTGGGCTGGAAACGCAGGTAGCATCTAGTGCCTCCCCATGGACTGGGGAGGTAATTAGCGGACTTCCCCTTGCGAGGGAACACCTGTGACACCAGGAAGCTTCGTGGAGGGCGGCCCTAAACCTCACCCACACAGTCACCCGTGTTCCGGAATTCTGAGTGTGGGGAGGTCCCGTCTTCTGTCTGCAGCACCCGGGATCTCCTAGGAGCCCTTCGAGAGTCTTCCCAGAGTCCCTCCCAGTGCGGGCTGCCGGGGAAAGACGGGGGTAGGGCTGGAAGCGCAGGTAGCATCTAGTGCCTCCCCCTGGACAGGGTAGGTAATTAGCGGTCTTCCCCCTGCCAGGGAAAACCTGTGACACCAGGTAGCTGCATGGGGTGCGGCCCCAATCCTCCCCCACTCAATCAGCCGTGTTCCGCAATTCTGAGTATGGGGAGGTTCCGTCTTCTGTCTGCAGCACCCGCGATCGCCTAGGAGCCCTTCGCGTGTCTTCCCCGAGTCCTTCCCAGTGCGGGCTGCCGGGAAATGCGGGGGTTGGGCTGGAAATTCAGGTAGAATCTAGTACCTCCCCCTGGACAGGGGAGGTAATTAGCGGACTTCCCCCTGCCAGGGAACACCTGTGACAACAGGCAGCTGCGTGGGGGGCGGCCCCGAACCTCCCCCACACAGTCAGTCGTGTTCCGCTATTCTCAGAGTGGGGAGGTTCCGGCTTCTGTCTGCAGCACCCGGGATTTCCTAGGAGCCTTTCGATTGTCTTCCCCGAGTCCCTCCCAGTGCGGGGTGCCAGGGAAAGGCGGGGGTTGAGCTGGAAATGCAGGTAGCATCTAGTGCCTCCCCCTGGACAGGGGAGATAATTAGCGGACATCCCCCTGCCAGGGAACACCTGTGACACCAGGCAACTGCGTGGAGGTCGGCCCCAAACCTCCGCCACACTGTAAGCCGTGTTCCGGAATTCTGAGTGTGGGGAGTTTCCGTCTTCGGTCTGCAGAACCCGAGATCTCCTAGGAGCCCTTCGCGTGTCTTCCCCGAGTGCCTCCCAGTGCGGGATGCCAGGGAAAGTCGGGGGGTGGAATGGAAATTCAAGTAGAATCTAGTGCCTCCCCCTATACAGGGGAGGTAATTAGCGGACTTCCCCCTGCGGGGAACACATGTGACACCAGGCAGCTGCGTGGAGGGCGGCCCTAATCCTCACCCACACAGTCACACTTTTTCCGGAATTCTGAGTGTGGGGAGGTTCCGTCTTCTGTCTGCAGCACCCGGGATCTCTTAGGAAAATTTCGCGTGTCTTCCCCGAATCCCTCCCAGTGCGGGCTGCCAGGGATAGGCAGGGTTTGTGCTGGAATTGCAGGTAGCATCTAGTGCCTCCCCCTTGACAGGGGATGTAATTAGCGGACTTCCCCCTGCCAGGGAACAACTGTGACAACAGGCAGCTGTGTGGAGGTCGGCCCCGAACCTCGCCCACACAGTCAGCCGTGTTCCGGAATTCTGAGTGTGGGGAGGTTCCGTCTTCGGTCTGCAGCACCCGGGATCTCCTAGGAGCCCTTCGAATGTCTTCCCCTAGTCCCTCGCAGTGCGGGCTGCCGGGGAAAGGTGGGGGTTGGGCTGGAAACGCAGGTAGCATCTAGTGCCTCCCCATGGACTGGGGAGGTAATTAGCGGACTTCCCCTTGCGAGGGAACACCTGTGACACCAGGAAGCTTCGTGGAGGGCGGCCCTAAACCTCACCCACACAGTCACCCGTGTTCCGGAATTCTGAGTGTGGGGAGGTCCCGTCTTCTGTCTGCAGCACCCGGGATCTCCTAGGAGCCCTTCGAGAGTCTTCCCAGAGTCCCTCCCAGTGCGGGCTGCCGGGGAAAGACGGGGGTAGGGCTGGAAGCGCAGGTAGCATCTAGTGCCTCCCCCTGGACAGGGTAGGTAATTAGCGGTCTTCCCCCTGCCAGGGAAAACCTGTGACACCAGGTAGCTGCATGGAGTGCGGCCCCAATCCTCCCCCACTCAATCAGCCGTGTTCCGCAATTCTGAGTATGGGGAGGTTCCGTCTTCTGTCTGCAGCACCCGCGATCGCCTAGGAGCCCTTCGCGTGTCTTCCCCGAGTCCTTCCCAGTGCGGGCTGCCGGGAAATGCGGGGGTTGGGCTGGAAATTCAGGTAGAATCTAGTACCTCCCCCTGGACAGGGGAGGTAATTAGCGGACTTCCCCCTGCCAGGGAACACCTGTGACAACAGGCAGCTGCGTGGGGGGCGGCCCCGAACCTCCCCCACACAGTCAGTCGTGTTCCGCTATTCTCAGAGTGGGGAGGTTCCGGCTTCTGTCTGCAGCACCCGGGATTTCCTAGGAGCCTTTCGATTGTCTTCCCCGAGTCCCTCCCAGTGCGGGGTGCCAGGGAAAGGCGGGGGTTGAGCTGGAAATGCAGGTAGCATCTAGTGCCTCCCCCTGGACAGGGGAGATAATTAGCGGACATCCCCCTGCCAGGGAACACCTGTGACACCAGGCAACTGCGTGGAGGTCGGCCCCAAACCTCCGCCACACTGTAAGCCGTGTTCCGGAATTCTGAGTGTGGGGAGTTTCCGTCTTCGGTCTGCAGCACCCGAGATCTCCTAGGAGCCCTTCGCGTGTCTTCCCCGAGTGCCTCCCAGTGCGGGATGCCAGGGAAAGTCGGGGGGTGGAATGGAAATTCAAGTAGAATCTAGTGCCTCCCCCTATACAGGGGAGGTAATTAGCGGACTTCCCCCTGCGGGGAACACATGTGACACCAGGCAGCTGCGTGGAGGGCGGCCCTAATCCTCACCCACACAGTCACACTTTTTCCGGAATTCTGAGTGTGGGGAGGTTCCGTCTTCTGTCTGCAGCACCCGGGATCTCTTAGGACAATTTCGCGTGTCTTCCCCGAATCCCTCCCAGTGCGGGCTGCCAGGGAAAGGCAGGGTTTGTGCTGGAATTGCAGGTAGCATCTAGTGCCTCCCCCTGGACAGGGGATGTAATTAGCGGACTTCCCCCTGCCAGGGAACAACTGTGACACCAGGAATCTGCGTGGAGGGCGGCCCTAAACCTCACCCACACAGTCACCCGTGTTCCGGAATTCTGAGTGTGGGGAGGTTCCGTCTTATGTCTGCAGCACCCGGGATCTCCAAGGAGCCCTTCGAGAGTCTTCCCCGAGTCCCTCCCTGTGCGGGCTTCCGGGGAAAGGCGGGGGTTGGTCTGGAAACGCAGGTAGCATCTAGTGCCTCCCCATGGACAGGGGAGGTAATTAGCGGACTTCCCCTTGAGTGGGAACACCTGTGACACCAGGAAGCTGCGTGGAGGGCGGACCTAAACCTCACCCACACAGTCAGTCGTGTTCCGGAATTCTGAGTGTGGGGAGGTTCCGTCATCTTATACAGCACCCGGGATCACCTAGGATCCTTTCGCTTGTCTTCCCCGAGTCCCTCCCAGTGCGGCCTGCCGGGAAAAGGTGGGGGTTGGGCTGGAAATGCAGGCAATATCTAGTGCCTCCCCCTTTACAGGGGAGGTAATTAGCGGACTTCCCCCTGCCAGGGAACACCTGTGACACCATGCAGCTGCGTGGAGGACGGCCCCAATTCTCCCTCACACAGTGAGCCGTGTTCTGGAATTCTGAGTGTGGGGAGGTTACGTCTTCTGCCTGCAGCACCCGGGATCTCCTAGGAGCCATTCGAGGGTCTTCCCCGAGTCCCTCCCAGTGCGGGCCTCCGGGGAAATTTGGAGGTTGAGCTGGAAATGCAGGTAGCATCTAGTGCCTCCCCCTGGACATGGGAGGTAATTAGCGGAATTCCCCCTGCCAGGGAAAACCTGTGACACCAGGCAGCTGCGTGGAGGGCGGCCCCAAACCTCCCCCACACAGTCAGCCGTGTTCCGGAATTCTGATTATGGGGAGGTTCCGTCTTCTGTCTGCAGCACCCGGGATCTTCTAGGAGCCCTTTGCGTGTCTTCCCCGAGTCCCTCCCAGTGCGGGCTGCCGGGGGAAGGCTGGGGTTGGGCTGGAAATACAGGTAGCATCTGGTGCCTCCACCTGGACAGGGTAAGAATTTAGCGGAATTCCCCCTGCCAGGGAACACCTGTGAAACCAGGCAGCTGCTTGGAGGGCGGCCCCAAAACTCCCCCATACAGTCAGCCGTGTTCCGGAATACTGAGTGTGGGAAGGTTCCGTCTTCTGTCTGCAGCACCTGGGATCTCCTAGGAGCCCTTCGCGATTTTTCCCGGGTCCCCCCTATTGCGGGCTTCCGGGGAAAAGCGGGGGTTGGGCTGGAAATGCAGGTAGCATCTAGTGCCTCTCACTGCACAGGGGAGGTTTTTAGCGGACTTCCTCCTGCCACGGAACACCTGTGACATCAGGCAGCTGCGTGGAGGGCGGCCCAAATCTCTCCCACACAGTCAGCCGTGTTCCGGAATTCTGAGTCTGTGGAGGTTCCGTCATCTCTATGCAGCACCCGGGATCTCCTAGGAGCCCATTGCGTGATTTCCCAGAGTGCCTCCCGGTTAGTGCTGCCGGGCAAAGGCGGGGGTTGGGCTGGAAATGCAGGTAGCATCTAGTGCCTCCCCCTGGAAGGGGAGGTATTTAGCAGAATTCACCCTGCCAGGGAACACCTGTGACACCAAGCAGCTGCGTGGAGGGCGGCCCCAAACCTCCCAAACACAGTCAGCCGAGTTCCGGAATTCTGAGTGTGGGGAGGTTCCGTCTTCTCTCTGCAGCACCCGGGATCTCCTAGGAGCCCTTAGCGTGTTTTCCCGATTCTTTCCCAGTGCGGGCTGTAGGGGAAATGCGGGGGTTGGCCTGGAAATGCAGGTAAAATCTAGTGCCTCCCCCTGGAGAGGGGAGGAAATTAGCCGACTTCCCCCTGCCAGGGAACACGTGTGACACCAGGCAGCTGCGTGGGTGTTGTCCCCAATCCTCCCCCACACAGTCAGCCGTGTTCCGGAATTCTAAGATTAGGGAGGTTCCGTCTTCTGTCTGCAGAACCCGGGATCCCCTAGGAGCACTTCGCTTGTCTTCCCCGAGTCCCTCCCACTGTGGGCTGCCGGGGAAAGGCGGGGGTTGAGCTGAAAAAACAGGTAGCATCTAGTGCCTCCCCCTGGAAGGGGAGGTAATTAGCAGAATTCACCCTGCCAGGGAACACCTGTGACACCAAGCAGCTGCGTGGAGTGCGGCCCCAAACCTCCCAAACACAGTCAGCCGAGTTCCGGAATTCTGAGTGTGGGGAGGTTCCGTCTTCTCTCTGCAGCACCCGGGATCTCCTAGGAGCCCTTAGCGTGTTTTCCCGATTCTTTCCCAGTGCGGGCTGCAGGGGAAATGCGGGGGTTGGCCTGGAAATGCAGGTAAAATCTAGTGCCTCCCCCTGGAGAGGGGAGGAAATTAGCCGAATTCCCCCTGCCATGGAACACGTGTGACACCAGGCAGCTGCGTGGGTGTTGTCCCCAAACCTCCCCCACACAGTCAGCCGTGTTCCGGAATTCTAAGATTAGGGAGGTTCCGTCTTCTGTCTGCAGAACCCGGGATCCCCTAGGAGCACTTCGCTTGTCTTCACCGAGTCCCTCCCAGTGCGGGCTGCCAGGGAAAGGCGGGGGTTGGGCTGGAAATGCAGGTAGACTCTAGTGCCTCCCCCTGACAGTGGAGGTAGTTAGCGGAATTCCCCCTGCCAGGGAACATCTGTGACACCAGTCAGCTGCGTGGAGGGGACCCGAACCTCGTCCACACAGTCAGCCGTTTTCCGGAATTCTGAGTGTGGGGAGGTTCCGTCTTCTGTCTGCAGCACCCGGGATCTTCTAGGAGCCCTTTGCGTGTCTTCCCCGAGTCCCTCCCAGTGCGGGCTGCCGGGGGAAGGCTGGGGTTGGGCTGGAAATACAGGTAGCATCTGGTGCCTCCACCTGGACAGGGTAAGAATTTAGCGGAATTCCCCCTGCCAGGGAACACCTGTGAAACCAGGCAGCTGCTTGGAGGGCGGCCCCAAAACTCCCCCATACAGTCAGCCGTGTTCCGGAATACTGAGTGTGGGAAGGTTCCGTCTTCTGTCTGCAGCACCTGGGATCTCCTAGGAGCCCTTCGCTTGTCTTCCCCGAGTGCCTCCCAATGGGGGCTGCCGGGGAATTGCGGGGGTTGAGCTGGAAATGCAGGTAGCATCTAGTGCCTCCCCCAGGACAGGGGAGGTAATTAGCGGACTTCCCTGCCAGGGAACACCTGTGACACCAGGCAACTGCGTGGAGGTCGGCCCCAATCCTCCGCCACACAGTAAGCCGTGTTCCGGAATTCTGAGTGTGGGGAGGTTCCGTCTTCGGTCTGCAGCACCCGAGATCCCCTAGGAGCCCTTCGCGTGTCTTCCCCGAGTGCCTCACAGTGCGGGCTGCCAGGGAAAGTCGGGGGGTGGAATGGAAATGCAAGTAGAATCAAGTGCCTCCCCCTGTACAGGGGAGGTAATTAGCGGACTTCCCCCTGCGGAAAACACATGTGACACCAGGCAGCTGCGTGGAGGGCGGCCCTAAACCTCCCCCAAACAGTCAGCCGTGTTCCGGAATTCTGAGTGTGGGGAGGTTCCGTCTTCTGTCTGCAGCACCCGGGATCTCCTAGGAGAATTTCGCTTGTCTTCCCCGACTCCCTCCCAGTGCGGCCTACCTGGAAAAGGTGGGGGTTGGGCTGGAAATGCAGTCAATATCTAGTGCCTCCCCCTTTACAGGGGAGGTAATTAGCGGACTTCCCCCTGCCAGGGAACACCTGTGACAACATGCAGCTGCGTGGAGGGCGGCCCCAATTCTCCCTCACACAGTGAGCCGTGTTCTGGAATTCTGAGTGTGGGGAGGTTACGTCTTCTGCCTGCAGCACCCGGGATCTCCTAGGAGCCCTTCGAGGTTCTTCCCCGAGTCCCTCCCACTGCGGGCTGCCGGGGAAATTTGGGGGTTGAGCTGGAAATGCAGGTAGCATCTAGTGCCTCCCCCTGGACATGGGAGGTAATTAGCGGAATTCCCCCTGCCAGGGAAAACCTGTGACACCAGGCAGCTGCGTGGAGGGCGGCCCCAAACCTCCCCCACACAGTCAGCCGTGTTCCGGAATTCTGATTATGGGGAGGTTCCGTCTTCTGTCTGCAGCACCCGGGATCATCTAGGAGCCATTTGCGTGTCTTTCCCGATTCCCTCCCAGTGCGGGCTGCCGGGGGAAGGCTGGGGTTGGGCTGGAAATACAGGTAGCATCTGGTGCCTCCACCTGGACTGGGTATGTAATTAGAGGGATTCCCCATGCCAGGGATCACCTGTGACACCAGGCAGCTGCATGGAGGGCGGCGACAAAACTCCCCCACACAGTCCGCCGTGTTCCGGAATTCTGAGTGTGGGGAGGTTCCGACTTCTGTCTGCAGCGCCCGAATCTCCTAGGAGCCCTTCGCGTGTCTTCCCAGAGTGCCTCCCATTTCGGGCTGCCGGGGAAATCGGGGGTTTGGCTGGAAATGCAGGTAGCAACTAGTGCCTCCCCCTGGAAAGGGGAGAAAATTAGCGGACTTCCCCCTGAGAGTGAACAGCTGTTACCTCAGGCAGCTGCGTGGAGGGCAGCCCTAAATCTCACCAACACAGTCAGATGTGTTCCGGAATTCTGAGTGTGGGGAGGTTCCGTCTTCTTTCTGCAGCAACCGGGATTTCCTAGGAGCACTTCGCGTGTCTTCCCCGAGTGCCTCCCAGTGCGGGCTGCCAGGGAAAGGCGGGGGTTGGGCTGGAAATGCAGGTAGCATCTAGTGCATCCCCCTGGACAGGGGAGGTAATTAGTGGACTTCCCCCTGCCAGGGAAAACTTGTGACACCAGGCAGCTGCGTGGAGGGCGGCCCCAAACATCCCCTACACAGGCAGCCGTGTTCCGGTATTCTGAGTGTGGGGAGTTTCCGTCTTCTGTCTGCAGCACCAGGGATCTCCTAGGAGCCATTCGAGTGTCTTCCCCGAGTGCCTCCCAGTGCGAGCTTCCGGGGAAAGGCTGGGGTTGGTCTGGAAATGCAAGTAGCATCTAGTACCTAACTCTGGACCAGGGAGGTAATTAGCGGACTTCCCCCTGCCAGGGAACACCTGTGAAACCAGGCAGCTGCGTGGAGGGAGGCCCTAATCCTCACCCACACAGTCACACTTTTTCCGGAATTCTGAGTTTGGGGAGGTTCCGTCTTCTCTCTGCAGCACCCGGGATCTCCTAGGAGCCCTTAGCGTGTTTTCCCGATTCTTTCCCAGTGCGGGCTGTAGGGGAAATGCGGGGGTTGGCCTGGAAATGCAGGTAAAATCTAGTGCCTCCCCCTGGAGAGGGGAGGAAATTAGCCGAATTCCCCCTGCCATGGAACACGTGTGACACCAGGCAGCTGCGTGGGTGTTGTCCCCAATCCTCCCCCACACAGTCAGCCGTGTTCCGGAATTCTAAGATTAGGGAGGTTACGTCTTCTGCCTGCAGCACCCGGGATCTCCTAGGAGCCATTCGAGGGTCTTCCCCGAGTCCCTCCCAGTGCGGGCCTCCGGGGAAATTTGGAGGTTGAGCTGGAAATGCAGGTAGACTCTAGTGCCTCCCCCTGACAGTGGAGGTAGTTAGCGGAATTCCCCCTGCCAGGGAACATCTGTGACACCAGTCAGCTGCGTGGAGGGGACCCGAACCTCGCCCACACAGTAAGCCGTTTTCCGGAATTCTGAGTGTGGGGAGGTTCCGTCTTCTGTCTGCAGCACCCGGGATCTTCTAGGAGCCCTTTGCGTGTCTTCCCCGAGTCCCTCCCAGTGCGGGCTGCCGGGGGAAGGCTGGGGTTGGGCTGGAAATACAGGTAGCATCTGGTGCCTCCACCTGGACAGGGTAAGAATTTAGCGGAATTCCCCCTGCCAGGGAACACCTGTGAAACCAGGCAGCTGCTTGGAGGGCGGCCCCAAAACTCCCCCATACAGTCAGCCGTGTTCCGGAATACTGAGTGTGGGAAGGTTCCGTCTTCTGTCTGCAGCACCTGGGATCTCCTAGGAGCCCTTCGCTTGTCTTCCCCGAGTGCCTCCCAATGGGGGCTGCCGGGGAATTGCGGGGGTTGAGCTGGAAATGCAGGTAGCATCTAGTGCCTCCCCCAGGACAGGGGAGGTAATTAGCGGACTTCCCTGCCAGGGAACACCTGTGACACCAGGCAACTGCGTGGAGGTCGGCCCCAATCCTCCGCCACACAGTAAGCCGTGTTCCGGAATTCTGAGTGTGGGGAGGTTCCGTCTTCGGTCTGCAGCACCCGAGATCCCCTAGGAGCCCTTCGCGTGTCTTCCCCGAGTGCCTCACAGTGCGGGCTGCCAGGGAAAGTCGGGGGGTGGAATGGAAATGCAAGTAGAATCAAGTGCCTCCCCCTGTACAGGGGAGGTAATTAGCGGACTTCCCCCTGCCAGGGAACACCTGTGACAACAGGCAGCTGCGTGGGGGGCGGCCCCGAACCTCCCCCACACAGTCAGTCGTGTTCCGCTATTCTCAGAGTGGGGAGGTTCCGGCTTCTGTCTGCAGCACCCGGGATTTCCTAGGAGCCTTTCGATTGTCTTCCCCGAGTCCCTCCCAGTGCGGGGTGCCAGGGAAAGGCGGGGGTTGAGCTGGAAATGCAGGTAGCATCTAGTGCCTCCCCCTGGACAGGGGATATAATTAGCGGACATCCCCCTGCCAATGAACACCTGTGACACCAGGCAACTGCGTGGAGGTGGGCCCCAAACCTCCGCCACACTGTAAGCCGTGTTCCGGAATTCTGAGTGTGGGGAGGTTCCGTCTTCGGTCTGCAGCACCCGAGATCTCCTAGGAGCCCTTCGCGTGTCTTCCCCGAGTGCCTCCCAGTGCGGGATGCCAGGGAAAGTCGGGGGGTGGAATGGAAATTCAATTAGAATCTAGTGCCTCCCCCTATACAGGGGAGGTAATTAGCGGACTTCCCTCTGCGGGGAACACCTGTGACACCAGGCAGCTGCGTGGAGGGCGGCCCTAATCCTCACCCACACAGTCACACTTTTTCCGGAATTCTGAGTGTGGGGAGGTTCCGTCTTCTGTCTGCAGCACCCGGGATCTCTTAGGACAATTTCGCGTGTCTTCCCCGAATCCCTCCCAGTGCGGGCTGCCAGGGATAGGCAGGGTTTGTGCTGGAATTGCAGGTAGCATCTAGTGCCTCCCCCTTGACAGGGGATGTAATTAGCGGACTTCCCCCTGCCAGGGAACAACTGTGACACCAGGCAGCTGTGTGGAGGTCGGCCCCGAACCTCGCCCACACAGTCAGCCGTGTTCCGGAATTCTGAGTGTGGGGAGGTTCCGTCTTCGGTCTGCAGCACCCGGGATCTCCTAGGAGCCCTTCGAATGTCTTCCCCTAGTCCCTCGCAGTGCGGGCTGCCGGGGAAAGGTGGGGGTTGGGCTGGAAACGCAGGTAGCATCTAGTGCCTCCCCATGGACTGGGGAGGTAATTAGCGGACTTCCCCTTGCGAGGGAACACCTGTGACACCAGGAAGCTTCGTGGAGGGCGGCCCTAAACCTCACCCACACAGTCACCCGTGTTCCGGAATTCTGAGTGTGGGGAGGTCCCGTCTTCTGTCTGCAGCACCCGGGATCTCCTAGGAGCCCTTCGAGAGTCTTCCCAGAGTCCCTCCCAGTGCGGGCTGCCGGGGAAAGACGGGGGTAGGGCTGGAAGCGCAGGTAGCATCTAGTGCCTCCCCCTGGACAGGGTAGGTAATTAGCGGTCTTCCCCCTGCCAGGGAAAACCTGTGACACCAGGTAGCTGCATGGGGTGCGGCCCCAATCCTCCCCCACTCAATCAGCCGTGTTCCGCAATTCTGAGTATGGGGAGGTTCCGTCTTCTGTCTGCAGCACCCGCGATCGCCTAGGAGCCCTTCGCGTGTCTTCCCCGAGTCCTTCCCAGTGCGGGCTGCCGGGAAATGCGGGGGTTGGGCTGGAAATTCAGGTAGAATCTAGTACCTCCCCCTGGACAGGGGAGGTAATTAGCGGACTTCCCCCTGCCAGGGAACACCTGTGACAACAGGCAGCTGCGTGGGGGGCGGCCCCGAACCTCCCCCACACAGTCAGTCGTGTTCCGCTATTCTCAGAGTGGGGAGGTTCCGGCTTCTGTCTGCAGCACCCGGGATTTCCTAGGAGCCTTTCGATTGTCTTCCCCGAGTCCCTCCCAGTGCGGGGTGCCAGGGAAAGGCGGGGGTTGAGCTGGAAATGCAGGTAGCATCTAGTGCCTCCCCCTGGACAGGGGAGATAATTAGCGGACATCCCCCTGCCAGGGAACACCTGTGACACCAGGCAACTGCGTGGAGGTCGGCCCCAAACCTCCGCCACACTGTAAGCCGTGTTCCGGAATTCTGAGTGTGGGGAGTTTCCGTCTTCGGTCTGCAGAACCCGAGATCTCCTAGGAGCCCTTCGCGTGTCTTCCCCGAGTGCCTCCCAGTGCGGGATGCCAGGGAAAGTCGGGGGGTGGAATGGAAATTCAAGTAGAATCTAGTGCCTCCCCCTATACAGGGGAGGTAATTAGCGGACTTCCCCCTGCGGGGAACACATGTGACACCAGGCAGCTGCGTGGAGGGCGGCCCTAATCCTCACCCACACAGTCACACTTTTTCCGGAATTCTGAGTGTGGGGAGGTTCCGTCTTCTGTCTGCAGCACCCGGGATCTCTTAGGAAAATTTCGCGTGTCTTCCCCGAATCCCTCCCAGTGCGGGCTGCCAGGGATAGGCAGGGTTTGTGCTGGAATTGCAGGTAGCATCTAGTGCCTCCCCCTTGACAGGGGATGTAATTAGCGGACTTCCCCCTGCCAGGGAACAACTGTGACAACAGGCAGCTGTGTGGAGGTCGGCCCCGAACCTCGCCCACACAGTCAGCCGTGTTCCGGAATTCTGAGTGTGGGGAGGTTCCGTCTTCGGTCTGCAGCACCCGGGATCTCCTAGGAGCCCTTCGAATGTCTTCCCCTAGTCCCTCGCAGTGCGGGCTGCCGGGGAAAGGTGGGGGTTGGGCTGGAAACGCAGGTAGCATCTAGTGCCTCCCCATGGACTGGGGAGGTAATTAGCGGACTTCCCCTTGCGAGGGAACACCTGTGACACCAGGAAGCTTCGTGGAGGGCGGCCCTAAACCTCACCCACACAGTCACCCGTGTTCCGGAATTCTGAGTGTGGGGAGGTCCCGTCTTCTGTCTGCAGCACCCGGGATCTCCTAGGAGCCCTTCGAGAGTCTTCCCAGAGTCCCTCCCAGTGCGGGCTGCCGGGGAAAGACGGGGGTAGGGCTGGAAGCGCAGGTAGCATCTAGTGCCTCCCCCTGGACAGGGTAGGTAATTAGCGGTCTTCCCCCTGCCAGGGAAAACCTGTGACACCAGGTAGCTGCATGGAGTGCGGCCCCAATCCTCCCCCACTCAATCAGCCGTGTTCCGCAATTCTGAGTATGGGGAGGTTCCGTCTTCTGTCTGCAGCACCCGCGATCGCCTAGGAGCCCTTCGCGTGTCTTCCCCGAGTCCTTCCCAGTGCGGGCTGCCGGGAAATGCGGGGGTTGGGCTGGAAATTCAGGTAGAATCTAGTACCTCCCCCTGGACAGGGGAGGTAATTAGCGGACTTCCCCCTGCCAGGGAACACCTGTGACAACAGGCAGCTGCGTGGGGGGCGGCCCCGAACCTCCCCCACACAGTCAGTCGTGTTCCGCTATTCTCAGAGTGGGGAGGTTCCGGCTTCTGTCTGCAGCACCCGGGATTTCCTAGGAGCCTTTCGATTGTCTTCCCCGAGTCCCTCCCAGTGCGGGGTGCCAGGGAAAGGCGGGGGTTGAGCTGGAAATGCAGGTAGCATCTAGTGCCTCCCCCTGGACAGGGGAGATAATTAGCGGACATCCCCCTGCCAGGGAACACCTGTGACACCAGGCAACTGCGTGGAGGTCGGCCCCAAACCTCCGCCACACTGTAAGCCGTGTTCCGGAATTCTGAGTGTGGGGAGTTTCCGTCTTCGGTCTGCAGCACCCGAGATCTCCTAGGAGCCCTTCGCGTGTCTTCCCCGAGTGCCTCCCAGTGCGGGATGCCAGGGAAAGTCGGGGGGTGGAATGGAAATTCAAGTAGAATCTAGTGCCTCCCCCTATACAGGGGAGGTAATTAGCGGACTTCCCCCTGCGGGGAACACATGTGACACCAGGCAGCTGCGTGGAGGGCGGCCCTAATCCTCACCCACACAGTCACACTTTTTCCGGAATTCTGAGTGTGGGGAGGTTCCGTCTTCTGTCTGCAGCACCCGGGATCTCTTAGGACAATTTCGCGTGTCTTCCCCGAATCCCTCCCAGTGCGGGCTGCCAGGGAAAGGCAGGGTTTGTGCTGGAATTGCAGGTAGCATCTAGTGCCTCCCCCTGGACAGGGGATGTAATTAGCGGACTTCCCCCTGCCAGGGAACAACTGTGACACCAGGAATCTGCGTGGAGGGCGGCCCTAAACCTCACCCACACAGTCACCCGTGTTCCGGAATTCTGAGTGTGGGGAGGTTCCGTCTTATGTCTGCAGCACCCGGGATCTCCAAGGAGCCCTTCGAGAGTCTTCCCCGAGTCCCTCCCTGTGCGGGCTTCCGGGGAAAGGCGGGGGTTGGTCTGGAAACGCAGGTAGCATCTAGTGCCTCCCCATGGACAGGGGAGGTAATTAGCGGACTTCCCCTTGAGAGGGAACACCTGTGACACCAGGAAGCTGCGTGGAGGGCGGACCTAAACCTCACCCACACAGTCAGTCGTGTTCCGGAATTCTGAGTGTGGGGAGGTTCCGTCATCTTATACAGCACCCGGGATCACCTAGGATCCTTTCGCTTGTCTTCCCCGAGTCCCTCCCAGTGCGGCCTGCCGGGAAAAGGTGGGGGTTGGGCTGGAAATGCAGGCAATATCTAGTGCCTCCCCCTTTACAGGGGAGGTAATTAGCGGACTTCCCCCTGCCAGGGAACACCTGTGACACCATGCAGCTGCGTGGAGGACGGCCCCAATTCTCCCTCACACAGTGAGCCGTGTTCTGGAATTCTGAGTGTGGGGAGGTTACGTCTTCTGCCTGCAGCACCCGGGATCTCCTAGGAGCCATTCGAGGGTCTTCCCCGAGTCCCTCCCAGTGCGGGCCTCCGGGGAAATTTGGAGGTTGAGCTGGAAATGCAGGTAGCATCTAGTGCCTCCCCCTGGACATGGGAGGTAATTAGCGGAATTCCCCCTGCCAGGGAAAACCTGTGACACCAGGCAGCTGCGTGGAGGGCGGCCCCAAACCTCCCCCACACAGTCAGCCGTGTTCCGGAATTCTGATTATGGGGAGGTTCCGTCTTCTGTCTGCAGCACCCGGGATCTTCTAGGAGCCCTTTGCGTGTCTTCCCCGAGTCCCTCCCAGTGCGGGCTGCCGGGGGAAGGCTGGGGTTGGGCTGGAAATACAGGTAGCATCTGGTGCCTCCACCTGGACAGGGTAAGAATTTAGCGGAATTCCCCCTGCCAGGGAACACCTGTGAAACCAGGCAGCTGCTTGGAGGGCGGCCCCAAAACTCCCCCATACAGTCAGCCGTGTTCCGGAATACTGAGTGTGGGAAGGTTCCGTCTTCTGTCTGCAGCACCTGGGATCTCCTAGGAGCCCTTCGCGATTTTTCCCGGGTCCCCCCTATTGCGGGCTTCCGGGGAAAAGCGGGGGTTGGGCTGGAAATGCAGGTAGCATCTAGTGCCTCTCACTGCACAGGGGAGGTTTTTAGCGGACTTCCTCCTGCCACGGAACACCTGTGACATCAGGCAGCTGCGTGGAGGGCGGCCCAAATCTCTCCCACACAGTCAGCCGTGTTCCGGAATTCTGAGTCTGTGGAGGTTCCGTCATCTCTATGCAGCACCCGGGATCTCCTAGGAGCCCATTGCGTGATTTCCCAGAGTGCCTCCCGGTTAGTGCTGCCGGGCAAAGGCGGGGGTTGGGCTGGAAATGCAGGTAGCATCTAGTGCCTCCCCCTGGAAGGGGAGGTATTTAGCAGAATTCACCCTGCCAGGGAACACCTGTGACACCAAGCAGCTGCGTGGAGGGCGGCCCCAAACCTCCCAAACACAGTCAGCCGAGTTCCGGAATTCTGAGTGTGGGGAGGTTCCGTCTTCTCTCTGCAGCACCCGGGATCTCCTAGGAGCCCTTAGCGTGTTTTCCCGATTCTTTCCCAGTGCGGGCTGTAGGGGAAATGCGGGGGTTGGCCTGGAAATGCAGGTAAAATCTAGTGCCTCCCCCTGGAGAGGGGAGGAAATTAGCCGACTTCCCCCTGCCAGGGAACACGTGTGACACCAGGCAGCTGCGTGGGTGTTGTCCCCAATCCTCCCCCACACAGTCAGCCGTGTTCCGGAATTCTAAGATTAGGGAGGTTCCGTCTTCTGTCTGCAGAACCCGGGATCCCCTAGGAGCACTTCGCTTGTCTTCCCCGAGTCCCTCCCACTGTGGGCTGCCGGGGAAAGGCGGGGGTTGAGCTGAAAAAACAGGTAGCATCTAGTGCCTCCCCCTGGAAGGGGAGGTAATTAGCAGAATTCACCCTGCCAGGGAACACCTGTGACACCAAGCAGCTGCGTGGAGTGCGGCCCCAAACCTCCCAAACACAGTCAGCCGAGTTCCGGAATTCTGAGTGTGGGGAGGTTCCGTCTTCTCTCTGCAGCACCCGGGATCTCCTAGGAGCCCTTAGCGTGTTTTCCCGATTCTTTCCCAGTGCGGGCTGCAGGGGAAATGCGGGGGTTGGCCTGGAAATGCAGGTAAAATCTAGTGCCTCCCCCTGGAGAGGGGAGGAAATTAGCCGAATTCCCCCTGCCATGGAACACGTGTGACACCAGGCAGCTGCGTGGGTGTTGTCCCCAAACCTCCCCCACACAGTCAGCCGTGTTCCGGAATTCTAAGATTAGGGAGGTTCCGTCTTCTGTCTGCAGAACCCGGGATCCCCTAGGAGCACTTCGCTTGTCTTCACCGAGTCCCTCCCAGTGCGGGCTGCCAGGGAAAGGCGGGGGTTGGGCTGGAAATGCAGGTAGACTCTAGTGCCTCCCCCTGACAGTGGAGGTAGTTAGCGGAATTCCCCCTGCCAGGGAACATCTGTGACACCAGTCAGCTGCGTGGAGGGGACCCGAACCTCGTCCACACAGTCAGCCGTTTTCCGGAATTCTGAGTGTGGGGAGGTTCCGTCTTCTGTCTGCAGCACCCGGGATCTTCTAGGAGCCCTTTGCGTGTCTTCCCCGAGTCCCTCCCAGTGCGGGCTGCCGGGGGAAGGCTGGGGTTGGGCTGGAAATACAGGTAGCATCTGGTGCCTCCACCTGGACAGGGTAAGAATTTAGCGGAATTCCCCCTGCCAGGGAACACCTGTGAAACCAGGCAGCTGCTTGGAGGGCGGCCCCAAAACTCCCCCATACAGTCAGCCGTGTTCCGGAATACTGAGTGTGGGAAGGTTCCGTCTTCTGTCTGCAGCACCTGGGATCTCCTAGGAGCCCTTCGCTTGTCTTCCCCGAGTGCCTCCCAATGGGGGCTGCCGGGGAATTGCGGGGGTTGAGCTGGAAATGCAGGTAGCATCTAGTGCCTCCCCCAGGACAGGGGAGGTAATTAGCGGACTTCCCTGCCAGGGAACACCTGTGACACCAGGCAACTGCGTGGAGGTCGGCCCCAATCCTCCGCCACACAGTAAGCCGTGTTCCGGAATTCTGAGTGTGGGGAGGTTCCGTCTTCGGTCTGCAGCACCCGAGATCCCCTAGGAGCCCTTCGCGTGTCTTCCCCGAGTGCCTCACAGTGCGGGCTGCCAGGGAAAGTCGGGGGGTGGAATGGAAATGCAAGTAGAATCAAGTGCCTCCCCCTGTACAGGGGAGGTAATTAGCGGACTTCCCCCTGCGGAAAACACATGTGACACCAGGCAGCTGCGTGGAGGGCGGCCCTAAACCTCCCCCAAACAGTCAGCCGTGTTCCGGAATTCTGAGTGTGGGGAGGTTCCGTCTTCTGTCTGCAGCACCCGGGATCTCCTAGGAGAATTTCGCTTGTCTTCCCCGACTCCCTCCCAGTGCGGCCTACCTGGAAAAGGTGGGGGTTGGGCTGGAAATGCAGTCAATATCTAGTGCCTCCCCCTTTACAGGGGAGGTAATTAGCGGACTTCCCCCTGCCAGGGAACACCTGTGACAACATGCAGCTGCGTGGAGGGCGGCCCCAATTCTCCCTCACACAGTGAGCCGTGTTCTGGAATTCTGAGTGTGGGGAGGTTACGTCTTCTGCCTGCAGCACCCGGGATCTCCTAGGAGCCCTTCGAGGTTCTTCCCCGAGTCCCTCCCACTGCGGGCTGCCGGGGAAATTTGGGGGTTGAGCTGGAAATGCAGGTAGCATCTAGTGCCTCCCCCTGGACATGGGAGGTAATTAGCGGAATTCCCCCTGCCAGGGAAAACCTGTGACACCAGGCAGCTGCGTGGAGGGCGGCCCCAAACCTCCCCCACACAGTCAGCCGTGTTCCGGAATTCTGATTATGGGGAGGTTCCGTCTTCTGTCTGCAGCACCCGGGATCATCTAGGAGCCATTTGCGTGTCTTTCCCGATTCCCTCCCAGTGCGGGCTGCCGGGGGAAGGCTGGGGTTGGGCTGGAAATACAGGTAGCATCTGGTGCCTCCACCTGG
This sequence comes from Camelus bactrianus, assembly GCF_048773025.1. Taxonomy (NCBI): domain Eukaryota; kingdom Metazoa; phylum Chordata; class Mammalia; order Artiodactyla; family Camelidae; genus Camelus; species Camelus bactrianus. The sequence goes on from NW_027413968.1 coordinate 263,361, forward strand.
ACTGGGTATGTAATTAGAGGGATTCCCCATGCCAGGGATCACCTGTGACACCAGGCAGCTGCATGGAGGGCGGCGACAAAACTCCCCCACACAGTCCGCCGTGTTCCGGAATTCTGAGTGTGGGGAGGTTCCGACTTCTGTCTGCAGCGCCCGAATCTCCTAGGAGCCCTTCGCGTGTCTTCCCAGAGTGCCTCCCATTTCGGGCTGCCGGGGAAATCGGGGGTTTGGCTGGAAATGCAGGTAGCAACTAGTGCCTCCCCCTGGAAAGGGGAGAAAATTAGCGGACTTCCCCCTGAGAGTGAACAGCTGTTACCTCAGGCAGCTGCGTGGAGGGCAGCCCTAAATCTCACCAACACAGTCAGATGTGTTCCGGAATTCTGAGTGTGGGGAGGTTCCGTCTTCTTTCTGCAGCAACCGGGATTTCCTAGGAGCACTTCGCGTGTCTTCCCCGAGTGCCTCCCAGTGCGGGCTGCCAGGGAAAGGCGGGGGTTGGGCTGGAAATGCAGGTAGCATCTAGTGCATCCCCCTGGACAGGGGAGGTAATTAGTGGACTTCCCCCTGCCAGGGAAAACTTGTGACACCAGGCAGCTGCGTGGAGGGCGGCCCCAAACATCCCCTACACAGGCAGCCGTGTTCCGGTATTCTGAGTGTGGGGAGTTTCCGTCTTCTGTCTGCAGCACCAGGGATCTCCTAGGAGCCATTCGAGTGTCTTCCCCGAGTGCCTCCCAGTGCGAGCTTCCGGGGAAAGGCTGGGGTTGGTCTGGAAATGCAAGTAGCATCTAGTACCTAACTCTGGACCAGGGAGGTAATTAGCGGACTTCCCCCTGCCAGGGAACACCTGTGAAACCAGGCAGCTGCGTGGAGGGAGGCCCTAATCCTCACCCACACAGTCACACTTTTTCCGGAATTCTGAGTTTGGGGAGGTTCCGTCTTCTGTCTGCAGCACCCGGGATCTCTTAGGAGAATTTCGCATGTCTTCCCCGAATCCCTCCCAGTTCGGGCTGCCGGGGAAAGGCAGGGTTTGTGCTGGAATTGCAGGTAGCATCTAGTGCCTCCCCCTGGACAAGGGAGGTAATTAGCGGACTTCCCACTGCCAGGGAACATCTGTGACACCATGCAGCTTCGTGGAGGGCGGCCCCAGCCTCCCCCACACAGTCAGCCGTGTTCCAGAATTCTGAGGGTGGGGAGGTTCCATCTTCTGTCTGTAGCACCCTGGGTCTCCTAGGAGCCCTTCGCGTGTCTTCCCCGAGTCCCTCCAAGTGCGGGTTGCCGGGGAAATTCGGGGGAGTGGCAGGAAATGCAGGTAAAATCTAGTGCCTCCCCCTGGACAGGGGAGGGAATTAGCGGAATTCCCCCTGCCAGGGAACACCTGTGACACCAGGCAGCTGCGTGGGGGGCGGCCCCGAACCTCCCCCACACAGTCAGCCCTGTTCCGCTATTCTCAGAGTGGGGAGGTTCCGGCTTCTGTCTGCAGCACCCGCGATCGCCTAGGAGCCCTTCGCTTGTCTTCCCCGAGTCATTCCCAGTGCGGGCTGCCGGGAAATGCGGGGGTTGGGCTGGAAATTCAGGTAGAATCTAGTACCTCCCCCTGGACACGGGAGGTAATTAGCGGACTTCCCCCTGCCAGGGAACACCTGTGACACCAGGCAGCTGCGTGGGGGGCGGCCCCGAACCTTCCCCACACAGTCAGGCGTGTTCCGCTATTCTCAGAGTGGGGAGGTTCCGGCTTCTGTCTGCAGCACCCGGGATTTCCTAGGAGCCTTTCGAGTGTCTTCCCTGAGTCCCTCACAATGCGGGGTGCCAGGGAAAGGCGGGGGTTGAGCTGGAAATGCAGGTAGCATCTAGTGCCTCCCCCTGGACAGGGGAGGTAATTAGCGGAATTCCCCCTGCCAGGGAACACCTGTGACACCAGGCAACTGCGTGGAGTTCGGCCCCAATCCTCCGCCACACAGTAAGCCGTGTTCCGGAATTCTGAGTGTGGGGAGGTTCCGTCTTCGGTCTGCAGCACCCGAGATCTCCTAGGAGCCCTTCGCGTGTCTTCCCCGAGTGCCTCACATTGCGGGCTGCCAGGGAAAGTCGGGGGGTGGAATGGAAATGCAAGTAGAATCTAGTGCCTCCCCCTGTACAGGGGAGGTAATTAGCGGACTTCCCCCTGCGGAAAACACATGTGACACCAGGCAGCTGCGTGGAGGGCGGCCCTAAACCTCCCCCAAACAGTCAGCCGTGTTCCGGAATTCTGAGTGTGGGGAGGTTCCGTCTTCTGTCTGCAGCACCCGGGATCTCCTAGGAGAATTTCGCTTGTCTTCCCCGAGTCCCTCCCAGTGCGGCCTGCCGGGAAAAGGTGGGGGGTGGGCTGGAAATGCAGGCAATATCTAGTGCCTCCCCCTTTACAGGGGAGGTAATTAGCGGACTTCCCCCTGCCAGGGAACACCTGTGACACCATGCAGCTGCGTGGAGGGCGGCCCCAATTCTCCCTCACACAGTGAGCCGTGTTCTGGAATTCTGAGTGTGGGGAGGTTACGTCTTCTGCCTGCAGCACCCGGGATCTCCTAGGAGCCATTCGAGGGTCTTCCCCGAGTCCCTCCCAGTGCGGGCCTCCGGGGAAATTTGGATGTTGAGCTGGAAATGCAGGTAGCATCTAGTGCCTCCCCCTGGACATGGGAGGTAATTAGCGGAATTCCCCCTGCCAGGGAAAACCTGTGACACCAGGCAGCTGCGTGGAGGGCGGCCCCAAACCTCCCCCACACAGTCAGCCGTGTTCCGGAATTTTGATTATGGGGAGGTTCCGTCTTCTGTCTGCAGCACCCGGGATCTTCTAGGAGCGCTTTGCGTGACTTCCCCGAGTCCCTCCCAGTGCGGGCTGCCGGGGGAAGGCTGGGGTTGGGCTGGAAATACAGGTAGCATCTGGTGCCTCCACCTGGACAGGGTAAGAATTTAGCGGACTTCCCCCTGCCAGGGAACACCTGTGACACCAGGCAACTGCTTGGAGGGCGGCCCAAAAACTCCCCCATACAGTCAGCCGTGTTCCGGAATACTGAGTGTGGGAAGGTTCCGTCTTCTGTCTGCAGCGCCTGGGATCTCCTAGGAGCCCTTCACGATTTTTCCCGGGTCCCCCCCCATTGCGGGCTTCCGGGGAAAAGCGGGGGTTGGGCTGGAAATGCAGGTAGCATCTAGTGCCTCTCACTGCACAGGGGAGGATTTTAGCGGACTTCCTCCTGCCACGGAACACCTGTGACACCAGGCAGCTGCGTGGAGGGCGGCCCCAAATCTCTCCCACACAGTCAGTCGTGTTCCGGAATTCTGAGTCTGTGGAGGTTCCGTCATCTCTATGCAGCACCCGGGATCTCCTAGGAGCCCATTGCGTGATTTCCCAGAGTGCCTCCCGGTTAGTGCTGCCCGGGAAAGGCGGGGGTTGGGCTGGAAATGCAGGTAGCATCTAGTGCCTCCCCCTGGACCGGGGAGGTAATTAGCGGAATTCCCCCTGCCAGGGAACACCTGTGACACCAGGAAGCTGCGTGGAGGGCGGCCCCAAATCTCCCAAACACAGTCAGCCGAGTTCCGGAATTCTGAGTGTGGGGAGGTTCCGTCTTCTGTCTGCAGCACCCGGGATCTCCTAAGAGCCCTTCGAGTGTCTTCCCCGATTCCCTCCCAGTGCGGGCTGCCGGGGAAAGGCGGGGGTTGGCCTGGAAACGCAGGTAGCATCTAGTGCCTCCCCATGGACAGGGGAGGTAATTAGCGGACTTCACCTTGCGAGGGAACACCTGTGACACCAGGAAGCTGCGTGGAGGGCGGCCCTAAACCTCACACACACAGTCACCCGTGTTCCAGAAATTTGAGTCTGGGGAGGATCCGTCTTCTGTCTGCAGCACCCGGGATCTCCTAGGAGCCTTTCGAGTGTCTTCCCTGAGTCCCACCCAGGTCGGGCTGCCGGGGAAAGGCGGGGGTTTGCCTAGAAAAGCAGGTAGCATCTAGTGCCTCCCCATGGACAGGGGAGGTAATTAGCGGACTTCCCCTTGCGAGGGAACACCTGTGACACCAGGAAGCTGCGTGGAGGGCGGCCCTAAACCTCACCCACACAGTCACCATTGTTCCGGAACTCTGAGGGTGGGGAGGTTCCGTCTTCTGTCTGCAGCACCCGGGATCTCCTAGGAGCCCTTCAAGTGTCTTCCACGAGTCCCTCACATTGCGGGCTGCCGGGGAAAGGTGGGGGTTGGGCTGGAAACGCAGGTAGCTTCTAGTGCCTCCCCATGGACTGGGGAGGTAATTAGCGGACTTCCCCTTGCGAGGGAACACCTGTGACACCAGGAAGCTTCGTGGAGGGCGGCCCTAAACCTCACCCACACAGTCACCCGTGTTCCGGAATTCTGAGTGTGGGGAGGTCCCGTCTTCTGTCTGCAGCACCCGGGATCTCCTAGGAGCCCTTCGAGAGTCTTCCCAGAGTCCCTCCCAGTGCGGGCTGCCGGGGAAAGACGGGGGTAGGGCTGGAAGCGCAGGTAGCATCTAGTGCCTCCCCCTGGACAGGGTAGGTAATTAGCGGTCTTCCCCCTGCCAGGGAAAACCTGTGACACCAGGTAGCTGCATGGAGTGCGGCCCCAATCCTCCCCCACTCAATCAGCCGTGTTCCGCAATTCTGAGTATGGGGAGGTTCCGTCTTCTGTCTGCAGCACCCGCGATCGCCTAGGAGCCCTTCGCGTGTCTTCCCCGAGTCCTTCCCAGTGCGGGCTGCCGGGAAATGCGGGGGTTGGGCTGGAAATTCAGGTAGCATCTAGTACCTCCCCCTGGACAGGGGAGGTAATTAGCGGACTTCCCCCTGCCAGGGAACACCTGTGACAACAGGCAGCTGCGTGGGGGGCGGCCCCGAACCTCCCCCACACAGTCAGTCGTGTTCCGCTATTCTCAGAGTGGGGAGGTTCCGGCTTCTGTCTGCAGCACCCGGGATTTCCTAGGAGCCTTTCGATTGTCTTCCCCGAGTCCCTCCCAGTGCGGGGTGCCAGGGAAAGGCGGGGGTTGAGCTGGAAATGCAGGTAGCATCTAGTGCCTCCCCCTGGACAGGGGAGATAATTAGCGGACATCCCCCTGCCAGGGAACACCTGTGACACCAGGCAACTGCGTGGAGGTCGGCCCCAAACCTCCGCCACACTGTAAGCCGTGTTCCGGAATTCTGAGTGTGGGGAGTTTCCGTCTTCGGTCTGCAGCACCCGAGATCTCCTAGGAGCCCTTCGCGTGTCTTCCCCGAGTGCCTCCCAGTGCGAGATGCCAGGGAAAGTCGGGGGGTGGAATCGAAATTCAAGTAGAATCTAGTGCCTCCCCCTATACAGGGGAGGTAATTAGCGGACTTCCCCCTGCGGGGAACACATGTGACACCAGGCAGCTGCGTGGAGGGCGGCCCTAATCCTCACCCACACAGTCACACTTTTTCCGGAATTCTGAGTGTGGGGAGGTTCCGTCTTCTGTCTGCAGCACCCGGGATCTCTTAGGACAATTTCGCGTGTCTTCCCCGAATCCCTCCCAGTGCGGGCTGCCAGGGAAAGGCAGGGTTTGTGCTGGAATTGCAGGTAGCATCTAGTGCCTCCCCCTGGACAGGGGATGTAATTAGCGGACTTCCCCCTGCCAGGGAACAACTGTGACACCAGGAATCTGCGTGGAGGGCGGTCCTAAACCTCACCCACACAGTCACCCGTGTTCCGGAATTCTGAGTGTGGGGAGGTTCCGTCTTATGTCTGCAGCACCCGGGATCTCCAAGGAGCCCTTCGAGAGTCTTCCCCGAGTCCCTCCCTGTGCGGGCTTCCGGGGAAAGGCGGGGGTTGGTCTGGAAACGCAGGTAGCATCTAGTGCCTCCCCATGGACAGGGGAGGTAATTAGCGGACTTCCCCTTGAGAGGGAACACCTGTGACACCAGGAAGCTGCGTGGAGGGCGGACCTAAACCTCACCCACACAGTCAGTCGTGTTCCGGAATTCTGAGTGTGGGGAGGTTCCGTCTTATGTCTGCAGCACCCGGGATCTCCTTGGAGCCCTTCGAGAGTCTTCCCCGAGTCCCTCCCAGTGCGGGCTGCCGGGGAAAGGCGGGGGTAGGGCTGGAAGCACAGGTAGCATCTAGTGCCTCCCCCTGGACAGGGGAGGTAATTAGCGGACTTCCCCCTGCCAGGGAAAACCTGTGACACCAGGCAGCTGCGTGGAGGGCGGCCCCAAACCTCGCCCACACAGTCAGCCGTGTTTCGGAATTCTGAGTGTGGGGAGGTTCCGTCATCTTATACAGCACCCGGGATCACCTAGGATCCTTTCGCTTGTCTTCCCCGAGTCCCTCCCAGTGCGGCCTGCCGGGAAAAGGTGGGGGTTGGGCTGGAAATGCAGGCAATATCTAGTGCCTCCCCCTTTACAGGGGAGGTAATTAGCGGACTTCCCCCTGCCAGGGAACACCTGTGACACCATGCAGCTGCGTGGAGGACGGCCCCAATTCTCCCTCACACAGTGAGCCGTGTTCTGGAATTCTGAGTGTGGGGAGGTTACGTCTTCTGCCTGCAGCACCCGGGATCTCCTAGGAGCCATTCGAGGGTCTTCCCCGAGTCCCTCCCAGTGCGGGCCTCCGGGGAAATTTGGAGGTTGAGCTGGAAATGCAGGTAGCATCTAGTGCCTCCCCCTGGACATGGGAGGTAATTAGCGGAATTCCCCCTGCCAGGGAAAACCTGTGACACCAGGCAGCTGCGTGGAGGGCGGCCCCAAACCTCCCCCACACAGTCAGCCGTGTTCCGGAATTCTGATTATGGGGAGGTTCCGTCTTCTGTCTGCAGCACCCGGGATCTTCTAGGAGCCCTTTGCGTGTCTTCCCCGAGTCCCTCCCAGTGCGGGCTGCCGGGGGAAGGCTGGGGTTGGGCTGGAAATACAGGTAGCATCTGGTGCCTCCACCTGGACAGGGTAAGAATTTAGCGGAATTCCCCCTGCCAGGGAACACCTGTGAAACCAGGCAGCTGCTTGGAGGGCGGCCCCAAAACTCCCCCATACAGTCAGCCGTGTTCCGGAATACTGAGTGTGGGAAGGTTCCGTCTTCTGTCTGCAGCACCTGGGATCTCCTAGGAGCCCTTCGCGATTTTTCCCGGGTCCCCCCTATTGCGGGCTTCCGGGGAAAAGCGGGGGTTGGGCTGGAAATGCAGGTAGCATCTAGTGCCTCTCACTGCACAGGGGAGGATTTAGCGGACTTCCTCCTGCCACGGAACACCTGTGACATCAGGCAGCTGCGTGGAGGGCGGCCCAAATCTCTCCCACACAGTCAGCCGTGTTCCGGAATTCTGAGTCTGTGGAGGTTCCGTCATCTCTATGCAGCACCCGGGATCTCCTAGGAGCCCATTGCGTGATTTCCCAGAGTGCCTCCCGGTTAGTGCTGCCGGGCAAAGGCGGGGGTTGGGCTGGAAATGCAGGTAGCATCTAGTGCCTCCCCCTGGAAGGGGAGGTATTTAGCAGAATTCACCCTGCCAGGGAACACCTGTGACACCAAGCAGCTGCGTGGAGGGCGGCCCCAAACCTCCCAAACACAGTCAGCCGAGTTCCGGAATTCTGAGTGTGGGGAGGTTCCGTCTTCTCTCTGCAGCACCCGGGATCTCCTAGGAGCCCTTAGCGTGTTTTCCCGAATCTTTCCCAGTGCGGGCTGTAGGGGAAATGCGGGGGTTGGCCTGGAAATGCAGGTAAAATCTAGTGCCTCCCCCTGGAGAGGGGAGGAAATTAGCCGACTTCCCCCTGCCAGGGAACACGTGTGACACCAGGCAGCTGCGTGGGTGTTGTCCCCAATCCTCCCCCACACAGTCAGCCGTGTTCCGGAATTCTAAGATTAGGGAGGTTCCGTCTTCTGTCTGCAGAACCCGGGATCCCCTAGGAGCACTTCGCTTGTCTTCCCCGAGTCCCTCCCACTGTGGGCTGCCGGGGAAAGGCGGGGGTTGAGCTGAAAAAACAGGTAGCATCTAGTGCCTCCCCCTGGAAGGGGAGGTAATTAGCAGAATTCACCCTGCCAGGGAACACCTGTGACACCAAGCAGCTGCGTGGAGGGCGGCCCCAAACCTCCCAAACACAGTCAGCCGAGTTCCGGAATTCTGAGTGTGGGGAGGTTCCGTCTTCTCTCTGCAGCACCCGGGATCTCCTAGGAGCCCTTAGCGTGTTTTCCCGATTCTTTCCCAGTGCGGGCTGCAGGGGAAATGCGGGGGTTGGCCTGGAAATGCAGGTAAAATCTAGTGCCTCCCCCTGGAGAGGGGAGGAAATTAGCCGAATTCCCCCTGCCATGGAACACGTGTGACACCAGGCAGCTGCGTGGGTGTTGTCCCCAAACCTCCCCCACACAGTCAGCCGTGTTCCGGAATTCTAAGATTAGGGAGGTTCCGTCTTCTGTCTGCAGAACCCGGGATCCCCTAGGAGCACTTCGCTTGTCTTCACCGAGTCCCTCCCAGTGCGGGCTGCCAGGGAAAGGCGGGGGTTGGGCTGGAAATGCAGGTAGACTCTAGTGCCTCCCCCTGACAGTGGAGGTAGTTAGCGGAATTCCCCCTGCCAGGGAACATCTGTGACACCAGTCAGCTGCGTGGAGGGGACCCGAACCTCGCCCACACAGTCAGCCGTTTTCCGGAATTCTGAGTGTGGGGAGGTTCCGTCTTCTGTCTGCAGCACCCGGGATCTTCTAGGAGCCCTTTGCGTGTCTTCCCCGAGTCCCTCCCAGTGCGGGCTGCCGGGGGAAGGCTGGGGTTGGGCTGGAAATACAGGTAGCATCTGGTGCCTCCACCTGGACAGGGTAAGAATTTAGCGGAATTCCCCCTGCCAGGGAACACCTGTGAAACCAGGCAGCTGCTTGGAGGGCGGCCCCAAAACTCCCCCATACAGTCAGCCGTGTTCCGGAATACTGAGTGTGGGAAGGTTCCGTCTTCTGTCTGCAGCACCTGGGATCTCCTAGGAGCCCTTCGCTTGTCTTCCCCGAGTGCCTCCCAATGGGGGCTGCCGGGGAATTGCGGGGGTTGAGCTGGAAATGCAGGTAGCATCTAGTGCCTCCCCCAGGACAGGGGAGGTAATTAGCGGACTTCCCTGCCAGGGAACACCTGTGACACCAGGCAACTGCGTGGAGGTCGGCCCCAATCCTCCGCCACACAGTAAGCCGTGTTCCGGAATTCTGAGTGTGGGGAGGTTCCGTCTTCGGTCTGCAGCACCCGAGATCCCCTAGGAGCCCTTCGCGTGTCTTCCCCGAGTGCCTCACAGTGCGGGCTGCCAGGGAAAGTCGGGGGGTGGAATGGAAATGCAAGTAGAATCAAGTGCCTCCCCCTGTACAGGGGAGGTAATTAGCGGACTTCCCCCTGCGGAAAACACATGTGACACCAGGCAGCTGCGTGGAGGGCGGCCCTAAACCTCCCCCAAACAGTCAGCCGTGTTCCGGAATTCTGAGTGTGGGGAGGTTCCGTCTTCTGTCTGCAGCACCCGGGATCTCCTAGGAGAATTTCGCTTGTCTTCCCCGACTCCCTCCCAGTGCGGCCTACCTGGAAAAGGTGGGGGTTGGGCTGGAAATGCAGTCAATATCTAGTGCCTCCCCCTTTACAGGGGAGGTAATTAGCGGACTTCCCCCTGCCAGGGAACACCTGTGACAACATGCAGCTGCGTGGAGGGCGGCCCCAATTCTCCCTCACACAGTGAGCCGTGTTCTGGAATTCTGAGTGTGGGGAGGTTACGTCTTCTGCCTGCAGCACCCGGGATCTCCTAGGAGCCCTTCGAGGTTCTTCCCCGAGTCCCTCCCACTGCGGGCTGCCGGGGAAATTTGGGGGTTGAGCTGGAAATGCAGGTAGCATCTAGTGCCTCCCCCTGGACATGGGAGGTAATTAGCGGAATTCCCCCTGCCAGGGAAAACCTGTGACACCAGGCAGCTGCGTGGAGGGCGGCCCCAAACCTCCCCCACACAGTCAGCCGTGTTCCGGAATTCTGATTATGGGGAGGTTCCGTCTTCTGTCTGCAGCACCCGGGATCATCTAGGAGCCATTTGCGTGTCTTTCCCGATTCCCTCCCAGTGCGGGCTGCCGGGGGAAGGCTGGGGTTGGGCTGGAAATACAGGTAGCATCTGGTGCCTCCACCTGGACTGGGTATGTAATTAGAGGGATTCCCCATGCCAGGGATCACCTGTGACACCAGGCAGCTGCATGGAGGGCGGCGACAAAACTCCCCCACACAGTCCGCCGTGTTCCGGAATTCTGAGTGTGGGGAGGTTCCGACTTCTGTCTGCAGCGCCCGAATCTCCTAGGAGCCCTTCGCGTGTCTTCCCAGAGTGCCTCCCATTTCGGGCTGCCGGGGAAATCGGGGGTTTGGCTGGAAATGCAGGTAGCAACTAGTGCCTCCCCCTGGAAAGGGGAGAAAATTAGCGGACTTCCCCCTGAGAGTGAACAGCTGTTACCTCAGGCAGCTGCGTGGAGGGCAGCCCTAAATCTCACCAACACAGTCAGATGTGTTCCGGAATTCTGAGTGTGGGGAGGTTCCGTCTTCTTTCTGCAGCAACCGGGATTTCCTAGGAGCACTTCGCGTGTCTTCCCCGAGTGCCTCCCAGTGCGGGCTGCCAGGGAAAGGCGGGGGTTGGGCTGGAAATGCAGGTAGCATCTAGTGCATCCCCCTGGACAGGGGAGGTAATTAGTGGACTTCCCCCTGCCAGGGAAAACTTGTGACACCAGGCAGCTGCGTGGAGGGCGGCCCCAAACATCCCCTACACAGGCAGCCGTGTTCCGGTATTCTGAGTGTGGGGAGTTTCCGTCTTCTGTCTGCAGCACCAGGGATCTCCTAGGAGCCATTCGAGTGTCTTCCCCGAGTGCCTCCCAGTGCGAGCTTCCGGGGAAAGGCTGGGGTTGGTCTGGAAATGCAAGTAGCATCTAGTACCTAACTCTGGACCAGGGAGGTAATTAGCGGACTTCCCCCTGCCAGGGAACACCTGTGAAACCAGGCAGCTGCGTGGAGGGAGGCCCTAATCCTCACCCACACAGTCACACTTTTTCCGGAATTCTGAGTTTGGGGAGGTTCCGTCTTCTGTCTGCAGCACCCGGGATCTCTTAGGAGAATTTCGCATGTCTTCCCCGAATCCCTCCCAGTGCGGGCTGCCGGGGAAAGGCAGGGTTTGTGCTGGAATTGCAGGTAGCATCTAGTGCCTCCCCCTGGACAAGGAAGGTAATTAGCGGACTTCCCACTGCCAGGGAACATCTGTGACACCATGCAGCTTCGTGGAGGGCGGCCCCAGCCTCCCCCACACAGTCAGCCGTGTTCCAGAATTCTGAGGGTGGGGAGGTTCCATCTTCTGTCTGTAGCACCCTGGGTCTCCTAGGAGCCCTTCGCGTGTCTTCCCCGAGTCCCTCCAAGTGCGGGTTGCCGGGGAAATTCGGGGGAGTGGCAGGAAATGCAGGTAAAATCTAGTGCCTCCCCCTGGACAGGGGAGGGAATTAGCGGAATTCCCCCTGCCAGGGAACACCTGTGACACCAGGCAGCTGCGTGGGGGGCGGCCCCGAACCTCCCCCACACAGTCAGCCCTGTTCCGCTATTCTCAGAGTGGGGAGGTTCCGGCTTCTGTCTGCAGCACCCGCGATCGCCTAGGAGCCCTTCGCGTGTCTTCCCCGAGTCATTCCCAGTGCGGGCTGCCGGGAAATGCGGGGGTTGGGCTGGAAATTCAGGTAGAATCTAGTACCTCCCCCTGGACACGGGAGGTAATTAGCGGACTTCCCCCTGCCAGGGAACACCTGTGACACCAGGCAGCTGCGTGGGGGGCGGCCCCGAACCTTCCCCACACAGTCAGGCGTGTTCCGCTATTCTCAGAGTGGGGAGGTTCCGGCTTCTGTCTGCAGCACCCGGGATTTCCTAGGAGCCTTTCGAGTGTCTTCCCTGAGTCCCTCACAATGCGGGGTGCCAGGGAAAGGCGGGGGTTGAGCTGGAAATGCAGGTAGCATCTAGTGCCTCCCCCTGGACAGGGGAGGTAATTAGCGGACTTCCCCCTGCCAGGGAACACCTGTGACACCAGGCAACTGCGTGGAGTTCGGCCCCAATCCTCCGCCACACAGTAAGCCGTGTTCCGGAATTCTGAGTGTGGGGAGGTTCCGTCTTCGGTCTGCAGCACCCGAGATCTCCTAGGAGCCCTTCGCGTGTCTTCCCCGAGTGCCTCACATTGCGGGCTGCCAGGGAAAGTCGGGGGGTGGAATGGAAATGCAAGTAGAATCTAGTGCCTCCCCCTGTACAGGGGAGGTAATTAGCGGACTTCCCCCTACGGAAAACACATGTGACACCAGGCAGCTGCGTGGAGGGCGGCCCTAAACCTCCCCCAAACAGTCAGCCGTGTTCCGGAATTCTGAGTGTGGGGAGGTTCCGTCTTCTGTCTGCAGCACCCGGGATCTCCTAGGAGAATTTCGCTTGTCTTCCCCGAGTCCCTCCCAGTGCGGCCTGCCGGGAAAAGGTGGGGGGTGGGCTGGAAATGCAGGCAATATCTAGTGCCTCCCCCTTTACAGGGGAGGTAATTAGCGGACTTCCCCCTGCCAGGGAACACCTGTGACACCATGCAGCTGCGTGGAGGGCGGCCCCAATTCTCCCTCACACAGTGAGCCGTGTTCTGGAATTCTGAGTGTGGGGAGGTTACGTCTTCTGCCTGCAGCACCCGGGATCTCCTAGGAGCCATTCGAGGGTCTTCCCCGAGTCCCTCCCAGTGCGGGCCTCCGGGGAAATTTGGATGTTGAGCTGGAAATGCAGGTAGCATCTAGTGCCTCCCCCTGGACATGGGAGGTAATTAGCGGAATTCCCCCTGCCAGGGAAAACCTGTGACACCAGGCAGCTGCGTGGAGGGCGGCCCCAAACCTCCCCCACACAGTCAGCCGTGTTCCGGAATTTTGATTATGGGGAGGTTCCGTCTTCTGTCTGCAGCACCCGGGATCTTCTAGGAGCGCTTTGCGTGTCTTCCCCGAGTCCCTCCCAGTGCGGGCTGCCGGGGGAAGGCTGGGGTTGGGCTGGAAATACAGGTAGCATCTGGTGCCTCCACCTGGACAGGGTAAGAATTTAGCGGACTTCCCCCTGCCAGGGAACACCTGTGACACCAGGCAACTGCTTGGAGGGCGGCCCCAAAACTCCCCCATACAGTCAGCCGTGTTCCGGAATACTGAGTGTGGGAAGGTTCCGTCTTCTGTCTGCAGCGCCTGGGATCTCCTAGGAGCCCTTCACGATTTTTCCCGGGTCCCCCCCCATTGCGGGCTTCCGGGGAAAAGCGGGGGTTGGGCTGGAAATGCAGGTAGCATCTAGTGCCTCTCACTGCACAGGGGAGGATTTTAGCGGACTTCCTCCTGCCACGGAACACCTGTGACACCAGGCAGCTGCGTGGAGGGCGGCCCCAAATCTCTCCCACACAGTCAGTCGTGTTCCGGAATTCTGAGTCTGTGGAGGTTCCGTCATCTCTATGCAGCACCCGGGATCTCCTAGGAGCCCATTGCGTGATTTCCCAGAGTGCCTCCCGGTTAGTGCTGCCCGGGAAAGGCGGGGGTTGGGCTGGAAATGCAGGTAGCATCTAGTGCCTCCCCCTGGACCGGGGAGGTAATTAGCGGAATTCCCCCTGCCAGGGAACACCTGTGACACCAGGAAGCTGCGTGGAGGGCGGCCCCAAATCTCCCAAACACAGTCAGCCGAGTTCCGGAATTCTGAGTGTGGGGAGGTTCCATCTTCTGTCTGCAGCACCCGGGATCTCCTAAGAGCCCTTCGAGTGTCTTCCCCGATTCCCTCCCAGTGCGGGCTGCCGGGGAAAGGCGGGGGTTGGCCTGGAAACGCAGGTAGCATCTAGTGCCTCCCCATGGACAGGGGAGGTAATTAGCGGACTTCACCTTGCGAGGGAACACCTGTGACACCAGGAAGCTGCGTGGAGGGCGGCCCTAAACCTCACACACACAGTCACCCGTGTTCCAGAAATTTGAGTCTGGGGAGGATCTGTCTTCTGTCTGCAGCACCCGGGATCTCCTAGGAGCCTTTCGAGTGTCTTCCCTGAGTCCCACCCAGTGCGGGCTGCCGGGGAAAGGCGGGGGTTTGCCTAGAAAAGCAGGTAGCATCTAGTGCCTCCCCATGGACAGGGGAGGTAATTAGCGGACTTCCCCTTGCGAGGGAACACCTGTGACACCAGGAAGCTGCGTGGAGGGCGGCCCTAAACCTCACCCACACAGTCACCATTGTTCCGGAACTCTGAGGGTGGGGAGGTTCCGTCTTCTGTCTGCAGCACCCGGGATCTCCTAGGAGCCTTTCAAGTGTCTTCCACGAGTCCCTCACATTGCGGGCTGCCGGGGAAAGGTGGGGGTTGGGCTGGAAACGCAGGTAGCATCTAGTGCCTCCCCATGGACTGGGGAGGTAATTAGCGGACTTCCCCTTGCGAGGGAACACCTGTGACACCAGGAAGCTTCGTGGAGGGCGGCCCTAAACCTCACCCACACAGTCACCCGTGTTCCGGAATTCTGAGTGTGGGGAGGTCCCGTCTTCTGTCTGCAGCACCCGGGATCTCCTAGGAGCCCTTCGAGAGTCTTCCCAGAGTCCCTCCCAGTGCGGGCTGCCGGGGAAAGACGGGGGTAGGGCTGGAAGCGCAGGTAGCATCTAGTGCCTCCCCCTGGACAGGGTAGGTAATTAGCGGTCTTCCCCCTGCCAGGGAAAACCTGTGACACCAGGTAGCTGCATGGAGTGCGGCCCCAATCCTCCCCCACTCAATCAGCCGTGTTCCGCAATTCTGAGTATGGGGAGGTTCCGTCTTCTGTCTGCAGCACCCGCGATCGCCTAGGAGCCCTTCGCGTGTCTTCCCCGAGTCCTTCCCAGTGCGGGCTGCCGGGAAATGCGGGGGTTGGGCTGGAAATTCAGGTAGAATCTAGTACCTCCCCCTGGACAGGGGAGGTAATTAGCGGACTTCACCTTGCGAGGGAACACCTGTGACACCAGGAAGCTGCGTGGAGGGCGGCCCCAAAACTCCCCCATACAGTCAGCCGTGTTCCGGAATACTGAGTGTGGGAAGGTTCCGTCTTCTGTCTGCAGCGCCTGGGATCTCCTAGGAGCCCTTCACGATTTTTCCCGGGTCCCCCCCCATTGCGGGCTTCCGGGGAAAAGCGGGGGTTGGGCTGGAAATGCAGGTAGCATCTAGTGCCTCTCACTGCACAGGGGAGGATTTTAGCGGACTTCCTCCTGCCACGGAACACCTGTGACACCAGGCAGCTGCGTGGAGGGCGGCCCCAAATCTCTCCCACACAGTCAGTCGTGTTCCGGAATTCTGAGTCTGTGGAGGTTCCGTCATCTCTATGCAGCACCCGGGATCTCCTAGGAGCCCATTGCGTGATTTCCCAGAGTGCCTCCCGGTTAGTGCTGCCCGGGAAAGGCGGGGGTTGGGCTGGAAATGCAGGTAGCATCTAGTGCCTCACCCTGGACCGGGGAGGTAATTAGCGGAATTCCCCCTGCCAGGGAACACCTGTGACACCAGGAAGCTGCGTGGAGGGCGGCCCCAAATCTCCCAAACACAGTCAGCCGAGTTCCGGAATTCTGAGTGTGGGGAGGTTCCGTCTTCTGTCTGCAGCACCCGGGATCTCCTAAGAGCCCTTCGAGTGTCTTCCCCGATTCCCTCCCAGTGCGGGCTGCCGGGGAAAGGCGGGGGTTGGCCTGGAAACGCAGGTAGCATCTAGTGCCTCCACATGGACAGGGGAGGTAATTAGCGGACTTCACCTTGCGAGGGAACACCTGTGACACCAGGAAGCTGCGTGGAGGGCGGCCCTAAACCTCACACACACAGTCACCCGTGTTCCAGAAATTTGAGTCTGGGGAGGATCCGTCTTCTGTCTGCAGCACCCGGGATCTCCTAGGAGCCTTTCGAGTGTCTTCCCTGAGTCCCACCCAGTGCGGGCTGCCGGGGAAAGGCGGGGGTTTGCCTAGAAAAGCAGGTAGCATCTAGTGCCTCCCCATGGACAGGGGAGGTAATTAGCGGACTTCCCCCTGCCAGGGAACACCTGTGACAACAGGCAGCTGCGTGGAGGTCGGCCCCAAACCTCCGCCACACTGTATGCCGTGTTCCGGAATTCTGAGTGTGGGGAGTTTCCGTCTTCGGTCTGCAGCACCCGAGATCTCCTAGGAGCCCTTCGCGTGTCTTCCCCGAGTGCCTCCCAGTGCGGGATGCCAGGGAAAGTCGGGGGGTGGAATGGAAATTCAAGTAGAATCTAGTGCCTCCCCCTATACAGGGGAGGTAATTAGCGGACTTCCCCCTGCGGGGAACACATGTGACACCAGGCAGCTGCGTGGAGGGCGGCCCTAATCCTCACCCACACAGTCACACTTTTTCCGGAATTCTGAGTGTGGGGAGGTTCCGTCTTCTGTCTGCAGCACCCGGGATCTCTTAGGACAATTTCGCGTGTCTTCCCCGAATCCCTCCCAGTGCGGGCTGCCAGGGAAAGGCAGGGTTTGTGCTGGAATTGCAGGTAGCATCTAGTGCCTCCCCCTGGACAGGGGATGTAATTAGCGGACTTCCCCCTGCCAGGGAACAACTGTGACACCAGGAATCTGCGTGGAGGGCGGCCCTAAACCTCACCCACACAGTCACCCGTGTTCCGGAATTCTGAGTGTGGGGAGGTTCCGTCTTATGTCTGCAGCACCCGGGATCTCCAAGGAGCCCTTCGAGAGTCTTCCCCGAGTCCCTCCCTGTGCGGGCTTCCGGGGAAAGGCGGGGGTTGGTCTGGAAACGCAGGTAGCATCTAGTGCCTCCCCATGGACAGGGGAGGTAATTAGCGGACTTCCCCTTGAGAGGGAACACCTGTGACACCAGGAAGCTGCGTGGAGGGCGGACCTAAACCTCACCCACACAGTCAGTCGTGTTCCGGAATTCTGAGTGTGGGGAGGTTCCGTCTTATGTCTCCAGCACCCGGGATCTCCTTGGAGCCCTTCGAGAGTCTTCCCCGAGTCCCTCCCAGTGCGGGCTGCCGGGGAAAGGCGGGGGTAGGGCTGGAAGCACAGGTAGCATCTAGTGCCTCCCCCTGGACAGGGTAGGTAATTAGCGGACTTCCCCCTGCCAGGGAAAACCTGTGACACCAGGCAGCTGCGTGGAGGGCGGCCCCAAACCTCGCCCACACAGTCAGCCGTGTTTCGGAATTCTGAGTGTGGGGAGGTTCCGTCATCTTATACAGCACCCGGGATCACCTAGGATCCTTTCGCTTGTCTTCCCCGAGTCCCTCCCAGTGCGGCCTGCCGGGAAAAGGTGGGGGTTGGGCTGGAAATGCAGGCAATATCTAGTGCCTCCCCCTTTACAGGGGAGGTAATTAGCGGACTTCCCCCTGCCAGGGAACACCTGTGACACCATGCAGCTGCGTGGAGGACGGCCCCAATTCTCCCTCACACAGTGAGCCGTGTTCTGGAATTCTGAGTGTGGGGAGGTTACGTCTTCTGCCTGCAGCACCCGGGATCTCCTAGGAGCCATTCGAGGGTCTTCCCCGAGTCCCTCCCAGTGCGGGCCTCCGGGGAAATTTGGAGGTTGAGCTGGAAATGCAGGTAGCATCTAGTGCCTCCCCCTGGACATGGGAGGTAATTAGCGGAATTCCCCCTGCCAGGGAAAACCTGTGACACCAGGCAGCTGCGTGGAGGGCGGCCCCAAACCTCCCCCACACAGTCAGCCGTGTTCCGGAATTCTGATTATGGGGAGGTTCCGTCTTCTGTCTGCAGCACCCGGGATCTTCTAGGAGCCCTTTGCGTGTCTTCCCCGAGTCCCTCCCAGTGCGGGCTGCCGGGGGAAGGCTGGGGTTGGGCTGGAAATACAGGTAGCATCTGGTGCCTCCACCTGGACAGGGTAAGAATTTAGCGGAATTCCCCCTGCCAGGGAACACCTGTGAAACCAGGCAGCTGCTTGGAGGGCGGCCCCAAAACTCCCCCATACAGTCAGCCGTGTTCCGGAATACTGAGTGTGGGAAGGTTCCGTCTTCTGTCTGCAGCACCTGGGATCTCCTAGGAGCCCTTCGCGATTTTTCCCGGGTCCCCCCTATTGCGGGCTTCCGGGGAAAAGCGGGGGTTGGGCTGGAAATGCAGGTAGCATCTAGTGCCTCTCACTGCACAGGGGAGGTTTTTAGCGGACTTCCTCCTGCCACGGAACACCTGTGACATCAGGCAGCTGCGTGGAGGGCGGCCCAAATCTCTCCCACACAGTCAGCCGTGTTCCGGAATTCTGAGTCTGTGGAGGTTCCGTCATCTCTATGCAGCACCCGGGATCTCCTAGGAGCCCATTGCGTGATTTCCCAGAGTGCCTCCCGGTTAGTGCTGCCGGGCAAAGGCGGGGGTTGGGCTGGAAATGCAGGTAGCATCTAGTGCCTCCCCCTGGAAGGGGAGGTATTTAGCAGAATTCACCCTGCCAGGGAACACCTGTGACACCAAGCAGCTGCGTGGAGGGCGGCCCCAAACCTCCCAAACACAGTCAGCCGAGTTCCGGAATTCTGAGTGTGGGGAGGTTCCGTCTTCTCTCTGCAGCACCCGGGATCTCCTAGGAGCCCTTAGCGTGTTTTCCCGATTCTTTCCCAGTGCGGGCTGTAGGGGAAATGCGGGGGTTGGCCTGGAAATGCAGGTAAAATCTAGTGCCTCCCCCTGGAGAGGGGAGGAAATTAGCCGACTTCCCCCTGCCAGGGAACACGTGTGACACCAGGCAGCTGCGTGGGTGTTGTCCCCAATCCTCCCCCACACAGTCAGCCGTGTTCCGGAATTCTAAGATTAGGGAGGTTCCGTCTTCTGTCTGCAGAACCCGGGATCCCCTAGGAGCACTTCGCTTGTCTTCCCCGAGTCCCTCCCACTGTGGGCTGCCGGGGAAAGGCGGGGGTTGAGCTGAAAAAACAGGTAGCATCTAGTGCCTCCCCCTGGAAGGGGAGGTAATTAGCAGAATTCACCCTGCCAGGGAACACCTGTGACACCAAGCAGCTGCGTGGAGTGCGGCCCCAAACCTCCCAAACACAGTCAGCCGAGTTCCGGAATTCTGAGTGTGGGGAGGTTCCGTCTTCTCTCTGCAGCACCCGGGATCTCCTAGGAGCCCTTAGCGTGTTTTCCCGATTCTTTCCCAGTGCGGGCTGCAGGGGAAATGCGGGGGTTGGCCTGGAAATGCAGGTAAAATCTAGTGCCTCCCCCTGGAGAGGGGAGGAAATTAGCCGAATTCCCCCTGCCATGGAACACGTGTGACACCAGGCAGCTGCGTGGGTGTTGTCCCCAAACCTCCCCCACACAGTCAGCCGTGTTCCGGAATTCTAAGATTAGGGAGGTTCCGTCTTCTGTCTGCAGAACCCGGGATCCCCTAGGAGCACTTCGCTTGTCTTCACCGAGTCCCTCCCAGTGCGGGCTGCCAGGGAAAGGCGGGGGTTGGGCTGGAAATGCAGGTAGACTCTAGTGCCTCCCCCTGACAGTGGAGGTAGTTAGCGGAATTCCCCCTGCCAGGGAACATCTGTGACACCAGTCAGCTGCGTGGAGGGGACCCGAACCTCGCCCACACAGTCAGCCGTTTTCCGGAATTCTGAGTGTGGGGAGGTTCCGTCTTCTGTCTGCAGCACCCGGGATCTTCTAGGAGCCCTTTGCGTGTCTTCCCCGAGTCCCTCCCAGTGCGGGCTGCCGGGGGAAGGCTGGGGTTGGGCTGGAAATACAGGTAGCATCTGGTGCCTCCACCTGGACAGGGTAAGAATTTAGCGGAATTCCCCCTGCCAGGGAACACCTGTGAAACCAGGCAGCTGCTTGGAGGGCGGCCCCAAAACTCCCCCATACAGTCAGCCGTGTTCCGGAATACTGAGTGTGGGAAGGTTCCGTCTTCTGTCTGCAGCACCTGGGATCTCCTAGGAGCCCTTCGCTTGTCTTCCCCGAGTGCCTCCCAATGGGGGCTGCCGGGGAATTGCGGGGGTTGAGCTGGAAATGCAGGTAGCATCTAGTGCCTCCCCCAGGACAGGGGAGGTAATTAGCGGACTTCCCTGCCAGGGAACACCTGTGACACCAGGCAACTGCGTGGAGGTCGGCCCCAATCCTCCGCCACACAGTAAGCCGTGTTCCGGAATTCTGAGTGTGGGGAGGTTCCGTCTTCGGTCTGCAGCACCCGAGATCCCCTAGGAGCCCTTCGCGTGTCTTCCCCGAGTGCCTCACAGTGCGGGCTGCCAGGGAAAGTCGGGGGGTGGAATGGAAATGCAAGTAGAATCAAGTGCCTCCCCCTGTACAGGGGAGGTAATTAGCGGACTTCCCCCTGCGGAAAACACCTGTGACACCAGGCAACTGCGTGGAGGGCGGCCCTAAACCTCCCCCAAACAGTCAGCCGTGTTCCGGAATTCTGAGTGTGGGGAGGTTCCGTCTTCTGTCTGCAGCACCCGGGATCTCCTAGGAGAATTTCGCTTGTCTTCCCCGACTCCCTCCCAGTGCGGCCTACCTGGAAAAGGTGGGGGTTGGGCTGGAAATGCAGTCAATATCTAGTGCCTCCCCCTTTACAGGGGAGGTAATTAGCGGACTTCCCCCTGCCAGGGAACACCTGTGACAACATGCAGCTGCGT
This sequence comes from Camelus bactrianus, assembly GCF_048773025.1. Lineage (NCBI taxonomy): Eukaryota > Metazoa > Chordata > Mammalia > Artiodactyla > Camelidae > Camelus > Camelus bactrianus. The sequence goes on from NW_027413968.1 coordinate 283,866, forward strand.
GGAGGGCGGCCCCAATTCTCCCTCACACAGTGAGCCGTGTTCTGGAATTCTGAGTGTGGGGAGGTTACGTCTTCTGCCTGCAGCACCCGGGATCTCCTAGGAGCCCTTCGAGGTTCTTCCCCGAGTCCCTCCCACTGCGGGCTGCCGGGGAAATTTGGGGGTTGAGCTGGAAATGCAGGTAGCATCTAGTGCCTCCCCCTGGACATGGGAGGTAATTAGCGGAATTCCCCCTGCCAGGGAAAACCTGTGACACCAGGCAGCTGCGTGGAGGGCGGCCCCAAACCTCCCCCACACAGTCAGCCGTGTTCCGGAATTCTGATTATGGGGAGGTTCCGTCTTCTGTCTGCAGCACCCGGGATCATCTAGGAGCCATTTGCGTGTCTTTCCCGATTCCCTCCCAGTGCGGGCTGCCGGGGGAAGGCTGGGGTTGGGCTGGAAATACAGGTAGCATCTGGTGCCTCCACCTGGACTGGGTATGTAATTAGAGGGATTCCCCATGCCAGGGATCACCTGTGACACCAGGCAGCTGCATGGAGGGCGGCGACAAAACTCCCCCACACAGTCCGCCGTGTTCCGGAATTCTGAGTGTGGGGAGGTTCCGACTTCTGTCTGCAGCGCCCGAATCTCCTAGGAGCCCTTCGCGTGTCTTCCCAGAGTGCCTCCCATTTCGGGCTGCCGGGGAAATCGGGGGTTTGGCTGGAAATGCAGGTAGCAACTAGTGCCTCCCCCTGGAAAGGGGAGAAAATTAGCGGACTTCCCCCTGAGAGTGAACAGCTGTTACCTCAGGCAGCTGCGTGGAGGGCAGCCCTAAATCTCACCAACACAGTCAGATGTGTTCCGGAATTCTGAGTGTGGGGAGGTTCCGTCTTCTTTCTGCAGCAACCGGGATTTCCTAGGAGCACTTCGCGTGTCTTCCCCGAGTGCCTCCCAGTGCGGGCTGCCAGGGAAAGGCGGGGGTTGGGCTGGAAATGCAGGTAGCATCTAGTGCATCCCCCTGGACAGGGGAGGTAATTAGTGGACTTCCCCCTGCCAGGGAAAACTTGTGACACCAGGCAGCTGCTTGGAGGGCGGCCCCAAACATCCCCTACACAGGCAGCCGTGTTCCGGTATTCTGAGTGTGGGGAGTTTCCGTCTTCTGTCTGCAGCACCAGGGATCTCCTAGGAGCCATTCGAGTGTCTTCCCCGAGTGCCTCCCAGTGCGAGCTTCCGGGGAAAGGCTGGGGTTGGTCTGGAAATGCAAGTAGCATCTAGTACCTAACTCTGGACCAGGGAGGTAATTAGCGGACTTCCCCCTGCCAGGGAACACCTGTGAAACCAGGCAGCTGCGTGGAGGGAGGCCCTAATCCTCACCCACACAGTCACACTTTTTCCGGAATTCTGAGTTTGGGGAGGTTCCGTCTTCTGTCTGCAGCACCCGGGATCTCTTAGGAGAATTTCGCATGTCTTCCCCGAATCCCTCCCAGTGCGGGCTGCCGGGGAAAGGCAGGGTTTGTGCTGGAATTGCAGGTAGCATCTAGTGCCTCCCCCTGGACAAGGGAGGTAATTAGCGGACTTCCCACTGCCAGGGAACATCTGTGACACCATGCAGCTTCGTGGAGGGCGGCCCCAGCCTCCCCCACACAGTCAGCCGTGTTCCAGAATTCTGAGGGTGGGGAGGTTCCATCTTCTGTCTGTAGCACCCTGGGTCTCCTAGGAGCCCTTCGCGTGTCTTCCCCGAGTCCCTCCAAGTGCGGGTTGCCGGGGAAATTCGGGGGAGTGGCAGGAAATGCAGGTAAAATCTAGTGCCTCCCCCTGGACAGGGGAGGGAATTAGCGGAATTCCCCCTGCCAGGGAACACCTGTGACACCAGGCAGCTGCGTGGGGGGCGGCCCCGAACCTCCCCCACACAGTCAGCCCTGTTCCGCTATTCTCAGAGTGGGGAGGTTCCGGCTTCTGTCTGCAGCACCCGCGATCGCCTAGGAGCCCTTCGCGTGTCTTCCCCGAGTCATTCCCAGTGCGGGCTGCCGGGAAATGCGGGGGTTGGGCTGGAAATTCAGGTAGAATCTAGTACCTCCCCCTGGACACGGGAGGTAATTAGCGGACTTCCCCCTGCCAGGGAACACCTGTGACACCAGGCAGCTGCGTGGGGGGCGGCCCCGAACCTTCCCCACACAGTCAGGCGTGTTCCGCTATTCTCAGAGTGGGGAGGTTCCGGCTTCTGTCTGCAGCACCCGGGATTTCCTAGGAGCCTTTCGAGTGTCTTCCCTGAGTCCCTCACAATGCGGGGTGCCAGGGAAAGGCGGGGGTTGAGCTGGAAATGCAGGTAGCATCTAGTGCCTCCCCCTGGACAGGGGAGGTAATTAGCGGACTTCCCCCTGCCAGGGAACACCTGTGACACCAGGCAACTGCGTGGAGTTCGGCCCCAATCCTCCGCCACACAGTAAGCCGTGTTCCGGAATTCTGAGTGTGGGGAGGTTCCGTCTTCGGTCTGCAGCACCCGAGATCTCCTAGGAGCCCTTCGCGTGTCTTCCCCGAGTGCCTCACATTGCGGGCAGCCAGGGAAAGTCGGGGGGTGGAATGGAAATGCAAGTAGAATCTAGTGCCTCCCCCTGTACAGGGGAGGTAATTAGCGGACTTCCCCCTGCGGAAAACACATGTGACACCAGGCAGCTGCGTGGAGGGCGGCCCTAAACCTCCCCCAAACAGTCAGCCGTGTTCCGGAATTCTGAGTGTGGGGAGGTTCCGTCTTCTGTCTGCAGCACCCGGGATCTCCTAGGAGAATTTCGCTTGTCTTCCCCGAGTCCCTCCCAGTGCGGCCTGCCGGGAAAAGGTGGGGGGTGGGCTGGAAATGCAGGCAATATCTAGTGCCTCCCCCTTTACAGGGGAGGTAATTAGCGGACTTCCCCCTGCCAGGGAACACCTGTGACACCATGCAGCTGCGTGGAGGGCGGCCCCAATTCTCCCTCACACAGTGAGCCGTGTTCTGGAATTCTGAGTGTGGGGAGGTTACGTCTTCTGCCTGCAGCACCCGGGATCTCCTAGGAGCCATTCGAGGGTCTTCCCCGAGTCCCTCCCAGTGCGGGCCTCCGGGGAAATTTGGATGTTGAGCTGGAAATGCAGGTAGCATCTAGTGCCTCCCCCTGGACATGGGAGGTAATTAGCGGAATTCCCCCTGCCAGGGAAAACCTGTGACACCAGGCAGCTGCGTGGAGGGCGGCCCCAAACCTCCCCCACACAGTCAGCCGTGTTCCGGAATTTTGATTATGGGGAGGTTCCGTCTTCTGTCTGCAGCACCCGGGATCTTCTAGGAGCGCTTTGCGTGACTTCCCCGAGTCCCTCCCAGTGCGGGCTGCCGGGGGAAGGCTGGGGTTGGGCTGGAAATACAGGTAGCATCTGGTGCCTCCACCTGGACAGGGTAAGAATTTAGCGGACTTCCCTCTGCCAGGGAACACCTGTGACACCAGGCAACTGCTTGGAGGGCGGCCCCAAAACTCCCCCATACAGTCAGCCGTGTTCCGGAATACTGAGTGTGGGAAGGTTCCGTCTTCTGTCTGCAGCGCCTGGGATCTCCTAGGAGCCCTTCACGATTTTTCCCGGGTCCCCCCCCATTGCGGGCTTCCGGGGAAAAGCGGGGGTTGGGCTGGAAATGCAGGTAGCATCTAGTGCCTCTCACTGCACAGGGGAGGATTTTAGCGGACTTCCTCCTGCCACGGAACACCTGTGACACCAGGCAGCTGCGTGGAGGGCGGCCCCAAATCTCTCCCACACAGTCAGTCGTGTTCCGGAATTCTGAGTCTGTGGAGGTTCCGTCATCTCTATGCAGCACCCGGGATCTCCTAGGAGCCCATTGCGTGATTTCCCAGAGTGCCTCCCGGTTAGTGCTGCCCGGGAAAGGCGGGGGTTGGGCTGGAAATGCAGGTAGCATCTAGTGCCTCCCCCTGGACCGGGGAGGTAATTAGCGGAATTCCCCCTGCCAGGGAACACCTGTGACACCAGGAAGCTGCGTGGAGGGCGGCCCCAAATCTCCCAAACACAGTCAGCCGAGTTCCGGAATTCTGAGTGTGGGGAGGTTCCGTCTTCTGTCTGCAGCACCCGGGATCTCCTAAGAGCCCTTCGAGTGTCTTCCCCGATTCCCTCCCAGTGCGGGCTGCCGGGGAAAGGCGGGGGTTGGCCTGGAAACGCAGGTAGCATCTAGTGCCTCCCCATGGACAGGGGAGGTAATTAGCGGACTTCACCTTGTGAGGGAACACCTGTGACACCAGGAAGCTGCGTGGAGGGCGGCCCTAAACCTCACACACACAGTCACCCGTGTTCCAGAAATTTGAGTCTGGGGAGGATCCGTGTTCTGTCTGCAGCACCCGGGATCTCCTAGGAGCCTTTCGAGTGTCTTCCCTGAGTCCCACCCAGTGCGGGCTGCCGGGGAAAGGCGGGGGTTTGCCTAGAAAAGCAGGTAGCATCTAGTGCCTCCCCATGGACAGGGGAGGTAATTAGCGGACTTCCCCTTGCGAGGGAACACCTGTGACACCAGGAAGCTGCGTGGAGGGCGGCCCTAAACCTCACCCACACAGTCACCATTGTTCCGGAACTCTGAGGGTGGGGAGGTTCCGTCTTCTGTCTGCAGCACCCGGGATCTCCTAGGAGCCCTTCAAGTGTCTTCCACGAGTCCCTCACATTGCGGGCTGCCGGGGAAAGGCGGGGGTTGGGCTGGAAAAGCAGGTAGCATCTAGTGCCTCCCCATGGACAGGGGAGGTAATTAGCGGACTTCCCCTTCCGAGGGAACACCTGTGACACCAGGAATCTGCGTGGAGGGTGGCCCTAAACCTCACCCACACAGTCACCCGTGTTCCGGAATTCTGAGGGTGGGGAGGCTCCGTCTTCTGTCTGCAGCACCCAGGATCTCCTAGGAGCCCTTCGAGAGTCTTCCCCGAGTCCCTCCCAGTGAAGGCTGCCGGGGAAAGGCGGGGGTTGGGCTGGAAAAGCAGGTAGCATCTAGTGCCTCCCCATGGACAGGGGAGGTAATTAGCGGACTTCCCCCTGCCAGGGAACACCTGTGACACCAGGAAGCTGCGTGGAGGGCGGCCCTAAACCTCACCCACACAGTCACCCGTGTTCCGGAATTCTGAGTGTGGGGAGGTTCCGTCTTCTGTCTGCAGCACCCGGGACCTCCTAGGAGCCCTTTGAGAGTCTCCCCCGAGTCCCTCCCAGTGCGGGCTGCCGGGGAAAAGCGGGGGTTGGGCTGGAAAAGCAGGTAGCATCTAGTGCCTCCCCATGGACAGGGGAGGTAATTAGCGGACTTCCGCCTGCCAGGGAACACCTGTGACACCAGGAAGCTGCGTGGAGGGCGGCCCCGAACCTCCCCCACACAGTCAGCCGTGTTCCGGAATTCTGAGTGTGGGGAGGTCCCGTCTTCTGTCTGCAGCACCCGGGATCTCCTAGGAGCTCTTCGTGTGTCTTCCCCGAGTCCCTCCCACTGCGAGCTGCCAGGGAAAGGCGGGGTTTGGGCTGGAATCGCAGGTAGCATCTAGTGCCTCCCCCTGGACAGGGGAGGTAATTAGCGGACTTCCCCCTGCCAGGGAAAACCTGTGACACCAGGAAGCTGCGTGGAGGGCGGCCCCGAACCTCCCCCACACAGTCAGCCGTGTTCCGGAATTCTGAGTGTGGGGAGGTTCCGTCTTCGGTCTGCAGCACCCAGGATCTCCTAGGAGCCCTTTGAGAGTCTCCCCCGAGTCCCTCCCAGTGCTGGCTGCCGGGGAAAGGCGGGGTTTGAGCTGGAAACGCATTCAGCATCTAGTGCCTCCCCATGGACAGGGGAGGTAATTAGCGGAATTCCCCTTGCGAGGGAACACCTGTGACACCAGGAAGCTGGGTGGAGGGCGTCCCTAAACCTCACCCACACTCAGCCGTGTTCCGGAATTCTGAGTGTGGGTTGGTTCCGTCTACTGTCTGCACCACCCGGGATCTCCTAGGAGCCCTTCGAGAGTCTTCCCCGAGTCCCTACCAGTGCATTCTGCCCGGGAAATCGCGGGTTGGGCTGGAAAAGTAGGTAGCATCTAGTGCCTCCCCATGGACAGGGGAGGTAATTAGCGGACTTCCCCTTGTGAGGGAACACCTGTGACACCAGGAAGCTGCGTGGAGGGCGGACCTAAACCTCACCCACACAGTCAGCCGTGTTCCGGAATTCTGAGGGTCGGGAGGTTCCGTCTTTGGTCTGCAGCACCCAGGATCTCCTAGGAGCCCTTTGAGAGTCTCCCCTGAGTCCCTCCCAATGCGGGCTGCCGGGGAAAGGCGGGGTTTGGGCTGGAAACGCATTCAGCATCTAGTGCCTCCCCATGGACAGGGGAGGTAATTAGCGGACTTCCCCTTGTGAGGGAACACCTGTGACAGCAGGAAGCTGCGTGGAGGGCGGCCCTTAACCTCACCCACACAGTCACCCGTGTTCCGGAATTCTGAGTGTGGGGAGGTTCCGTCTTCTGTCTGCAGCACCCGGGATCTCCTAGGAGCCCTTCGAGTGTCTTCCACGAGTCCCTCACAGTGCGGGCTGCCGGGGAAAGGCGGGGGTTGGGCTGGAAACGCAGGTAGCATCTAGTGCCTCCCCATGGACAGGGGAGGTAATTAGCGGACTTCCCCTTGCGAGGGAACACCTGAGACACCAGGAAGCTGCGTGGAGTGCGGCCTTAAACCTCCCCCACACAGTCACCCGTGTTCCGGAATTCTGAGTGTGGGGATGTTCCGTCTTCTGTCTGCAGCACCCGGGATCTCCTAGGAGCCCTTCGAGGGTCTTCCCCGAGTCCCCCCTACCGCGGGCTGCCTGGGAAATGCGGGGGTTGGGCTGGAAATGCAGGTAGCATCTTGTGCCTCCGCATGGACAGGGGAGGTAATTAGCGGACTTCCGCCTGTCAGGGAACACCTGTGACACCAGGCAGCTGCGTGGAGGGCAGCCCCGATCCTAGCCCACACAGTCAGCCGTGTTCCGGAATTCTGAGTGTGGGGAGGTTCCGTCTTCTGTCTGCAGCACCCGGGATCTCCTAGGAGCCCTTCGAGTGTCTCCCCCGAGTCCCTCCCATTGCGGGCTGCCTGGGAAATGCGGGGGTTGGGCTGGAAACGCAGGTAACATCTAGTGCCTCCCCATGGACAGGGGAGATAAGTATCGGACTTCCCCTTGCAAGGGAACATCTGTGACACCAGGAAGCTGCGTGGAGTGCGGCCCTAAACCTCCCCAACAAAGTCACCCATGTTCCGGAATTGTGAGTTTGGGGAGGTTCCGTCTTCTGTCTGCAGCTCCCGGGATCTCCTAGGAGCCCTTGAGAGTCTTCCCCGAGTCCCTCTCACTGCGGGCTTCCGGGGAAAAGTGGGGGTTGTGCTGGAAACGCAGGTAGCATCTAGTGCCTCCTCCTGGACAGGGGAGGTAATTAGCGGACTTCCCCCTGCCAGGGAAAACCTGTGACACCAGGCAGCTGTGTGGAGGTCGGCCCCGAACCTCGCCCACACAGTCAGCCGTGTTCCGGAATTCTGAGTGTGGGGAGGTCCCGTCTTCTGTCTGCAGCACCCGGGATCTCCTAGGAGCCCTTCGAGAGTCTTCCCCGAGTCCCTCCCAGTGCGGGCTGCCGGGGAAAGGCGGGGGTAGGGCTGGAAGCGCAGGTAGCATCTAGTGCCTCCCCCTGGACAGGGTAGGTAATTAGCGGTTTTCCCCTGCCAGGGAAAACCTGTGACACCAGGTAGCTGCGTGGAGTGCAGCCCCAATCCTCCCCCACTCAATCAGACGTGTTCCGCAATTCTGAGTATGGGGAGGTTCCGTCTTCTGTCTGCAGCACCCGCGATCGCCTAGGAGCCCTTCGCGTGTCTTCCCCGAGTCCTTCCCAGTGCGGGCTGCCGGGAAATGCGGGGGTTGGGCTGGAAATTCAGGTAGAATCTAGTACCTCCCCCTGGACAGGGGAGGTAATTAGCGGACTTCCCCCTGCCAGGGAACACCTGTGACAACAGGCAGCTGCGTGGGGGGCGGCCCCGAACCTCCCCCACACAGTCAGTCGTGTTCCGCTATTCTCAGAGTGGGGAGGTTCCGGCTTCTGTCTGCAGCACCCGGGATTTCCTAGGAGCCTTTCGATTGTCTTCCCCGAGTCCCTCCCAGTGCGGGGTGCCAGGGAAAGGCGGGGGTTGAGCTGGAAATGCAGGTAGCATCTAGTGCCTCCCCCAGGACAGGGGAGATAATTAGCGGACATCCCCCTGCCAGGGAACACCTGTGACACCAGGCAACTGCGTGGAGGTCGGCCCAAACCTCCGTCACACTGTAAGCCGTGTTCCGGAATTCTGAGTGTGGGGAGGTTCCGTCTTCGGTCTGCAGCACCCGAGATCTCCTAGGAGCCCTTCGCGTGTCTTCCCCGAGTGCCTCCCAGTGCGGGATGCCAGGGAAAGTCGGGGGGTGGAATGGAAATTCAAGTAGAATCTAGTGCCTCCCCCTATACAGGGGAGGTAATTAGCGGACTTCCCCCTGCGGGGAACACATATGACACCAGGCAGCTGCGTGGAGGGCGGCCCTAATCCTCACCCACACAGTCACACTTTTTCCGGAATTCTGAGTGTGGGGAGGTCCGTCTTTTTTCTGCAGCACCCGGGATCTCTTAGGACAATTTCCCGTGTCTTCCCCGAATCCCTCCCAGTGCGGACTGCCAGGGAAAGGCAGGGTTTGTGCTGGAATTGCAGGTAGCATCTAGTGCCTCCCCCTGGACAGGGGATGTAATTAGCGGACTTCCCCCTGCCAGGGAACACCTGTGACACCAGGAATCTGCGTGGAGGGCGGCCCTAAACCTCACCCACACAGTCACCCGTGTTCCGGAATTCTGAGTGTGGGGAGGTTCCGTCTTATGTCTGCAGCACCCGGGATCTCCAAGGAGCCCTTCGAGAGTCTTCCCCGAGTCCCTCCCTGTGCGGGCTTCCGGGGAAAGGCGGGGGTTGGTCTGGAAACGCAGGTAGCATCTAGTGACTCCCCATGGACAGGGGAGGTAATTAGCGGACTTCCCCTTGAGAGGGAACACCTGTGACACCAGGAAGCTGCGTGGAGGGTGGCCCTAAACCTCACCCACACAGTCAGTCGTGTTCCGGAATTCTGAGTGTGGGGAGGTTCCGTCTTATGTCTGCAGCACCCGGGATCTCCTAGGAGCCCTTCGAGAGACTTCCCCGAGTAACTCCCAGTGCGGGCTGCCGGGGAAAGGCGGGGGTAGGGCTGGAAGCGCAGGTAGCATCTAGTGCCTCCCCCTGGACAGGGTAGGTAATTAGCGGACTTCCCCCTGCCAGGGAAAACCTGTGACACCAGGCAGCTGCGTGGAGGGCGGCGCCGATACTCCCCCACACAGTCAGCCGTGTTCCGGAATTCTGAGTGTGGGGAGGTTCCGTCTTCTGTCTGCAGAAACCGGGATCTCCTAGGAGCCCTTCTCGTGTCTTCTCCGAGTCCCTCCCACTGCGGGCTGCCGGGGAAGGCGGGGGTTGGGCTGAAAACGCAGGTAGTATCTAGTGCCTCCCCCTGGACAGGGGAGGTAATTAGCGGACTTCCCCCTGCCAGGGATCACCTGTGACACCAGGCAGCTGCGTGGAGGGCGGCCCCAAACCTCGCCCACACAGTCAGCCGTGTTTCGGAATTCTGAGTGTGGGGAGGTTCCGTCATCTTATACAGCACCCGGGATCACCTAGGATCCTTTCGCTTGTCTTCCCCGAGTCCCTCCCAGTGCGGCCTGCCGGGAAAAGGTGGGGGTTGGGCTGGAAATGCAGGCAATATCTAGTGCCTCCCCCTTTACAGGGGAGGTAATTAGCGGACTTCCCCCTGCCAGGGAACAAGTGTGACACCATGCAGCTGCGTGGAGGGCGGCCCCAATTCTCCCTCACACAGTGAGCCGTGTTCTGGAATTCTGAGTGTGGGGAGGTTACGTCTTCTGCCTGCAGCACCCGGGATCTCCTAGGAGCCATTCGAGGGTCTTCCCCGAGTCCCTCCCAGTGCGGGCCTCCGGGGAAATTTGGGGGTTGAGCTGGAAATGCAGGTAGCATCTAGTGCCTCCCCCTGGACATGGGAGGTAATTAGCGGAATTCCCCCTGCCAGGGAAAACCTGTGACACCAGGCAGCTGCGTGGAGGGCGGCCCCAAACCTCCCCCACACAGTCAGCCGTGTTCCGGAATTCTGATTATGGGGAGGTTCCGTCTTCTGTCTGCAGCACCCGGGATCTTCTAGGAGCCCTTTGCGTGTCTTCCCCGAGTCCCTCCCAGTGCGGGCTGCCGGGGGAAGGCTGGGGTTGGGCTGGAAATACAGGTAGCATCTGGTGCCTCCACCTGGACAGGGTAAGAATTTAGCGGAATTCCCCCTGCCAGGGAACACCTGTGAAACCAGGCAGCTGCTTGGAGGGCGGCCCCAAAACTCCCCCATACAGTCAGCCGTGTTCCGGAATACTGAGTGTGGGAAGGTTCCGTCTTCTGTCTGCAGCACCTGGGATCTCCTAGGAGCCCTTCGCGATTTTTCCCGGGTCCCCCCTATTGCGGGCTTCCGGGGAAAAGCGGGGGTTGGGCTGGAAATGCAGGTAGCATCTAGTGCCTCTCACTGCACAGGGGAGGTTTTTAGCGGACTTCCTCCTGCCACGGAACACCTGTGACACCAGGCAGCTGCGTGGAGGGCGGCCCAAATCTCTCCCACACAGTCAGCCGTGTTCCGGAATTCTGAGTCTGTGGAGGTTCCGTCATCTCTATGCAGCACCCGGGATCTCCTAGGAGCCCATTGCGTGATTTCCCAGAGTGCCTCCCGGTTAGTGCTGCCGCGCAAAGGCGGGGGTTGGGCTGGAAATGCAGGTAGCATCTAGTGCCTCCCCCTGGAAGGGGAGGTAATTAGCAGAATTCACCCTGCCAGGGAACACCTGTGACACCAAGCAGCTGCGTGGAGGGCGGCCCCAAACCTCCCAAACACAGTCAGCCGAGTTCCGGAATTCTGAGTGTGGGGAGGTTCCGTCTTCTCTCTGCAGCACCCGGGATCTCCTAGGAGCCCTTAGCGTGTTTTCCCGATTCTTTCCCAGTGCGGGCTGCAGGGGAAATGCGGGGGTTGGCCTGGAAATGCAGGTAAAATCTAGTGCCTCCCCCTGGAGAGGGGAGGAAATTAGCCGACTTCCCCCTGCCAGGGAACACGTGTGACACCAGGCAGCTGCGTGGGTGTTGTCCCCAATCCTCCCCCACACAGTCAGCCGTGTTCCGGAATTCTAAGATTAGGGAGGTTCCGTCTTCTGTCTGCAGAACCCGGGATCCCCTAGGAGCACTTCGCTTGTCTTCCCCGAGTCCCTCCCACTGTGGGCTGCCGGGGAAAGGCGGGGGTTGAGCTGAAAAAACAGGTAGCATCTAGTGCCTCCCACTGGAAGGGGAGGTAATTAGCAGAATTCACCCTGCCAGGGAACACCTGTGACACCAAGCAGCTGCGTGGAGTGCGGCCCCAAACCTCCCAAACACAGTCAGCCGAGTTCCGGAATTCTGAGTGTGGGGAGGTTCCGTCTTCTCTCTGCAGCACCCGGGATCTCCTAGGAGCCCTTAGCGTGTTTTCCCGATTCTTTCCCAGTGCGGGCTGCAGGGGAAATGCGGGGGTTGTCCTGGAAATGCAGGTAAAATCTAGTGCCTCCCCCTGGAGAGGGGAGGAAATTAGCCGACTTCCCCCTGCCAGGGAACACGTGTGACACCAGGCAGCTACGTGGGTGTTGTCCCCAAACCTCCCCCACACAGTCAGCCGTGTTCCGGAATTCTAAGATTAGGGAGGTTCCGTCTTCTGTCTGCAGAACCCGGAATCCCCTAGGAGCACTTCGCTTGTCTTCACCGAGTCCCTCCCAGTGCGGGCTGCCAGGGAAAGGCGGGGGTTGGTCTGGAAATGCAGGTAGACTCTAGTGCCTCCCCCTGACAGTGGAGGTAGTTAGCGGAATTCCCCCTGCCAGGGAACATCTGTGACACCAGTCAGCTGCGTGGAGGGGACCCCAAACCTCGCCCACACAGTCAGCCGTTTTCCGGAATTCTGAGTGTGGGGAGGTTCCGTCTTCTGTCTGCAGTACCCGGGATCTCCTAGGAGCCCTTCTCGTGTCTTCTCCGAGTCCCTCCCACTGCGGGCTGCCGGGGAAGGCGGGGGTTGGGCTGAAAACGCAGGTAGTATCTAGTGCCTCCCCCTGGACAGGGGAGGTAATTAGCGGACTTCCCCCTGCCAGGGATCACCTGTGACACCAGGCAGCTGCGTGGAGGGCGGCCCCAAACCTCGCCCACACAGTCAGCCGTGTTTCGGAATTCTGAGTGTGGGGAGGTTCCGTCATCTTATACAGCACCCGGGATCACCTAGGATCCTTTCGCTTGTCTTCCCCGAGTCCCTCCCTGTGCGGCCTGCCGGGAAAAGGTGGGGGTTGGGCTGGAAATGCAGGCAATATCTAGTGCCTCCCCCTTTACAGGGGAGGTAATTATCGGACTTCCCCCTGCCAGGGAACACCTGTGACACCATGCAGCTGCGTGGAGGGCGGCCCCAATTCTCCCTCACACAGTGAGCCGTGTTCTGGAATTCTGAGTGTGGGGAGGTTACGTCTTCTGCCTGCAGCACCCGGGATCTCCTAGGAGCCATTCGAGGGTCTTCCCCGAGTCCCTCCCAGTGCGGGCCTCCGGGGAAATTTGGAGGTTGAGCTGGAAATGCAGGTAGCATCTAGTGCCTCCCCCTGGACATGGGAGGTAATTAGCGGAATTCCCCCTGCCAGGGAAAACCTGTGACACCAGGCAGCTGCGTGGAGGGCGGCCCCAAAACTCCCCCACACAGTCAGCCGTGTTCCGGAATTCTGATTATGGGGAGGTTCCGTCTTCTGTCTGCAGCACCCGGGATCTTCTAGGAGCCCTTTGCGTGTCTTCCCCGAGTCCCTCCCAGTGCGGGCTGCCGGGGGAAGGCTGGGGTTGGGCTGGAAATACAGGTAGCATCTGGTGCCTCCACCTGGACAGGGTAAGAATTTAGCGGAATTCCCCCTGCCAGGGAACACCTGTGAAACCAGGCAGCTGCTTGGAGGGCGGCCCCAAAACTCCCCCATACAGTCAGCCGTGTTCCGGAATACTGAGTGTGGGAAGGTTCCGTCTTCTGTCTGCAGCACCTGGGATCTCCTAGGAGCCCTTCGCGATTTTTCCCGGGTCCCCCCTATTGCGGGCTTCCGGGGAAAAGCGGGGGTTGGGCTGGAAATGCAGGTAGCATCTAGTGCCTCTCACTGCACAGGGGAGGTTTTTAGCGGACTTCCTCCTGCCACGGAACACCTGTGACACCAGGCAGCTGCGTGGAGGGCGGCCCAAATCTCTCCCACACAGTCAGCCGTGTTCCGGAATTCTGAGTCTGTGGAGGTTCCGTCATCTCTATGCAGCACCCGGGATCTCCTAGGAGCCCATTGCGTGATTTCCCAGAGTGCCTCCCGGTTAGTGCTGCCGGGCAAAGGCGGGGGTTGGGCTGGAAATGCAGGTAGCATCTAGTGCCTCCCCCTGGAAGGGGAGGTAATTAGCAGAATTCACCCTGCCAGGGAACACCTGTGACACCAAGCAGCTGCGTGGAGGGCGGCCCCAAACCTCCCAAACACAGTCAGCCGAGTTCCGGAATTCTGAGTGTGGGGAGGTTCCGTCTTCTCTCTGCAGCACCCGGGATCTCCTAGGAGCCCTTAGCGTGTTTTCCCGATTCTTTCCCAGTGCGGGCTGCAGGGGAAATGCGGGGGTTGGCCTGGAAATGCAGGTAAAATCTAGTGCCTCCCCCTGGAGAGGGGAGGAAATTAGCCGACTTCCCCCTGCCAGGGAACACGTGTGACACCAGGCAGCTGCGTGGGTGTTGTCCCCAATCCTCCCCCACACAGTCAGCCGTGTTCCGGAATTCTAAGATTAGGGAGGTTCCGTCTTCTGTCTGCAGAACCCGGGATCCCCTAGGAGCACTTCGCTTGTCTTCCCCGAGTCCCTCCCACTGTGGGCTGCCGGGGAAAGGCGGGGGTTGAGCTGAAAAAACAGGTAGCATCTAGTGCCTCCCCCTGGAAGGGGAGGTAATTAGCAGAATTCACCCTGCCAGGGAACACCTGTGACACCAAGCAGCTGCGTGGAGTGCGGCCCCAAACCTCCCAAACACAGTCAGCCGAGTTCCGGAATTCTGAGTGTGGGGAGGTTCCGTCTTCTCTCTGCAGCACCCGGGATCTCCTAGGAGCCCTTAGCGTGTTTTCCCGATTCTTTCCCAGTGCGGGCTGCAGGGGAAATGCGGGGGTTGTCCTGGAAATGCAGGTAAAATCTAGTGCCTCCCCCTGGAGAGGGGAGGAAATTAGCCGACTTCCCCCTGCCAGGGAACACGTGTGACACCAGGCAGCTACGTGGGTGTTGTCCCCAAACCTCCCCCACACAGTCAGCCGTGTTCCGGAATTCTAAGATTAGGGAGGTTCCGTCTTCTGTCTGCAGAACCCGGAATCCCCTAGGAGCACTTCGCTTGTCTTCACCGAGTCCCTCCCAGTGCGGGCTGCCAGGGAAAGGCGGGGGTTGGGCTGGAAATGCAGGTAGACTCTAGTGCCTCCCCCTGACAGTGGAGGTAGTTAGCGGAATTCCCCCTGCCAGGGAACATCTGTGACACCAGTCAGCTGCGTGGAGGGGACCCCAAACCTCGCCCACACAGTCAGCCGTTTTCCGGAATTCTGAGTGTGGGGAGGTTCCGTCTTCTGTCTGCAGCACCCGGGATCTTCTAGGAGCCCTTTGCGTGTCTTCCCCGAGTCCCTCCCAGTGCGGGCTGCCGGGGGAAGGCTGGGGTTGGGCTGGAAATACAGGTAGCATCTGGTGCCTCCACCTGGACAGGGTAAGAATTTAGCGGAATTCCCCCTGCCAGGGAACACCTGTGAAACCAGGCAGCTGCTTGGAGGGCGGCCCCAAAACTCCCCCATACAGTCAGCCGTGTTCCGGAATACTGAGTGTGGGAAGGTTCCGTCTTCTGTCTGCAGCACCTGGGATCTCCTAGGAGCCCTTCGCGATTTTTCCCGGGTCCCCCCTATTGCGGGCTTCCGGGGAAAAGCGGGGGTTGGGCTGGAAATGCAGGTAGCATCTAGTGCCTCTCACTGCACAGGGGAGGTTTTTAGCGGACTTCCTCCTGCCACGGAACACCTGTGACACCAGGCAGCTGCGTGGAGGGCGGCCCAAATCTCTCCCACACAGTCAGCCGTGTTCCGGAATTCTGAGTCTGTGGAGGTTCCGTCATCTCTATGCAGCACCCGGGATCTCCTAGGAGCCCATTGCGTGATTTCCCAGAGTGCCTCCCGGTTAGTGCTGCCGGGCAAAGGCGGGGGTTGGGCTGGAAATGCAGGTAGCATCTAGTGCCTCCCCCTGGAAGGGGAGGTAATTAGCAGAATTCACCCTGCCAGGGAACACCTGTGACACCAAGCAGCTGCGTGGAGGGCGGCCCCAAACCTCCCAAACACAGTCAGCCGAGTTCCGGAATTCTGAGTGTGGGGAGGTTCCGTCTTCTCTCTGCAGCACCCGGGATCTCCTAGGAGCCCTTAGCGTGTTTTCCCGATTCTTTCCCAGTGCGGGCTGCAGGGGAAATGCGGGGGTTGGCCTGGAAATGCAGGTAAAATCTAGTGCCTCCCCCTGGAGAGGGGAGGAAATTAGCCGACTTCCCCCTGCCAGGGAACACGTGTGACACCAGGCAGCTGCGTGGGTGTTGTCCCCAAACCTCCCCCACACAGTCAGCCGTGTTCCGGAATTCTAAGATTAGGGAGGTTCCGTCTTCTGTCTGCAGAACCCGGGATCCCCTAGGAGCACTTCGCTTGTCTTCCCCGAGTCCCTCCCACTGTGGGCTGCCGGGGAAAGGCGGGGGTTGAGCTGAAAAAACAGGTAGCATCTAGTGCCTCCTCCTGGAAGGGGAGGTAATTAGCAGAATTCACCCTGCCAGGGAACACCTGTGACACCAAGCAGCTGCGTGGAGTGCGGCCCCAAACCTCCCAAACACAGTCAGCCGAGTTCCGGAATTCTGAGTGTGGGGAGGTTCCGTCTTCTCTCTGCAGCACCCGGGATCTCCTAGGAGCCCTTAGCGTGTTTTCCCGATTCTTTCCCAGTGCGGGCTGCAGGGGAAATGCGGGGGTTGTCCTGGAAATGCAGGTAAAATCTAGTGCCTCCCCCTGGAGAGGGGAGGAAATTAGCCGACTTCCCCCTGCCAGGGAACACGTGTGACACCAGGCAGCTACGTGGGTGTTGTCCCCAAACCTCCCCCACACAGTCAGCCGTGTTCCGGAATTCTAAGATTAGGGAGGTTCCGTCTTCTGTCTGCAGAACCCGGAATCCCCTAGGAGCACTTCGCTTGTCTTCACCGAGTCCCTCCCAGTGTGGGCTGCCAGGGAAAGGCGGGGGTTGGGCTGGAAATGCAGGTAGACTCTAGTGCCTCCCCCTGACAGTGGAGGTAGTTAGCGGAATTCCCCCTGCCAGGGAACATCTGTGACACCAGTCAGCTGCGTGGAGGGGACCCCAAACCTCGCCCACACAGTCAGCCGTTTTCCGGAATTCTGAGTGTGGGGAGGTTCCGTCTTCTGTCTGCAGCACCCGGGATCTTCTAGGAGCCCTTTGCGTGTCTTCCCCGAGTCCCTCCCAGTGCGGGCTGCCGGGGGAAGGCTGGGGTTGGGCTGGAAATACAGGTAGCATCTGGTGCCTCCACCTGGACAGGGTAAGAATTTAGCGGAATTCCCCCTGCCAGGGAACACCTGTGAAACCAGGCAGCTGCTTGGAGGGCGGCCCCAAAACTCCCCCATACAGTCAGCCGTGTTCCGGAATACTGAGTGTGGGAAGGTTCCGTCTTCTGTCTGCAGCACCTGGGATCTCCTAGGAGCCCTTCGCGATTTTTCCCGGGTCCCCCCTATTGCGGGCTTCCGGGGAAAAGCGGGGGTTGGGCTGGAAATGCAGGTAGCATCTAGTGCCTCTCACTGCACAGGGGAGGTTTTTAGCGGACTTCCTCCTGCCACGGAACACCTGTGACACCAGGCAGCTGCGTGGAGGGCGGCCCAAATCTCTCCCACACAGTCAGCCGTGTTCCGGAATTCTGAGTCTGTGGAGGTTCCGTCATCTCTATGCAGCACCCGGGATCTCCTAGGAGCCCATTGCGTGATTTCCCAGAGTGCCTCCCGGTTAGTGCTGCCGGGCAAAGGCGGGGGTTGGGCTGGAAATGCAGGTAGCATCTAGTGCCTCCCCCTGGAAGGGGAGGTAATTAGCAGAATTCACCCTGCCAGGGAACACCTGTGACACCAAGCAGCTGCGTGGAGGGCGGCCCCAAACCTCCCAAACACAGTCAGCCGAGTTCCGGAATTCTGAGTGTGGGGAGGTTCCGTCTTCTCTCTGCAGCACCCGGGATCTCCTAGGAGCCCTTAGCGTGTTTTCCCGATTCTTTCCCAGTGCGGGCTGCAGGGGAAATGCGGGGGTTGGCCTGGAAATGCAGGTAAAATCTAGTGCCTCCCCCTGGAGAGGGGAGGAAATTAGCCGACTTCCCCCTGCCAGGGAACACGTGTGACACCAGGCAGCTGCGTGGGTGTTGTCCCCAAACCTCCCCCACACAGTCAGCCGTGTTCCGGAATTCTAAGATTAGGGAGGTTCCGTCTTCTGTCTGCAGAATCCGGGATCGACTAGGAGCACTTCGCTTGTCTTCCCCGAGTCCCTCCCACTGTGGGCTGCCGGGGAAAGGCGGGGGTTGAGCTGAAAAAACAGGTAGCATCTTGTGCCTCCCCCTGGAAGGGGAGGTAATTAGCAGAATTCACCCTGCCAGGGAACACCTGTGACACCAAGCAGCTGCGTGGAGGGCGGCCCCAAACCTCCCAAACACAGTCAGCCGAGTTCCGGAATTCTGAGTGTGGGGAGGTTCCGTCTTCTCTCTGCAGCACCCGGGATCTCCTAGGAGCCCTTAGCGTGTTTTCCCGATTCTTTCCCAGTGCGGGCTGCAGGGGAAATGCGGGGGTTGGCCTGGAAATGCAGGTAAAATCTAGTGCCTCCCCCTGGAGAGGGGAGGAAATTAGCCGACTTCCCCCTGCCAGGGAACACGTGTGACACCAGGCAGCTGCGTGGGTGTTGTCCCCAAACCTCCCCCACACAGTCAGACGTGTTCCGGAATTCTAAGATTAGGGAGGTTCCGTCTTCTGTCTGCATAACCCGGGATCCCCTAGGAGCACTTCGCTTGTCTTCACCGAGTCCCTCCCAGTGCGGGCTGCCAGGGAAAGGCGGGGGTTGGGCTGGAAATGCAGGTAGACTCTAGTGCCTCCCCCTGACAGTGGAGGTAGTTAGCGGAATTCCCCCTGCCAGGGAACATCTGTGACACCAGTCAGCTGCGTGGAGGGGACCCCAAACCTCGCCCACACAGTCAGCCGTTTTCCGGAATTCTGAGTGTGGGGAGATTCCTCATCTTATGCAGCACCCGGGATCACCTAGGAGCCCTTCGCGTGTCTTCCCCGAGTGCCTCCCAATGGGGGCTGCCGGGGAATTGCGGGGGTTGTGCTGGAAATGCAGGTAGCAACTAGTGCCTCCCCCTGGACAGGGGAGGTAATTAGCGGACTTCCCCCTGCCAGGGAACACTTGTGACACCAGGCAGCTGCGTGGGGGGCGGCCCCGAACCTTCCCCACACAGTCAGCCGTGTTCCGCTATTCTCAGAGTGGGGAGGTTCCGGCTTCTGTCTGCAGCACCCGCGATCTCCTAGGAGCCCTTCGCGTGTCTTCCCCGAGTCCCTCACAATGCGGGGTGCCAGGGAAAGGCGGGGGTTGAGCTGGAAATGCAGGTAGCATCTAGTGTCTCCCCCAGGACAGGGGAGGTAATTAGCGGACTTCCCCTGCCAGGGAACACCTGTGACACCAGGCAACTGCGTGGAGGTCGGCCCCAATCCTCCGCCACACAGTAAGCCGTGTTCCGGAATTCTGAGTGTGGGGAGGTTCCGTCTTCGGTCTGCAGCACCCGAGATCTCCTAGGAGCCCTTCGCGTGTCTTCCCCGAGTGCCTCACAGTGCGGGCTGCCAGGGAAAGTCGGGGGGTGGAATGGAAATGCAAGTAGAATCAAGTGCCTCCCCCTGTACAGGGGAGGTAATTAGCGGACTTCCCCCTGCGGAAAACACATGTGACACCAGGCAGCTGCGTGGAGGGCGGCCCTAAACCTCCCCAGAACAGTCACCGTGTTCCGGAATTCTGAGTGTGGGGAGGTTCCGTCTTCTGTCTGCAGCACCCGGGATCTCCTAGGAGAATTTCGCTTGTCTTCCCCGACTCCCTCCCAGTGCGGCCTGCCGGGAAAAGGCGGGGGTTGGGGTGGAAATGCAGGCAATATCTAGTGCCTCCCCCTTTACAGGGGAGGTAATTAGCGGACTTCCCACTGCCAGGGAACATCTGTGACACCATGCAGCTTCGTGGAGGGCGGCCCCAGCCTCCCCCACACAGTCAGCCGTGTTCCAGAATTCTGAGGGTGGGGAGGTTCCATCTTCTGTCTGTAGCACCCTGGGTCTCCTAGGAGCCCTTCGCGTGTCTTCCCCGAGTCCCTCCCACTGCGGGCTGCCGGGGAAAATTGGGGGTTGAGCTGGAAATGCAGGTAGCATCTAGTGCCTCCCCCTGGACATGGGAGGTAATTAGCGGAATTCCCCCTGCCAGGGAAAACCTGTGACACCAGGCATCTGCGTGGAGGGCGGCCCCAAACCTCCCCCACACAGTCAGCCGTGTTCCGGAATTCTGATTATGGGGAGGTTCCGTCTTCTGTCTGCAGCACCCGGGATCTTCTAGGAGCCATTTGCGTGTCTTTCCCGATTCCCTCCCAGTGCGTGCTGCCGGGGGAAGGCTGGGGTTGGGCTGGAAATACAGGTAGCATCTGGTGCCTCCACCTGGACTGGGTATGTAATTAGAGGAATTCCCCATGCCAGGGATCACCTGTGACACCAGGCAGCTGCATGGAGGGCGGCGACAAAACTCCCCCACACAGTCAGCCGTGTTCCGGAATTCTGAGTGTGGGGAGGTTCCGACTTCTGTCTGCAGCACCCGAATCTCCTAGGAGCCCTTCGCGTGTCTTCCCAGAGTGCCTCCCATTTCGGGCTGCCGGGGAAATCGGGGGTTTGGCTGGAAATGCAGGTAGCAACTAGTGCCTCCCCCTGGAAAGGGGAGAAAATTAGCGGACTTCCCCCTGAGAGTGAACAGCTGTGACCTCAGGCAGCTGCGTGGAGGGCAGCCCTAAATCTCACCAACACAGTCAGATGTGTTCCGGAATTCTGAGTGTGGGGAGGTTCCGTCTTCTTTCTGCAGCAACCGGGATTTCCTAGGAGCACTTCGCGTGTCTTCCCCGAGTGCCTCCCAGTGCGGGCTGCCAGGGAAAGGCGGGGGTTGGGCTGGAAATGCAGGTAGCATCTAGTGCATCCCCCTGGACAGGGGAGGTAATTAGCGGACTTCCCCCTGCCAGGGAAAACTTGTGACACCAGGCAGCTTCGTGGAGGGCGGCCCCAAACATCCCCTACACAGGCAGCCGTGTTCCGGTATTCTGAGTGTGGGGAGTTTCCGTCTTCTGTCTGCAGCACCAGGGATCTCCTAGGAGCCATTCGAGTGTCTTCCCCGAGTGCCTCCCAGTGCGAGCTTCCGGGGAAAGGCTGGGGTTGGTCTGGAAAAGCAAGTAGCATCTAGTACCTAACTCTGGACCAGGGAGGTAATTAGCGGACTTCCCCCTGCCAGGGAACACCTGTGAAACCAGGCAGCTGCGTGGAGGGAGGCCCTAATCCTCACCCACACAGTCACACTTTTTCCGGAATTCTGAGTTTGGGGAGGTTCCGTCTTCTGTCTGCAGCACCCGGGATCTCTTAGGAGAATTTCGCATGTCTTCCCCGAATCCCTCCCAGTGCGGGCTGCCGGGGAAAGGCAGGGTTTGTGCTGGAATTGCAGGTAGCATCTAGTGCCTCCCCCTGGACAGGGGAGGTAATTAGCGGACTTCCCACTGCCAGGGAACATCTGTGACACCATGCAGCTTCGTGGAGGGCGGCCCCAGCCTCCCCCACACAGTCAGCCGTGTTCCAGAATTCTGAGGGTGGGGAGGTTCCATCTTCTGTCTGTAGCACCCTGGGTCTCCTAGGAGCCCTTCGCGTGTCTTCCCCGAGTCCCTCCAAGTGCGGGTTGCCGGGGAAATTCGATGGAGTGGCAGGAAATGCAGGTAACATCTAGTGCCTCCCCCTGGACAGGGGAGGGAATTAGCGGAATTCCCCCTGCCAGGGAACACCTGTGACACCAGGCAGCTGCGTGGGGGGCGGCCCGGAACCTCCCCCACACAGTCAGCCCTGTTCCGCTATTCTCAGAGTGGGGAGGTTCCGGCATCTGTCTGCAGCACCCGCGATCGCCTAGGAGCCCTTCGCGTGTCTTCCCCGAGTCATTCCCAGTGCGGGCTGCCGGGAAATGCGGGGGTTGGGCTGGAAATTCAGGTAGAATCTAGTACCTCCCCCTGGACACGGGAGGTAATTAGCGGACTTCCCCCTGCCAGGGAACACCTGTGACACCAGGCAGCTGCGTGGGGGAGGCCCCGAACCTTCCCCACACAGTCAGGCGTGTTCCGCTATTCTCAGAGTGGGGAGGTTCCGGCTTCTGTCTGCAGCACCCGGGATTTCCTAGGAGCCTTTCGAGTGTCTTCCCTGAGTCCCTCACAATGCGGGGTGCCAGGGAAAGGCGGGGGTTGAGCTGGAAATGCAGGTAGCATCTAGTGCCTCCCCCTGGACAGGGGAGGTAATTAGCGGACTTCCCACTGCCAGGGAACATCTGTGACACCATGCAGCTTCGTGGAGGGCGGCCCCAGCCTCCCCCACACAGTCAGCCGTGTTCCAGAATTCTGAGGGTGGGGAGGTTCCATCTTCTGTCTGTAGCACCCTGGGTCTCCTAGGAGCCTTTCGCGTGTCTTCCCCGAGTCCCTCCAAGTGCGGGTTGCCGGGGAAATTCGATGGAGTGGCAGGAAATGCAGGTAACATCTAGTGCCTCCCCCTGGACAGGGGAGGGAATTAGCGGAATTCCCCCTGCCAGGGAACACCTGTGACACCAGGCAGCTGCGTGGGGGGCGGCCCGGAACCTCCCCCACACAGTCAGCCCTGTTCCGCTATTCTCAGAGTGGGGAGGTTCCGGCTTCTGTCTGCAGCACCCGCGATCGCCTAGGAGCCCTTCGCGTGTCTTCCCCGAGTCATTCCCAGTGCGGGCTGCCGGGAAATGCGGGGGTTGGGCTGGAAATTCAGGTAGAATCTAGTACCTCCCCCTGGACACGGGAGGTAATTAGCGGACTTCCCCCTGCCAGGGAACACCTGTGACACCAGGCAGCTGCGTGGGGGGAGGCCCCGAACCTTCCCCACACAGTCAGGCGTGTTCCGCTATTCTCAGAGTGGGGAGGTTCCGGCTTCTGTCTGCAGCACCCGGGATTTCCTAGGAGCCTTTCGAGTGTCTTCCCTGAGTCCCTCACAATGCGGGGTGCCAGGGAAAGGCGGGGGTTGAGCTGGAAATGCAGGTAGCATCTAGTGCCTCCCCCTGGACAGGGGAGGTAATTAGCGGACTTCCCCCTGCCAGGGAACACCTGTGACACCAGGCAACTGCGTGGAGTTCGGCCCCAATCCTCCGCCACACAGTAAGCCGTGTTCCGGTATTCTGAGTGTGGGGAGGTTCCGTCTTCGGTCTGCAGCACCCGAGATCTCCTAGGAGCCCTTCGCGTGTCTTCCCCGAGTGCCTCACATTGCGGGATGCCAGGGAAAGTCGGGGGGTGGAATGGAAATGCAAGTAGAATCTAGTGCCTCCCCCTGTACAGGGGAGGTAATTAGCGGACTTCCCCCTGCGGAAAACACATGTGACACCAGGCAGCTGCGTGGAGGGCGGCCCTAAACCTCCCCCAAACAGTCAGCCGTGTTCCGGAATTCTGAGTGTGGGGAGGTTCCGTCTTCTGTCTGCAGCACCCGGGATCTCCTAGGAGAATTTCGCTTGTCTTCCCCGAGTCCCTCCCAGTGCGGCCTGCCGGGAAAACGTGGGGGTTGGGCTGGAAATGCAGGTAGCATCTAGTGCCTCCCCCAGGACAGGGGAGATAATTAGCGGACATCCCCCTGCCAGGGAACACCTGTGACACCAGGCAACTGCGTGGAGGTCGGCCCAAACCTCCGCCACACTGTAAGCCGTGTTCCGGAATTCTGAGTGTGGGGAGGTTCCGTCTTCTGTCTGCAGCACCCGAGATCTCCTAGGAGCCCTTCGCGTGTCTTCCCCGAGTGCCTCCCAGTGCGGGATGCCAGGGAAATTCGGGGGGTGGAATGGAAATTCAAGTAGAATCTAGTGCCTCCCCCTATACAGGGGAGGTAATTAGCGGACTTCCCCCTGCGGGGAACACATGTGACACCAGGCAGCTGCGTGGAGGGCGGCCCTAATCCTCACCCACACAGTCACACTTTTTCCGGAATTCTGAGTGTGGGGAGGTCCGTCTTTTGTCTGCAGCACCCGGGATCTCTTAGGACAATTTCGCGTGTCTTCCCCGAATCCCTCCCAGTGCGGGCTGCCAGGGAAAGGCAGGGTTTGTGCTGGAATTGCAGGTAGCATCTAGTGCCTCCCCCTGGACAGGGGATGTAATTAGCGGACTTCCCCCTGCCAGGGAACACCTGTGACACCAGGATTCTGCGTGGAGGGCGGCCCTAAACCTCACCCACACAGTCACCCGTGTTCCGGAATTCTGAGTGTGGGGAGGTTCCGTCTTATGTCTGCAGCACCCGGGATCTCCAAGGAGCCCTTCGAGAGTCTTCCCCGAGTCCCTCCCTGTGCGGGCTTCCGGGGAAAGGCGGGGGTTTGTCTGGAAACGCAGGTAGCATCTAGTGCCTCCCCATGGACAGGGGAGGTAATTAGCGGACTTCCCCTTGAGAGGGAACACCTGTGACACCAGGAAGCTGCGTGGAGGGCGGCCCTAAACCTCACCCACACAGTCAGTCGTGTTCCGGAATTCTGAGTGTGGGGAGGTTCCGTCTTATGTCTGCAGCACCCGGGATCTCCTAGGAGCCCTTCGAGAGTCTTCCCCGAGTCCCTCCCAGTGCGGGCTGCCGGGGAAAGGCGGGGGTAGGGCTGGAAGCGCAGGTAGCATCTAGTGCCTCCCCCTGGACAGGGTAGGTAATTAGCGGACTTCCCCCTGCCAGGGAAAACCTGTGACACCAGGCAGCTGCGTGGAGGGCGGCGCCGATACTCCCCCACACAGTCAGCCGTGTTTCGGAATTCTGAGTGTGGGGAGGTTCCGTCTTCTGTCTGCAGAACCCGGGATCTCCTAGGAGACCTTCTCGTGTCTTCTCCGAGTCCCTCCCACTGCGGGCTGCCGGGGAAGGCGGGGGTTGGGCTGAAAACGCAGGTAGTATCTAGTGCCTCCCCCTGGACAGGGGAGGTAATTAGCGGACTTCCCCCTGCCAGGGATCACCTGTGACACCAGGCAGCTGCGTGGAGGGCGGCCCCAAACCTCGCCCACACAGTCAGCCGTGTTTCGGAATTCTGAGTGTGGGGAGGTTCCGTCATCTTATACAGCACCCGGGATCACCTAGGATCCTTTCGCTTGTCTTCCCAGAGTCCCTCCCATTGCGGCCTGCCGGGAAAAGGTGGGGGTTGGGCTGGAAATGCAGGCAATATCTAGTGCCTCCCCCTTTACAGGGGAGGTAATTAGCGGACTTCCCCCTGCCAGGGAACACCTGTGACACCATGCAGCTGCGTGGAGGGCGGCCCCAATTCTCCCTCACACAGTGAGCCGTGTTCTGGAATTCTGAGTGTGGGGAGGTTACGTCTTCTGCCTGCAGCACCCGGGATCTCCTAGGAGCCATTCGAGGGTCTTCCCCGAGTCCCTCCCAGTGCGGGCCTCCGGGGAAATTTAGGGGTTGAGCTGGAAATGCAGGTAGCATCTAGTGCCTCCCCCTGGACATGGGAGGTAATTAGCGGAATTCCCCCTGCCAGGGAAAACCTGTGACACCAGGCAGCTGCGTGGAGGGCGGCCCCAAACCTCCCCCACACAGTCAGCCGTGTTCCGGAATTCTGATTATGGGGAGGTTCCGTCTTCTGTCTGCAGCACCCGGAATCTTCTAGGAGCCCTTTGCGTGTCTTCCCCGAGTCCCTCCCAGTGCGGGCTGCCGGGGGAAGGCTGGGGTTGGGCTGGAAATACAGGTAGCATCTGTGCCTCCACCTGGACAGGGTAAGAATTTAGCGGAATTCCCCCTGCCAGGGAACACCTGTGAAACCAGGCAGCTGCTTGGAGGGCGGCCCCAAAACTCCCCCATACAGTCAGCCGTGTTCCGGAATACTGAGTGTGGGAAGGTTCCGTCTTCTGTCTGCAGCACCTGGGATCTCCTAGGAGCCCTTCGCGATTTTTCCCGGGTCCCCCCTATTGCGGGCTTCCGGGGAAAAGCGGGGGTTGGGCTGGAAATGCAGGTAGAATCTAGTGCCTCTCACTGCACAGGGGAGGTTTTTAGCGGACTTCCTCCTGCCACGGAACACCTGTGACACCAGGCAGCTGCGTGGAGGGCGGCCCAAATCTCTCCCACACAGTCAGCCGTGTTCCGGAATTCTGAGTCTGTGGAGGTTCCGTCATCTCTATGCAGCACCCGGGATCTCCTAGGAGCCCATTGCGTGATTTCCCAGAGTGCCTCCCGGTTAGTGCTGCCGGGCAAAGGCGGGGGTTGGGCTGGAAATGCAGGTAGCATCTAGTGCCTCCCCCTGGAAGGGGAGGTAATTAGCAGAATTCACCCTGCCAGGGAACACCTGTGACACCAAGCAGCTGCGTGGAGGTCGGCCCCAAACCTCCCAAACACAGTCAGCCGAGTTCCGGAATTCTGAGTGTGGGGAGGTTCCGTCTTCTCTCTGCAGCACCCGGGATCTCCTAGGAGCCCTTAGCGTGTTTTCCCGATTCTTTCCCAGTGCGGGCTGCAGGGGAAATGCGGGGGTTGGCCTGGAAATGCAGGTAAAATCTAGTGCCTCCCCCTGGAGAGGGGAGGAAATTAGCCGACTTCCCCCTGCCAGGGAACACGTGTGACACCAGGCAGCTGCGTGGGTGTTGTCCCCAATCCTCCCCCACACAGTCAGCCGTGTTCCGGAATTCTAAGATTAGGGAGGTTCCGTCTTCTGTCTGCAGAACCCGGGATCCCCTAGGAGCACTTCGCTTGTCTTCCCCGAGTCCCTCCCACTGTGGGCTGCCGGGGAAAGGCGGGGGTTGAGCTGAAAAAACAGGTAGCATCTAGTGCCTCCCCCTGGAAGGGGAGGTAATTAGCAGAATTCACCCTGCCAGGGAACACCTGTGACACCAAGCAGCTGCGTGGAGTGCGGCCCCAAACCTCCCAAACACAGTCAGCCGAGTTCCGGAATTCTGAGTGTGGGGAGGTTCCGTCTTCTCTCTGCAGCACCCGGGATCTCCTAGGAGCCCTTAGCGTGTTTTCCCGATTCTTTCCCAGTGCGGGCTGCAGGGGAAATGCGGGGGTTGGCCTGGAAATGCAGGTAAAATCTAGTGCCTCCCCCTGGAGAGGGGAGGAAATTAGCCGACTTCCCCCTGCCAGGGAACACGTGTGACACCAGGCAGTTGCGTGGGTGTTGTCCCCAAACCTCCCCCACACAGTCAGCCGTGTTCCGGAATTCTAAGATTAGGGAGGTTCCGTCTTCTGTCTGCAGAACCCGGGATCCCCTAGGAGCACTTCGCTTGTCTTCACCGAGTCCCTCCCAGTGCGGGCTGCCAGGGAAAGGCGGGGGTTGGGCTGGAAATGCAGGTAGACTCTAGTGCCTCCCCCTGACAGTGGAGGTAGTTAGCGGCATTACCCCTGCCAGGGAAAATCTGTGACACCAGTCAGCTGCGTGGAGGGGACCCCAAACCTCGCCCACACAGTCAGCCGTTTTCCGGAATTCTGAGTGTGGGGAGGTTCCGTCTTCTGTCTGCAGCACCCGGGATCTTCTAGGAGCCCTTTGCGTGTCTTCCCCGAGTCCCTCCCAGTGCGGGCTGCCGGGGGAAGGCTGGGGTTGGGCTGGAAATACAGGTAGCATCTGGTGCCTCCACCTGGACAGGGTAAGAATTTAGCGGAATTCCCCCTGCCAGGGAACACCTGTGAAACCAGGCAGCTGCTTGGAGGGCGGCCCCAAACCTCCCCCACACAGTCAGCCGTGTTCCGGAATTCTAAGATTAGGGAGGTTCCGTCTTCTGTCTGCAGAACCCGGGATCCCCTAGGAGCACTTCGCTTGTCTTCCCCGAGTCCCTCCCACTGTGGGCTGCCGGGGAAAGGCGGGGGTTGAGCTGAAAAAACAGGTAGCATCTAGTGCCTCCCCCTGGAAGGGGAGGTAATTAGCAGAATTCACCCTGCCAGGGAACACCTGTGACACCAAGCAGCTGCGTGGAGGGCGGCCCCAAACCTCCCAAACACAGTCAGCCGAGTTCCGGAATTCTGAGTGTGGGGAGGTTCCGTCTTCTCTCTGCAGCACCCGGGATCTCCTAGGAGCCCTTAGCGTGTTTTCCCGATTCTTTCCCAGTGCGGGCTGCAGGGGAAATGCGGGGGTTGGCCTGGAAATGCAGGTAAAATCTAGTGCCTCCCCCTGGAGAGGGGAGGAAATTAGCCGACTTCCCCCTGCCAGGGAACACGTGTGACACCAGGCAGCTGCGTGGGTGTTGTCCCCAAACCTCCCCCACACAGTCAGCCGTGTTCCGGAATTCTAAGATTAGGGAGGTTCCGTCTTCTGTCTGCATAACCCGGGATCCCCTAGGAGCACTTCGCTTGTCTTCACCGAGTCCCTCCCAATGGGGGCTGCCGGGGAATTGCGGGGGTTGTGCTGGAAATGCAGGTAGCATCTAGTGCCTCCCCCTGGACAGGGGAGGTAATTAGCGGACTTCCCCCTGCCAGGGAACACCTGTGACACCAGGCAGCTGCGTGGGGGGCGGCCCCGAACCTTCCCCACACAGTCAGCCGTGTTCCGCTATTCTCAGAGTGGGGAGGTTCCGGCTTCTGTCTGCAGCACCCGCGATCGCCTAGGAGCCCTTCGCGTGTCTTCCCCGAGTCCCTCACAATGCGGGGTGCCAGGGAAAGGCGGGGGTTGAGCTGGAAATGCAGGTAGCATCTAGTGCCTCCCCCAGGACAGGGGAGGTAATTAGCGGACTTCCCCTGCCAGGGAACACCTGTGACACCAGGCAACTGCGTGGAGGTCGGCCCCAATCCTCCGCCACACAGTAAGCCGTGTTCCGGAATTCTGAGTGTGGGGAGGTTCCGTCTTCGGTCTGCAGCACCCGAGATCTCCTAGGAGCCCTTCGCGTGTCTTCCCCGAGTGCCTCACAGTGCGGGCTGCCAGGGAAAGTCGGGGGGGGGAATGGAAATGCAAGTAGAATCAAGTGCCTCCCCCTGTACAGGGGAGGTAATTAGCGGACTTCCCCCTGCGGAAAACACATGTGACACCAGGCAGCTGCGTGGAGGGCGGCCCTAAACCTCCCCAGAACAGTCAGCCGTGTTCCGGAATTCTGAGTGTGGGGAGGTTCCGTCTTCTGTCTGCAGCACCCGGGATCTCCTAGGAGAATTTCGCTTGTCTTCCCCGACTCCCTCCCAGTGCGGCCTGCCGGGAAAAGGCGGGGGTTGGGGTGGAAATGCAGGCAATATCTAGTGCCTCCCCCTTTACAGGGGAGGTAATTAGCGGACTTCCCCCTGCCAGGGAACACCTGTGACACCATGCAGCTGCGTGGAGGGCGGCCCCAATTCTCCCTCACACAGTGAGCCGTGTTCTGGAATTCTGAGTGTGGGGAGGTTACGTCTTCTGCCTGCAGCACCCGGGATCTCCTAGGAGCCCTTCGAGGGTCTTCCCCGAGTCCCTCCCACTGCGGGCTGCCGGGGAAATTTAGAGGTTGAGCTGGAAATGCAGGTAGCATCTAGTGCCTCCCCATGGACATGGGAGGTAATTAGCGGAATTCCCCCTGCCAGGGAAAACCTGTGACACCAGGCAGCTGCGTGGAGGGCGGCCCCAAACCTCCCCCACACAGTCAGCCGTGTTCCGGAATTCTGATTATGGGGAGGTTCCGTCTTCTGTCTGCAGCACCCGGGATCTTCTAGGAGCCATTTGCGTGTCTTTCCCGATTCCCTCCCAGTGCGGGCTGCCGGGGGAAGGCTGGGGTTGGGCTGGAAATACAGGTAGCATCTGGTGCCTCCACCTGGACTGGGTATGTAATTAGAGGAATTCCCCATGCCAGGGATCACCTGTGACACCAGGCAGCTGCATGGAGGGCGGCGACAAAACTCCCCCACACAGTCAGCCGTGTTCCGGAATTCTGAGTGTGGGGAGGTTCCGACTTCTGTCTGCAGCACCCGAATCTCCTAGGAGCCCTTCGCGTGTCTTCCCAGAGTGCCTCCCATTTCGGGCTGCCGGGGAAATCGGGGGTTTGGCTGGAAATGCAGGTAGCAACTAGTGCCTCCCCCAGGAAAGGGGAGAAAATTAGCGGATTTCCCCCTGAGTGTGAACAGCTGTGACATCAGGCAGCTGCGTGGAGGGCAGCCCTAAATCTCACCAACACAGTCAGATGTGTTCCGGAATTCTGAGTGTGGGGAGGTTCAATCTTCTTTCTGCAGCAACCGGGATTTCCTAGGAGCACTTCGCGTGTCTTCCCCGAGTGCCTCCCAGTGCGGGCTGCCAGGGAAAGGCGGGGGTTGGGCTGGAAATGCAGGTAGCATCTAGTGCATCCCCCTGGACAGGGGAGGTAATTAGCGGACTTCCCCCTGCCAGGGAAAACTTGTGACACCAGGCAGCTGCGTGGAGGGCGGCCCCAAACATCCCCTACACAGGCAGCCGTGTTCCGGTATTCTGAGTGTGGGGAGTTTCCGTCTTCTGTCTGCAGCACCAGGGATCTCCTAGGAGCCATTCGAGTGTCTTCCCCGAGTGCCTCCCAGTGCGAGCTTCCGGGGAAAGGCTGGGGTTGGTCTGGAAATGCAAGTAGCATCTAGTACCTAACTCTGGACCAGGGAGGTAATTAGCGGACTTCCCCCTGCCAGGGAACACCTGTGAAACCAGGCAGCTGCGTGGAGGGAGGCCCTAATCCTCACCCACACAGTCACACTTTTTCCGGAATTCTGAGTTTGGGGAGGTTCCGTCTTCTGTCTGCAGCACCCGGGATCTCTTAGGAGAATTTCGCATGTCTTCCCCGAATCCCTCCCAGTGCGGGCTGCCGGGGAAAGGCAGGGTTTGTGCTGGAATTGCAGGTAGCATCTAGTGCCTCCCCCTGGACAGGGGAGGTAATTAGCGGACTTCCCACTGCCAGGGAACATCTGTGACACCATGCAGCTTCGTGGAGGGCGGCCCCAGCCTCCCCCACACAGTCAGCCGTGTTCCAGAATTCTGAGGGTGGGGAGGTTCCATCTTCTGTCTGTAGCACCCTGGGTCTCCTAGGAGCCCTTCGCGTGACTTCCCCGAGTCCCTCCAAGTGCGGGTTGCCGGGGAAATTCGGGGGAGTGGCAGGAAATGCAGGTAACATCTATTGCCTCCCCCTGGACAGGGGAGGGAATTAGCGGAATTCCCCGTGCCAGGGAACACCTGTGACACCAGGCAGCTGCGTGGGGGGCGGCCCCGAACCTCCCCCACACAGTCAGCCCTGTTCCGCTATTCTCAGAGTGGGGAGGTTCCGGCTTCTGTCTGCAGCACCCGCGATCGCCTAGGAGCCCTTCGCGTGTCTTCCCCGAGTCATTCCCAGTGCGGGCTGCCGGGAAATGCGGGGGTTGGGCTGGAAATTCAGGTAGAATCTAGTACCTCCCCCTGGACACGGGAGGTAATTAGCGGACTTCCCCCTGCCAGGGAACACCTGTGACACCAGGCAGCTGCGTGGGGGGCGGCCCCGAACCTTCCCCACACAGTCAGGCGTGTTCCGCTATTCTCAGAGTGGGGAGGTTCCGGCTTCTGTCTGCAGCACCCGGGATTTCCTAGGAGCCTTTCGAGTGTCTTCCCTGAGTCCCTCACAATGCGGGGTGCCAGGGAAAGGCGGGGGTTGAGCTGGAAATGCAGGTAGCATCTAGTGCCTCCCCCTGGACAGGGGAGGTAATTAGCGGACTTCCCCCTGCCAGGGAACACCTGTGACACCAGGCAACTGCGTGGAGCTCGGCCCCAATCCTCCGCCACACAGTAAGCCGTGTTCCGGAATTCTGAGTGTGGGGAGGTTCCGTCTTCGGTCTGCAGCACCCGAGATCTCCTAGGAGCCCTTCGCGTGTCTTCCCCGAGTGCCTCACATTGCGGGCTGCCAGGGAAAGTCGGGGGGTGGGATGGAAATGCAAGTAGAATCTAGTGCCTCCCCCTGTACAGGGGAGGTAATTAGCGGACTTCCCCCTGCGGAAAACACATGTGACACCAGGCAGCTGCGTGGAGGGCGGCCCTAAACCTCCCCCAAACAGTCAGCCGTGTTCCGGAATTCTGAGTGTGGGGAGGTTCCGTCTTCTGTCTGCAGCACCCGGGATCTCCTAGGAGAATTTCGCTTGTCTTCCCCGAGTCCCTCCCAGTGCGGCCTGCCGGGAAAATGTGGGGGTTGGGCTGGAAATGCAGGCAATATCTAGTGCCTCCCCCTTTACAGGGGAGGTAATTAGCGGACTTCCCCCTGCCAGGGAACACCTGTGACACCATGCAGCTGCGTGGAGGGCGGCCCCAATTCTCCCTCACACAGTGAGCCGTGTTCTGGAATTCTGAGTGTGGGGAGGTTACGTCTTCTGCCTGCAGCACCCGGGATCTCCTAGGAGCCATTCGAGGGTCTTCCCCTAGTCCCTCCCAGTGCGGGCCTCCGGGGAAATTTGGATGTTGAGCTGGAAATGCAGGTAGCATCTAGTGCCTCCCCCTGGACATGGGAGGTAATTAGCGGAATTCCCCCTGCCAGGGAAAACCTGTGACACCAGGCAGCTGCGTGGAGGGCGGCCCCAAACCTCCCCCACACAGTCAGCCGTGTTCCGGAATTCTGATTATGGGGAGGTTCCGTCTTCTGTCTGCAGCACCCGGGATCTTCTAGGAGCCCTTTGCGTGTCTTCCCCGAGTCCCTCCCAGTGCGGGCTGCCGGGGGAAGGCTGGGGTTGGGCTGGAAATACAGGTAGCATCTGGTGCCTCCACCTGGACAGGGTAAGAATTTAGCGGACTTCCCCCTGCCAGGGAACACCTGTGACACCAGGCAACTGCTTGGAGGGCGGCCCCAAAACTCCCCCATACAGTCAGCCGTGTTCCGGAATACTGAGTGTGGGAAGGTTCCGTCTTCTGTCTGCAGCGCCTGGGATCTCCTAGGAGCCCTTCGCGATTTTTCCCGGGTCCCCCCCCATTGCGGCCTTCCGGGGAAAAGCGGGGGTTGGGCTGGAAATGCAGGTAGCATCTAGTGCCTCTCACTGCACAGGGGAGGATTTTAGCGGACTTCCTCCTGCCACGGAACACCTGTGACACCAGGCAGCTGCGTGGAGGGCGGCCCCAAATCTCTCCCACACAGTCAGTCGTGTTCCGGAATTCTGAGTCTGTGGAGGTTCCGTCATCTCTATGCAGCACCCGGGATCTCCTAGGAGCCCATTGCGTGATTTCCCAGAGTGCCTCCCGGTTAGTGCTTCCGGGGAAAGGCGGGGGTTGGGCTGGAAATGCAGGTAGCATCTAGTGCCTCCCCCTGGACAGGGGAGGTAATTAGCGGAATTCCCCCTGCCAGGGAACACCTGTGACACCAGGAAGCTGCGTGGAGGGCGGCCCCAAACCTCCCAAACACAGTCAGCCGAGTTCCGGAATTCTGAGTGTGGGGAGGTTCCGTCTTCTCTCTGCAGCACCCGGGATCTCCTAGGAGCCCTTAGCGTGTTTTCCCGATTCTTTCCCAGTGCGGGCTGCAGGGGAAATGCGGGGGTTGGCCTGGAAATGCAGGTAAAATCTAGTGCCTCCCCCTGGAGAGGGGAGGAAATTAGCCGACTTCCCCCTGCCAGGGAACACGTGTGACACCAGGCAGCTGCGTGGGTGTTGTCCCCAATCCTCCCCCACACAGTCAGCCGTGTTCCGGAATTCTAAGATTAGGGAGGTTCCGTCTTCTGTCTGCAGAACCCGGGATCCCCTAGGAGCACTTCGCTTGTCTTCACCGAGTCCCTCCCACTGTGGGCTGCCAGGGAAAGGCGGGGGTTGGGCTGGAAATGCAGGTAGACTCTAGTGCCTCCCCCTGACAGTGGAGGTAGTTAGCGGAATTCCCCCTGCCAGGGAACATCTGTGACACCAGTCAGCTGCGTGGAGGGGACCCCAAACCTCGCCCACACAGTCAGCCGTTTTCCGGAATTCTGAGTGTGGGGAGATTCCTTCATCTTATGCAGCACCCGGGATCACCTAGGAGCCCTTCGCGTGTCTTCCCCGAGTGCCTCCCAATGTGGGCTGCCGGGGAATTGCGGGGGTTGTGCTGGAAAATACAGGTAGCATCTAGTGCCTCCCCCTGGACAGGGGAGGTAATTAGCGGACTTCCCCCTGCCAGGGAACACCTGTGACACCAGTCAGCTGCATGGAGGGCCGCCCAGATCTCCCCCACACAGTAAGACTTATTCCGGAATTCTGAGTGTGGGGAGGTTCCGTCATATGTCTGCAGCACCCGGGATCTCCTAGGAGCCTTTCGCGTGCCTTCCCCGAGGCCATCCCAGTGCGGGCTGCCGGGGAAAGGCGGGGGTTGGGCTGGAAATGCAGGTAGCATCTAGTGCCTCCCTCTGGACAGGGGAGGAAATTAGCGGAATTCCCCCTGCCAGGGAACACCTGTGAAACAAGTCAGCTGCGTGGAGTGCGGCCCCAAAGCTCCCACACACAGTAAACCGAGTTCCGGAATTCTGAGTGTGGGGAGGTTCCGTCTTCTCTCTGCAGCACCCGAGATCTCCTAGGAGACCTTAGCGGGTCTTCCCGATTCTTTCCCAGTGCGGGCTGCAGGGGAAATACGGGCGTTGGCCTGGAAATGCATGTAAAATCTAGTGCCTCCCCCTGGAGAGGGGAGGAAATTAGCCGACTTCCCCCTGCCAGGGAAAACTTGTTACACCAGGCAGCTGCGTGGAGGGCGGCCCCAAACCTCCCCCACACAGTCAGCCGTGTTCCGGAATTCTGATTATGGGGAGTTTCCGTCTTCTGTCTGCAGCACCAGGGATCTTCTAGGAGACCTTCGCGTGTCTTACCGATTCTTTCCCAGTGCGGGCTGCCGGGGAAATGCGGGGGTTGGGCTGGAAATGCAGGTAGCATCTAGTGACTCCCCATGACAGTGGAGGTAATTAGCGGAATTACCCCTGACAGGGAAATTCTTTGACACCAGTTTGCTGCGTGGAGTGCGGCCCCAAAAATCGCCCACACAGTCAGCCGTGTTCCGCAATTCTGAGTGTTGGGAGGTTCCGTCATCTGTCTGCAGCAACCGGGATCCCCTAGGAGCCCTTCGCCTGTCTTCCCAGAGTGCCTCCCAGTGCGGGATGACGGGGACATGCGGGTGTTGGTCTGGAAATGCAGGTAGCATCTAGTGCCTCCCCCTGGACAGGGGAGGTAATTAGCGGACTTCCACCTGCCAGGGAACACCTGTGACAACAGTCAGCTGCGTGGAGGCGGCCCAAAACCTCCCCCACACAGTCAGCCTTGTTCCGGAATTCTGAGTGTGGGTAGGTTCCGTTATCTTATGCAGCACCCGGGATCACCTAGGAGCCCTTCACGTGTCTTCCCAGAGTGCCTCCCTGTGCGGACTGCCGGGGAAATGTGGGGTTTGTGCTGGAAATGCAGGTAGCATCTAGTGCGTCCCCCTGGACAGGGGACGTAATTAGCGGACTTCCCCCTGCCAGGGAACACCTGTGACACCAGGCAGCTGCGTGGAGGGCGGCCCCAAACCTCCCTCACACATTCAGCCGTGTTCCGTAATTCTGAGTGTTGGGAGGTTCCGTCTTTTGTCTGCAGAACCCGGGATCAACTAGGAGCCTTTCGCGTGCCTTCCCCGAGTCCCGCCCAGTGCGGGCTGCCCGGGAAAGGCGGGTGTTGGGCTGTAAATGCAGGTAACATCTAGTGCCTCCCCTTGGAATGGGGAGGTAATTAGTGGAATTCCCCCTGCCAGGGAACACCTGTGACACAAGTCAGCTGCGTGGAGGGACGCCCGACCTCCCCCAAACAGTAAGCCTTGTTCCGGAATTCTGAGTGTGGGGAGGTTCCGTCATCTTTATTCAGCACCCGGGATCTCATAGGAGCACTTCGCGTGTCTTCCCCGAGTCCCTCCCAGTGCGGGCTGCCGGGGAAAGTCGGGGTTTGGCCTGGAAATGCAGGTAGCATGTAGAGCCTCCCCCTGGACAGGGGAGGAAATTAGCGGAATTCCCACTGCCAGGGAACACCTGTGTCACCAGGCAGCTGCGTGGTGGGCGGCCCCAAAACTCGCCCAAACAGTCAGCCGAGTTCCGGAATTCTGAGTTTCGGGAGGTTCCTACTTCTGTCTGCAGCACCCGGGATCTCCTAGGAGCCCATCGCGTGTCTTCCTCCAATTCTTTCCCAGTGCGGTCTGCCGGGGTATTGCGGGGGTTGGGCTGGAAATGCAGGTAGCATCTAGTGCCTCCCCCTGGACTGGGGAGGTAATTAGCGGACTTCCCCCTGCCAGGGAACACATGTGACACCAGGCAGCTGCGTGGAGGGCGGCCCTAAATCTCCCCCACACAGTCAGCAGTGTTCCGGAATTCTGAGTGTTGGGAGTTTCCGTCATCTGTCTGCAGCACCCGGGATCTCCTAGGAGCCTTTCGCGTGTCTTCCCAGAGTGCCTCCCAGTGCGGGATGACGGGGACATGCGGGTGTAGGGCTGGAAATGCAGGTAGCATCTAGTGCCTCCCACTGGACAGGGTAAGAATTTAGCGGAATTCCCCCTGCCAGGGAACAACTGTGGCACCAGTCAGCTGCGTGGAGGGGGCCCCAAACCTCGCCCACACAGTCAACCGTGTTACGGAATTCTGAGTGTGGGGAGGTTCCGTCATCTTATGCAGAACCCGGGATCACCTAGGAGCCCTTCGCTTGCCTTCCACGAGTGTCCCCCAGTGCTGGCTGCCGGGGAATTGCGGGGGTTGAGCTGGAAATGCAGGTAGAATCTAGTGCCTCCCCCTGGACTGGGGAGGTAATTAGCGGACTTCCCCCTGTCAGGGAACACCTGTGACACCAGGCAGCTGCGTGGAGATCGGCCCCAAACCTCCCCCACATAGTCAGCAGTGTTCCGGAATTCTGAGTGTTGGGAGGTTCCGTCATCTGTCTGCAGCACCCGGGATCTCCTAGGAGCCCTTCGCGTGTCTTCCCAGAGTGCCTCCCAGTGAGGGATGACGGGGACATGCGGGTGTAGGGCTGGAAATGCAGGTAGCATCTAGTGCCTCCCCCTGGACAGGGGACGTAATTAGCGGAATTCCCCCTGCCAGGGAACACCTGTGACACCAAGCAGCTGCGTGGAGTGCGGCCCCAAATCTCCCCCACACATTCAGCCGTGTTCCGGAATTCTGATATTGGGGAGGTTCCATCATCTGTCTGCAGCAACCAGGATCCCCTAGGAGCCCTTTGCGTGTCTTCCCCGAGGCCCTCCCAGTGCGGGCTTCCGGGGAAAGACGGGGGTTGGGCTGGAAATGCAGGTAGCATCTAGTGACTCCCCCTTACATTGGAGGTAATTAGCGGAATTACCCCTGCCAGGGAAATTCTGTGACACCAGTTTGCTGCGTGGAGTGCGGCCCCAAAAATCGCCCACACAGTCAGCCGTGTTCCGGAATTCTGAGTGTTGGGAGGTTCCGTCATCAGTCTGCAGCAACCGGGATCTCCTAGGAGCCCTTCGCGTGTCTTCCCAGAGTGCCTCCCATTGCGGGCTGAGGGAGAATTGCGGGGGTTGAGCTGGAAATGCAGGTAGCATCCAGTGCCTCCCCCTGGACTGGGGAGGTAATTAGCGGACTTCCCCCTGCCAGGGAACACATGTGACACCAGGCAGCTGCGTGGAGGGCGGCCCTAAATCTCCCCCACACAGTCAGCAGTGTTCCGGAATTCTGAGTGTTGGGAGTTTCCGTCATCTGTTGCAGCACCCGGGATCTCCTAGGAGCCCTTCGCGTGTCTTCCCAGAGTGCCTCCCAGTGCGGGATGACGGGGACATGCGGGTGTAGGGCTGGAAATGCAGGTAGCATCTAGTGCCTCCCACTGGACAGGGTAAGAATTCAGCGGAATTCCCCCTGCCAGGGAACACCTGTGACACCAGGCAGCTGCTTGGAGGGCGGCCCCAAAACTCCCCCAAACAGTCAGCCGTGTTCCGGAATACTGAGTGTGGGAAGGTTCCATCTTCTGTCTGGAGCACCTGAGATCTCCTAGGAGCCATTCGCGATTCTTCCCCGTGTCCCCCCCATTGCGGGCTTCCGGGGAAAAGCGGGGGTTGGGCTGGAAATGCAGGTAGCATCTAGTGCCTCTCACTGCACAGGGGAGGTTTTTAGCGGACTTCCTCCTGCCACGGAACACCTGTGACACCAGGCAGCTGCGTGGAGGGCGGCCCCAAATCTCCCCCACGCAGTCAGCCGTGTTCCGGAATTCTGAGACTGTGGAGGTTCCGTCATCTCAATGCAGCACCCGGGATCTCCAAGGAGCCCATTGCGTGATTTCCCAGAGTGCCTCCCGGTGAGTGCTGCCGGGGAAAGGCGGGGGTTGGGCTGGAAATGCAGGTATCATCTAGTGCCTCCCCCTGGACAGTGGAGGTAATTAGCGGACTTCCCCCTGCCAGGGAACACCTGTGACACCAGGAAGCTGCGTGGAGGGCGGCCCCAAACCTCCCCCACACAGTCAGACGTGTTCCGGAATTCTGAATTTGGGGAGGTTCCGTCTTCTGTCTGCAGCACCAGGGATCTCCTAGGAGCCCTTCGCGTGTCTTCCCCGAGTCCCTCACATTGCGGCCTGCCGGGGAAAGGCGGGGGTTGGGCTGGAAATGCAGGTAGCATCTAGTGCCTCCCCCTGGACAGGGGAGGTAATTAGCGGAATTCCCCCTGCCAGGGAACACCTGTGACACCAAGCAGCTGCGTGGAGAGCGGCCCCAAATCTCCCCCACACAGTCAGCCGTGTTCCAGAATTCTGAGTGTTGGGAGGTTCCGTTATCTTATGCAGAACCCGGGATCACCTAGGAGCCCTTCACGTGTCTTCCCAGAGTGCCTCCCTGTGCGGACTGCCGGGGAAATGTGGGGTTTGTGCTGGAAATGCAGGTAGCATCTAGTGCGTCCCCCTGGACAGGGGACGTAATTAGCGGACTTCCCCCTGCCAGGGAACACCTGTGACACCAGGCAGCTGCGTGGTGGGCGGCCCCAAACCTCCCCCACACATTCAGCCGTGTTCCGTAATTCTGAGTGTTGGGAGGTTCCGTCTTCTGTCTGCAGAACCCGGGATCTACTAGGAGCCTTTCGCGTGCCTTCCCCGAGTCCCGCCCAGTGCGGCCTGCCCGGGAAAGGCGGGTGTTGGGCTGTAAATGCAGGTAGCATCTAGAGCCTCCCCCTGGACAGGGGAGGAAATTACCGGAATTACCACTGCCAGGGAACACCTGTGTCACCAGGCAGCTGCGTGGTGGGCGGCCCCAAAACTCCCCCACACAGTCAGCCGAGTTCCGGAATTCTGAGTTTGGGGAGGTTCCTTCATCTGTCTGCAGCACCCGGAATCTCCTAGGAGCCCATCGCGTGTCTTCCTCCAATTCTTTCCCAGTGCGGGCTGCCGGGGAATTGTGGGGGTTGGGCTGGAAATGCAGGTAGCATCTAGTGCCTCCCCCTGGACAGGGGAGGTAATTAGCAGAATTCACCCTGCCAGGGAACACCTGTGACACCAGTCAGCTGCGTGGAGGGCCGCCCAGACCACCCCACACAGTAAGACTTATTCCGGAATTCTGAGTGTTGGGAGGTTCCGTCATCTGTCTGCAGCACCCGGGATCACCTAGGAGCCCTTCGCGTGTCTTACCGATTCTTTCCCAGTGCGGGATGCCGGGGAAATGCGGGGGATGGGCTGGAAATGCAGGTAAAATCTAGTGCCTCCCCCTGGACTGGGGAGGTAATTAGCGGAATTCCCCCTGCCAGGGAACACCTGTGACACCAAGCAGCTGCGTGGAGAGCGGCCCCAAATCTCCCCCACACAGTCAGCCGTGTTCCGGAATTCTGATATTGGGGAGGTTCCATCATCTGTCTGCAGCAACCTGGATCCCCTAGGAGCCCTTCGCGTGTCTTCCCCGAGGCCCTCCCAGTGCGGGCTTCCGGGGAAAGGCGGCGGTTGGGCTGGAAATGCAGGTAGCATCTAGTGACTCCCCCTTACAGTGGAGGTAATTAGCGGAATTACCCCTGCCAGGGAAATTCTGTGACACCAGTTTTCTGCGTGGAGTGCGGCCCCAAAAATCGCCCACACAGTCAGCCGTGTTCCAGAATTCTGAGTGTTGGGAGGTTCCGTTATCTTATGCAGAACCCGGGATCACCTAGGAGCCCTTCACGTGTCTTCCCAGAGTGCCTCCCTGTGCGGACTGCCGGGGAAATGTGGGGTTTGTGCTGGAAATGCAGGTAGCATCTAGTGCGTCCCCCTGGACAGGGGACGTAATTAGCGGACTTCCCCCTGCCAGGGAACACCTGTGACACCAGGCAGCTGCGTGGTGGGCGGCCCCAAACCTCCCCCACACATTCAGCCGTGTTCCGTAATTCTGAGTGTTGGGAGGTTCCGTCTTCTGTCTGCAGAACCCGGGATCTACTAGGAGCCTTTCGCGTGCCTTCCCCGAGTCCCGCCCAGTGCGGGCTGCCCGGGAAAGGCGGGTGTTGGGCTGTAAATGCAGGTAGCATCTAGAGCCTCCCCCTGGACAGGGGAGGAAATTACCGGAATTCCCACTGCCAGGGAACACCTGTGTCACCAGGCAGCTGCGTGGTGGGCGGCCCCAAAACTCCCCCACACAGTCAGCCGTGTTCCGGAATACTGAGTGTGGGAAGGTTCCATCTTCTGTCTGGAGCACCTGAGATCTCCTAGGAGCCATTCGCGATTCTTCCCCGTGTCCCCCCTATTGCGGGCTTCCGGGGAAAAGCGGGGGTTGGGCTGGAAATGCAGGTAGCATCTAGTGCCTCTCACTGCACAGGGGAGGTTTTTAGCGGACTTCCTCCTGCCACGGAACACCTGTGACACCAGGCAGCTGCGTGGAGGGCGGCCCCAAATCTCCCCCACGCAGTCAGCCGTGTTCCGGAATTCTGAGACTGTGGAGGTTCCGTCATCTCAATGCAGCACCCGGGATCTCCAAGGAGCCCATTGCGTGATTTCCCAGAGTGCCTCCCGGTGAGTGCTGCCGGGGAAAGGCGGGGGTTGGGCTGGAAATGCAGGTAGCATCTAGTGCCTCCCCCTGGACAGGGGAGGTAATTAGCGGACTTCCCCCTGCCAGGGAACACCTGTGACACCAGTCAGCTGCGTGGAGGGCCGCCCAGACCCCCCCACACAGTAAGACTTATTCCGGAATTCTGAGTGTTGGGAGGTTCCGTCATCTGTCTGCAGCACCCGGGATCACCTAGGAGCCCTTCGCGTGTCTTACCGATTCTTTCCCAGTGCGGGATGCCGGGGAAATGCGGGGGATGGGCTGGAAATGCAGGTAAAATCTAGTGCCTCCCCCTGGACTGGGGAGGTAATTAGCGGAATTCCCCCTGCCAGGGAACACCTGTGACACCAAGCAGCTGCGTGGAGAGCGGCCCCAAATCTCCCCCACACAGTCAGCCGTGTTCCGGAATTCTGATATTGGGGAGGTTCCATCATCTGTCTGCAGCAACCAGGATCCCCTAGGAGCCCTTCGCGTGTCTTCCCCGAGGCCCTCCCAGTGCGGGCTTCCGGGGAAAGGCGGCGGTTGGGCTGGAAATGCAGGTAGCATCTAGTGACTCCCCCTTACAGTGGAGGTAATTAGCGGAATTACCCCTGCCAGGAAAATTCTGTGACACCAGTTTTCTGCGTGGAGTGCGGCCCCAAAAATCGCCCACACAGTCAGCCGTGTTCCAGAATTCTGAGTGTTGGGAGGTTCCGTTATCTTATGCAGAACCCGGGATCACCTAGGAGCCCTTCACGTGTCTTCCCAGAGTGCCTCCCTGTGCGGACTGCCGGGGAAATGTGGGGTTTGTGCTGGAAATGCAGGTAGCATCTAGTGCGTCCCCCTGGACAGGGGACGTAATTAGCGGACTTCCCCCTGCCAGGGAACACCTGTGACACCAGGCAGCTGCGTGGTGGGCGGCCCCAAACCTCCCCCACACATTCAGCCGTGTTCCGTAATTCTGAGTGTTGGGAGGTTCCGTCTTCTGTCTGCAGAACCCGGGATCTACTAGGAGCCTTTCGCGTGCCTTCCCCGAGTCCCGCCCAGTGCGGGCTGCCCGGGAAAGGCGGGTGTTGGGCTGTAAATGCAGGTAGCATCTAGAGCCTCCCCCTGGACAGGGGAGGAAATTACCGGAATTCCCACTGCCAGGGAACACCTGTGTCACCAGGCAGCTGCGTGGTGGGCGGCCCCAAAACTCCCCCACACAGTCAGCCGAGTTCCGGAATTCTGAGTTTGGGGAGGTTCCTTCATCTGTCTGCAGCACCCGGAATCTCCTAGGAGCCCATCGCGTGTCTTCCTCCAATTCTTTCCCAGTGCGGGCTGCCGGGGAATTGCGGGGGTTGGGCTGGAAATGCAGGTAGCATCTAGTGCCTCCCCCTGGACAGGGGAGGTAATTAGCAGAATTCACCCTGCCAGGGAACACCTGTGACACCAAGCAGCTGCGTGGAGGGCGGACCCAAACCTCCAACACACAGTCAGCCGAGTTCCGGAATTCTGAGTGTGGGGAGGTTCCGTCTTCTCTCTGCAGCACCTGAGATCTCCTAGGAGCCCTTAGCGTGTCTTCCCGATTCATTCCCAGTGCGGGCTGCCGGGGAAATGCGGGGGTTGGCCTGGAAATGCAGGTAAATCTAGTGCCTCCCCCTGGAGAGGGGAGGAAATTAGCCGAATTCCCCCTGCCAGGGAACACCTGTGACACCAGGCAGCTGCGTGGGGTGTGTCCCAAAACCTCCCCCACACAGTCAGCCGTGTTCCGGAATTCTGAGTTTAGGGAGGTTCCAACATCTGTCTGCAGCACCCGGGATCCCCTAGGAGCACTTTGCGTGTCTTCCCCGAGTCACTCCCAGTGCGGGCTGCCGGGGAATTGCGGGGGTTGGGCTGGAAATGCAGGTAGCATCTAGTGCCTCTCCCTGGACAGGGGTGGTAATTAGCGGACTTCATCCTGCAAGGGAAAACTTGTGACACC
Organism: Camelus bactrianus; assembly: GCF_048773025.1. Classification (NCBI taxonomy): domain Eukaryota; kingdom Metazoa; phylum Chordata; class Mammalia; order Artiodactyla; family Camelidae; genus Camelus; species Camelus bactrianus. Next base: position 326,036 of record NW_027413968.1, read on the forward strand.
AGGCAGCTGCGTGGAGGTAGGCCCCAAACCTCCCCCACACAGTCAGCAGTGTTCCTGAATTCTGAGTGTTGGGAGGTTCCGTCATCTGTCTGCAGCACCCGGGATCTCCTAGGAGCCCTTCGCGTGTCTTCACAGAGTGCCTCCCAGTGCGGGATGACGGGGACATGCGGGTGTAGGGCTGGAAATGCAGGTAGCATCTAGTGCCTCCCACTGGACAGGGTAAGAATTTAGCGGAATTCCCCCTGCCAGGGAACACCTGTGACACCAGGCAGCTGCTTGGAGGGCGGCCCCAAAACTCCCCCAAACAGTCAGCCGTGTTCCGGAATACTGAGTGTGGGAAGGTTCCATCTTCTGTCTGGAGCACCTGAGATCTCCTAGGAGCCATTCGCGATTCTTCCCCGTGTCCCCACCATTGCGGGCTTCCGGGGAAAAGCGGGGGTTGGGCTGGAAATGCAGGTAGCATCTAGTGCCTCTCACTGCACAGGGGAGGTTTTTAGCGGACTTCCTCCTGCCACGGAACACCTGTGACACCAGGCAGCTGCGTGGAGGGCGGCCCCAAATCTCCCCCACGCAGTCAGCCGTGTTCCGGAATTCTGAGACTGTGGAGGTTCCGTCATCTCAATGCAGCACCCGGGATCTCCAAGGAGCCCATTGCGTGATTTCCCAGAGTGCCTCCCGGTGAGTGCTGCCGGGGAAAGGCGGGGGTTGGGCTGGAAATGCAGGTAGCATCTAGTGCCTCCCCCTGGACAGGGGAGGTAATTAGCGGACTTCCCCCTGCCAGGGAACACCTGTGACACCAGTCAGCTGCGTGGAGGGCCGCCCAGACCCCCCCACACAGTAAGACTTATTCCGGAATTCTGAGTGTTGGGAGGTTCCGTCATCTGTCTGCAGCACCCGGGATCACCTAGGAGCCCTTCGCGTGTCTTACCGATTCTTTCCCAGTGCGGGATGCCGGGGAAATGCGGGGGATGGGCTGGAAATGCAGGTAAAATCTAGTGCCTCCCCCTGGACTGGGGAGGTAATTAGCGGAATTCCCCCTGCCAGGGAACACCTGTGACACCAAGCAGCTGCGTGGAGAGCGGCCCCAAATCTCCCCCACACAGTCAGCCGTGTTCCGGAATTCTGATATTGGGGAGGTTCCATCATCTGTCTGCAGCAACCAGGATCCCCTAGGAGCCCTTCGCGTGTCTTCCCCGAGGCCCTCCCAGTGCGGGCTTCCGGGGAAAGGCGGCGGTTGGGCTGGAAATGCAGGTAGCATCTAGTGACTCCCCCTTACAGTGGAGGTAATTAGCGGAATTACCCCTGCCAGGGAAATTCTGTGACACCAGTTTTCTGCGTGGAGTGCGGCCCCAAAAATCGCCCACACAGTCAGCCGTGTTCCAGAATTCTGAGTGTTGGGAGGTTCCGTTATCTTATGCAGAACCCGGGATCACCTAGGAGCCCTTCACGTGTCTTCCCAGAGTGCCTCCCTGTGCGGACTGCCGGGGAAATGTGGGGTTTGTGCTGGAAATGCAGGTAGCATCTAGTGCGTCCCCCTGGACAGGGGACGTAATTAGCGGACTTCCCCCTGCCAGGGAACACCTGTGACACCAGGCAGCTGCGTGGTGGGCGGCCCCAAACCTCCCCCACACATTCAGCCGTGTTCCGTAATTCTGAGTGTTGGGAGGTTCCGTCTTCTGTCTGCAGAACCCGGGATCTACTAGGAGCCTTTCGCGTGCCTTCCCCGAGTCCCGCCCAGTGCGGGCTGCCCGGGAAAGGCGGGTGTTGGGCTGTAAATGCAGGTAGCATCTAGAGCCTCCCCCTGGACAGGGGAGGAAATTACCGGAATTCCCACTGCCAGGGAACACCTGTGTCACCAGGCAGCTGCGTGGTGGGCGGCCCCAAAACTCCCCCACACAGTCAGCCGAGTTCCGGAATTCTGAGTTTGGGGAGGTTCCTTCATCTGTCTGCAGCACCCGGAATCTCCTAGGAGCCCATCGCGTGTCTTCCTCCAATTCTTTCCCAGTGCGGGCTGCCGGGGAATTGCGGGGGTTGGCCTGGAAATGCAGGTAAATCTAGTGCCTCCCCCTGGAGAGGGGAGGAAATTAGCCGAATTCCCCCTGCCAGGGAACACCTGTGACACCAGGCAGCTGCGTGGGGTGTGTCCCAAAACCTCCCCCACACAGTCAGCCGTGTTCCGGAATTCTGAGTTTAGGGAGGTTCCAACATCTGTCTGCAGCACCCGGGATCCCCTAGGAGCACTTTGCGTGTCTTCCCCGAGTCACTCCCAGTGCGGGCTGCCGGGGAATTCCGGGGGTTGGGCTGGAAATGCAGGTAGCATCTAGTGCCTCTCCCTGGACAGGGGTGGTAATTAGCGGACTTCATCCTGCAAGGGAAAACTTGTGACACCAGGCAGCTGCGTGGAGGTAGGCCCCAAACCTCCCCCACACAGTCAGCAGTGTTCCTGAATTCTGAGTGTTGGGAGGTTCCGTCATCTCTCTGCAGCACCCGGGATCTCCTAGGAGCCCTTCGCGTGTCTTCCCAGAGTGCTTCCCAGTGCGGGATGACGGGGACATGCGGGTGTAGGGCTGGAAATGCAGGTAGCATCTAGTGCCTCCCCCTGGACAGGGGAGGTAATTAGCAGACTTCCCCCTGCCAGGGAACACCTGTGACACCAGTCAGCTACGTGGAGGGCCGCCCAGACCTCCCCCACACAGTAAGACTTATTCCGGAATTCTGAGTGTTGGGAGGTTCCGTCATCTGTCTGCAGCACCCGGGATCACCTAGGAGCCCTTCGCGTGTCTTACCGATTCTTTCCCAGTGCGGGCTGCCGGGGAAATGCGGGGGATGGGCTGGAAATGCAGGTAAAATCTAGTGCCTCCCCCTGGACTGGGGAGGTAATTAGCGGAATTCCCCCTGCCAGGGAACACCTGTGACACCAAGCAGCTGCGTGGAAGGCGGCCCCTAATCTCCCCCACACTGTCAGCCGTGTTCCGGAATTCTGATATTGGGGAGGTTCCATCATCTGTCTGCAGCAACCAGGATCCCCTAGGAGCCCTTCGCGTGTCTTCCCCGAGGCCTTCCCAGTGCGGGCATCCGGGGAAAGGCGGGGGTTGGGCTGGAAATGCAGGTAGCATCTAGTGACTCCCCATGACAGTGGAGGTAATTAGCGGAATTACCCCTGCCAGGGAAATTCTTTGACACCAGTTTGCTGCGTGGAGTGCGGCCCCAAAAATCGCCCACACAGTCAGCCGTGTTCCGCAATTCTGAGTTTTGGGAGGTTCCGTCATCTGTCTGCAGCAACCGGGATCTCCTAGGAGCCCTTCGCCTGTGTTCCCAGAGTGCCTCCCAGTGCGGGATGACGGGGACATGCGGGTGTTGGTCTGGAAATGCAGGTAGCATCTAGTGCCTCCCCCTGGACAGGGGAGGTAATTAGCCGACTTCCACCTGCCAGGGAACACCTGTGACAACAGTCAGCTGCGTGGAGGCGGCCCAAAACCTCCCCAACACAGTCAGCCTTGTTCCGGAATTCTGAGTGTGGGTAGGTTCCGTTATCTTATGCAGCACCCGGGATCACCTAGGAGCCCTTCACGTGTCTTCCCAGAGTGCCTCCCTGTGCGGACTGCCGGGGAAATGTGGGGTTTGTGCTGGAAATGCAGGTAGCAACTAGTGCCTCCCCCTGGACAGGGGACGTAATTAGCGGACTTCCCCCTGCCAGGGAACACCTGTGACACCAGGCAGCTGCGTGGAGGGCGGCCCCAAACCTCCCTCACACATTCAGCCGTGTTCCGTAATTCTGAGTTTTGGGAGGTTCCGTCTTTTGTCTGCAGAACCCGGGATCAACTAGGAGCCTTTCGCGTGCCTTCCCCGAGTCCCGCCCAGTGCGGGCTGCCCGGGAAAGGCGGGTGTTGGGCTGTAAATGCAGGTAGCATCTAGTGCCTCCCCTTGGAATGGGGAGGTAATTAGAGGACTTCCCCCTGCCAGGGAACACCTGTGACACAAGTCAGCTGCGTGGAGGGACGCCCGACCTCCCCCAAACAGTAAGCCTTGTTCCGGAATTCTGAGTGTGGGGAGGTTCCGTCATCTTTCTTCAGCACCCGGGATCTCCTAGGAGCACTTCGCGTGTCTTCCCCGAGTCCCTCCCAGTGCGGGCTGCCGGGGAAAGTCGGGGGTTGGCCTGGAAATGCAGGTAGCATCTAGAGCCTCCCCCTGGACAGGGGAGGAAATTAGCGGAATTCCCACTGCCAGGGAACACCTGTGTCACCAGGCAGCTGCGTGGTGGGCGGCCCCAAAACTCGCCCACACAGTCAGCCGAGTTCCGGAATTCTGAGTTTCGGGAGGTTCCTTCTTCTGTCTGCAGCACCCGGGATCTCCTAGGAGCCCATCGCGTGTCTTCCTCCAATTCTTTCCCAGTGCGGGCTGCCGGGGTATTGCGGGGGTTGGGCTGGAAATGCAGGTAGCATCTAGTGCCTCCCCCTGGACAGCGGAGGTAATTAGCAGAATTCACCCTGCCAGGGAACACCTGTGACACCAAGCAGCTGCGAGGAGGGCCGCCCCAAACCTCCAACACACAGTCAGCCGAGTTCCGGAATTCTGAGTGTGGGGAGGTTCCGTCTTCTCTCTGCAGCACCTGGGATCTCCTAGGAGCCCTTAGCGTGTCTTCCCGATTCTTTCCCAGTGCGGGCTGCCGGGGAAAGTCGGGGGTTGGGCTGGAAATGCAGGTATCATCTAGTGCCTCCCGATGACAGTGGAGGTAATTAGCGGAATTCCCACTGCCAGGGAACAACTGTGACACCAGTCAGCTGCGTGGAGGGGGCCCCAAACCTCGCCCACACAGTCAACCGTGTTACGAATTCTGAGTGTGGGGAGGTTCCGTCATCTTATGCAGAACCCGGGAATACCTAGGAGCCCTTCGCTTGCCTTCCACGAGTGTCCCCCATTGCGGGCTGCCGGGGAATTTCGGGGGTTGAGCTGGAAATGCAGGTAGAATCTAGTGCCTCCCCCTGGACTGGGGAGGTAATTAGCGGACTTCCCCCTGTCAGGGAACACCTGTGACACCAGGCAGCTGCGTGGAGGGCGGCCCCAAACCTCCCCCACATAGTCAGCAGTGTTCCGGAATTCTGAGTGTTGGGAGGTTCCGTCATCTGTCTGCAGCACCCGGGATCTCCTAGGAGCCCTTTGCGTGTCTTCCCAGAGTGCCTCCCAGTGCGGGATGACGGGGACATGCGGGTGTAGGGCTGGAAATGCAGGTAGCATCTAGTGCCTCCCCCTGGACAGGGGAGGTAATTAGCGGACTTCCCCCTGCCAGGGAACACCTGTGACACCAGTCAGCTGCGTGGAGGGCCGCCCAGACCTCCCCCACACAGTAAGACTTATTTCGGAATTCTGAGTGTTGGGAGGTTCCGTCATCTGTCTGCAGCACCCGGGATCACCTAGGAGCCCTTCGCGTGTCTTACCGATTCTTTCCCAGTGCGGGCTGCCGGGGAAATGCGGGTGATGGGCTGGAAATGCAGGTAGCATCTAGTGACTCCCCCTTATATTGGAGGTAATTAGCGGAATTACCCCTGCCAGGGAAATTCTGTGACACCAGTTTGCTGCGTGGAGTGCGGCCCCAAAAATCGCCCACACAGTCAGCCGTGTTCCGGAATTCTGAGTGTTGGGTGGTTCCGTCATCAGTCTGCAGCAACCGGGATCTCCTAGGAGCCCTTCGCGTGTCTTCCCAGAGTGCCTCCCAGTGCGGGATGACGGGGACATGCGGGTGTTGGTCTGGAAATGCAGGTAGCATCTAGTGCCTCCCCCTGGACAGGGGAGGTAATTAGCGGACTTCCACCTGCCAGGGAACACCTGTGACACCAGTCAGCTGCCTGGAGGAGGCCCAAAACCTCCCCCACACAGTCAGCCTTGTTCCGGAATTCTGAGTGTGGGCAGGTTCCGTTATCTTATGCAGAACCCGGGATCACCTAGGAGCCCTTCACGTGTCTTCCCAGAGTGCCTCCCTGTGCGGACTGCCGGGGAAATGTGGGGTTTGTGCTGGAAATGCAGGTAGCATCTAGTGCGTCCCCCTGGACAGGGGATGTATTTAGCGGACTTCCCCCTGCCAGGGAACACCTGTGACACCAGGCAGCTGCGTGGTGGGCGGCCCCAAACCTCCCCCACACATTCAGCCGTGTTCCGTAATTCTGAGTGTTGGGAGGTTCCGTCTTCTGTCTGCAGAACCCGGGATCTACTAGGAGCCCTTCGCGTGCCTTCCCCGAGTCCCGCCCAGTGCGGGCGGCCCGGGAATGCGGGTGTTGGGCTGTAAATGCAGGTAGCATCTAGTGCCTCCACCTGGACAGGGGAGGTAATTAGCGGACTTCCCCCTGCCAGGGAAAACCTGTTATACCAGTCAGCTGCGTGGAGGGCCGCCCAGACCTCCCCCAAACAGTAAGCCTTGTTCCAGAATTCTGAGTGTGGGGAGGTTCCGTCATCTGTCTTCAGCACCCGGGATCTCCTAGGAGCACTTTGCGTGTCTTCCCCGATTTCCTCCCAGTGCGGGCTGCCAGGGAAAGGCGGGGGTTGGCCTGGAAATGCAGGTAGCATCTAGAGCCTCCCCCTGGACAGGGGAGGAAATTACCGGAATTCCCACTGCCAGGGAACACCTGTGTCACCAGGCAGCTGCGTGGTGGGCGGCCCCAAAACTCGCCCACACAGTCAGCCGAGTTCCGGAATTCTGAGTTTGGGGAGGTTTCTTCTTCTGTCTGCAGCACCCGGAATCTCCTAGGAGCCCTTCGCGTGTCTTACCGATTCTTTCCCAGTGCGGGCTGCCGGGGAAATGCGGGGGATGGGCTGGAAATGCAGGTAAAATCTAGTGCCTCCCCCTGGACTGGGGAGGTAATTAGCGGAATTCCCCCTGCCAGGGAACACCTGTGACACCAAGCAGCTGCGTGGAAGGCGGCCCCTAATCTCCCCCACACTGTCAGCCGTGTTCCGGAATTCTGATATTGGGGAGGTTCCATCATCTGTCTGCAGCAACCAGGATCCCCTAGGAGCCCTTCGCGTGTCTTCCCCGAGGCCTTCCCAGTGCGGGCATCCGGGGAAAGGCGGGGGTTGGGCTGGAAATGCAGGTAGCATCTAGTGACTCCCCATGACAGTGGAGGTAATTAGCGGAATTACCCCTGCCAGGGAAATTCTTTGACACCAGTTTGCTGCGTGGAGTGCGGCCCCAAAAATCGCCCACACAGTCAGCCGTGTTCCGCAATTCTGAGTTTTGGGAGGTTCCGTCATCTGTCTGCAGCAACCGGGATCTCCTAGGAGCCCTTCGCCTGTGTTCCCAGAGTGCCTCCCAGTGCGGGATGACGGGGACATGCGGGTGTTGGTCTGGAAATGCAGGTAGCATCTAGTGCCTCCCCCTGGACAGGGGAGGTAATTAGCCGACTTCCACCTGCCAGGGAACACCTGTGACAACAGTCAGCTGCGTGGAGGCGGCCCAAAACCTCCCCAACACAGTCAGCCTTGTTCCGGAATTCTGAGTGTGGGTAGGTTCCGTTATCTTATGCAGCACCCGGGATCACCTAGGAGCCCTTCACGTGTCTTCCCAGAGTGCCTCCCTGTGCGGACTGCCGGGGAAATGTGGGGTTTGTGCTGGAAATGCAGGTAGCAACTAGTGCCTCCCCCTGGACAGGGGACGTAATTAGCGGACTTCCCCCTGCCAGGGAACACCTGTGACACCAGGCAGCTGCGTGGAGGGCGGCCCCAAACCTCCCTCACACATTCAGCCGTGTTCCGTAATTCTGAGTTTTGGGAGGTTCCGTCTTTTGTCTGCAGAACCCGGGATCAACTAGGAGCCTTTCGCGTGCCTTCCCCGAGTCCCGCCCAGTGCGGGCTGCCCGGGAAAGGCGGGTGTTGGGCTGTAAATGCAGGTAGCATCTAGTGCCTCCCCTTGGAATGGGGAGGTAATTAGAGGACTTCCCCCTGCCAGGGAACACCTGTGACACAAGTCAGCTGCGTGGAGGGACGCCCGACCTCCCCCAAACAGTAAGCCTTGTTCCGGAATTCTGAGTGTGGGGAGGTTCCGTCATCTTTCTTCAGCACCCGGGATCTCCTAGGAGCACTTCGCGTGTCTTCCCCGAGTCCCTCCCAGTGCGGGCTGCCGGGGAAAGTCGGGGGTTGGCCTGGAAATGCAGGTAGCATCTAGAGCCTCCCCCTGGACAGGGGAGGAAATTAGCGGAATTCCCACTGCCAGGGAACACCTGTGTCACCAGGCAGCTGCGTGGTGGGCGGCCCCAAAACTCGCCCACACAGTCAGCCGAGTTCCGGAATTCTGAGTTTCGGGAGGTTCCTTCTTCTGTCTGCAGCACCCGGGATCTCCTAGGAGCCCATCGCGTGTCTTCCTCCAATTCTTTCCCAGTGCGGGCTGCCGGGGTATTGCGGGGGTTGGGCTGGAAATGCAGGTAGCATCTAGTGCCTCCCCCTGGACAGCGGATGTAATTAGCAGAATTCACCCTGCCAGGGAACACCTGTGACACCAAGCAGCTGCGAGGAGGGCCGCCCCAAACCTCCAACACACAGTCAGCCGAGTTCCGGAATTCTGAGTGTGGGGAGGTTCCGTCTTCTCTCTGCAGCACCTGGGATCTCCTAGGAGCCCTTAGCGTGTCTTCCCGATTCTTTCCCAGTGCGGGCTGCCGGGGAAAGTCGGGGGTTGGGCTGGAAATGCAGGTATCATCTAGTGCCTCCCGATGACAGTGGAGGTTATTAGCGGAATTCCCACTGCCAGGGAACAACTGTGACACCAGTCAGCTGCGTGGAGGGGGCCCCAAACCTCGCCCACACAGTCAACCGTGTTACGAATTCTGAGTGTGGGGAGGTTCCGTCATCTTATGCAGAACCCGGGATCACCTAGGAGCCCTTCGCTTGCCTTCCAAGAGTGTCCCCCATTGCGGGCTGCCGGGGAATTTCGGGGGTTGAGCTGGAAATGCAGGTAGAATCTAGTGCCTCCCCCTGGACTGGGGAGGTAATTAGCGGACTTCCCCCTGTCAGGGAACACCTGTGACACCAGGCAGCTGCGTGGAGGGCGGCCCCAAACCTCCCCCACATAGTCAGCAGTGTTCCGGAATTCTGAGTGTTGGGAGGTTCCGTCATCTGTCTGCAGCACCCGGGATCTCCTAGGAGCCCTTTGCGTGTCTTCCCAGAGTGCCTCCCAGTGCGGGATGACGGGGACATGCGGGTGTAGGGCTGGAAATGCAGGTAGCATCTAGTGCCTCCCCCTGGACAGGGGAGGTAATTAGCGGACTTCCCCCTGCCAGGGAACACCTGTGACACCAGTCAGCTGCGTGGAGGGCCGCCCAGACCTCCCCCACACAGTAAGACTTATTTCGGAATTCTGAGTGTTGGGAGGTTCCGTCATCTGTCTGCAGCACCCGGGATCACCTAGGAGCCCTTCGCGTGTCTTACCGATTCTTTCCCAGTGCGGGCTGCCGGGGAAATGCGGGTGATGGGCTGGAAATGCAGGTAGCATCTAGTGACTCCCCTTTATATTGGAGGTAATTAGCGGAATTACCCCTGCCAGGGAAATTCTGTGACACCAGTTTGCTGCGTGGAGTGCGGCCCCAAAAATCGCCCACACAGTCAGCCGTGTTCCGGAATTCTGAGTGTTGGGTGGTTCCGTCATCAGTCTGCAGCAACCGGGATCTCCTAGGAGCCCTTCGCGTGTCTTCCCAGAGTGCCTCCCAGTGCGGGATGACGGGGACATGCGGGTGTTGGTCTGGAAATGCAGGTAGCATCTAGTGCCTCCCCCTGGACAGGGGAGGTAATTAGCGGACTTCCACCTGCCAGGGAACACCTGTGACACCAGTCAGCTGCCTGGAGGAGGCCCAAAACCTCCCCCACACAGTCAGCCTTGTTCCGGAATTCTGAGTGTGGGCAGGTTCCGTTATCTTATGCAGAACCCGGGATCACCTAGGAGCCCTTCACGTGTCTTCCCAGAGTGCCTCCCTGTGCGGACTGCCGGGGAAATGTGGGGTTTGTGCTGGAAATGCAGGTAGCATCTAGTGCGTCCCCCTGGACAGGGGATGTATTTAGCGGACTTCCCCCTGCCAGGGAACACCTGTGACACCAGGCAGCTGCGTGGTGGGCGGCCCCAAACCTCCCCCACACATTCAGACGTGTTCCGTAATTCTGAGTGTTGGGAGGTTCCGTCTTCTGTCTGCAGAACCCGGGATCTACAAGGAGCCCTTCGCGTGCCTTCCCCGAGTCCCGCCCAGTGCGGGCGGCCCGGGAATGCGGGTGTTGGGCTGTAAATGCAGGTAGCATCTAGTGCCTCCACCTGGACAGGGGAGGTAATTAGCGGACTTCCCCCTGCCAGGGAAAACCTGTTATACCAGTCAGCTGCGTGGAGGGCCGCCCAGACCTCCCCCAAACAGTAAGCCTTGTTCCAGAATTCTGAGTGTGGGGAGGTTCCGTCATCTGTCTTCAGCACCCGGGATCTCCTAGGAGCACTTTGCGTGTCTTCCCCGATTTCCTCCCAGTGCGGGCTGCCAGGGAAAGGCGGGGGTTGGCCTGGAAATGCAGGTAGCATCTAGAGCCTCCCCCTGGACAGGGGAGGAAATTACCGGAATTCCCACTGCCAGGGAACACCTGTGTCACCAGGCAGCTGCGTGGTGGGCGGCCCCAAAACTCCCCCACACAGTCAGCCGAGTTCCGGAATTCTGAGTTTGGGGAGGTTTCTTCTTCTGTCTGCAGCACCCGGAATCTCCTAGGAGCCCATCGCGTGTCTTCCTCCAATTCTTTCCCAGTGCGGGCTGCCGGGGAATTGCGGGGGTTGGGCTGGAAATGCAGGTAGCATCTAGTGCCTCCCCCTGGACTGGGGATGTAATTAGCAGAATTCACCCTGCCAGGGAACACCTGTGACACCAAGGAGCTGCGTGGAGGGCGGCCCAAACCTCCAACACACAGTCAGCCGAGTTCCGGAATTCTGAGTGTGGGGAGGTTCCGTCTTCCCTCTGCAGCACCTGAGATTTCCTAGGAGCCCTTAGCGTGTCTTCCCGATTTTTCCCAGTGCGGGCTGCCGGGGAAATGCGGGGGTTGGCCTGGAAATGCAGGTAAATCTAGTGCCTCCCCCTGGAGAGGGGAGGAAATTAGCCGAATTCCCCCTGCCAGGGAACACCTGTGACACCAGGCAGCTGCGTGGGGGGTGTCCCCAAACCTCCCCCACACAGTCAGCCGTGTTCCGGAATTCTGAGTTTAGGGAGGTTCCATCATCTGTCTGCAGCACCCGGGATCCCCTAGGAGCACTTCGCGTGTCTTCCCCGAGTCACTCCCAGTGCGGGCTGCCGGGGAATTGCGGGGGTTGGGCTGGAAATGCAGGTAGACTCTAGTGACTCCCCCTGACAGTGGAGGTAATTAGCGGAATTCCCCCTGCCAGGGTACATCTGTGACACCAGTCAGCTGCGTGGAGGTCGGCCCCAAACCTCGCCCACACAGTCAGCCGTGTTCCGGAATTCTGAGTGTGGGGAGGTTCCGTCATCTTATGCAGCACCCGGGATCACCTAGGAGCCCTTCGCTTGCCTTCCACGAGTGTCCCCCAGTGCGGGCTACCGGGGAATTGCGGGGGTTGAGCTGGAAATGCAGGTAGAATCTAGTGCCTCCCCCTGGACTGGGGAGGTAATTAGCGGACTTCCCCCTGTCAGGGAACACCTGTGACACCAGGCAGCTGCGTGGAGGGCGGCCCCAAACCTCCCCCACATAGTCAGCAGTGTTCCGGAATTCTGAGTGTTGGGAGGTTCCGTCATCTGTCTGCAGCACCCGGGATCTCCTAGGAGCCCTTCGTGTGTCTTCCCAGAGTGCCTCCCAGTGCGGGATGACGGGGACATGCGGGTGTAGGGCTGGAAATGCAGGTAGCATCTAGTGCCTCCCCCTGGACAGGGGAGGTAATTAGCGGACTTCCCCCTGCCAGGGAACACCTGTGACACCAGTCAGCTGCGTGGAGGGCCGCCCAGACCTCCCCCACACAGTAAGACTTATTTCGGAATTCTGAGTGTTGGGAGGTTCCGTCATCTGTCTGCAGCACCCGGGATCACCAAGGAGCCCTTCGCGTGTCTTACCGATTCTTTCCCAGTGCGGGCTGCCGGGGAAATGCGGGTGATGGGCTGGAAATGCAGGTAGCATCTAGTGACTCCCCCTTATATTGGAGGTAATTAGCGGAATTACCCCTGCCAGGGAAATTCTGTGACACCAGTTTGCTGCGTGGAGTGCGGCCCCAAAAATCGCCCACACAGTCAGCCGTGTTCCGGAATTCTGAGTGTTGGGTGGTTCCGTCATCAGTCTGCAGCAACCGGGATCTCCTAGGAGCCCTTCGCGTGTCTTCCCAGAGTGCCTCCCAGTGCGGGATGACGGGGACATGCGGGTGTTGGTCTGGAAATGCAGGTAGCATCTAGTGCCTCCCCCTGGACAGGGGAGGTAATTAGCGGACTTCCACCTGCCAGGGAACACCTGTGACACCAGTCAGCTGCCTGGAGGAGGCCCAAAACCTCCCCCACACAGTCAGCCTTGTTCCGGAATTCTGAGTGTGGGCAGGTTCCGTTATCTTATGCAGAACCCGGGATCACCTAGGAGCCCTTCACGTGTCTTCCCAGAGTGCCTCCCTGTGCGGACTGCCGGGGAAATGTGGGGTTTGTGCTGGAAATGCAGGTAGCATCTAGTGCGTCCCCCTGGACAGGGGATGTATTTAGCGGACTTCCCCCTGCCAGGGAACACCTGTGACACCAGGCAGCTGCGTGGTGGGCGGCCCCAAACCTCCCCCACACATTCAGACGTGTTCCGTAATTCTGAGTGTTGGGAGGTTCCGTCTTCTGTCTGCAGAACCCGGGATCTACAAGGAGCCCTTCGCGTGCCTTCCCCGAGTCCCGCCCAGTGCGGGCGGCCCGGGAATGCGGGTGTTGGGCTGTAAATGCAGGTAGCATCTAGTGCCTCCACCTGGACAGGGGAGGTAATTAGCGGACTTCCCCCTGCCAGGGAAAACCTGTTATACCAGTCAGCTGCGTGGAGGGCCGCCCAGACCTCCCCCAAACAGTAAGCCTTGTTCCAGAATTCTGAGTGTGGGGAGGTTCCGTCATCTGTCTTCAGCACCCGGGATCTCCTAGGAGCACTTTGCGTGTCTTCCCCGATTTCCTCCCAGTGCGGGCTGCCAGGGAAAGGCGGGGGTTGGCCTGGAAATGCAGGTAGCATCTAGAGCCTCCCCCTGGACAGGGGAGGAAATTACCGGAATTCCCACTGCCAGGGAACACCTGTGTCACCAGGCAGCTGCGTGGTGGGCGGCCCCAAAACTCCCCCACACAGTCAGCCGAGTTCCGGAATTCTGAGTTTGGGGAGGTTTCTTCTTCTGTCTGCAGCACCCGGAATCTCCTAGGAGCCCATCGCGTGTCTTCCTCCAATTCTTTCCCAGTGCGGGCTGCCGGGGAATTGCGGGGGTTGGGCTGGAAATGCAGGTAGCATCTAGTGCCTCCCCCTGGACTGGGGATGTAATTAGCAGAATTCACCCTGCCAGGGAACACCTGTGACACCAAGGAGCTGCGTGGAGGGCGGCCCAAACCTCCAACACACAGTCAGCCGAGTTCCGGAATTCTGAGTGTGGGGAGGTTCCGTCTTCCCTCTGCAGCACCTGAGATTTCCTAGGAGCCCTTAGCGTGTCTTCCCGATTTTTCCCAGTGCGGGCTGCCGGGGAAATGCGGGGGTTGGCCTGGAAATGCAGGTAAATCTAGTGCCTCCCCCTGGAGAGGGGAGGAAATTAGCCGAATTCCCCCTGCCAGGGAACACCTGTGACACCAGGCAGCTGCGTGGGGGGTGTCCCCAAACCTCCCCCACACAGTCAGCCGTGTTCCGGAATTCTGAGTTTAGGGAGGTTCCATCATCTGTCTGCAGCACCCGGGATCCCCTAGGAGCACTTCGCGTGTCTTCCCCGAGTCACTCCCAGTGCGGGCTGCCGGGGAATTGCGGGGGTTGGGCTGGAAATGCAGGTAGACTCTAGTGACTCCCCCTGACAGTGGAGGTAATTAGCGGAATTCCCCCTGCCAGGGTACATCTGTGACACCAGTCAGCTGCGTGGAGGTCGGCCCCAAACCTCGCCCACACAGTCAGCCGTGTTCCGGAATTCTGAGTGTGGGGAGGTTCCGTCATCTTATGCAGCACCCGGGATCACCTAGGAGCCCTTCGCTTGCCTTCCACGAGTGTCCCCCAGTGCGGGCTACCGGGGAATTGCGGGGGTTGAGCTGGAAATGCAGGTAGAATCTAGTGCCTCCCCCTGGACTGGGGAGGTAATTAGCGGACTTCCCCCTGTCAGGGAACACCTGTGACACCAGGCAGCTGCGTGGAGGGCGGCCCCAAACCTCCCCCACATAGTCAGCAGTGTTCCGGAATTCTGAGTGTTGGGAGGTTCCGTCATCTGTCTGCAGCACCCGGGATCTCCTAGGAGCCCTTCGTGTGTCTTCCCAGAGTGCCTCCCAGTGCGGGATGACGGGGACATGCGGGTGTAGGGCTGGAAATGCAGGTAGCATCTAGTGCCTCCCCCTGGACAGGGGAGGTAATTAGCGGACTTCCCCCTGCCAGGGAACACCTGTGACACCAGTCAGCTGCGTGGAGGGCCGCCCAGACCTCCCCCACACAGTAAGACTTATTTCGGAATTCTGAGTGTTGGGAGGTTCCGTCATCTGTCTGCAGCACCCGGGATCACCAAGGAGCCCTTCGCGTGTCTTACCGATTCTTTCCCAGTGCGGGCTGCCGGGGAAATGCGGGTGATGGGCTGGAAATGCAGGTAGCATCTAGTGACTCCCCCTTATATTGGAGGTAATTAGCGGAATTACCCCTGCCAGGGAAATTCTGTGACACCAGTTTGCTGCGTGGAGTGCGGCCCCAAAAATCGCCCACACAGTCAGCCGTGTTCCGGAATTCTGAGTGTTGGGTGGTTCCGTCATCAGTCTGCAGCAACCGGGATCTCCTAGGAGCCCTTCGCGTGTCTTCCCAGAGTGCCTCCCAGTGCGGGATGACGGGGACATGCGGGTGTTGGTCTGGAAATGCAGGTAGCATCTAGTGCCTCCCCCTGGACAGGGGAGGTAATTAGCGGACTTCCACCTGCCAGGGAACACCTGTGACACCAGTCAGCTGCCTGGAGGAGGCCCAAAACCTCCCCCACACAGTCAGCCTTGTTCCGGAATTCTGAGTGTGGGCAGGTTCCGTTATCTTATGCAGAACCCGGGATCACCTAGGAGCCCTTCACGTGTCTTCCCAGAGTGCCTCCCTGTGCGGACTGCCGGGGAAATGTGGGGTTTGTGCTGGAAATGCAGGTAGCATCTAGTGCGTCCCCCTGGACAGGGGATGTATTTAGCGGACTTCCCCCTGCCAGGGAACACCTGTGACACCAGGCAGCTGCGTGGTGGGCGGCCCCAAACCTCCCCCACACATTCAGACGTGTTCCGTAATTCTGAGTGTTGGGAGGTTCCGTCTTCTGTCTGCAGAACCCGGGATCTACAAGGAGCCCTTCGCGTGCCTTCCCCGAGTCCCGCCCAGTGCGGGCGGCCCGGGAATGCGGGTGTTGGGCTGTAAATGCAGGTAGCATCTAGTGCCTCCACCTGGACAGGGGAGGTAATTAGCGGACTTCCCCCTGCCAGGGAAAACCTGTTATACCAGTCAGCTGCGTGGAGGGCCGCCCAGACCTCCCCCAAACAGTAAGCCTTGTTCCAGAATTCTGAGTGTGGGGAGGTTCCGTCATCTGTCTTCAGCACCCGGGATCTCCTAGGAGCACTTTGCGTGTCTTCCCCGATTTCCTCCCAGTGCGGGCTGCCAGGGAAAGGCGGGGGTTGGCCTGGAAATGCAGGTAGCATCTAGAGCCTCCCCCTGGACAGGGGAGGAAATTACCGGAATTCCCACTGCCAGGGAACACCTGTGTCACCAGGCAGCTGCGTGGTGGGCGGCCCCAAAACTCCCCCACACAGTCAGCCGAGTTCCGGAATTCTGAGTTTGGGGAGGTTTCTTCTTCTGTCTGCAGCACCCGGAATCTCCTAGGAGCCCATCGCGTGTCTTCCTCCAATTCTTTCCCAGTGCGGGCTGCCGGGGAATTGCGGGGGTTGGGCTGGAAATGCAGGTAGCATCTAGTGCCTCCCCCTGGACTGGGGATGTAATTAGCAGAATTCACCCTGCCAGGGAACACCTGTGACACCAAGGAGCTGTGTGGAGGGCGGCCCAAACCTCCAACACACAGTCAGCCGAGTTCCGGAATTCTGAGTGTGGGGAGGTTCCGTCTTCCCTCTGCAGCACCTGAGATTTCCTAGGAGCCCTTAGCGTGTCTTCCCGATTTTTCCCAGTGCGGGCTGCCGGGGAAATGCGGGGGTTGGCCTGGAAATGCAGGTAAATCTAGTGCCTCCCCCTGGAGAGGGGAGGAAATTAGCCGAATTCCCCCTGCCAGGGAACACCTGTGACACCAGGCAGCTGCGTGGGGGGTGTCCCCAAACCTCCCCCACACAGTCAGCCGTGTTCCGGAATTCTGAGTTTAGGGAGGTTCCATCATCTGTCTGCAGCACCCGGGATCCCCTAGGAGCACTTCGCGTGTCTTCCCCGAGTCACTCCCAGTGCGGGCTGCCGGGGAATTGCGGGGGTTGGGCTGGAAATGCAGGTAGACTCTAGTGACTCCCCCTGACAGTGGAGGTAATTAGCGGAATTCCCCCTGCCAGGGTACATCTGTGACACCAGTCAGCTGCGTGGAGGTCGGCCCCAAACCTCGCCCACACAGTCAGCCGTGTTCCGGAATTCTGAGTGTGGGGAGGTTCCGTCATCTTATGCAGCACCCGGGATCACCTAGGAGCCCTTCGCTTGCCTTCCACGAGTGTCCCCCAGTGCGGGCTACCGGGGAATTGCGGGGGTTGAGCTGGAAATGCAGGTAGAATCTAGTGCCTCCCCCTGGACTGGGGAGGTAATTAGCGGACTTCCCCCTGTCAGGGAACACCTGTGACACCAGGCAGCTGCGTGGAGGGCGGCCCCAAACCTCCCCCACATAGTCAGCAGTGTTCCGGAATTCTGAGTGTTGGGAGGTTCCGTCATCTGTCTGCAGCACCCGGGATCTCCTAGGAGCCCTTCGTGTGTCTTCCCAGAGTGCCTCCCAGTGCGGGATGACGGGGACATGCGGGTGTAGGGCTGGAAATGCAGGTAGCATCTAGTGCCTCCCCCTGGACAGGGGAGGTAATTAGCGGACTTCCCCCTGCCAGGGAACACCTGTGACACCAGTCAGCTGCGTGGAGGGCCGCCCAGACCTCCCCCACACAGTAAGACTTATTTCGGAATTCTGAGTGTTGGGAGGTTCCGTCATCTGTCTGCAGCACCCGGGATCACCAAGGAGCCCTTCGCGTGTCTTACCGATTCTTTCCCAGTGCGGGCTGCCGGGGAAATGCGGGTGATGGGCTGGAAATGCAGGTAGCATCTAGTGACTCCCCCTTATATTGGAGGTAATTAGCGGAATTACCCCTGCCAGGGAAATTCTGTGACACCAGTTTGCTGCGTGGAGTGCGGCCCCAAAAATCGCCCACACAGTCAGCCGTGTTCCGGAATTCTGAGTGTTGGGTGGTTCCGTCATCAGTCTGCAGCAACCGGGATCTCCTAGGAGCCCTTCGCGTGTCTTCCCAGAGTGCCTCCCAGTGCGGGATGACGGGGACATGCGGGTGTTGGTCTGGAAATGCAGGTAGCATCTAGTGCCTCCCCCTGGACAGGGGAGGTAATTAGCGGACTTCCACCTGCCAGGGAACACCTGTGACACCAGTCAGCTGCCTGGAGGAGGCCCAAAACCTCCCCCACACAGTCAGCCTTGTTCCGGAATTCTGAGTGTGGGCAGGTTCCGTTATCTTATGCAGAACCCGGGATCACCTAGGAGCCCTTCACGTGTCTTCCCAGAGTGCCTCCCTGTGCGGACTGCCGGGGAAATGTGGGGTTTGTGCTGGAAATGCAGGTAGCATCTAGTGCGTCCCCCTGGACAGGGGATGTATTTAGCGGACTTCCCCCTGCCAGGGAACACCTGTGACACCAGGCAGCTGCGTGGTGGGCGGCCCCAAACCTCCCCCACACATTCAGACGTGTTCCGTAATTCTGAGTGTTGGGAGGTTCCGTCTTCTGTCTGCAGAACCCGGGATCTACAAGGAGCCCTTCGCGTGCCTTCCCCGAGTCCCGCCCAGTGCGGGCGGCCCGGGAATGCGGGTGTTGGGCTGTAAATGCAGGTAGCATCTAGTGCCTCCACCTGGACAGGGGAGGTAATTAGCGGACTTCCCCCTGCCAGGGAAAACCTGTTATACCAGTCAGCTGCGTGGAGGGCCGCCCAGACCTCCCCCAAACAGTAAGCCTTGTTCCAGAATTCTGAGTGTGGGGAGGTTCCGTCATCTGTCTTCAGCACCCGGGATCTCCTAGGAGCACTTTGCGTGTCTTCCCCGATTTCCTCCCAGTGCGGGCTGCCAGGGAAAGGCGGGGGTTGGCCTGGAAATGCAGGTAGCATCTAGAGCCTCCCCCTGGACAGGGGAGGAAATTACCGGAATTCCCACTGCCAGGGAACACCTGTGTCACCAGGCAGCTGCGTGGTGGGCGGCCCCAAAACTCCCCCACACAGTCAGCCGAGTTCCGGTATTCTGAGTTTGGGGAGGTTTCTTCTTCTGTCTGCAGCACCCGGAATCTCCTAGGAGCCCATCGCGTGTCTTCCTCCAATTCTTTCCCAGTGCGGGCTGCCGGGGAATTGCGGGGGTTGGGCTGGAAATGCAGGTAGCATCTAGTGCCTCCCCCTGGACTGGGGATGTAATTAGCAGAATTCACCCTGCCAGGGAACACCTGTGACACCAAGGAGCTGCGTGGAGGGCGGCCCAAACCTCCAACACACAGTCAGCCGAGTTCCGGAATTCTGAGTGTGGGGAGGTTCCGTCTTCCCTCTGCAGCACCTGAGATTTCCTAGGAGCCCTTAGCGTGTCTTCCCGATTTTTCCCAGTGCGGGCTGCCGGGGAAATGCGGGGGTTGGCCTGGAAATGCAGGTAAATCTAGTGCCTCCCCCTGGAGAGGGGAGGAAATTAGCCGAATTCCCCCTGCCAGGGAACACCTGTGACACCAGGCAGCTGCGTGGGGGGTGTCCCCAAACCTCCCCCACACAGTCAGCCGTGTTCCGGAATTCTGAGTTTAGGGAGGTTCCATCATCTGTCTGCAGCACCCGGGATCCCCTAGGAGCACTTCGCGTGTCTTCCCCGAGTCACTCCCAGTGCGGGCTGCCGGGGAATTGCGGGGGTTGGGCTGGAAATGCAGGTAGACTCTAGTGACTCCCCCTGACAGTGGAGGTAATTAGCGGAATTCCCCCTGCCAGGGTACATCTGTGACACCAGTCAGCTGCGTGGAGGTCGGCCCCAAACCTCGCCCACACAGTCAGCCGTGTTCCGGAATTCTGAGTGTGGGGAGGTTCCGTCATCTTATGCAGCACCCGGGATCACCTAGGAGCCCTTCGCTTGCCTTCCACGAGTGTCCCCCAGTGCGGGCTACCGGGGAATTGCGGGGGTTGAGCTGGAAATGCAGGTAGAATCTAGTGCCTCCCCCTGGACTGGGGAGGTAATTAGCGGACTTCCCCCTGTCAGGGAACACCTGTGACACCAGGCAGCTGCGTGGAGGGCGGCCCCAAACCTCCCCCACATAGTCAGCAGTGTTCCGGAATTCTGAGTGTTGGGAGGTTCCGTCATCTGTCTGCAGCACCCGGGATCTCCTAGGAGCCCTTCGTGTGTCTTCCCAGAGTGCCTCCCAGTGCGGGATGACGGGGACATGCGGGTGTAGGGCTGGAAATGCAGGTAGCATCTAGTGCCTCCCCCTGGACAGGGGAGGTAATTAGCGGACTTCCCCCTGCCAGGGAACACCTGTGACACCAGTCAGCTGCGTGGAGGGCCGCCCAGACCTCCCCCACACAGTAAGACTTATTTCGGAATTCTGAGTGTTGGGAGGTTCCGTCATCTGTCTGCAGCACCCGGGATCACCAAGGAGCCCTTCGCGTGTCTTACCGATTCTTTCCCAGTGCGGGCTGCCGGGGAAATGCGGGGGATGGGCTGGAAATGCAGGTAAAATCTAGTGCCTCCCCCTGGACTGGGGAGGTAATTAGCGGAATTCCCCCTGCCAGGGAACACCTGTGACACCAAGCAGCTGCGTGGAGAGCGGCCCCAAATCTCCCCCACACAGTCAGCCGTGTTCCGGAATTCTGATATTGGGGAGGTTCCATCATCTGTCTGCAGCAACCAGGATCCCCTAGGAGCCCTTCGCGTGTCTTCCCCGAGGCCCTCCCAGTGCGGGCTTCCGGGGAAAGGCGGCGGTTGGGCTGGAAATGCAGGTAGCATCTAGTGACTCCCCCTTACAGTGGAGGTAATTAGCGGAATTACCCCTGCCAGGAAAATTCTGTGACACCAGTTTTCTGCGTGGAGTGCGGCCCCAAAAATCGCCCACACAGTCAGCCGTGTTCCAGAATTCTGAGTGTTGGGAGGTTCCGTTATCTTATGCAGAACCCGGGATCACCTAGGAGCCCTTCACGTGTCTTCCCAGAGTGTCTCCCTGTGCGGACTGCCGGGGAAATGTGGGGTTTGTGCTGGAAATGCAGGTAGCATCTAGTGCGTCCCCCTGGACAGGGGACGTAATTAGCGGACTTCCCCCTGCCAGGGAACACCTGTGACACCAGGCAGCTGCGTGGTGGGCGGCCCCAAACCTCCCCCACACATTCAGCCGTGTTCCGTAATTCTGAGTGTTGGGAGGTTCCGTCTTCTGTCTGCAGAACCCGGGATCTACTAGGAGCCTTTCGCGTGCCTTCCCCGAGTCCCGCCCAGTGCGGGCTGCCCGGGAAAGGCGGGTGTTGGGCTGTAAATGCAGGTAGCATCTAGAGCCTCCCCCTGGACAGGGGAGGAAATTACCGGAATTCCCACTGCCAGGGAACACCTGTGTCACCAGGCAGCTGCGTGGTGGGCGGCCCCAAAACTCCCCCACACAGTCAGCCGAGTTCCGGAATTCTGAGTTTGGGGAGGTTCCTTCATCTGTCTGCAGCACCCGGAATCTCCTAGGAGCCCATCGCGTGTCTTCCTCCAATTCTTTCCCAGTGCGGGCTGCCGGGGAATTGTGGGGGTTGGGCTGGAAATGCAGGTAGCATCTAGTGCCTCCCCCTGGACAGGGGAGGTAATTAGCAGAATTCACCCTGCCAGGGAACACCTGTGACACCAAGCAGCTGCGTGGAGGGCGGCCCCAAACCTCCAACACACAGTCAGCCGAGTTCCGGAATTCTGAGTGTGGGGAGGTTCCGTCTTCTCTCTGCAGCACCTGAGATCTCCTAGGAGCCCTTAGCGTGTCTTCCCGATTCATTCCCAGTGCGGGCTGCCGGGGAAATGCGGGGGTTGGCCTGGAAATGCAGGTAAATCTAGTGCCTCCCCCTGGAGAGGGGAGGAAATTAGCCGAATTCCCCCTGCCAGGGAACACCTGTGACACCAGGCAGCTGCGTGGGTTGTGTCCCAAAACCTCCCCCACACAGTCAGCCGTGTTCCGGAATTCTGAGTTTAGGGAGGTTCCAACATCTGTCTGCAGCACCCGGGATCCCCTAGGAGCACTTTGCGTGTCTTCCCCGAGTCACTCCCAGTGCGGGCTGCCGGGGAATTGCGGGGGTTGAGCTGGAAATGCAGGTAGCATCTAGTGACTCCCCCTTACAGTGGAGGTAATTAGCGGAATTACCCCTGCCAGGGAAATTCTGTGACACCAGTTTGCTGCGTGGAGTGCGGCCCCAAAAATCGCCCACACAGTCATCCGTGTTCCGGAATTCTGAGTGTTGGGAGGTTCCGTCATCAGTCTGCAGCAACCGGGATCTCCTAGGAGCCCTTCGCGTGTCTTCCCAGAGTGCCTCCCATTGCGGGCTGAGGGAGAATTGCGGGGGTTGAGCTGGAAATGCAGGTAGCATCCAGTGCCTCCCCCTGGACTGGGGAGGTAATTAGCGGACTTCCCCCTGCCAGGGAACACATGTGACACCAGGCAGCTGCGTGGAGGGCGGCCCTAAATCTCCCCCACACAGTCAGCAGTGTTCCGGAATTCTGAGTGTTGGGAGTTTCCGTCATCTGTCTGCAGCACCCGGGATCTCCTAGGAGCCCTTCGCGTGTCTTCCCAGAGTGCCTCCCAGTGCGGGATGACGGGGACATGCGGGTGTAGGGCTGGAAATGCAGGTAGCATCTAGTGCCTCCCACTGGACAGGGTAAGAATTTAGCGGAATTCCCCCTGCCAGGGAACACCTGTGACACCAGGCAGCTGCTTGGAGGGCGGCCCCAAAACTCCCCCAAACAGTCAGCCGTGTTCCGGAATACTGAGTGTGGGAAGGTTCCATCTTCTGTCTGGAGCACCTGAGATCTCCTAGGAGCCATTCGCGATTCTTCCCCGTGTCCCCCCCATTGCGGGCTTCCGGGGAAAAGCGGGGGTTGGGCTGGAAATGCAGGTAGCATCTAGTGCCTCTCACTGCACAGGGGAGGTTTTTAGCGGACTTCCTCCTGCCACGGAACACCTGTGACACCAGGCAGCTGCGTGGAGGGCGGCCCCAAATCTCCCCCACGCAGTCAGCCGTGTTCCGGAATTCTGAGACTGTGGAGGTTCCGTCATCTCAATGCAGCACCCGGGATCTCCAAGGAGCCCATTGCGTGATTTCCCAGAGTGCCTCCCGGTGAGTGCTGCCGGGGAAAGGCGGGGGTTGGGCTGGAAATGCAGGTAGCATCTAGTGCCTCCCCCTGGACAGTGGAGGTAATTAGCGGACTTCCCCCTGCCAGGGAACACCTGTGACACCAGTCAGCTGCGTGGAGGGCCGCCCAGACCACCCCACACAGTAAGACTTATTCCGGAATTCTGAGTGTTGGGAGGTTCCGTCATCTGTCTGCAGCACCCGGGATCACCTAGGAGCCCTTCGCGTGTCTTACCGATTCTTTCCCAGTGCGGGATGCCGGGGAAATGCGGGGGATGGGCTGGAAATGCAGGTAAAATCTAGTGCCTCCCCCTGGACTGGGGAGGTAATTAGCGGAATTCCCCCTGCCAGGGAACACCTGTGACACCAAGCAGCTGCGTGGAGAGCGGCCCCAAATCTCCCCCACACAGTCAGCCGTGTTCCGGAATTCTGATATTGGGGAGGTTCCATCATCTGTCTGCAGCAACCTGGATCCCCTAGGAGCCCTTCGCGTGTCTTCCCCGAGGCCCTCCCAGTGCGGGCTTCCGGGGAAAGGCGGCGGTTGGGCTGGAAATGCAGGTAGCATCTAGTGACTCCCCCTTACAGTGGAGGTAATTAGCGGAATTACCCCTGCCAGGGAAATTCTGTGACACCAGTTTTCTGCGTGGAGTGCGGCCCCAAAAATCGCCCACACAGTCAGCCGTGTTCCAGAATTCTGAGTGTTGGGAGGTTCCGTTATCTTATGCAGAACCCGGGATCACCTAGGAGCCCTTCACGTGTCTTCCCAGAGTGCCTCCCTGTGCGGACTGCCGGGGAAATGTGGGGTTTGTGCTGGAAATGCAGGTAGCATCTAGTGCGTCCCCCTGGACAGGGGACGTAATTAGCGGACTTCCCCCTGCCAGGGAACACCTGTGACACCAGGCAGCTGCGTGGTGGGCGGCCCCAAACCTCCCCCACACATTCAGCCGTGTTCCGTAATTCTGAGTGTTGGGAGGTTCCGTCTTCTGTCTGCAGAACCCGGGATCTACTAGGAGCCTTTCGCGTGCCTTCCCCGAGTCCCGCCCAGTGCGGGCTGCCCGGGAAAGGCGGGTGTTGGGCTGTAAATGCAGGTAGCATCTAGAGCCTCCCCCTGGACAGGGGAGGAAATTACCGGAATTCCCACTGCCAGGGAACACCTGTGTCACCAGGCAGCTGCGTGGTGGGCGGCCCCAAAACTCCCCCACACAGTCAGCCGTGTTCCGGAATACTGAGTGTGGGAAGGTTCCATCTTCTGTCTGGAGCACCTGAGATCTCCTAGGAGCCATTCGCGATTCTTCCCCGTGTCCCCCCTATTGCGGGCTTCCGGGGAAAAGCGGGGGTTGGGCTGGAAATGCAGGTAGCATCTAGTGCCTCTCACTGCACAGGGGAGGTTTTTAGCGGACTTCCTCCTGCCACGGAACACCTGTGACACCAGGCAGCTGCGTGGAGGGCGGCCCCAAATCTCCCCCACGCAGTCAGCCGTGTTCCGGAATTCTGAGACTGTGGAGGTTCCGTCATCTCAATGCAGCACCCGGGATCTCCAAGGAGCCCATTGCGTGATTTCCCAGAGTGCCTCCCGGTGAGTGCTGCCGGGGAAAGGCGGGGGTTGGGCTGGAAATGCAGGTAGCATCTAGTGCCTCCCCCTGGACAGGGGAGGTAATTAGCGGACTTCCCCCTGCCAGGGAACACCTGTGACACCAGTCAGCTGCGTGGAGGGCCGCCCAGACCCCCCCACACAGTAAGACTTATTCCGGAATTCTGAGTGTTGGGAGGTTCCGTCATCTGTCTGCAGCACCCGGGATCACCTAGGAGCCCTTCGCGTGTCTTACCGATTCTTTCCCAGTGCGGGATGCCGGGGAAATGCGGGGGATGGGCTGGAAATGCAGGTAAAATCTAGTGCCTCCCCCTGGACTGGGGAGGTAATTAGCGGAATTCCCCCTGCCAGGGAACACCTGTGACACCAAGCAGCTGCGTGGAGAGCGGCCCCAAATCTCCCCCACACAGTCAGCCGTGTTCCGGAATTCTGATATTGGGGAGGTTCCATCATCTGTCTGCAGCAACCAGGATCCCCTAGGAGCCCTTCGCGTGTCTTCCCCGAGGCCCTCCCAGTGCGGGCTTCCGGGGAAAGGCGGCGGTTGGGCTGGAAATGCAGGTAGCATCTAGTGACTCCCCCTTACAGTGGAGGTAATTAGCGGAATTACCCCTGCCAGGAAAATTCTGTGACACCAGTTTTCTGCGTGGAGTGCGGCCCCAAAAATCGCCCACACAGTCAGCCGTGTTCCAGAATTCTGAGTGTTGGGAGGTTCCGTTATCTTATGCAGAACCCGGGATCACCTAGGAGCCCTTCACGTGTCTTCCCAGAGTGCCTCCCTGTGCGGACTGCCGGGGAAATGTGGGGTTTGTGCTGGAAATGCAGGTAGCATCTAGTGCGTCCCCCTGGACAGGGGACGTAATTAGCGGACTTCCCCCTGCCAGGGAACACCTGTGACACCAGGCAGCTGCGTGGTGGGCGGCCCCAAACCTCCCCCACACATTCAGCCGTGTTCCGTAATTCTGAGTGTTGGGAGGTTCCGTCTTCTGTCTGCAGAACCCGGGATCTACTAGGAGCCTTTCGCGTGCCTTCCCCGAGTCCCGCCCAGTGCGGGCTGCCCGGGAAAGGCGGGTGTTGGGCTGTAAATGCAGGTAGCATCTAGAGCCTCCCCCTGGACAGGGGAGGAAATTACCGGAATTCCCACTGCCAGGGAACACCTGTGTCACCAGGCAGCTGCGTGGTGGGCGGCCCCAAAACTCCCCCACACAGTCAGCCGAGTTCCGGAATTCTGAGTTTGGGGAGGTTCCTTCATCTGTCTGCAGCACCCGGAATCTCCTAGGAGCCCATCGCGTGTCTTCCTCCAATTCTTTCCCAGTGCGGGCTGCCGGGGAATTGCGGGGGTTGGGCTGGAAATGCAGGTAGCATCTAGTGCCTCCCCCTGGACAGGGGAGGTAATTAGCAGAATTCACCCTGCCAGGGAACACCTGTGACACCAAGCAGCTGCGTGGAGGGCGGACCCAAACCTCCAACACACAGTCAGCCGAGTTCCGGAATTCTGAGTGTGGGGAGGTTCCGTCTTCTCTCTGCAGCACCTGAGATCTCCTAGGAGCCCTTAGCGTGTCTTCCCGATTCATTCCCAGTGCGGGCTGCCGGGGAAATGCGGGGGTTGGCCTGGAAATGCAGGTAAATCTAGTGCCTCCCCCTGGAGAGGGGAGGAAATTAGCCGAATTCCCCCTGCCAGGGAACACCTGTGACACCAGGCAGCTGCGTGGGGTGTGTCCCAAAACCTCCCCCACACAGTCAGCCGTGTTCCGGAATTCTGAGTTTAGGGAGGTTCCAACATCTGTCTGCAGCACCCGGGATCCCCTAGGAGCACTTTGCGTGTCTTCCCCGAGTCACTCCCAGTGCGGGCTGCCGGGGAATTGCGGGGGTTGGGCTGGAAATGCAGGTAGCATCTAGTGCCTCTCCCTGGACAGGGGTGGTAATTAGCGGACTTCATCCTGCAAGGGAAAACTTGTGACACCAGGCAGCTGCGTGGAGGTAGGCCCCAAACCTCCCCCACACAGTCAGCAGTGTTCCTGAATTCTGAGTGTTGGGAGGTTCCGTCATCTGTCTGCAGCACCCGGGATCTCCTAGGAGCCCTTCGCGTGTCTTCACAGAGTGCCTCCCAGTGCGGGATGACGGGGACATGCGGGTGTAGGGCTGGAAATGCAGGTAGCATCTAGTGCCTCCCACTGGACAGGGTAAGAATTTAGCGGAATTCCCCCTGCCAGGGAACACCTGTGACACCAGGCAGCTGCTTGGAGGGCGGCCCCAAAACTCCCCCAAACAGTCAGCCGTGTTCCGGAATACTGAGTGTGGGAAGGTTCCATCTTCTGTCTGGAGCACCTGAGATCTCCTAGGAGCCATTCGCGATTCTTCCCCGTGTCCCCACCATTGCGGGCTTCCGGGGAAAAGCGGGGGTTGGGCTGGAAATGCAGGTAGCTTCTAGTGCCTCTCACTGCACAGGGGAGGTTTTTAGCGGACTTCCTCCTGCCACGGAACACCTGTGACACCAGGCAGCTGCGTGGAGGGCGGCCCCAAATCTCCCCCACGCAGTCAGCCGTGTTCCGGAATTCTGAGACTGTGGAGGTTCCGTCATCTCAATGCAGCACCCGGGATCTCCAAGGAGCCCATTGCGTGATTTCCCAGAGTGCCTCCCGGTGAGTGCTGCCGGGGAAAGGCGGGGGTTGGGCTGGAAATGCAGGTAGCATCTAGTGCCTCCCCCTGGACAGGGGAGGTAATTAGCGGACTTCCCCCTGCCAGGGAACACCTGTGACACCAGTCAGCTGCGTGGAGGGCCGCCCAGACCCCCCCACACAGTAAGACTTATTCCGGAATTCTGAGTGTTGGGAGGTTCCGTCATCTGTCTGCAGCACCCGGGATCACCTAGGAGCCCTTCGCGTGTCTTACCGATTCTTTCCCAGTGCGGGATGCCGGGGAAATGCGGGGGATGGGCTGGAAATGCAGGTAAAATCTAGTGCCTCCCCCTGGACTGGGGAGGTAATTAGCGGAATTCCCCCTGCCAGGGAACACCTGTGACACCAAGCAGCTGCGTGGAGAGCGGCCCCAAATCTCCCCCACACAGTCAGCCGTGTTCCGGAATTCTGATATTGGGGAGGTTCCATCATCTGTCTGCAGCAACCAGGATCCCCTAGGAGCCCTTCGCGTGTCTTCCCCGAGGCCCTCCCAGTGCGGGCTTCCGGGGAAAGGCGGCGGTTGGGCTGGAAATGCAGGTAGCATCTAGTGACTCCCCCTTACAGTGGAGGTAATTAGCGGAATTACCCCTGCCAGGGAAATTCTGTGACACCAGTTTTCTGCGTGGAGTGCGGCCCCAAAAATCGCCCACACAGTCAGCCGTGTTCCAGAATTCTGAGTGTTGGGAGGTTCCGTTATCTTATGCAGAACCCGGGATCACCTAGGAGCCCTTCACGTGTCTTCCCAGAGTGCCTCCCTGTGCGGACTGCCGGGGAAATTTGGGGTTTGTGCTGGAAATGCAGGTAGCATCTAGTGCGTCCCCCTGGACAGGGGACGTAATTAGCGGACTTCCCCCTGCCAGGGAACACCTGTGACACCAGGCAGCTGCGTGGTGGGCGGCCCCAAACCTCCCCCACACATTCAGCCGTGTTCCGTAATTCTGAGTGTTGGGAGGTTCCGTCTTCTGTCTGCAGAACCCGGGATCTACTAGGAGCCTTTCGCGTGCCTTCCCCGAGTCCCGCCCAGTGCGGGCTGCCCGGGAAAGGCGGGTGTTGGGCTGTAAATGCAGGTAGCATCTAGAGCCTCCCCCTGGACAGGGGAGGAAATTACCGGAATTCCCACTGCCAGGGAACACCTGTGTCACCAGGCAGCTGCGTGGTGGGCGGCCCCAAAACTCCCCCACACAGTCAGCCGAGTTCCGGAATTCTGAGTTTGGGGAGGTTCCTTCATCTGTCTGCAGCACCCGGAATCTCCTAGGAGCCCATCGCGTGTCTTCCTCCAATTCTTTCCCAGTGCGGGCTGCCGGGGATTTGCGGGGGTTGGCCTGGAAATGCAGGTAAATCTAGTGCCTCCCCCTGGAGAGGGGAGGAAATTAGCCGAATTCCCCCTGCCAGGGAACACCTGTGACACCAGGCAGCTGCGTGGGGTGTGTCCCAAAACCTCCCCCACACAGTCAGCCGTGTTCCGGAATTCTGAGTTTAGGGAGGTTCCAACATCTGTCTGCAGCACCCGGGATCCCCTAGGAGCACTTTGCGTGTCTTCCCCGAGTCACTCCCAGTGCGGGCTGCCGGGGAATTCCGGGGGTTGGGCTGGAAATGCAGGTAGCATCTAGTGCCTCTCCCTGGACAGGGGTGGTAATTAGCGGACTTCATCCTGCAAGGGAAAACTTGTGACACCAGGCAGCTGCGTGGAGGTAGGCCCCAAACCTCCCCCACACAGTCAGCAGTGTTCCTGAATTCTGAGTGTTGGGAGGTTCCGTCATCTCTCTGCAGCACCCGGGATCTCCTAGGAGCCCTTCGCGTGTCTTCCCAGAGTGCTTCCCAGTGCGGGATGACGGGGACATGCGGGTGTATGGCTGGAAATGCAGGTAGCATCTAGTGCCTCCCCCTGGACAGGGGAGGTAATTAGCGGACTTCCCCCTGCCAGGGAACACCTGTGACACCAGTCAGCTACGTGGAGGGCCGCCCAGACCTCCCCCACACAGTAAGACTTATTCCGGAATTCTGAGTGTTGGGAGGTTCCGTCATCTGTCTGCAGCACCCGGGATCACCTAGGAGCCCTTCGCGTGTCTTACCGATTCTTTCCCAGTGCGGGCTGCCGGGGAAATGCGGGGGATGGGCTGGAAATGCAGGTAAAATCTAGTGCCTCCCCCTGGACTGGGGAGGTAATTAGCGGAATTCCCCCTGCCAGGGAACACCTGTGACACCTAGCAGCTGCGTGGAAGGCGGCCCCTAATCTCCCCCACACTGTCAGCCGTGTTCCGGAATTCTGATATTGGGGAGGTTCCATCATCTGTCTGCAGCAACCAGGATCCCCTAGGAGCCCTTCGCGTGTCTTCCCCGAGGCCTTCCCAGTGCGGGCATCCGGGGAAAGGCGGGGGTTGGGCTGGAAATGCAGGTAGCATCTAGTGACTCCCCATGACAGTGGAGGTAATTAGCGGAATTACCCCTGCCAGGGAAATTCTTTGACACCAGTTTGCTGCGTGGAGTGCGGCCCCAAAAATCGCCCACACAGTCAGCCGTGTTCCGCAATTCTGAGTTTTGGGAGGTTCCGTCATCTGTCTGCAGCAACCGGGATCTCCTAGGAGCCCTTCGCCTGTGTTCCCAGAGTGCCTCCCAGTGCGGGATGACGGGGACATGCGGGTGTTGGTCTGGAAATGCAGGTAGCATCTAGTGCCTCCCCCTGGACAGGGGAGGTAATTAGCCGACTTCCACCTGCCAGGGAACACCTGTGACAACAGTCAGCTGCGTGGAGGCGGCCCAAAACCTCCCCAACACAGTCAGCCTTGTTCCGGAATTCTGAGTGTGGGTAGGTTCCGTTATCTTATGCAGCACCCGGGATCACCTAGGAGCCCTTCACGTGTCTTCCCAGAGTGCCTCCCTGTGCGGACTGCCGGGGAAATGTGGGGTTTGTGCTGGAAATGCAGGTAGCAACTAGTGCCTCCCCCTGGACAGGGGACGTAATTAGCGGACTTCCCCCTGCCAGGGAACACCTGTGACACCAGGCAGCTGCGTGGAGGGCGGCCCCAAACCTCCCTCACACATTCAGCCGTGTTCCGTAATTCTGAGTTTTGGGAGGTTCCGTCTTTTGTCTGCAGAACCCGGGATCAACTAGGAGCCTTTCGCGTGCCTTCCCCGAGTCCCGCCCAGTGCGGGCTGCCCGGGAAAGGCGGGTGTTGGGCTGTAAATGCAGGTAGCATCTAGTGCCTCCCCTTGGAATGGGGAGGTAATTAGAGGACTTCCCCCTGCCAGGGAACACCTGTGACACAAGTCAGCTGCGTGGAGGGACGCCCGACCTCCCCCAAACAGTAAGCCTTGTTCCGGAATTCTGAGTGTGGGGAGGTTCCGTCATCTTTCTTCAGCACCCGGGATCTCCTAGGAGCACTTCGCGTGTCTTCCCCGAGTCCCTCCCAGTGCGGGCTGCCGGGGAAAGTCGGGGGTTGGCCTGGAAATGCAGGTAGCATCTAGAGCCTCCCCCTGGACAGGGGAGGAAATTAGCGGAATTCCCACTGCCAGGGAACACCTGTGTCACCAGGCAGCTGCGTGGTGGGCGGCCCCAAAACTCGCCCACACAGTCAGCCGAGTTCCGGAATTCTGAGTTTCGGGAGGTTCCTTCTTCTGTCTGCAGCACCCGGGATCTCCTAGGAGCCCATCGCGTGTCTTCCTCCAATTCTTTCCCAGTGCGGGCTGCCGGGGTATTGCGGGGGTTGGGCTGGAAATGCAGGTAGCATCTAGTGCCTCCCCCTGGACAGCGGAGGTAATTAGCAGAATTCACCCTGCCAGGGAACACCTGTGACACCAAGCAGCTGCGAGGAGGGCCGCCCCAAACCTCCAACACACAGTCAGCCGAGTTCCGGAATTCTGAGTGTGGGGAGGTTCCGTCTTCTCTCTGCAGCACCTGGGATCTCCTAGGAGCCCTTAGCGTGTCTTCCCGATTCTTTCCCAGTGCGGGCTGCCGGGGAAAGTCGGGGGTTGGGCTGGAAATGCAGGTATCATCTAGTGCCTCCCGATGACAGTGGAGGTAATTAGCGGAATTCCCACTGCCAGGGAACAACTGTGACACCAGTCAGCTGCGTGGAGGGGGCCCCAAACCTCGCCCACACAGTCAACCGTGTTACGAATTCTGAGTGTGGGGAGGTTCCGTCATCTTATGCAGAACCCGGGAATACCTAGGAGCCCTTCGCTTGCCTTCCACGAGTGTCCCCCATTGCGGGCTGCCGGGGAATTTCGGGGGTTGAGCTGGAAATGCAGGTAGAATCTAGTGCCTCCCCCTGGACTGGGGAGGTAATTAGCGGACTTCCCCCTGTCAGGGAACACCTGTGACACCAGGCAGCTGCGTGGAGGGCGGCCCCAAACCTCCCCCACATAGTCAGCAGTGTTCCGGAATTCTGAGTGTTGGGAGGTTCCGTCATCTGTCTGCAGCACCCGGGATCTCCTAGGAGCCCTTTGCGTGTCTTCCCAGAGTGCCTCCCAGTGCGGGATGACGGGGACATGCGGGTGTAGGGCTGGAAATGCAGGTAGCATCTAGTGCCTCCCCCTGGACAGGGGAGGTAATTAGCGGACTTCCCCCTGCCAGGGAACACCTGTGACACCAGTCAGCTGCGTGGAGGGCCGCCCAGACCTCCCCCACACAGTAAGACTTATTTCGGAATTCTGAGTGTTGGGAGGTTCCGTCATCTGTCTGCAGCACCCGGGATCACCTAGGAGCCCTTCGCGTGTCTTACCGATTCTTTCCCAGTGCGGGCTGCCGGGGAAATGCGGGTGATGGGCTGGAAATGCAGGTAGCATCTAGTGACTCCCCCTTATATTGGAGGTAATTAGCGGAATTACCCCTGCCAGGGAAATTCTGTGACACCAGTTTGCTGCGTGGAGTGCGGCCCCAAAAATCGCCCACACAGTCAGCCGTGTTCCGGAATTCTGAGTGTTGGGTGGTTCCGTCATCAGTCTGCAGCAACCGGGATCTCCTAGGAGCCCTTCGCGTGTCTTCCCAGAGTGCCTCCCAGTGCGGGATGACGGGGACATGCGGGTGTTGGTCTGGAAATGCAGGTAGCATCTAGTGCCTCCCCCTGGACAGGGGAGGTAATTAGCGGACTTCCACCTGCCAGGGAACACCTGTGACACCAGTCAGCTGCCTGGAGGAGGCCCAAAACCTCCCCCACACAGTCAGCCTTGTTCCGGAATTCTGAGTGTGGGCAGGTTCCGTTATCTTATGCAGAACCCGGGATCACCTAGGAGCCCTTCACGTGTCTTCCCAGAGTGCCTCCCTGTGCGGACTGCCGGGGAAATGTGGGGTTTGTGCTGGAAATGCAGGTAGCATCTAGTGCGTCCCCCTGGACAGGGGATGTATTTAGCGGACTTCCCCCTGCCAGGGAACACCTGTGACACCAGGCAGCTGCGTGGTGGGCGGCCCCAAACCTCCCCCACACATTCAGCCGTGTTCCGTAATTCTGAGTGTTGGGAGGTTCCGTCTTCTGTCTGCAGAACCCGGGATCTACTAGGAGCCCTTCGCGTGCCTTCCCCGAGTCCCGCCCAGTGCGGGCGGCCCGGGAATGCGGGTGTTGGGCTGTAAATGCAGGTAGCATCTAGTGCCTCCACCTGGACAGGGGAGGTAATTAGCGGACTTCCCCCTGCCAGGGAAAACCTGTTATACCAGTCAGCTGCGTGGAGGGCCGCCCAGACCTCCCCCAAACAGTAAGCCTTGTTCCAGAATTCTGAGTGTGGGGAGGTTCCGTCATCTGTCTTCAGCACCCGGGATCTCCTAGGAGCACTTTGCGTGTCTTCCCCGATTTCCTCCCAGTGCGGGCTGCCAGGGAAAGGCGGGGGTTGGCCTGGAAATGCAGGTAGCATCTAGAGCCTCCCCCTGGACAGGGGAGGAAATTACCGGAATTCCCACTGCCAGGGAACACCTGTGTCACCAGGCAGCTGCGTGGTGGGCGGCCCCAAAACTCGCCCACACAGTCAGCCGAGTTCCGGAATTCTGAGTTTGGGGAGGTTTCTTCTTCTGTCTGCAGCACCCGGAATCTCCTAGGAGCCCTTCGCGTGTCTTACCGATTCTTTCCCAGTGCGGGCTGCCGGGGAAATGCGGGGGATGGGCTGGAAATGCAGGTAAAATCTAGTGCCTCCCCCTGGACTGGGGAGGTAATTAGCGGAATTCCCCCTGCCAGGGAACACCTGTGACACCAAGCAGCTGCGTGGAAGGCGGCCCCTAATCTCCCCCACACTGTCAGCCGTGTTCCGGAATTCTGATATTGGGGAGGTTCCATCATCTGTCTGCAGCAACCAGGATCCCCTAGGAGCCCTTCGCGTGTCTTCCCCGAGGCCTTCCCAGTGCGGGCATCCGGGGAAAGGCGGGGGTTGGGCTGGAAATGCAGGTAGCATCTAGTGACTCCCCATGACAGTGGAGGTAATTAGCGGAATTACCCCTGCCAGGGAAATTCTTTGACACCAGTTTGCTGCGTGGAGTGCGGCCCCAAAAATCGCCCACACAGTCAGCCGTGTTCCGCAATTCTGAGTTTTGGGAGGTTCCGTCATCTGTCTGCAGCAACCGGGATCTCCTAGGAGCCCTTCGCCTGTGTTCCCAGAGTGCCTCCCAGTGCGGGATGACGGGGACATGCGGGTGTTGGTCTGGAAATGCAGGTAGCATCTAGTGCCTCCCCCTGGACAGGGGAGGTAATTAGCCGACTTCCACCTGCCAGGGAACACCTGTGACAACAGTCAGCTGCGTGGAGGCGGCCCAAAACCTCCCCAACACAGTCAGCCTTGTTCCGGAATTCTGAGTGTGGGTAGGTTCCGTTATCTTATGCAGCACCCGGGATCACCTAGGAGCCCTTCACGTGTCTTCCCAGAGTGCCTCCCTGTGCGGACTGCCGGGGAAATGTGGGGTTTGTGCTGGAAATGCAGGTAGCAACTAGTGCCTCCCCCTGGACAGGGGACGTAATTAGCGGACTTCCCCCTGCCAGGGAACACCTGTGACACCAGGCAGCTGCGTGGAGGGCGGCCCCAAACCTCCCTCACACATTCAGCCGTGTTCCGTAATTCTGAGTTTTGGGAGGTTCCGTCTTTTGTCTGCAGAACCCGGGATCAACTAGGAGCCTTTCGCGTGCCTTCCCCGAGTCCCGCCCAGTGCGGGCTGCCCGGGAAAGGCGGGTGTTGGGCTGTAAATGCAGGTAGCATCTAGTGCCTCCCCTTGGAATGGGGAGGTAATTAGAGGACTTCCCCCTGCCAGGGAACACCTGTGACACAAGTCAGCTGCGTGGAGGGACGCCCGACCTCCCCCAAACAGTAAGCCTTGTTCCGGAATTCTGAGTGTGGGGAGGTTCCGTCATCTTTCTTCAGCACCCGGGATCTCCTAGGAGCACTTCGCGTGTCTTCCCCGAGTCCCTCCCAGTGCGGGCTGCCGGGGAAAGTCGGGGGTTGGCCTGGAAATGCAGGTAGCATCTAGAGCCTCCCCCTGGACAGGGGAGGAAATTAGCGGAATTCCCACTGCCAGGGAACACCTGTGTCACCAGGCAGCTGCGTGGTGGGCGGCCCCAAAACTCGCCCACACAGTCAGCCGAGTTCCGGAATTCTGAGTTTCGGGAGGTTCCTTCTTCTGTCTGCAGCACCCGGGATCTCCTAGGAGCCCATCGCGTGTCTTCCTCCAATTCTTTCCCAGTGCGGGCTGCCGGGGTATTGCGGGGGTTGGGCTGGAAATGCAGGTAGCATCTAGTGCCTCCCCCTGGACAGCGGATGTAATTAGCAGAATTCACCCTGCCAGGGAACACCTGTGACACCAAGCAGCTGCGAGGAGGGCCGCCCCAAACCTCCAACACACAGTCAGCCGAGTTCCGGAATTCTGAGTGTGGGGAGGTTCCGTCTTCTCTCTGCAGCACCTGGGATCTCCTAGGAGCCCTTAGCGTGTCTTCCCGATTCTTTCCCAGTGCGGGCTGCCGGGGAAAGTCGGGGGTTGGGCTGGAAATGCAGGTATCATCTAGTGCCTCCCGATGACAGTGGAGGTTATTAGCGGAATTCCCACTGCCAGGGAACAACTGTGACACCAGTCAGCTGCGTGGAGGGGGCCCCAAACCTCGCCCACACAGTCAACCGTGTTACGAATTCTGAGTGTGGGGAGGTTCCGTCATCTTATGCAGAACCCGGGATCACCTAGGAGCCCTTCGCTTGCCTTCCACGAGTGTCCCCCATTGCGGGCTGCCGGGGAATTTCGGGGGTTGAGCTGGAAATGCAGGTAGAATCTAGTGCCTCCCCCTGGACTGGGGAGGTAATTAGCGGACTTCCCCCTGTCAGGGAACACCTGTGACACCAGGCAGCTGCGTGGAGGGCGGCCCCAAACCTCCCCCACATAGTCAGCAGTGTTCCGGAATTCTGAGTGTTGGGAGGTTCCGTCATCTGTCTGCAGCACCCGGGATCTCCTAGGAGCCCTTTGCGTGTCTTCCCAGAGTGCCTCCCAGTGCGGGATGACGGGGACATGCGGGTGTAGGGCTGGAAATGCAGGTAGCATCTAGTGCCTCCCCCTGGACAGGGGAGGTAATTAGCGGACTTCCCCCTGCCAGGGAACACCTGTGACACCAGTCAGCTGCGTGGAGGGCCGCCCAGACCTCCCCCACACAGTAAGACTTATTTCGGAATTCTGAGTGTTGGGAGGTTCCGTCATCTGTCTGCAGCACCCGGGATCACCTAGGAGCCCTTCGCGTGTCTTACCGATTCTTTCCCAGTGCGGGCTGCCGGGGAAATGCGGGTGATGGGCTGGAAATGCAGGTAGCATCTAGTGACTCCCCTTTATATTGGAGGTAATTAGCGGAATTACCCCTGCCAGGGAAATTCTGTGACACCAGTTTGCTGCGTGGAGTGCGGCCCCAAAAATCGCCCACACAGTCAGCCGTGTTCCGGAATTCTGAGTGTTGGGTGGTTCCGTCATCAGTCTGCAGCAACCGGGATCTCCTAGGAGCCCTTCGCGTGTCTTCCCAGAGTGCCTCCCAGTGCGGGATGACGGGGACATGCGGGTGTTGGTCTGGAAATGCAGGTAGCATCTAGTGCCTCCCCCTGGACAGGGGAGGTAATTAGCGGACTTCCACCTGCCAGGGAACACCTGTGACACCAGTCAGCTGCCTGGAGGAGGCCCAAAACCTCCCCCACACAGTCAGCCTTGTTCCGGAATTCTGAGTGTGGGCAGGTTCCGTTATCTTATGCAGAACCCGGGATCACCTAGGAGCCCTTCACGTGTCTTCCCAGAGTGCCTCCCTGTGCGGACTGCCGGGGAAATGTGGGGTTTGTGCTGGAAATGCAGGTAGCATCTAGTGCGTCCCCCTGGACAGGGGATGTATTTAGCGGACTTCCCCCTGCCAGGGAACACCTGTGACACCAGGCAGCTGCGTGGTGGGCGGCCCCAAACCTCCCCCACACATTCAGACGTGTTCCGTAATTCTGAGTGTTGGGAGGTTCCGTCTTCTGTCTGCAGAACCCGGGATCTACTAGGAGCCCTTCGCGTGCCTTCCCCGAGTCCCGCCCAGTGCGGGCGGCCCGGGAATGCGGGTGTTGGGCTGTAAAT
This sequence comes from Camelus bactrianus, assembly GCF_048773025.1. Taxonomy (NCBI): domain Eukaryota; kingdom Metazoa; phylum Chordata; class Mammalia; order Artiodactyla; family Camelidae; genus Camelus; species Camelus bactrianus. The sequence goes on from NW_027413968.1 coordinate 362,527, forward strand.
GCAGGTAGCATCTAGTGCCTCCACCTGGACAGGGGAGGTAATTAGCGGACTTCCCCCTGCCAGGGAAAACCTGTTATACCAGTCAGCTGCGTGGAGGGCCGCCCAGACCTCCCCCAAACAGTAAGCCTTGTTCCAGAATTCTGAGTGTGGGGAGGTTCCGTCATCTGTCTTCAGCACCCGGGATCTCCTAGGAGCACTTTGCGTGTCTTCCCCGATTTCCTCCCAGTGCGGGCTGCCAGGGAAAGGCGGGGGTTGGCCTGGAAATGCAGGTAGCATCTAGAGCCTCCCCCTGGACAGGGGAGGAAATTACCGGAATTCCCACTGCCAGGGAACACCTGTGTCACCAGGCAGCTGCGTGGTGGGCGGCCCCAAAACTCCCCCACACAGTCAGCCGAGTTCCGGAATTCTGAGTTTGGGGAGGTTTCTTCTTCTGTCTGCAGCACCCGGAATCTCCTAGGAGCCCATCGCGTGTCTTCCTCCAATTCTTTCCCAGTGCGGGCTGCCGGGGAATTGCGGGGGTTGGGCTGGAAATGCAGGTAGCATCTAGTGCCTCCCCCTGGACTGGGGATGTAATTAGCAGAATTCACCCTGCCAGGGAACACCTGTGACACCAAGGAGCTGCGTGGAGGGCGGCCCAAACCTCCAACACACAGTCAGCCGAGTTCCGGAATTCTGAGTGTGGGGAGGTTCCGTCTTCCCTCTGCAGCACCTGAGATTTCCTAGGAGCCCTTAGCGTGTCTTCCCGATTTTTCCCAGTGCGGGCTGCCGGGGAAATGCGGGGGTTGGCCTGGAAATGCAGGTAAATCTAGTGCCTCCCCCTGGAGAGGGGAGGAAATTAGCCGAATTCCCCCTGCCAGGGAACACCTGTGACACCAGGCAGCTGCGTGGGGGGTGTCCCCAAACCTCCCCCACACAGTCAGCCGTGTTCCGGAATTCTGAGTTTAGGGAGGTTCCATCATCTGTCTGCAGCACCCGGGATCCCCTAGGAGCACTTCGCGTGTCTTCCCCGAGTCACTCCCAGTGCGGGCTGCCGGGGAATTGCGGGGGTTGGGCTGGAAATGCAGGTAGACTCTAGTGACTCCCCCTGACAGTGGAGGTAATTAGCGGAATTCCCCCTGCCAGGGTACATCTGTGACACCAGTCAGCTGCGTGGAGGTCGGCCCCAAACCTCGCCCACACAGTCAGCCGTGTTCCGGAATTCTGAGTGTGGGGAGGTTCCGTCATCTTATGCAGCACCCGGGATCACCTAGGAGCCCTTCGCTTGCCTTCCACGAGTGTCCCCCAGTGCGGGCTACCGGGGAATTGCGGGGGTTGAGCTGGAAATGCAGGTAGAATCTAGTGCCTCCCCCTGGACTGGGGAGGTAATTAGCGGACTTCCCCCTGTCAGGGAACACCTGTGACACCAGGCAGCTGCGTGGAGGGCGGCCCCAAACCTCCCCCACATAGTCAGCAGTGTTCCGGAATTCTGAGTGTTGGGAGGTTCCGTCATCTGTCTGCAGCACCCGGGATCTCCTAGGAGCCCTTCGTGTGTCTTCCCAGAGTGCCTCCCAGTGCGGGATGACGGGGACATGCGGGTGTAGGGCTGGAAATGCAGGTAGCATCTAGTGCCTCCCCCTGGACAGGGGAGGTAATTAGCGGACTTCCCCCTGCCAGGGAACACCTGTGACACCAGTCAGCTGCGTGGAGGGCCGCCCAGACCTCCCCCACACAGTAAGACTTATTTCGGAATTCTGAGTGTTGGGAGGTTCCGTCATCTGTCTGCAGCACCCGGGATCACCAAGGAGCCCTTCGCGTGTCTTACCGATTCTTTCCCAGTGCGGGCTGCCGGGGAAATGCGGGTGATGGGCTGGAAATGCAGGTAGCATCTAGTGACTCCCCCTTATATTGGAGGTAATTAGCGGAATTACCCCTGCCAGGGAAATTCTGTGACACCAGTTTGCTGCGTGGAGTGCGGCCCCAAAAATCGCCCACACAGTCAGCCGTGTTCCGGAATTCTGAGTGTTGGGTGGTTCCGTCATCAGTCTGCAGCAACCGGGATCTCCTAGGAGCCCTTCGCGTGTCTTCCCAGAGTGCCTCCCAGTGCGGGATGACGGGGACATGCGGGTGTTGGTCTGGAAATGCAGGTAGCATCTAGTGCCTCCCCCTGGACAGGGGAGGTAATTAGCGGACTTCCACCTGCCAGGGAACACCTGTGACACCAGTCAGCTGCCTGGAGGAGGGCCAAAACCTCCCCCACACAGTCAGCCTTGTTCCGGAATTCTGAGTGTGGGCAGGTTCCGTTATCTTATGCAGAACCCGGGATCACCTAGGAGCCCTTCACGTGTCTTCCCAGAGTGCCTCCCTGTGCGGACTGCCGGGGAAATGTGGGGTTTGTGCTGGAAATGCAGGTAGCATCTAGTGCGTCCCCCTGGACAGGGGATGTATTTAGCGGACTTCCCCCTGCCAGGGAACACCTGTGACACCAGGCAGCTGCGTGGTGGGCGGCCCCAAACCTCCCCCACACATTCAGACGTGTTCCGTAATTCTGAGTGTTGGGAGGTTCCGTCTTCTGTCTGCAGAACCCGGGATCTACAAGGAGCCCTTCGCGTGCCTTCCCCGAGTCCCGCCCAGTGCGGGCGGCCCGGGAATGCGGGTGTTGGGCTGTAAATGCAGGTAGCATCTAGTGCCTCCACCTGGACAGGGGAGGTAATTAGCGGACTTCCCCCTGCCAGGGAAAACCTGTTATACCAGTCAGCTGCGTGGAGGGCCGCCCAGACCTCCCCCAAACAGTAAGCCTTGTTCCAGAATTCTGAGTGTGGGGAGGTTCCGTCATCTGTCTTCAGCACCCGGGATCTCCTAGGAGCACTTTGCGTGTCTTCCCCGATTTCCTCCCAGTGCGGGCTGCCAGGGAAAGGCGGGGGTTGGCCTGGAAATGCAGGTAGCATCTAGAGCCTCCCCCTGGACAGGGGAGGAAATTACCGGAATTCCCACTGCCAGGGAACACCTGTGTCACCAGGCAGCTGCGTGGTGGGCGGCCCCAAAACTCCCCCACACAGTCAGCCGAGTTCCGGAATTCTGAGTTTGGGGAGGTTTCTTCTTCTGTCTGCAGCACCCGGAATCTCCTAGGAGCCCATCGCGTGTCTTCCTCCAATTCTTTCCCAGTGCGGGCTGCCGGGGAATTGCGGGGGTTGGGCTGGAAATGCAGGTAGCATCTAGTGCCTCCCCCTGGACTGGGGATGTAATTAGCAGAATTCACCCTGCCAGGGAACACCTGTGACACCAAGGAGCTGCGTGGAGGGCGGCCCAAACCTCCAACACACAGTCAGCCGAGTTCCGGAATTCTGAGTGTGGGGAGGTTCCGTCTTCCCTCTGCAGCACCTGAGATTTCCTAGGAGCCCTTAGCGTGTCTTCCCGATTTTTCCCAGTGCGGGCTGCCGGGGAAATGCGGGGGTTGGCCTGGAAATGCAGGTAAATCTAGTGCCTCCCCCTGGAGAGGGGAGGAAATTAGCCGAATTCCCCCTGCCAGGGAACACCTGTGACACCAGGCAGCTGCGTGGGGGGTGTCCCCAAACCTCCCCCACACAGTCAGCCGTGTTCCGGAATTCTGAGTTTAGGGAGGTTCCATCATCTGTCTGCAGCACCCGGGATCCCCTAGGAGCACTTCGCGTGTCTTCCCCGAGTCACTCCCAGTGCGGGCTGCCGGGGAATTGCGGGGGTTGGGCTGGAAATGCAGGTAGACTCTAGTGACTCCCCCTGACAGTGGAGGTAATTAGCGGAATTCCCCCTGCCAGGGTACATCTGTGACACCAGTCAGCTGCGTGGAGGTCGGCCCCAAACCTCGCCCACACAGTCAGCCGTGTTCCGGAATTCTGAGTGTGGGGAGGTTCCGTCATCTTATGCAGCACCCGGGATCACCTAGGAGCCCTTCGCTTGCCTTCCACGAGTGTCCCCCAGTGCGGGCTACCGGGGAATTGCGGGGGTTGAGCTGGAAATGCAGGTAGAATCTAGTGCCTCCCCCTGGACTGGGGAGGTAATTAGCGGACTTCCCCCTGTCAGGGAACACCTGTGACACCAGGCAGCTGCGTGGAGGGCGGCCCCAAACCTCCCCCACATAGTCAGCAGTGTTCCGGAATTCTGAGTGTTGGGAGGTTCCGTCATCTGTCTGCAGCACCCGGGATCTCCTAGGAGCCCTTCGTGTGTCTTCCCAGAGTGCCTCCCAGTGCGGGATGACGGGGACATGCGGGTGTAGGGCTGGAAATGCAGGTAGCATCTAGTGCCTCCCCCTGGACAGGGGAGGTAATTAGCGGACTTCCCCCTGCCAGGGAACACCTGTGACACCAGTCAGCTGCGTGGAGGGCCGCCCAGACCTCCCCCACACAGTAAGACTTATTTCGGAATTCTGAGTGTTGGGAGGTTCCGTCATCTGTCTGCAGCACCCGGGATCACCAAGGAGCCCTTCGCGTGTCTTACCGATTCTTTCCCAGTGCGGGCTGCCGGGGAAATGCGGGTGATGGGCTGGAAATGCAGGTAGCATCTAGTGACTCCCCCTTATATTGGAGGTAATTAGCGGAATTACCCCTGCCAGGGAAATTCTGTGACACCAGTTTGCTGCGTGGAGTGCGGCCCCAAAAATCGCCCACACAGTCAGCCGTGTTCCGGAATTCTGAGTGTTGGGTGGTTCCGTCATCAGTCTGCAGCAACCGGGATCTCCTAGGAGCCCTTCGCGTGTCTTCCCAGAGTGCCTCCCAGTGCGGGATGACGGGGACATGCGGGTGTTGGTCTGGAAATGCAGGTAGCATCTAGTGCCTCCCCCTGGACAGGGGAGGTAATTAGCGGACTTCCACCTGCCAGGGAACACCTGTGACACCAGTCAGCTGCCTGGAGGAGGCCCAAAACCTCCCCCACACAGTCAGCCTTGTTCCGGAATTCTGAGTGTGGGCAGGTTCCGTTATCTTATGCAGAACCCGGGATCACCTAGGAGCCCTTCACGTGTCTTCCCAGAGTGCCTCCCTGTGCGGACTGCCGGGGAAATGTGGGGTTTGTGCTGGAAATGCAGGTAGCATCTAGTGCGTCCCCCTGGACAGGGGATGTATTTAGCGGACTTCCCCCTGCCAGGGAACACCTGTGACACCAGGCAGCTGCGTGGTGGGCGGCCCCAAACCTCCCCCACACATTCAGACGTGTTCCGTAATTCTGAGTGTTGGGAGGTTCCGTCTTCTGTCTGCAGAACCCGGGATCTACAAGGAGCCCTTCGCGTGCCTTCCCCGAGTCCCGCCCAGTGCGGGCGGCCCGGGAATGCGGGTGTTGGGCTGTAAATGCAGGTAGCATCTAGTGCCTCCACCTGGACAGGGGAGGTAATTAGCGGACTTCCCCCTGCCAGGGAAAACCTGTTATACCAGTCAGCTGCGTGGAGGGCCGCCCAGACCTCCCCCAAACAGTAAGCCTTGTTCCAGAATTCTGAGTGTGGGGAGGTTCCGTCATCTGTCTTCAGCACCCGGGATCTCCTAGGAGCACTTTGCGTGTCTTCCCCGATTTCCTCCCAGTGCGGGCTGCCAGGGAAAGGCGGGGGTTGGCCTGGAAATGCAGGTAGCATCTAGAGCCTCCCCCTGGACAGGGGAGGAAATTACCGGAATTCCCACTGCCAGGGAACACCTGTGTCACCAGGCAGCTGCGTGGTGGGCGGCCCCAAAACTCCCCCACACAGTCAGCCGAGTTCCGGAATTCTGAGTTTGGGGAGGTTTCTTCTTCTGTCTGCAGCACCCGGAATCTCCTAGGAGCCCATCGCGTGTCTTCCTCCAATTCTTTCCCAGTGCGGGCTGCCGGGGAATTGCGGGGGTTGGGCTGGAAATGCAGGTAGCATCTAGTGCCTCCCCCTGGACTGGGGATGTAATTAGCAGAATTCACCCTGCCAGGGAACACCTGTGACACCAAGGAGCTGCGTGGAGGGCGGCCCAAACCTCCAACACACAGTCAGCCGAGTTCCGGAATTCTGAGTGTGGGGAGGTTCCGTCTTCCCTCTGCAGCACCTGAGATTTCCTAGGAGCCCTTAGCGTGTCTTCCCGATTTTTCCCAGTGCGGGCTGCCGGGGAAATGCGGGGGTTGGCCTGGAAATGCAGGTAAATCTAGTGCCTCCCCCTGGAGAGGGGAGGAAATTAGCCGAATTCCCCCTGCCAGGGAACACCTGTGACACCAGGCAGCTGCGTGGGGGGTGTCCCCAAACCTCCCCCACACAGTCAGCCGTGTTCCGGAATTCTGAGTTTAGGGAGGTTCCATCATCTGTCTGCAGCACCCGGGATCCCCTAGGAGCACTTCGCGTGTCTTCCCCGAGTCACTCCCAGTGCGGGCTGCCGGGGAATTGCGGGGGTTGGGCTGGAAATGCAGGTAGACTCTAGTGACTCCCCCTGACAGTGGAGGTAATTAGCGGAATTCCCCCTGCCAGGGTACATCTGTGACACCAGTCAGCTGCGTGGAGGTCGGCCCCAAACCTCGCCCACACAGTCAGCCGTGTTCCGGAATTCTGAGTGTGGGGAGGTTCCGTCATCTTATGCAGCACCCGGGATCACCTAGGAGCCCTTCGCTTGCCTTCCACGAGTGTCCCCCAGTGCGGGCTACCGGGGAATTGCGGGGGTTGAGCTGGAAATGCAGGTAGAATCTAGTGCCTCCCCCTGGACTGGGGAGGTAATTAGCGGACTTCCCCCTGTCAGGGAACACCTGTGACACCAGGCAGCTGCGTGGAGGGCGGCCCCAAACCTCCCCCACATAGTCAGCAGTGTTCCGGAATTCTGAGTGTTGGGAGGTTCCGTCATCTGTCTGCAGCACCCGGGATCTCCTAGGAGCCCTTCGTGTGTCTTCCCAGAGTGCCTCCCAGTGCGGGATGACGGGGACATGCGGGTGTAGGGCTGGAAATGCAGGTAGCATCTAGTGCCTCCCCCTGGACAGGGGAGGTAATTAGCGGACTTCCCCCTGCCAGGGAACACCTGTGACACCAGTCAGCTGCGTGGAGGGCCGCCCAGACCTCCCCCACACAGTAAGACTTATTTCGGAATTCTGAGTGTTGGGAGGTTCCGTCATCTGTCTGCAGCACCCGGGATCACCAAGGAGCCCTTCGCGTGTCTTACCGATTCTTTCCCAGTGCGGGCTGCCGGGGAAATGCGGGTGATGGGCTGGAAATGCAGGTAGCATCTAGTGACTCCCCCTTATATTGGAGGTAATTAGCGGAATTACCCCTGCCAGGGAAATTCTGTGACACCAGTTTGCTGCGTGGAGTGCGGCCCCAAAAATCGCCCACACAGTCAGCCGTGTTCCGGAATTCTGAGTGTTGGGTGGTTCCGTCATCAGTCTGCAGCAACCGGGATCTCCTAGGAGCCCTTCGCGTGTCTTCCCAGAGTGCCTCCCAGTGCGGGATGACGGGGACATGCGGGTGTTGGTCTGGAAATGCAGGTAGCATCTAGTGCCTCCCCCTGGACAGGGGAGGTAATTAGCGGACTTCCACCTGCCAGGGAACACCTGTGACACCAGTCAGCTGCCTGGAGGAGGCCCAAAACCTCCCCCACACAGTCAGCCTTGTTCCGGAATTCTGAGTGTGGGCAGGTTCCGTTATCTTATGCAGAACCCGGGATCACCTAGGAGCCCTTCACGTGTCTTCCCAGAGTGCCTCCCTGTGCGGACTGCCGGGGAAATGTGGGGTTTGTGCTGGAAATGCAGGTAGCATCTAGTGCGTCCCCCTGGACAGGGGATGTATTTAGCGGACTTCCCCCTGCCAGGGAACACCTGTGACACCAGGCAGCTGCGTGGTGGGCGGCCCCAAACCTCCCCCACACATTCAGACGTGTTCCGTAATTCTGAGTGTTGGGAGGTTCCGTCTTCTGTCTGCAGAACCCGGGATCTACAAGGAGCCCTTCGCGTGCCTTCCCCGAGTCCCGCCCAGTGCGGGCGGCCCGGGAATGCGGGTGTTGGGCTGTAAATGCAGGTAGCATCTAGTGCCTCCACCTGGACAGGGGAGGTAATTAGCGGACTTCCCCCTGCCAGGGAAAACCTGTTATACCAGTCAGCTGCGTGGAGGGCCGCCCAGACCTCCCCCAAACAGTAAGCCTTGTTCCAGAATTCTGAGTGTGGGGAGGTTCCGTCATCTGTCTTCAGCACCCGGGATCTCCTAGGAGCACTTTGCGTGTCTTCCCCGATTTCCTCCCAGTGCGGGCTGCCAGGGAAAGGCGGGGGTTGGCCTGGAAATGCAGGTAGCATCTAGAGCCTCCCCCTGGACAGGGGAGGAAATTACCGGAATTCCCACTGCCAGGGAACACCTGTGTCACCAGGCAGCTGCGTGGTGGGCGGCCCCAAAACTCCCCCACACAGTCAGCCGAGTTCCGGAATTCTGAGTTTGGGGAGGTTTCTTCTTCTGTCTGCAGCACCCGGAATCTCCTAGGAGCCCATCGCGTGTCTTCCTCCAATTCTTTCCCAGTGCGGGCTGCCGGGGAATTGCGGGGGTTGGGCTGGAAATGCAGGTAGCATCTAGTGCCTCCCCCTGGACTGGGGATGTAATTAGCAGAATTCACCCTGCCAGGGAACACCTGTGACACCAAGGAGCTGCGTGGAGGGCGGCCCAAACCTCCAACACACAGTCAGCCGAGTTCCGGAATTCTGAGTGTGGGGAGGTTCCGTCTTCCCTCTGCAGCACCTGAGATTTCCTAGGAGCCCTTAGCGTGTCTTCCCGATTTTTCCCAGTGCGGGCTGCCGGGGAAATGCGGGGGTTGGCCTGGAAATGCAGGTAAATCTAGTGCCTCCCCCTGGAGAGGGGAGGAAATTAGCCGAATTCCCCCTGCCAGGGAACACCTGTGACACCAGGCAGCTGCGTGGGGGGTGTCCCCAAACCTCCCCCACACAGTCAGCCGTGTTCCGGAATTCTGAGTTTAGGGAGGTTCCATCATCTGTCTGCAGCACCCGGGATCCCCTAGGAGCACTTCGCGTGTCTTCCCCGAGTCACTCCCAGTGCGGGCTGCCGGGGAATTGCGGGGGTTGGGCTGGAAATGCAGGTAGACTCTAGTGACTCCCCCTGACAGTGGAGGTAATTAGCGGAATTCCCCCTGCCAGGGTACATCTGTGACACCAGTCAGCTGCGTGGAGGTCGGCCCCAAACCTCGCCCACACAGTCAGCCGTGTTCCGGAATTCTGAGTGTGGGGAGGTTCCGTCATCTTATGCAGCACCCGGGATCACCTAGGAGCCCTTCGCTTGCCTTCCACGAGTGTCCCCCAGTGCGGGCTACCGGGGAATTGCGGGGGTTGAGCTGGAAATGCAGGTAGAATCTAGTGCCTCCCCCTGGACTGGGGAGGTAATTAGCGGACTTCCCCCTGTCAGGGAACACCTGTGACACCAGGCAGCTGCGTGGAGGGCGGCCCCAAACCTCCCCCACATAGTCAGCAGTGTTCCGGAATTCTGAGTGTTGGGAGGTTCCGTCATCTGTCTGCAGCACCCGGGATCTCCTAGGAGCCCTTCGTGTGTCTTCCCAGAGTGCCTCCCAGTGCGGGATGACGGGGACATGCGGGTGTAGGGCTGGAAATGCAGGTAGCATCTAGTGCCTCCCCCTGGACAGGGGAGGTAATTAGCGGACTTCCCCCTGCCAGGGAACACCTGTGACACCAGTCAGCTGCGTGGAGGGCCGCCCAGACCTCCCCCACACAGTAAGACTTATTTCGGAATTCTGAGTGTTGGGAGGTTCCGTCATCTGTCTGCAGCACCCGGGATCACCAAGGAGCCCTTCGCGTGTCTTACCGATTCTTTCCCAGTGCGGGCTGCCGGGGAAATGCGGGTGATGGGCTGGAAATGCAGGTAGCATCTAGTGACTCCCCCTTATATTGGAGGTAATTAGCGGAATTACCCCTGCCAGGGAAATTCTGTGACACCAGTTTGCTGCGTGGAGTGCGGCCCCAAAAATCGCCCACACAGTCAGCCGTGTTCCGGAATTCTGAGTGTTGGGTGGTTCCGTCATCAGTCTGCAGCAACCGGGATCTCCTAGGAGCCCTTCGCGTGTCTTCCCAGAGTGCCTCCCAGTGCGGGATGACGGGGACATGCGGGTGTTGGTCTGGAAATGCAGGTAGCATCTAGTGCCTCCCCCTGGACAGGGGAGGTAATTAGCGGACTTCCACCTGCCAGGGAACACCTGTGACACCAGTCAGCTGCCTGGAGGAGGCCCAAAACCTCCCCCACACAGTCAGCCTTGTTCCGGAATTCTGAGTGTGGGCAGGTTCCGTTATCTTATGCAGAACCCGGGATCACCTAGGAGCCCTTCACGTGTCTTCCCAGAGTGCCTCCCTGTGCGGACTGCCGGGGAAATGTGGGGTTTGTGCTGGAAATGCAGGTAGCATCTAGTGCGTCCCCCTGGACAGGGGATGTATTTAGCGGACTTCCCCCTGCCAGGGAACACCTGTGACACCAGGCAGCTGCGTGGTGGGCGGCCCCAAACCTCCCCCACACATTCAGACGTGTTCCGTAATTCTGAGTGTTGGGAGGTTCCGTCTTCTGTCTGCAGAACCCGGGATCTACAAGGAGCCCTTCGCGTGCCTTCCCCGAGTCCCGCCCAGTGCGGGCGGCCCGGGAATGCGGGTGTTGGGCTGTAAATGCAGGTAGCATCTAGTGCCTCCACCTGGACAGGGGAGGTAATTAGCGGACTTCCCCCTGCCAGGGAAAACCTGTTATACCAGTCAGCTGCGTGGAGGGCCGCCCAGACCTCCCCCAAACAGTAAGCCTTGTTCCAGAATTCTGAGTGTGGGGAGGTTCCGTCATCTGTCTTCAGCACCCGGGATCTCCTAGGAGCACTTTGCGTGTCTTCCCCGATTTCCTCCCAGTGCGGGCTGCCAGGGAAAGGCGGGGGTTGGCCTGGAAATGCAGGTAGCATCTAGAGCCTCCCCCTGGACAGGGGAGGAAATTACCGGAATTCCCACTGCCAGGGAACACCTGTGTCACCAGGCAGCTGCGTGGTGGGCGGCCCCAAAACTCCCCCACACAGTCAGCCGAGTTCCGGTATTCTGAGTTTGGGGAGGTTTCTTCTTCTGTCTGCAGCACCCGGAATCTCCTAGGAGCCCATCGCGTGTCTTCCTCCAATTCTTTCCCAGTGCGGGCTGCCGGGGAATTGCGGGGGTTGGGCTGGAAATGCAGGTAGCATCTAGTGCCTCCCCCTGGACTGGGGATGTAATTAGCAGAATTCACCCTGCCAGGGAACACCTGTGACACCAAGGAGCTGCGTGGAGGGCGGCCCAAACCTCCAACACACAGTCAGCCGAGTTCCGGAATTCTGAGTGTGGGGAGGTTCCGTCTTCCCTCTGCAGCACCTGAGATTTCCTAGGAGCCCTTAGCGTGTCTTCCCGATTTTTCCCAGTGCGGGCTGCCGGGGAAATGCGGGGGTTGGCCTGGAAATGCAGGTAAATCTAGTGCCTCCCCCTGGAGAGGGGAGGAAATTAGCCGAATTCCCCCTGCCAGGGAACACCTGTGACACCAGGCAGCTGCGTGGGGGGTGTCCCCAAACCTCCCCCACACAGTCAGCCGTGTTCCGGAATTCTGAGTTTAGGGAGGTTCCATCATCTGTCTGCAGCACCCGGGATCCCCTAGGAGCACTTCGCGTGTCTTCCCCGAGTCACTCCCAGTGCGGGCTGCCGGGGAATTGCGGGGGTTGGGCTGGAAATGCAGGTAGACTCTAGTGACTCCCCCTGACAGTGGAGGTAATTAGCGGAATTCCCCCTGCCAGGGTACATCTGTGACACCAGTCAGCTGCGTGGAGGTCGGCCCCAAACCTCGCCCACACAGTCAGCCGTGTTCCGGAATTCTGAGTGTGGGGAGGTTCCGTCATCTTATGCAGCACCCGGGATCACCTAGGAGCCCTTCGCTTGCCTTCCACGAGTGTCCCCCAGTGCGGGCTACCGGGGAATTGCGGGGGTTGAGCTGGAAATGCAGGTAGAATCTAGTGCCTCCCCCTGGACTGGGGAGGTAATTAGCGGACTTCCCCCTGTCAGGGAACACCTGTGACACCAGGCAGCTGCGTGGAGGGCGGCCCCAAACCTCCCCCACATAGTCAGCAGTGTTCCGGAATTCTGAGTGTTGGGAGGTTCCGTCATCTGTCTGCAGCACCCGGGATCTCCTAGGAGCCCTTCGTGTGTCTTCCCAGAGTGCCTCCCAGTGCGGGATGACGGGGACATGCGGGTGTAGGGCTGGAAATGCAGGTAGCATCTAGTGCCTCCCCCTGGACAGGGGAGGTAATTAGCGGACTTCCCCCTGCCAGGGAACACCTGTGACACCAGTCAGCTGCGTGGAGGGCCGCCCAGACCTCCCCCACACAGTAAGACTTATTTCGGAATTCTGAGTGTTGGGAGGTTCCGTCATCTGTCTGCAGCACCCGGGATCACCAAGGAGCCCTTCGCGTGTCTTACCGATTCTTTCCCAGTGCGGGCTGCCGGGGAAATGCGGGGGATGGGCTGGAAATGCAGGTAAAATCTAGTGCCTCCCCCTGGACTGGGGAGGTAATTAGCGGAATTCCCCCTGCCAGGGAACACCTGTGACACCAAGCAGCTGCGTGGAGAGCGGCCCCAAATCTCCCCCACACAGTCAGCCGTGTTCCGGAATTCTGATATTGGGGAGTTTCCATCATCTGTCTGCAGCAACCAGGATCCCCTAGGAGCCCTTCGCGTGTCTTCCCCGAGGCCCTCCCTGTGCGGGCTTTAGGGGAAAGGCGGGGGTTGGGCTGGAAATGCAGGTAGCATCTAGTGACTCCCCCTTACAGTGGAGGTAATTAGCGGAATTACCCCTGCCAGGGAAATTCTGTGACACCAGTTTTCTGCGTGGAGTGCGGCCCCAAAAATCGCCCACACAGTCAGCCGTGTTCCGGAATTCTGAGTGTTGGGAGGTTCCGTCATCAGTCTGCAGCAACCGGGATCTCCTAGGAGCCCTTCGCGTGTCTTCCCAGAGTGCCTCCCAGTGCGGGATGACGGGGACATGCGGGTGTTGGTCTGGAAATGCAGGTAGCATCTAGTGCCTCCCCCTGGACAGGGGAGGTAATTAGCGGACTTCCACCTGCCAGGGAACACCTGTGACAACAGTCAGCTGCGTGGAGGCGGCCCAAAACCTCCCCCACACAGTCAGCCTTGTTCCGGAATTCTGAGTGTGGGTAGGTTCCGTTATTTTATGCAGAACCCGGGATCACCTAGGAGCCCTTCACGTTTCTTCCCAGAGTGCCTCCCTGTGCGGACTGCCGGGGAAATGTGGGGTTTGTGCTGGAAATGCTGGTAGCATCTAGTGCCTCCCCCTGGACAGGGGACGTAATTAACGGACTTCCCCCTGCCAGGGAACACCTGTGACACCAGGCAGCTGCGTGGAGGGCGGCCCCAAACCTCCCCCACACATTCAGCCGTGTTCCGTAATTCTGAGTGTTGGGAGGTTCCGTCTTCTGTCTGCAGAACCCGGGATCTACTAGGAGCCCTTCGCGTGCCTTCCCCGAGTCCCGCCCAGTGCGGGCTGCCCGGGAAAACCGGGTGTTGGGCTGTAAATGCAGGGAGCATCTAGTGCCTCCCCTTGGAATTGGGAGGTAATTAGCGGACTTCCCCCTGCCAGGGAACACCTGTTACACCAGTCAGCTGCGTGGAGGGCCGCCCAGACCTCATCCAAACAGTAACCCTTGTTCCAGAATTCTGAGTGTGGGGAGGTTCCGTCATCTGTCTTCAGCACCCGGGATCTCCTAGGAGCACTTCGCGTGTCTTCCCCGATTCCCTCCCAGTGCGGGCTGCCGGGGAAAGGCGGGGGTTGGCCTGGAAATGCAGGTAGCATCTAGAGCCTCCCCCTGGAAAGGGGAGGAAATTACCGGAATTCCCACTGCAAGGGAACACCTGTGTCACCAGGCAGCTGCGTGGTGGGCGGCCACAAAACTCCCCCACACAGTCAGCCGAGTTCCGGAATTCTGAGTTTGGGGAGGTTCCTTCTTCTGTCTGCAGCACCCGGGATCTCCTAGGAGCCCATCGCCTGTCTTCCTCCAAATCTTTCCCAGTGCGAGCTGCAGGGGAATTGCGGGGGTTGGGCTGGAAATGCAGGTAGCATCTAGTGCCTCCCCCTGGACAGGGGAGGTAATTAGCAGAATTCAATCTGCCAGGGAACACCTGTGACACAAAGCAGCTGCGTGGAGGGCGACCCCAAACCTCCAACACACAGTCAGCCGAGTTCCGGAATTCTGAGTGTGGGGAGGTTCCGTCTTCTCTCTGCAGCACCTGAGATCTCCTAGGAGCCCTTAGCGTGTCTTCCCGATTCATTCCCAGTGCGGGCTGCCGGGGAAATGCGGGAGTTGGCCTGGAAATGCAGGTAAATCTAGTGCCTCCCCCTGGAGAGGGGAGGAAATTAGCCGAATTCCCCCTGCCAGGGAACACCTGTGACACCAGGCAGCTGCGTGGGGGGTGTCCCCAAACCTCCCCCACACAGTCAGCCGTGTTCCGGAATTCTGAGTTTAGGGAGGTTCCAACATCTGTCTGCAGCACCCGGGATCACCTAGGAGCATTTCGCGGGTCTTCCCCGAGTGCCTCCCAGTGGGGGCTGCCGGAGAATAGATGGGGTTGAGCTGGAAATGCAGGTAGCATCTAGTGCCTCCCCCTGGACTGTGGAGGTAATTAGCGGACTTCCCCCTGTCAGGGAACACTTGTGACACAAGTCAGCTGCGTGGAGGGACGCCAGACCTCCCCCAAACCCTAAGCCTTGTTCCGGAATTCTGAGTGTGGGGAGGTTCCGTCATCTTATGCAGCACCCGGGATCACCTAGGAGCCCTTCGCTTGCCTTCCACGAGTGTCCCCCAGTGCGGGCTGCCGGGGATTTGCGGGGGTTGAGCTGGAAATGCAGGTAGAATCTAGTGCCTCCCCCTGGACTGGGGAGGTAATTAGCGGACTTCCCCCTGTCAGGGAACACCTGTGACACCAGGCAGCTGCGTGGAGGGCGGCCCCAAACCTCCCCCACATAGTCAGCAGTGTTCCGGAATTCTGAGTGTTGGGAGGTTCCGTCATCTGTCTGCAGCACCCGGGATCTCCTAGGAGCCCTTCGTGTGTCTTCCCAGAGTGCCTCCCAGTGCGGGATGACGGGGACATGCGGGTGTAGGGCTGGAAATGCAGGTAGCATCTAGTGCCTCCCCCTGGCAGGGGAGGTAATTAGCGGACTTCCCCCTGCCAGGGAACACCTGTGACACCAGTCAGCTGCGTGGAGGGCCGCCCAGACCTCCCCCACACATTAAGACTTATTCCGGAATTCTGAGTGTTGGGAGGTTCCGTCATCTGTCTGCAGCACCCGGGATCACCTAGGAGCCCTTCGCGTGTCTTACCGATTTTTTCCCAGTGCGGGCTGCCGGGGAAATGCGGGGGATGGGCTGGAAATGCAGGTAAAATCTAGTGCCTCCCCCTGGACTGGGGAGGTAATTAGCGGAATTCCCCCTGCCAGGGAACACCTGTGACACCAAGCAGCTGCGTGGAGAGCGGCCCCAAATCTCCCCCACACAGTCAGCCGTGTTCCGGAATTCTGATATTGGGGAGTTTCCATCATCTCTCTGCAGCAACCAGGATCCCCTAGGAGCCCTTCGCGTGTCTTCCCCGAGGCCCTCCCAGTGCGGGCTTTAGGGGAAAGGCGGGGGTTGGGCTGGAAATGCAGGTAGCATCTAGTGACTCCCCCTTACAGTGGAGGTAATTAGCGGAATTACCCCTGCCAGGGAAATTCTGTGACACCAGTTTTCTGCGTGGAGTGCGGCCCCAAAAATCGCCCACACAGTCAGCCGTGTTCCGGAATTCTGAGTGTTGGGAGGTTCCGTCATCAGTCTGCAGCAACCGGGATCTCCTAGGAGCCCTTCGCGTGTCTTCCCAGAGTGCCTCCCAGTGCGGGATGACGGGGACATGCGGGTGTTGGTCTGGAAATGCAGGTAGCATCTAGTGCCTCCCCCTGGACAGGGGAGGTAATTAGCGGACTTCCACCTGCCAGGGAACACCTGTGACACCAGTCAGCTGCGTGGAGGCGGCCCAAAACCTCCCCCACACAGTCAGCCTTGTTCCAGAATTCTGAGTGTGGGTAGGTTCCGTTATTTTATGCAGAACCCGGGATCACCTAGGAGCCCTTCACGTGTCTTCCCAGAGTGCCTCCCTGTGCGGACTGCCGGGGAAATGTGGGGTTTGTGCTGGAAATGCAGGTAGCATCTAGTGCCTCCCCCTGGACAGGGGAGGTAATTAGCGGACTTCCACCTGCCAGGGAACACCTGTGACACCAGGCAGCTGCGTGGAGGGCGGCCCCAAACCTCCCCCACACATTCAGCCGTGTTCCGTAATTCTGAGTGTTGGGAGGTTCCGTCTTCTGTCTGCAGAACCCGGGATCTACTAGGAGCCCTTCGCGTGCCTTCCCCGAGTCCCGCCCAGTGCGGGCTGCCCGGGAAAAGCGGGTGTTGGGCTGTAAATGCAGGTAGCATCTAGTGCCTCCCCTTGGAATTGGGAGGTAATTAGCGGACTTCCCCCTGCCAGGGAACACCTGTTACACCAGTCAGCTGCGTGGAGGGCCGCCCAGACCTCATCCAAACAGTAAGCCTTGTTCCAGAATTCTGAGTGTGGGGAGGTTCCGTCATCTGTCTTCAGCACCCGGGATCTCCTAGGAGCAATTCGAGTGTCTTCCCCGATTCCCTCCCAGTGCGGGCTGCCGGGGAAAGGCGGGGGTTGGCCTGGAAATGCAGGTAGCATCTAGAGCCTCCCCCTGGAAAGGGGAGGAAATTACCGGAATTCCCACTGCAAGGGAACACCTGTGTCACCAGGCAGCTGCGTGGTGGGCGGCCACAAAACTCCCCCACACAGTCAGCCGAGTTCCGGAATTCTGAGTTTGGGGAGGTTTCTTCTTCTGTCTGCAGCACCAGGGATCTCCTAGGAGCCCATCGCCTGTCTTCCTCCAAATCTTTCCCAGTGCGAGCTGCCGGGGAATTGCGGGGGTTGGGCTGGAAATGCAGGTAGTATCTAGTGCCTCCCCCTGGACAGGGGAGGTAATTAGCAGAATTCACCCTGCCAGGGAACACCTGTGACACCAAGCAGCTGCGTGGAGGGCGGCCCCAAACCTCCAACACACAGTCAGCCGAGTTCCGGAATTCTGAGTGTGGGGAGGTTCCGTCTTCTCTCTGCAGCACCTGAGATCTCCTAGGAGCCCTTAGCGTGTCTTCCCGATTCTTTCCCAGTGCAGGCTGCCGGTGAAATGCGGGGGTTGGCCTGGAAATGCAGGTAAATCTAGTGCCTCCCCCTGGAGAGGGGAGGAAATTAGCCGAATTCCCCCTGCCAGGGAACACCTGTGACACCAGGCAGCTGCGTGGGGGGTGTCCCCAAACCTCCCCCACACATTCAGCCATGTTCCGTAATTCTGAGTGTTGGGAGGTTCCGTCTTCTGTCTGCAGCACCCTGGATCTCTTAAGAGCCCTTCGCGTGACTTCCCCAAGTGCATCCAAGTGCGGGCTGGCGGGGAAAGGCGGGGTTTGGCCTGGAAATGCAGGTAGCATTTAGTGCCTCTCCCTGGACAGGTGAGGTAATTAGCGGACTTCCCCCTGCCAGGGAAAATTGTGACACCAGGCAGCTGCGTGGAGGGCGGCCCCAAACATCCTCTACACAGGCAGCCGTGTTCCGGAATTCTGAGTGTGGGGAGGTTCCGTCATCTGTCTGCATCACCCGGGATCTACAAGGAGCCCTTCGCGTGTCTTCCCCGAGTCCCTCCCAGTGCGGGCTGCCAGGGAAAGGCGGGGGTTGGGCTGGAAATGCAGGTAGCATCCAGTGACTCCCCCTGGACAGGGGAGGTAATTTGCGGACTTCCCCCTGCCAGGGAACACCTGGGACACCAGGCAGCAGCATGGAGGGCGGACCTAAACCTCATCCACACAGTCATTCCTGTTCCGGTATTCTGAGTGTGGGGAGGTTCCGTCATCTGTCTGCAGCACCAGGGATATCCTAGGAGCCATTCGCGTGTCTTCCCCGAGTCCCTTACATTGCGGCCTACCGGGGAAAAGCGGGGGTTGGGCTGGAAATGCAGGTAGCATCTAGTGCCTCCCCCTGGACAGGGGAGGTAATTAGCGGACTTCCACCTGCCAGGGAACACCTGTGACAAGAGTCAGCTGCGTGGAGGCGGCCCAAAACCTCCCCCACACAGTCAGCCTTGTTCCGGAATTCTGAGTGTGGGTAGGTTCCGTTATCTTATGCAGCACCCGGGATCACCTAGGAGCCCTTCACGTGTCTTCCCAGAGTGCCTCCCGGTGCGGACTGCCGGGGAAATATGGGGTTTGTGCTGGAAATGCAGGTAGCAACTAGTGCCTCCCCCTGGACAGGGGACGTAATTAGCGGACTTCCCCCTGCCAGGGAACACCTGTGACAACAGGCAGCTGCGTGGAGGGCGGCCCCAAACCTCCCCCACACATTCAGCCGTGTTCTGTAATTCTGAGTGTTGGGAGGTTCCGTCTTCTGTCTGCAGAACCCGGGATCTACTAGGAGCCCTTCGCGTGCCTTCCCCGAGTCCCGCCCAGTGCGGGCTGCCCGGGAAAGGCGGGTGTTGGGCTGTAAATGCAGGTAGCATCTAGTGCCTCCCCTTGGAATTGGGAGGTAATTAGCGGACTTCCCCCTGCCAGGGAACACCTGTTACACCAGTCAGCTGCGTGGAGGGCCGCCCAGACCTCATCCAAACAGTAAGCCATGTTCCAGAATTCTGAGTGTGGGGAGGTTCCGTCATCTGTCTTCAGCACCCGGGATCTCCTAGGAGCACTTCGCGTGTCTTCCCCGATTCCCTCCCAGTGCGGGCTGCCGGGGAAAGGCGGGGGTTGGCCTGGAAATGCAGGTAGCATCTAGAGCCTCCCCCTGGAAAGGGGAGGAAATTACCGGAATTCCCACTGCAAGGGAACACCTGTGTCACCAGGCAGCTGCGTGGTGGGCGGCCACAAAACTCCCCCACACAGTCAGCCGAGTTCCGGAATTCTGAGTTTGGGGAGGTTCCTTCTTCTGTCTGCAGCACCCGGGATCTCCTAGGAGCCCATCGCCTGTCTTCCTCCAAATCTTTCCCAGTGCGAGCTGCAGGGGAATTGCGGGGGTTGGGCTGGAAATGCAGGTAGCATCTAGTGCCTCCCCCTGGACAGGGGAGGTAATTAGCAGAATTCAATCTGCCAGGGAACACCTGTGACACAAAGCAGCTGCGTGGAGGGCGACCCCAAACCTCCAACACACAGTCAGCCGAGTTCCGGAATTCTGAGTGTGGGGAGGTTCCGTCTTCTCTCTGCAGCACCTGAGATCTCCTAGGAGCCCTTAGCGTGTCTTCCCGATTCATTCCCAGTGCGGGCTGCCGGGGAAATGCGGGAGTTGGCCTGGAAATGCAGGTAAATCTAGTGCCTCCCCCTGGAGAGGGGAGGAAATTAGCCGAATTCCCCCTGCCAGGGAACACCTGTGACACCAGGCAGCTGCGTGGGGGCTGTCCCCAAACCTCCCCCACACAGTCAGCCGTGTTCCGGAATTCTGAGTTTAGGGAGGTTCCAACATCTGTCTGCAGCACCCGGGATCCCCTAGGAGCACTTTGCGTGTCTTCCCCGAGTCACTCCCAGTGCGGGCTGCCTGGGAATTGCGGGGGTTGGGCTGGAAATGCAGGTAGCATCTAGTGCCTCTCCCTGGACAGGGGTGGTAATTAGCGGACTTCATCCTGCCAGGGAACACCTGTGACACCAGTCAGCTACGTGGAGGGCCGCCCAGACCTCCCCCACACAGTAAGACTTATTCCGGAATTCTGAGTGTTGGGAGGTTCCGTCATCTGTCTGCAGCACCCGGGATCACCTAGGAGCCCTTCGCGTGTCTTACCGATTCTTTCCCAGTGCGGGCTGCCGGGGAAATGCGGGGGATGGGCTGGAAATGCAGGTAAAATCTAGTGCCTCCCCCTGGACTGGGGAGGTAATTAGCGGAATTCCCCCTGCCAGGGAACACCTGTGACACCAAGCAGCTGCGTGGAGGGCGGCCCCTAATCTCCCCCACACTGTCAGCCGTGTTCCGGAATTCTGATATTGGGGAGGTTCCATCATCTGTCTGCAGCAACCAGGATCCCCTAGGAGCCCTTCGCGTGTCTTCCCCGAGGCCTTCCCAGTGCGGGCATCCGGGGAAAGGCGGGGGTTGGGCTGGAAATGCAGGTAGCATCTAGTGACTCCCCATGACAGTGGAGGTAATTAGCGGAATTACCCCTGCCAGGGAAATTCTTTGACACCAGTTTGCTGCGTGGAGTGCGGCCCCAAAAATCGCCCACACAGTCAGCCTTGTTCCGCAATTCTGAGTGTTGGGAGGTTCCGTCATCTGTCTGCAGCAACCGGGATCTCCTAGGAGCCCTTCGCCTGTCTTCCCAGAGTGCCTCCCAGTGCGGGATGACGGGGACATGCGGGTGTTGGTCTGGAAATTCAGGTAGCATCTAGTGCCTCCCCCTGGACAGGGGAGGTAATTAGCGGACTTCCACCTGCCAGGGAACACCTGTGACAACAGTCAGCTGCGTGGAGGCGGCCCAAAACCTCCCCCACACAGTCAGCCTTGTTCCGGAATTCTGAGTGTGGGTAGGTTCCGTTATCTTATGCAGCACCCGGGATCACCTAGGAGCCCTTCACGTGTCTTCCCAGAGTGCCTCCCTGTGCGGACTGCCGGGGAAATGTGGGGTTTGTGCTGGAAATGCAGGTAGCATCTAGTGCCTCCCCCTGGACAGGGGACGTAATTAGCGGACTTCCCCCTGCCAGGGAACACCTGTGACACCAGGCAGCTGCGTGGAGGGCGGCCCCAAACCTCCCTCACACATTCAGCCGTGTTCCGTAATTCTGAGTGTTGGGAGGTTCCGTCTTTTGTCTGCAGAACCCGGGATCAACTAGGAGCCTTTCGCGTGCCTTCCCCGAGTCCCGCCCAGTGCGGGCTGCCCGGGAAAGGCGGGTGTTGGGCTGTAAATGCAGGTAGCATCTAGTGCCTCCCCTTGGAATGGGGAGGTAATTAGAGGACTTCCCCCTGCCAGGGAACACCTGTGACACAAGTCAGCTGCGTGGAGGGACGCCCGACCTCCCCCAAACAGTAAGCCTTGTTCCGGAATTCTGAGTGTGGGGAGGTTCCGTCATCTTTCTTCAGCACCCGGGATCTCCTAGGAGCACTTCGCGTGTCTTCCCCGAGTCCCTCCCAGTGCGGGCTGCCGGGGAAAGTCGGGGGTTGGCCTGGAAATGCAGGTAGCATCTAGAGCCTCCCCCTGGACAGGGGAGGAAATTAGCGGAATTCCCACTGCCAGGGAACACCTGTGTCACCAGGCAGCTGCGTGGTGGGCGGCCCCAAAACTCGCCCACACAGTCAGCCGAGTTCCGGAATTCTGAGTTTCGGGAGGTTCCTTCTTCTGTCTGCAGCACCCGGGATCTCCTAGGAGCCCATCGCGTGTCTTCCTCCAATTCTTTCCCAGTGCGGGCTGCCGGGGTATTGCGGGGGTTGGGCTGGAAATGCAGGTAGCATCTAGTGCCTCCCCCTGGACAGCGGATGTAATTAGCAGAATTCACCCTGCCAGGGAACACCTGTGACACCAAGCAGCTGCGAGGAGGGCCGCCCCAAACCTCCAACACACAGTCAGCCGAGTTCCGGAATTCTGAGTGTGGGGAGGTTCCGTCTTCTCTCTGCAGCACCTGGGATCTCCTAGGAGCCCTTAGCGTGTCTTCCCGATTCTTTCCCAGTGCGGGCTGCCGGGGAAAGTCGGAGGTTGGGCTGGAAATGCAGGTATCATCTAGTGCCTCCCGATGACAGTGGAGGTAATTAGCGGAATTCCCACTGCCAGGGAACAACTGTGACACCAGTCAGCTGCGTGGAGGGGGCCCCAAACCTCGCCCACACAGTCAACCGTGTTACGGAATTCTGAGTGTGGGGAGGTTCCGTCATCTTATGCAGAACCCGGGATCACCTAGGAGCCCTTCGCTTGCCTTCCACGAGTGTCCCCCAGTGCGGGCTGCCGGGGAATTGCGGGGGTTGAGCTGGAAATGCAGGTAGAATCTAGTTCCTCCCCCTGGACTGGGGAGGTAATTAGCGGACTTCCCCCTGTCAGGGAACACCTGTGACACCAGGCAGCTGCGTGGAGGGCGGCCCCAAACCTCCCCCACATAGTCAGCAGTGTTCCGGAATTCTGAGTGTTGGGAGGTTCCGTCATCTGTCTGCAGCACCCGGGATCTCCTTGGAGCCATTTGCGTGTCTTCACAGAGTGCCTCCCAGTGCGGGATGACGGGGACATGCGGGTGTAGGGCTGGAAATGCAGGTAGCATCTAGTGCCTCCCCCTGGACAGGGGAGGTATTTAGCGGACTTCCCCCTGCCAGGGAACACCTGTGACACCAGTCAGCTGCGTGGAGGGCCGCCCAGACCTCCCCCACACAGTAAGACTTATTTCGGAATTCTGAGTGTTGGGAGGTTCCGTCATATGTCTGCAGCACCCGGGATCACCTAGGAGCCCTTCGCGTGTCTTACCGATTCTTTCCCAGTGCGGGCTGCCGGGGAAATGCGGGGGATGGGCTGGAAATGCAGGTAGCATCTAGTGACTCCCCCTTACAGTGGAGGTAATTAGCGGAATTACCCCTGCCAGGGAAATTCTGTGACACCAGTTTGCTGCGTGGAGTGCGGCCCCAAAAATCGCCCACACAGTCAGCCGTGTTCCGGAATTCTGAGTGTTGGGAGGTTCCGTCATCAGTCTGCAGCAACCGGGATCTCCTAGGAGCCCTTCGCGTGTCTTCCCAGAGTGCCTCCCAGTGCGGGATGACGGGGACATGCGGGTGTTGGTCTGGAAATGCAGGTAGCATCTAGTGCCTCCCCCTGGACAGGGGAGGTAATTAGCGGACTTCCACCTGCCAGGGAACACCTGTGACACCAGTCAGCTGCCTGGAGGCGGCCCAAAACCTCCCCCACACAGTCAGACTTGTTCCGGAATTCTGAGTGTGGGGAGGTTCCGTCATCTTTCTTCAGCACCCGGGATCTCCTAGGAGCACTTCGCGTGTCTTCCCCGAGTCCCTCCCAGTGCGGGCTGCCGGGGAAAGTCGGGGGTTGGCCTGGAAATGCAGGTAGCATCTAGAGCCTCCCCCTGGACAGGGGAGGAAATTAGCGGAATTCCCACTGCCAGGGAACACCTGTGTCACCAGGCAGCTGCGTGGTGGGCGGCCCCAAAACTCGCCCACACAGTCAGCCGAGTTCCGGAATTCTGAGTTTCGGGAGGTTCCTTCTTCTGTCTGCAGCACCCGGGATCTCCTAGGAGCCCATCGCGTGTCTTCCTCCAATTCTTTCCCAGTGCGGGCTGCCGGGGTATTGCGGGGGTTGGGCTGGAAATGCAGGTAGCATCTAGTGCCTCCCCCTGGACAGCGGATGTAATTAGCAGAATTCACCCTGCCAGGGAACACCTGTGACACCAAGCAGCTGCGAGGAGGGCCGCCCCAAACCTCCAACACACAGTCAGCCGAGTTCCGGAATTCTGAGTGTGGGGAGGTTCCGTCTTCTCTCTGCAGCACCTGGGATCTCCTAGGAGCCCTTAGCGTGTCTTCCCGATTCTTTCCCAGTGCGGGATGCCGGGGAAAGTCGGAGGTTGGGCTGGAAATGCAGGTATCATCTAGTGCCTCCCGATGACAGTGGAGGTAATTAGCGGAATTCCCACTGCCAGGGAACAACTGTGACACCAGTCAGCTGCGTGGAGGGGGCCCCAAACCTCGCCCACACAGTCAACCGTGTTACGGAATTCTGAGTGTGGGGAGGTTCCGTCATCTTATGCAGAACCCGGGATCACCTAGGAGCCCTTCGCTTGCCTTCCACGAGTGTCCCCCAGTGCGGGCTGCCGGGGAATTGCGGGGGTTGAGCTGGAAATGCAGGTAGAATCTAGTTCCTCCCCCTGGACTGGGGAGGTAATTAGCGGACTTCCCCCTGTCAGGGAACACCTGTGACACCAGGCAGCTGCGTGGAGGGCGGCCCCAAACCTCCCCCACATAGTCAGCAGTGTTCCGGAATTCTGAGTGTTGGGAGGTTCCGTCATCTGTCTGCAGCACCCGGGATCTCCTTGGAGCCATTTGCGTGTCTTCACAGAGTGCCTCCCAGTGCGGGATGACGGGGACATGCGGGTGTAGGGCTGGAAATGCAGGTAGCATCTAGTGCCTCCCCCTGGACAGGGGAGGTATTTAGCGGACTTCCCCCTGCCAGGGAACACCTGTGACACCAGTCAGCTGCGTGGAGGGCCGCCCAGACCTCCCCCACACAGTAAGACTTATTTCGGAATTCTGAGTGTTGGGAGGTTCCGTCATATGTCTGCAGCACCCGGGATCACCTAGGAGCCCTTCGCGTGTCTTACCGATTCTTTCCCAGTGCGGGCTGCCGGGGAAATGCGGGGGATGGGCTGGAAATGCAGGTAGCATCTAGTGACTCCCCCTTACAGTGGAGGTAATTAGCGGAATTACCCCTGCCAGGGAAATTCTTTGACACCAGTTTGCTGCGTGGAGTGCGGCCTCAAAAATCGCCCACACAGTCAGCCGTGTTCCGGAATTCTGAGTGTTGGGAGGTTCCGTCATCAGTCTGCAGCAACCGGGATCTCCTAGGAGCCCTTCGCGTGTCTTCCCAGAGTGCCTCCCAGTGCGGGATGACGGGGACATGCGGGTGTTGGTCTGGAAATGCAGGTAGCATCTAGTGCCTCCCCCTGGACAGGGGAGGTAATTAGCGGACTTCCACCTGCCAGGGAACACCTGTGACACCAGTCAGCTGCCTGGAGGCGGCCCAAAACCTCCCCCACACAGTCAGCCTTGTTCCGGAATTCTGAGTGTGGGCAGGTTCCGTTATCTTATGCAGAACCCGGGATCACCTAGGAGCCCTTCACGTGTCTTCCCAGAGTGCCTCCCTGTGCGGACTGCCGGGGAAATGTGGGGTTTGTGCTGGAAATGCAGGTAGCATCTAGTGCGTCCCCCTGGACAGGGGACGTAATTAGCGGACTTCCCCCTGCCAGGGAACACCTGTGACACCAGGCAGCTGCGTGGTGGGCGGCCCCAAACCTCCCCCACACATTCAGACGTGTTCCGTAATTCTGAGTGTTGGGAGGTTCCGTCTTCTGTCTGCAGAACCCGGGATCTACTAGGAGCCCTTCGCGTGCCTTCCCCGAGTCCCGCCCAGTGCGGGCGGCCCGGGAATGCGGGTGTTGGGCTGTAAATGCAGGTAGCATCTAGTGCCTCCACCTGGACAGGGGAGGTAATTAGCGGACTTCCCCCTGCCAGGGAACACCTGTTATACCAGTCAGCTGCGTGGAGGGCCGCCCAGACCTCCCCCAAACAGTAAGCCTTGTTCCAGAATTCTGAGTGTGGGGAGGTTCCGTCATCTGTCTTCAGCACCCGGGATCTCCTAGGAGCACTTTGCGTGTCTTCCCCGATTCCCTCCCAGTGCGGGCTGCCGGGGAAATGCGGGGGTTGGCCTGGAAATGCAGGTAGCATCTAGAGCCTCCCCCTGGACAGGGGAGGAAATTACCGGAATTCCCACTGCCAGGGAACACCTGTGTCTCCAGGCAGCTGCGTGGTGGGCGGCCCCAAAACTCCCCCACACAGTCAGCCGAGTTCCGGAATTCTGAGTTTGGGGAGGTTCCTTCTTCTGTCTGCAGCACCCGGAATCTCCTAGGAGCCCATCGCGTGTCTTCCTCCAATTCTTTCCCAGTGCGGGCTGCCGGGGAATTGCGGGGGTTGGGCTGGAAATGCAGGTAGCATCTAGTGCCTCCCCCTGGACTGGGGATGTAATTAGCAGAATTCACCCTGCCAGGGAACACCTGTGACACCAAGGAGCTGCGTGGAGGGCGGCCCCAAACCTCCAACACACAGTCAGCCGAGTTCCGGAATTCTGAGTGTGGGGAGGTTCCGTCTTCCCTCTGCAGCACCTGAGATCTCCTAGGAGCCCTTAGCGTGTCTTCCCGATTTTTCCCAGTGCGGGCTGCCGGGGAAATGCGGGGGTTGGCCTGGAAATGCAGGTAAATCTAGTGCCTCCCCCTGGAGAGGGGAGGAAATTAGCCGAATTCCCCCTGCCAGGGAACACCTGTGACACCAGGCAGCTGCGTGGGGGGTGTCCCCAAACCTCCCCCACACAGTCAGCCGTGTTCCGGAATTCTGAGTTTAGGGAGGTTCCATCATCTGTCTGCAGCACCCGGGATCCCCTAGGAGCACTTCGCGTGTCTTCCCCGAGTCACTCCCAGTGCGGGCTGACGGGGAATTGCGGGGGTTGGGCTGGAAATGCAGGTAGACTCTAGTGACTCCCCCTGACAGTGGAGGTAATTAGCGGAATTCCCCCTGCCAGGGTACATCTGTGACTCCAGTCAGCTGCGTGGAGGTCGGCCCCAAACCTCGCCCACACAGTCAGCCGTGTTCCGGAATTCTGAGTGTGGGGAGGTTCCGTCATCTTATGCAGCACCCGGGATCACCTAGGAGCATTTCGCGGGTCTTCCCCGAGTGCCTCCCAGTGGGGGCTGCCGGAGAATAGATGGGGTTGAGCTGGAAATGCAGGTAGCATCTAGTGCCTCCCCCTGGACTGTGGAGGTAATTAGCGGACTTCCCCCTGTCAGGGAACACTTGTGACACAAGTCAGCTGCGTGGAGGGACGCCAGACCTCCCCCAAACCCTAAGCCTTGTTCCGGAATTCTGAGTGTGGGGAGGTTCCGTCATCTTATGCAGAACCCGGGATCACCTAGGAGCCCTTCGCTTGCCTTCCACGAGTGTCCCCCAGTGCGGGCTGCCGGGGATTTGCGGGGGTTGAGCTGGAAATGCAGGTAGAATCTAGTGCCTCCCCCTGGACTGGGGAGGTAATTAGCGGACTTCCCCCTGTCAGGGAACACCTGTGACACCAGGCAGCTGCGTGGAGGGCGGCCCCAAACCTCCCCCACATAGTCAGCAGTGTTCCGGAATTCTGAGTGTTGGGAGGTTCCGTCATCTGTCTGCAGCACCCGGGATCTCCTAGGAGCCCTTCGTGTGTCTTCCCAGAGTGCCTCCCAGTGCGGGATGACGGGGACATGCGGGTGTAGGGCTGGAAATGCAGGTAGCATCTAGTGCCTCCCCCTGGCAGGGGAGGTAATTAGCGGACTTCCCCCTGCCAGGGAACACCTGTGACACCAGTCAGCTGCGTGGAGGGCCGCCCAGACCTCCCCCACACATTAAGACTTATTCCGGAATTCTGAGTGTTGGGAGGTTCCGTCATCTGTCTGCAGCACCCGGGATCACCTAGGAGCCCTTCGCGTGTCTTACCGATTTTTTCCCAGTGCGGGCTGCCGGGGAAATGCGGGGGATGGGCTGGAAATGCAGGTAAAATCTAGTGCCTCCCCCTGGACTGGGGAGGTAATTAGCGGAATTCCCCCTGCCAGGGAACACCTGTGACACCAAGCAGCTGCGTGGAGAGCGGCCCCAAATCTCCCCCACACAGTCAGCCGTGTTCCGGAATTCTGATATTGGGGAGTTTCCATCATCTCTCTGCAGCAACCAGGATCCCCTAGGAGCCCTTCGCGTGTCTTCCCCGAGGCCCTCCCAGTGCGGGCTTTAGGGGAAAGGCTGGGGTTGGGCTGGAAATGCAGGTAGCATCTAGTGACTCCCCCTTACAGTGGAGGTAATTAGCGGAATTACCCCTGCCAGGGAAATTCTGTGACACCAGTTTTCTGCGTGGAGTGCGGCCCCAAAAATCGCCCACACAGTCAGCCGTGTTCCGGAATTCTGAGTGTTGGGAGGTTCCGTCATCAGTCTGCAGCAACCGGGATCTCCTAGGAGCCCTTCGCGTGTCTTCCCAGAGTGCCTCCCAGTGCGGGATGACGGGGACATGCGGGTGTTGGTCTGGAAATGCAGGTAGCATCTAGTGCCTCCCCCTGGACAGGGGAGGTAATTAGCGGACTTCCACCTGCCAGGGAACACCTGTGACACCAGTCAGCTGCGTGGAGGCGGCCCAAAACCTCCCCCACACAGTCAGCCTTGTTCCAGAATTCTGAGTGTGGGTAGGTTCCGTTATTTTATGCAGAACCCGGGATCACCTAGGAGCCCTTCACGTGTCTTCCCAGAGTGCCTCCCTGTGCGGACTGCCGGGGAAATGTGGGGTTTGTGCTGGAAATGCAGGTAGCATCTAGTGCCTCCCCCTGGACAGGGGAGGTAATTAGCGGACTTCCACCTGCCAGGGAACACCTGTGACACCAGGCAGCTGCGTGGAGGGCGGCCCCAAACCTCCCCCACACATTCAGCCGTGTTCCGTAATTCTGAGTGTTGGGAGGTTCCGTCTTCTGTCTGCAGAACCCGGGATCTACTAGGAGCCCTTCGCGTGCCTTCCCCGAGTCCCGCCCAGTGCGGGCTGCCCGGGAAAAGCGGGTGTTGGGCTGTAAATGCAGGTAGCATCTAGTGCCTCCCCTTGGAATTGGGAGGTAATTAGCGGACTTCCCCCTGCCAGGGAACACCTGTTACACCAGTCAGCTGCGTGGAGGGCCGCCCAGACCTCATCCAAACAGTAAGCCTTGTTCCAGAATTCTGAGTGTGGGGAGGTTCCGTCATCTGTCTTCAGCACCCGAGATCTCCTAGGAGCAATTCGCGTGTCTTCCCCGATTCCCTCCCAGTGCGGGCTGCCGGGGAAAGGCGGGGGTTGGCCTGGAAATGCAGGTAGCATCTAGAGCCTCCCCCTGGAAAGGGGAGGAAATTACCGGAATTCCCACTGCAAGGGAACACCTGTGTCACCAGGCAGCTGCGTGGTGGGCGGCCATAAAACTCCCCCACACAGTCAGCCGAGTTCCGGAATTCTGAGTTTGGGGAGGTTTCTTCTTCTGTCTGCAGCACCAGGGATCTCCTAGGAGCCCATCGCCTGTCTTCCTCCAAATCTTTCCCAGTGCGAGCTGCCGGGGAATTGCGGGGGTTGGGCTGGAAATGCAGGTAGTATCTAGTGCCTCCCCCTGGACAGGGGAGGTAATTAGCAGAATTCAATCTGCCAGGGAACACCTGTGACACCAAGCAGCTGCGTGGAGGGCGGCCCCAAACCTCCAACACACAGTCAGCCGAGTTCCGGAATTCTGAGTGTGGGGAGGTTCCGTCTTCTCTCTGCAGCACCTGAGATCTCCTAGGAGCCCTTAGCGTGTCTTCCCGATTCTTTCCCAGTGCAGGCTGCCGGGGAAATGCGGGGGTTGGCCTGGAAATGCAGGTAAATCTAGTGCCTCCCCCTGGAGAGGGGAGGAAATTAGCCGAATTCCCCCTGCCAGGGAACACCTGTGACACCAGGCAGCTGCGTGGGGGGTGTCCCCAAACCTCCCCCACACATTCAGCCGTGTTCCGTAATTCTGAGTGTTGGGAGGTTCCGTCTTCTGTCTGCAGCACCCTGGATCTCTTAAGAGCCCTTCGCGTGTCTTCCCCAAGTGCATCCAAGTGCGGGCTGGCGGGGAAAGGCGGGGTTTGGCCTGGAAATGCAGGTAGCATGTAGTGCCTCTCCCTGGACAGGTGAGGTAATTAGCGGACTTCCCCCTGCCAGGGAAAATTGTGACACCAGGCAGCTGCGTGGAGGGCGGCCCCAAACATCCTCTACACAGGCAGCCGTGTTCCGGAATTCTGAGTGTGGGGAGGTTCCGTCATCTGTCTGCATCACCCGGGATCTACAAGGAGCCCTTCGCGTGTCTTCCCCGAGTCCCTCCCAGTGCGGGCTGCCAGGGAAAGGCGGGGGTTGGGCTGGAAATGCAGGTAGCATCCAGTGACTCCCCCTGGACAGGGGAGGTAATTTGCGGACTTCCCCCTGCCAGGGAACACCTGGGACACCAGGCAGCAGCGTGGAGGGCGGACCTAAACCTCATCCACACAGTCATTCCTGTTCCGGTATTCTGAGTGTGGGGAGGTTCCGTCATCTGTCTGCAGCACCAGGGATATCCTAGGAGCCATTCGCGTGTCTTCCCCGAGTCCCTTACATTGCGGCCTGCCGGGGAAAAGCGGGGGTTGGGCTGGAAATGCAGGTAGCATCTAGTGCCTCCCCCTGGACAGGGGAGGTAATTAGCGGACTTCCACCTGCCAGGGAACACCTGTGACAAGAGTCAGCTGCGTGGAGGCGGCCCAAAACCTCCCCCACACAGTCAGCCTTGTTCCGGAATTCTGAGTGTGGGTAGGTTCCGTTATCTTATGCAGCACCCGGGATCACCTAGGAGCCCTTCACGTGTCTTCCCAGAGTGCCTCCCGGTGCGGACTGCCGGGGAAATATGGGGTTTGTGCTGGAAATGCAGGTAGCAACTAGTGCCTCCCCCTGGACAGGGGACGTAATTAGCGGACTTCCCCCTGCCAGGGAACACCTGTGACAACAGGCAGCTGCGTGGAGGGCGGCCCCAAACCTCCCCCACACATTCAGCCGTGTTCTGTAATTCTGAGTGTTGGGAGGTTCCGTCTTCTGTCTGCAGAACCCGGGATCTACTAGGAGCCCTTCGCGTGCCTTCCCCGAGTCCCGCCCAGTGCGGGCTGCCCGGGAAAGGCGGGTGTTGGGCTGTAAATGCAGGTAGCATCTAGTGCCTCCCCTTGGAATTGGGAGGTAATTAGCGGACTTCCCCCTGCCAGGGAACACCTGTTACACCAGTCAGCTGCGTGGAGGGCCGCCCAGACCTCATTCAAACAGTAAGCCATGTTCCAGAATTCTGAGTGTGGGGAGGTTCCGTCATCTGTCTTCAGCACCCGGGATCTCCTAGGAGCACTTCGCGTGTCTTCCCCGATTCCCTCCCAGTGCGGGCTGCCGGGGAAAGGCGGGGGTTGGCCTGGAAATCCAGGTAGCATCTAGAGCCTCCCCCTGGAAAGGGGAGGAAATTACCGGAATACCCACTGCAAGGGAACACCTGTGTCACCAGGCAGCTGCGTGGTGGGCGGCCACAAAACTCCCCCACACAGTAAGCCGAGTTCCGGTATTCTGAGTGTGGGGAGGTTCCGTCTTCTCTCTGCAGCACCTGAGATCTCCTAGGAGCCCTTAGCGTGTCTTCCCGATTCTTTCCCAGTGCGGGCTGCCGGGGAATGCGGGGGTTGGCCTGGAAATGCAGGTAAATCTAGTGCCTCCCCCTGGAGAGGGGAGGAAATTAGCCGAATTCCCCCTGCCAGGGAACACCTGTGACACCAGGCAGCTGCGTGGGGGGTGTCCCCAAACCTCCCCCACACATTCAGCCGTGTTCCGTAATTCTGAGTGTTGGGAGGTTCCTTCTTCTGTCTGCAGCACCCGGAATCTCCTAGGAGCCCATCGCGTGTCTTCCTCCAATTCTTTCCCAGTGCGGGCTGCCGGGGAATTGCGGGGGTTGGGCTGGAAATGCAGGTAGCATCTAGTGCCTCCCCCTGGACTG
Organism: Camelus bactrianus; assembly: GCF_048773025.1. Lineage (NCBI taxonomy): Eukaryota > Metazoa > Chordata > Mammalia > Artiodactyla > Camelidae > Camelus > Camelus bactrianus. The sequence continues at coordinate 393,825 of NW_027413968.1, forward strand.
GGGATGTAATTTGCAGAATTCACCCTGCCAGGGAACACCTGTGACACCAAGGAGCTGCGTGGAGGGCGGCCCCAAACCTCCAACACACAGTCAGCCGAGTTCCGGAATTCTGAGTGTGGGGAGGTTCCGTCTTCCCTCTGCAGCACCTGAGATCTCCTAGGAGCCCTTAGCGTGTCTTCCCGATTTTTCCCAGTGCGGGCTGCCGGGGAAATGCGGGGGTTGGCCTGGAAATGCAGGTAAATCTAGTGCCTCCCCCTGGAGATGGGAGGAAAATAGCCGAATTCCCCCTGCCAGGGAACACCTGTGACACCAGGCAGCTGCGTGGGGGGTGTCCCCAAACCTCCCCCACACAGTCAGCCGTGTTCAGGAATTCTGAGTTTAGGGAGGTTCCATCATCTGTCTGCAGCACCCGGGATCCCCTAGGAGCACTTCGCGTGTCTTCCCCGAGTCACTCCCAGTGCGGGCTGACGGGGAATTGCGGGGGTTGTGCTGGAAATGCAGGTAGACTCTAGTGACTCCCCCTGACAGTGGAGGTAATTAGCGGAATTCCCCCTGCCAGGGTACATCTGTGACACCAGTCAGCTGCGTGGAGGTCGGCCCCAAACCTCGCCCACACAGTCAGCCGTGTTCCGGAATTCTGAGTGTGGGGAGGTTCCGTCATCTTATGCAGCACCCGGGATCACCTAGGAGCATTTCGCGGGTCTTCCCCGAGTGCCTCCCAGTGGGGGCTGCCGGAGAATAGATGGGGTTGAGCTGGAAATGCAGGTAGCATCTAGTGCCTCCCCCTGGACTGTGGAGGTAATTAGCGGACTTCCCCCTGTCAGGGAACACTTGTGACACAAGTCAGCTGCGTGGAGGGACGCCAGACCTCCCCCAAACCCTAAGCCTTGTTCCGGAATTCTGAGTGTGGGGAGGTTCCGTCATCTTATGCAGCACCCGGGATCACCTAGGAGCCCTTCGCTTGCCTTCCACGAGTGTCCCCCAGTGCGGGCTGCCGGGGATTTGCGGGGGTTGAGCTGGAAATGCAGGTAGAATCTAGTGCCTCCCCCTGGACTGGGGAGGTAATTAGCGGACTTCCCCCTGTCAGGGAACACCTGTGACACCAGGCAGCTGCGTGGAGGGCGGCCCCAAACCTCCCCCACATAGTCAGCAGTGTTCCGGAATTCTGAGTGTTGGGAGGTTCCGTCATCTGTCTGCAGCACCCGGGATCTCCTAGGAGCCCTTCGTGTGTCTTCCCAGAGTGCCTCCCAGTGCGGGATGACGGGGACATGCGGGTGTAGGGCTGGAAATGCAGGTAGCATCTAGTGCCTCCCCCTGGACAGGGGAGGTAATTAGCGGACTTCCCCCTGCCAGGGAACACCTGTGACACCAGTCAGCTGCGTGGAGGGCCGCCCAGACCTCCCCCACACATTAAGACTTATTCCGGAATTCTGAGTGTTGGGAGGTTCCGTCATCTGTCTGCAGCACCCGGGATCACCTAGGAGCCCTTCGCGTGTCTTACCGATTCTTTCCCAGTGCGGGCTGCCGGGGAAATGCGGGGGATGGGCTGGAAATGCAGGTAAAATCTAGTGACTCCCCCTGGACTGGGGAGGTAATTAGCGGAATTCCCCCTGCCAGGGAACACCTGTGACACCAAGCAGCTGCGTGGAGAGCGGCCCCAAATCTCCCCCACACAGTCAGCCGTGTTCCGGAATTCTGATATTGGGGAGTTTCCATCATCTCTCTGCAGCAACCAGGATCCCCTAGAAGCCCTTCGCGTGTCTTCCCCGAGGCCCTCCCTGTGCGGGCTTTAGGGGAAAGGCGGGGGTTGGGCTGGAAATGCAGGTAGCATCTAGTGACTCCCCCTTACAGTGGAGGTAATTAGCGGAATTACCCCTGCCAGGGAAATTCTGTGACACCAGTTTTCTGCGTGGAGTGCGGCCCCAAAAATCGCCCACACAGTCAGCCGTGTTCCAGAATTCTGAGTGTTGGGAGGTTCCGTCATCAGTCTGCAGCAACCGGGATCTCCTAGGAGCCCTTCGCGTGTCTTCCCAGAGTGCCTCCCAGTGCGGGATGACGGGGACATGCGGGTGTTGGTCTGGAAATGCAGGTAGCATCTAGTGCCTCCCCCTGGACAGGGGAGGTAATTAGCGGACTTCCACCTGCCAGGGAACACCTGTGACACCAGTCAGCTGCGTGGAGGCGGCCCAAAACCTCCCCCACACAGTCAGCCTTGTTCCAGAATTCTGAGTGTGGGTAGGTTCCGTTATTTTATGCAGAACCCGGGATCACCTAGGAGCCCTTCACGTGTCTTCCCAGAGTGCCTCCCTGTGCGGACTGCCGGGGAAATGTGGGGTTTGTGCTGGAAATGCAGGTAGCATCTAGTGCCTCCCCCTGGACAGGGGAGGTAATTAGCGGACTTCCACCTGCCAGGGAACACCTGTGACACCAGGCAGCTGCGTGGAGGGCGGCCCCAAACCTCCCCCACACATTCAGCCGTGTTCCGTAATTCTGAGTGTTGGGAGGTTCCGTCTTCTGTCTGCAGAACCCGGGATCTCCTAGGAGCCCTTAGCGTGTCTTCCCGATTCTTTCCCAGTGCGGGCTGCCGGGGAAAGTCGGGGGTTGGGCTGGAAATGCAGGTATCATCTAGTGCCTCCCGATGACAGTGGAGGTAATTAGAGGAATTCCCACTGCCAGGGAACAACTGTGACACCAGTCAGCTGCGTGGAGGGGGCCCCAAACCTCGCCCACACAGTCAACCGTGTTACGGAATTCTGAGTGTGGGGTGGTTCCGTCATCTTATGCAGAACCCGGGATCACCTAGGAGCCCTTCGCTTGCCTTCCACGAGTGTCCCCCATTGCGGGCTGCCGGGGAATTTCGGGGGTTGAGCTGGAAATGCAGGTAGAATCTAGTGCCTCCCCCTGGACTGTGGAGGTAATTAGCGGACTTCCCCCTGTCAGGGAACACCTGTGACACCAGGCAGCTGCGTGGAGGGCGGCCCCAAACCTCCCCCACATAGTCAGCAGTGTTCCGGAATTCTGAGTGTTGGGAGGTTCCGTCATCTGTCTGCAGCACCCGGGATCTCCTAGGAGCCCTTTGCGTGTCTTCCCAGAGTGCCTCCCAGTGCGGGATGACGGGGACATGCGGGTGTAGGGCTGGAAATGCAGGTAGCATCTAGTGCCTCCCCCTGGACAGGGGAGGTAATTAGCGGACTTCCCCCTGCCAGGGAACACCTGTGACACCAGTCAGCTGCGTGGAGGGCCGCCCAGACCTCCCCCACACAGTAAGACTTATTTCGGAATTCTGAGTGTTGGGAGGTTCCGTCATCTGTCTGCAGCACCCGGGATCACCAAGGAGACCTTCGCGTGTCTTACCGATTCTTTCCCAGTGCGGGCTGCCGGGGAAATGCGGGTGATGGGCTGGAAATGCAGGTAGCATCTAGTGACTCCCCCTTATATTGGAGGTAATTAGCGGAATTACCCCTGCCAGGGAAATTCTGTGACACCAGTTTGCTGCGTGGAGTGCGGCCCCAAAAATCGCCCACACAGTCAGCCGTGTTCCGGAATTCTGAATGTTGGGTGGTTCCGTCATCAGTCTGCAGCAACCGGGATCTCCTAGGAGCCCTTCGCGTGTCTTCCCAGAGTGCCTCCCAGTGCGGGATGACGGGGACATGCGGGTGTTGGTCTGGAAATGCAGGTAGCATCTAGTGCCTCCCCCTGGACAGGGGAGGTAATTAGCGGACTTCCACCTGCCAGGGAACACCTGTGACACCAGTCAGCTGCCTGGAGGAGGCCCAAAACCTCCCCCACACAGTCAGCCTTGTTCCGGAACTCTGAGTGTGGGCAGGTTCCGTTATCTTATGCAGAACCCGGGATCACCTAGGAGCCCTTCACGTGTCTTCCCAGAGTGCCTCCCTGTGCGGACTGCCGGGGAAATGTGGGGTTTGTGCTGGAAATGCAGGTAGCATCTAGTGCGTCCCCCTGGACAGGGGATGTAATTAGCGGACTTCCCCCTGCCAGGGAACACCTGTGACACCAGGCAGCTGCGTGGTGGTCGGCCCCAAACCTCCCCCACACATTCAGACGTGTTCCGTAATTCTGAGTGTTGGGAGGTTCCGTCTTCTGTCTGCAGAACCCGGGATCTACTAGGAGCCCTTCGCGTGCCTTCCCCGAGTCCCGCCCAGTGCGGGCGGCCCGGGAATGCGGGTGTTGGGCTGTAAATGCAGGTAGCATCTAGTGCCTCCACCTGGACAGGGGAGGTAATTAGCGGACTTCCCCCTGCCAGGGAAAACCTGTTATACCAGTCAGCTGCGTTGAGGGCCGCCCAGACCTCCCCCAAACAGTAAGCCTTGTTCCAGAATTCTGAGTGTGGGGAGGTTCCGTCATCTGTCTTCAGCACCCGGGATCTCCTAGGAGCACTTTGCGTGTCTTCCCCGATTCCCTCACAGTGCGGGCTGCCAGGGAAAGGCGGGGGTTGGCCTGGAAATGCAGGTAGCATCTAGAGCCTCCCCCTGGACAGGGGAGGAAATTACCGGAATTCCCACTGCCAGGGAACACCTGTGTCACCAGGCAGCTGAGTGGAGGGCGGCCCCAAAAATCCCCCACACAGTCAGCCGAGTTCCGGAATTCTGAGTTTGGGGAGGTTCCTTCTTCTGTCTGCAGCACCCGGAATCTCCTAGGAGCCCATCGCGTGTCTTCCTCCAATTCTTTCCCAGTGCGGGCTGCCGGGGAATTGCGGGGGTTGGGCTGGAAATGCAGGTAGCATCTAGTGCCTCCCCCTGGACTGGGGATGTAATTAGCAAAATTCACCCTGCCAGGGAACACCTGTTACACCAAGGAGCTGCGTGGTGGGCGGCCCAAACCTCCAACACACAGTCAGCCGAGTTCCGGAATTCTGAGTGTGGGGAGGTTCCGTCTTCCCTCTGCAGCACCTGAGATTTCCTAGGAGCCCTTAGCGTGTCTTCCCGATTTTTCCCAGTGCGGGCTGCCGGGGAAATGCGGGGGTTGGCCTGGAAATGCAGGTAAATCTAGTGCCTCCCCCTGGAGAGGGGAGGAAATTAGCCGAATTCCCCCTGCCAGGGAACACCTGTGACACCAGGCAGCTGCGTGGGGGGTGTCCCCAAACCTCCCCCACACAGTCAGCCGTGTTCCGGAATTCTGAGTTTAGGGAGGTTCCATCATCTGTCTGCAGCACCCGGGATCCCCTAGGAGCACTTCGCGTGTCTTCCCCGAGTCAATCCCAGTGCGGGCTGCCGGGGAATTGCGGGGGTTGGGCTGGAAATGCAGGTAGACTCTAGTGACTCCCCCTGACAGTGGAGGTAATTAGCGGAATTCCCCCTGCCAGGGTACATCTGTGACACCAGTTAGCTGCGTGGAGGTCGGCCCCAAACCTCGCCCACACAGTCAGCCGTGTTCCGGAATTCTGAGTGTTGGGAGGTTCCGTCATCTTATGCAGCACCCGGGATCACCTAGGAGCCCTTCGCTTGCCTTCCACGAGTGTCCCCCAGTGCGGGCTACCGGGGAATTGCGGGGGTTGAGCTGGAAATGCAGGTAGAATCTAGTGCCTCCCCCTGGACTGGGGAGGTAATTAGCGGACTTCCCCCTGTCAGGGAACACCTGTGACACCAGGCAGCTGCGTGGAGGGCGGCCCCAAACCTCCCCCACTTAGTCAGCAGTGTTCCGGAATTCTGAGTGTTGGGAGGTTCCGTCATCTGTCTGCAGCACCCGGGATCTCCTAGGAGCCCTTCGTGTGTCTTCCCAGAGTGCCTCCCAGTGCGGGATGACGGGGACATGCGGGTGTAGGGCTGGAAATGCAGGTAGCATCTAGTGCCTCCCCCTGGACAGGGGAGGTAATTAGCGGACTTCCCCCTGCCAGGGAACACCTGTGACACCAGTCAGCTGCGTGGAGGGCCGCCCAGACCTCCCCCACACAGTAAGACTTATTTCGGAATTCTGAGTGTTGGGAGGTTCCGTCATCTGTCTGCAGCACCCGGGATCACCAAGGAGCCCTTCGCGTGTCTTACCGATTCTTTCCCAGTGCGGGCTGCCGGGGAAATGCGGGGGATGGGCTGGAAATGCAGGTAAAATCTAGTGCCTCCCCCTGGACTGGGGAGGTAATTAGCGGAATTCCCCCTGCCAGGGAACACCTGTGACACCAAGCAGCTGCGTGGAGAGCGGCCCCAAATCTCCCCCACACAGTCAGCCGTGTTCCGGAATTCTGATATTGGGGAGTTTCCATCATCTGTCTGCAGCAACCAGGATCCCCTAGGAGCCCTTCGCGTGTCTTCCCCGAGGCCCTCCCTGTGCGGGCTTTAGGGGAAAGGCGGGGGTTGGGATGGAAATGCAGGTAGCATCTAGTGACTCCCCCTTACAGTGGAGGTAATTAGCGGAATTACCCCTGCCAGGGAAATTCTGTGACACCAGTTTTCTGCGTGGAGTGCGGCCCCAAAAATCGCCCACACAGTCAGCCGTGTTCCGGAATTCTGAGTGTTGGGAGGTTCCGTCATCAGTCTGCAGCAACCGGGATCTCCTAGGAGCCCTTCGCGTGTCTTCCCAGAGTGCCTCCCAGTGCGGGATGACGGGGACATGCGGGTGTTGGTCTGGAAATGCAGGTAGCATCTAGTGCCTCCCCCTGGACAGGGGAGGTAATTAGCGGACTTCCACCTGCCAGGGAACACCTGTGACAACAGTCAGCTGCGTGGAGGCGGCCCAAAACCTCCCCCACACAGTCAGCCTTGTTCCGGAATTCTGAGTGTGGGTAGGTTCCGTTATTTTATGCAGAACCCGGGATCACCTAGGAGCCCTTCACGTTTCTTCCCAGAGTGCCTCCCTGTGCGGACTGTCGGGGAAATGTGGGGTTTGTGCTGGAAATGCTGGTAGCATCTAGTGCCTCCCCCTGGACAGGGGACGTAATTAACGGACTTCCCCCTGCCAGGGAACACCTGTGACACCAGGCAGCTGCGTGGAGGGCGGCCCCAAACCTCCCCCACACATTCAGCCGTGTTCCGTAATTCTGAGTGTTGGGAGGTTCCGTCTTCTGTCTGCAGAACCCGGGATCTACTAGGAGCCCTTCGCGTGCCTTCCCCGAGTCCCGCCCAGTGCGGGCTGCCCGGGAAAACCGGGTGTTGGGCTGTAAATGCAGGGAGCATCTAGTGCCTCCCCTTGGAATTGGGAGGTAATTAGCGGACTTCCCCCTGCCAGGGAACACCTGTTACACCAGTCAGCTGCGTGGAGGGCCGCCCAGACCTCATCCAAACAGTAACCCTTGTTCCAGAATTCTGAGTGTGGGGAGGTTCCGTCATCTGTCTTCAGCACCCGGGATCTCCTAGGAGCACTTCGCGTGTCTTCCCCGATTCCCTCCCAGTGCGGGCTGCCGGGGAAAGGCGGGGGTTGGCCTGGAAATGCAGGTAGCATCTAGAGCCTCCCCCTGGAAAGGGGAGGAAATTACCGGAATTCCCACTGCAAGGGAACACCTGTGTCACCAGGCAGCTGCGTGGTGGGCGGCCACAAAACTCCCCCACACAGTCAGCCGAGTTCCGGAATTCTGAGTTTGGGGAGGTTCCTTCTTCTGTCTGCAGCACCCGGGATCTCCTAGGAGCCCATCGCCTGTCTTCCTCCAAATCTTTCCCAGTGCGAGCTGCAGGGGAATTGCGGGGGTTGGGCTGGAAATGCAGGTAGCATCTAGTGCCTCCCCCTGGACAGGGGAGGTAATTAGCAGAATTCAATCTGCCAGGGAACACCTGTGACACAAAGCAGCTGCGTGGAGGGCGACCCCAAACCTCCAACACACAGTCAGCCGAGTTCCGGAATTCTGAGTGTGGGGAGGTTCCGTCTTCTCTCTGCAGCACCTGAGATCTCCTAGGAGCCCTTAGCGTGTCTTCCCGATTCATTCCCAGTGCGGGCTGCCGGGGAAATGCGGGAGTTGGCCTGGAAATGCAGGTAAATCTAGTGCCTCCCCCTGGAGAGGGGAGGAAATTAGCCGAATTCCCCCTGCCAGGGAACACCTGTGACACCAGGCAGCTGCGTGGGGGGTGTCCCCAAACCTCCCCCACACAGTCAGCCGTGTTCCGGAATTCTGAGTTTAGGGAGGTTCCAACATCTGTCTGCAGCACCCGGGATCCCCTAGGAGCACTTTGCGTGTCTTCCCCGAGTCACTCCCAGTGCGGGCTGCCTGGGAATTGCGGGGGTTGGGCTGGAAATGCAGGTAGCATCTAGTGCCTCTCCCTGGACAGGGGTGGTAATTAGCGGAATTCATCCTGCAAGGGAAAACTTGTGACACCAGGCAGCTGCGTGGAGGTAGGCCCCAAACCTCCCCCACACAGTCAGCAGTGTTCCTGAATTCTGAGTGTTGGGAGGTTCCGTCATCTGTCTGCAGCACCCGGGGTCTCCTAGGAGCCCTTCGCGTGTCTTCCCAGAGTGCCTCCCAGTGCGGGATGACGGGGACATGCGGGTGTAGGGCTGGAAATGCAGGTAGCATCTAGTGCCTCCCCCTGGACAGGGGAGGTAATTAGCGGACTTCCCCCTGCCAGGGAACACCTGTGACACCAGTCAGCTACGTGGAGGGCCGCCCAGACCTCCCCCACACAGTAAGACTTATTCCGGAATTCTGAGTGTTGGGAGGTTCCGTCATCTGTCTGCAGCACCCGGGATCACCTAGGAGCCCTTCGCGTGTCTTACCGATTCTTTCCCAGTGCGGGCTGCCGGGGAAATGCGGGGGATGGGCTGGAAATGCAGGTAAAATCTAGTGCCTCCCCCTGGACTGGGGAGGTAATTAGCGGAATTCCCCCTGCCAGGGAACACCTGTGACACCAAGCAGCTGCGTGGAGGGCGGCCCCTAATCTCCCCCACACTGTCAGCCGTGTTCCGGAATTCTGATATTGGGGAGGTTCCATCATCTGTCTGCAGCAACCAGGATCCCCTAGGAGCCCTTCGCGTGTCTTCCCCGAGGCCTTCCCAGTGCGGGCATCCGGGGAAAGGCGGGGGTTGGGCTGGAAATGCAGGTAGCATCTAGTGACTCCCCATGACAGTGGAGGTAATTAGCGGAATTACCCCTGCCAGGGAAATTCTTTGACACCAGTTTGCTGCGTGGAGTGCGGCCCCAAAAATCGCCCACACAGTCAGCCTTGTTCCGCAATTCTGAGTGTTGGGAGGTTCCGTCATCTGTCTGCAGCAACCGGGATCTCCTAGGAGCCCTTCGCCTGTCTTCCCAGAGTGCCTCCCAGTGCGGGATGACGGGGACATGCGGGTGTTGGTCTGGAAATTCAGGTAGCATCTAGTGCCTCCCCCTGGACAGGGGAGGTAATTAGCGGACTTCCACCTGCCAGGGAACACCTGTGACAACAGTCAGCTGCGTGGAGGCGGCCCAAAACCTCCCCCACACAGTCAGCCTTGTTCCGGAATTCTGAGTGTGGGTAGGTTCCGTTATCTTATGCAGCACCCGGGATCACCTAGGAGCCCTTCACGTGTCTTCCCAGAGTGCCTCCCTGTGCGGACTGCCGGGGAAATGTGGGGTTTGTGCTGGAAATGCAGGTAGCATCTAGTGCCTCCCCCTGGACAGGGGACGTAATTAGCGGACTTCCCCCTGCCAGGGAACACCTGTGACACCAGGCAGCTGCGTGGAGGGCGGCCCCAAACCTCCCTCACACATTCAGCCGTGTTCCGTAATTCTGAGTGTTGGGAGGTTCCGTCTTTTGTCTGCAGAACCCGGGATCAACTAGGAGCCTTTCGCGTGCCTTCCCCGAGTCCCGCCCAGTGCGGGCTGCCCGGGAAAGGCGGGTGTTGGGCTGTAAATGCAGGTAGCATCTAGTGCCTCCCCTTGGAATGGGGAGGTAATTAGAGGACTTCCCCCTGCCAGGGAACACCTGTGACACAAGTCAGCTGCGTGGAGGGACGCCCGACCTCCCCCAAACAGTAAGCCTTGTTCCGGAATTCTGAGTGTGGGGAGGTTCCGTCATCTTTCTTCAGCACCCGGGATCTCCTAGGAGCACTTCGCGTGTCTTCCCCGAGTCCCTCCCAGTGCGGGCTGCCGGGGAAAGTCGGGGGTTGGCCTGGAAATGCAGGTAGCATCTAGAGCCTCCCCCTGGACAGGGGAGGAAATTAGCGGAATTCCCACTGCCAGGGAACACCTGTGTCACCAGGCAGCTGCGTGGTGGGCGGCCCCAAAACTCGCCCACACAGTCAGCCGAGTTCCGGAATTCTGAGTTTCGGGAGGTTCCTTCTTCTGTCTGCAGCACCCGGGATCTCCTAGGAGCCCATCGCGTGTCTTCCTCCAATTCTTTCCCAGTGCGGGCTGCCGGGGTATTGCGGGGGTTGGGTTGGAAATGCAGGTAGCATCTAGTGCCTCCCCCTGGACAGCGGATGTAATTAGCAGAATTCACCCTGCCAGGGAACACCTGTGACACCAAGCAGCTGCGAGGAGGGCCGCCCCAAACCTCCAACACACAGTCAGCCGAGTTCCGGAATTCTGAGTGTGGGGAGGTTCCGTCTTCTCTCTGCAGCACCTGGGATCTCCTAGGAGCCCTTAGTGTGTCTTCCCGATTCTTTCCCAGTGCGGGCTGCCGGGGAAAGTCGGAGGTTGGGCTGGAAATGCAGGTATCATCTAGTGCCTCCCGATGACAGTGGAGGTAATTAGCGGAATTCCCACTGCCAGGGAACAACTGTGACACCAGTCAGCTGCGTGGAGGGGGCCCCAAACCTCGCCCACACAGTCAACCGTGTTACGGAATTCTGAGTGTGGGGAGGTTCCGTCATCTTATGCAGAACCCGGGATCACCTAGGAGCCCTTCGCTTGCCTTCCACGAGTGTCCCCCAGTGCGGGCTGCCGGGGAATTGCGGGGGTTGAGCTGGAAATGCAGGTAGAATCTAGTTCCTCCCCCTGGACTGGGGAGGTAATTAGCGGACTTCCCCCTGTCAGGGAACACCTGTGACACCAGGCAGCTGCGTGGAGGGCGGCCCCAAACCTCCCCCACATAGTCAGCAGTGTTCCGGAATTCTGATTGTTGGGAGGTTCCGTCATCTGTCTGCAGCACCCGGGATCTCCTTGGAGCCATTTGCGTGTCTTCCCAGAGTGCCTCCCAGTGCGGGATGACGGGGACATGCGGGTGTAGGGCTGGAAATGCAGGTAGCATCTAGTGCCTCCCCCTGGACAGGGGAGGTATTTAGCGGACTTCCCCCTGCCAGGGAACACCTGTGACACCAGTCAGCTGCGTGGAGGGCCGCCCAGACCTCCCCCACACAGTAAGACTTATTTCGGAATTCTGAGTGTTGGGAGGTTCCGTCATATGTCTGCAGCACCCGGGATCACCTAGGAGCCCTTCGCGTGTCTTACCGATTCTTTCCCAGTGCGGGCTGCCGGGGAAATGCGGGGGATGGGCTGGAAATGCAGGTAGCATCTAGTGACTCCCCCTTACAGTGGAGGTAATTAGCGGAATTACCCCTGCCAGGGAAATTCTGTGACACCAGTTTGCTGCGTGGAGTGCGGCCCCAAAAATCGCCCACACAGTCAGCCGTGTTCCGGAATTCTGAGTGTTGGGAGGTTCCGTCATCAGTCTGCAGCAACCGGGATCTCCTAGGAGCCCTTCGCGTGTCTTCCCAGAGTGCCTCCCAGTGCGGGATGACGGGGACATGCGGGTGTTGGTCTGGAAATGCAGGTAGCATCTAGTGCCTCCCCCTGGACAGGGGAGGTAATTAGCGGACTTCCACCTGCCAGGGAACACCTGTGACACCAGTCAGCTGCCTGGAGGCGGCCCAAAACCTCCCCCACACAGTCAGCCTTGTTCCGGAATTCTGAGTGTGGGCAGGTTCCGTTATCTTATGCAGAACCAGGGATCACCTAGGAGCCCTTCACGTGTCTTCCCAGAGTGCCTCCCTGTGCGGACTGCCGGGGAAATGTGGGGTTTGTGCTGGAAATGCAGGTAGCATCTAGTGCGTCCCCCTGGACAGGGGACGTAATTAGCGGACTTCCCCCTGCCAGGGAACACCTGTGACACCAGGCAGCTGCGTGGTGGGCGGCCCCAAACCTCCCCCACACATTCAGACGTGTTCCGTAATTCTGAGTGTTGGGAGGTTCCGTCTTCTGTCTGCAGAACCCGGGATCTACTAGGAGCCCTTCGCGTGCCTTCCCCGAGTCCCGCCCAGTGCGGGCGGCCCGGGAATGCGGGTGTTGGGCTGTAAATGCAGGTAGCATCTAGTGCCTCCACCTGGACAGGGGAGGTAATTAGCGGACTTCCCCCTGCCAGGGAACACCTGTTATACCAGTCAGCTGCGTGGAGGGCCGCCCAGACCTCATCCAAACAGTAAGCCTTGTTCCAGAATTCTGAGTGTGGGGAGGTTCCGTCATCTGTCTTCAGCACCCGGGATCTCCTAGGAGCACTTTGCGTGTCTTCCCCGATTCCCTCCCAGTGCGGGCTGCCGGGGAAAGGCGGGGGTTGGCCTGGAAATGCAGGTAGCATCTAGAGCCTCCCCCTGGACAGGGGAGGAAATTACCGGAATTCCCACTGCCAGGGAACACCTGTGTCACCAGGCAGCTGCGTGGTGGGCGGCCCCAAAACTCCCCCACACAGTCAGCCGAGTTCCGGAATTCTGAGTTTGGGGAGGTTCCTTCTTCTGTCTGCAGCACCCGGAATCTCCTAGGAGCACTTTGCGTGTCTTCCTCCAATTCTTTCCCAGTGCGGGCTGCCGGGGAATTGCGGGGGTTGGGCTGGAAATGCAGGTAGCATCTAGTGCCTCCCCCTGGACTGGGGATGTAATTAGCAGAATTCACCCTGCCAGGGAACACCTGTGACACCAAGGAGCTGCGTGGAGGGCGGCCCCAAACCTCCAACACACAGTCAGCCGAGTTCCGGAATTCTGAGTGTGGGGAGGTTCCGTCTTCCCTCTGCAGCACCTGAGATCTCCTAGGAGCCCTTAGCGTGTCTTCCCGATTTTTCCCAGTGCGGGCTGCCGGGGAAATGCGGGGGTTGGCCTGGAAATGCAGGTAAATCTAGTGCCTCCCCCTGGAGAGGGGAGGAAATTAGCCGAATTCCCCCTGCCAGGGAACACCTGTGACACCAGGCAGCTGCGTGGGGGGTGTCCCCAAACCTCCCCCACACAGTCAGCCGTGTTCCGGAATTCTGAGTTTAGGGAGGTTCCATCATCTGTCTGCAGCACCCGGGATCCCCTAGGAGCACTTCGCGTGTCTTCCCCGAGTCACTCCCAGTGCGGGCTGACGGGGAATTGCGGGGGTTGGGCTGGAAATGCAGGTAGACTCTAGTGACTCCCCCTGACAGTGGAGGTAATTAGCGGAATTCCCCCTGCCAGGGTACATCTGTGACACCAGTCAGCTGCGTGGAGGTCGGCCCCAAACCTCGCCCACACAGTCAGCCGTGTTCCGGAATTCTGAGTGTGGGGAGGTTCCGTCATCTTATGCAGCACCCGGGATCTCCTAGGAGCAATTCGCGTGTCTTCCCCGATTCCCTCCCAGTGCGGGCTGCCGGGGAAAGGCGGGGGTTGGCCTGGAAATGCAGGTAGCATCTAGAGCCTCCCCCTGGAAAGGGGAGGAAATTACCGGAATTCCCACTGCAAGGGAACACCTGTGTCACCAGGCAGCTGCGTGGTGGGCGGCCACAAAACTCCCCCACACAGTCAGCCGAGTTCCGGAATTCTGAGTTTGGGGAGGTTTCTTCTTCTGTCTGCAGCACCAGGGATCTCCTAGGAGCCCATCGCCTGTCTTCCTCCAAATCTTTCCCAGTGCGAGCTGCCGGGGAATTGCGGGGGTTGGGCTGGAAATGCAGGTAGTATATAGTGCCTCCCCCTGGACAGGGGAGGTAATTAGCAGAATTCAATCTGCCAGGGAACACCTGTGACACCAAGCAGCTGCGTGGAGGGCGGCCCCAAACCTCCAACACACAGTCAGCCGAGTTCCGGAATTCTGAGTGTGGGGAGGTTCCGTCTTCTCTCTGCAGCACCTGAGATCTCCTAGGAGCCCTTAGCGTGTCTTCCCGATTCTTTCCCAGTGCGGGCTGCCGGGGAAATGCGGGGGTTGGCCTGGAAATGCAGGTAAATCTAGTGCCTCCCCCTGGAGAGGGGAGGAAATTAGCCGAATTCCCCCTGCCAGGGAACACCTGTGACACCAGGCAGCTGCGTGGGGGGTGTCCCCAAACCTCCCCCACACATTCAGCCATGTTCCGTAATTCTGAGTGTTGGGAGGTTCCGTCTTCTGTCTGCAGCACCCTGGATCTCTTAAGAGCCCTTCGCGTGTCTTCCCCAAGTGCATCCAAGTGCGGGCTGGCGGGGAAAGGCGGGGTTTGGCCTGGAAATGCAGGTTGCATGTAGTGCCTCTCCCTGGACAGGTGAGGTAATTAGCGGACTTCCCCCTGCCAGGGAAAATTGTGACACCAGGCAGCTGCGTGGAGGGCGGCCCCAAACATCCTCTACACAGGCAGCCGTGTTCTGGAATTCTGAGTGTGGGGAGGTTCCGTCATCTGTCTGCAGCACCAGGGATATCCTAGGAGCCATTCGCGTGTCTTCCCCGAGTCCCTTACATTGCGGCCTGCCGGGGAAAAGCGGGGGTTGGGCTGGAAATGCAGGTAGCATCTAGTGCCTCCCCCTGGACAGGGGAGGTAATTAGCGGACTTCCACCTGCCAGGGAACACCTGTGACAACAGTCAGCTGCGTGGAGGCGGCCCAAAACCTCCCCCACACAGTCAGCCTTGTTCCGGAATTCTGAGTGTGGGTAGGTTCCGTTATCTTATGCAGCACCCGGGATCACCTAGGAGCCCTTCACGTGTCTTCCCAGAGTGCCTCCCGGTGCGGACTGCCGGGGAAATATGGGGTTTGTGCTGGAAATGCAGGTAGCAACTAGTGCCTCCCCCTGGACAGGGGACGTAATTAGCGGACTTCCCCCTGCCAGGGAACACCTGTGACAACAGGCAGCTGCGTGGAGGGCGGCCCCAAACCTCCCCCACACATTCAGCCGTGTTCTGTAATTCTGAGTGTTGGGAGGTTCCTTCTTCTGTCTGCAGAACCCGGGATCTACTAGGAGCCCTTCGCGTGCCTTCCCCGAGTCCCGCCCAGTGCGGGCTGCCCGGGAAAGGCGGGTGTTGGGCTGTAAATGCAGGTAGCATCTAGTGCCTCCCCTTGGAATTGGGAGGTAATTAGCGGACTTCCCCCTGCCAGGGAACACCTGTTACACCAGTCAGCTGCGTGGAGGGCCGCCCAGACCTCATCCAAACAGTAAGCCATGTTCCAGAATTCTGAGTGTGGGGAGGTTCCGTCATCTGTCTTCAGCACCCGGGATCTCCTAGGAGCACTTCGCGTGTCTTCCCCGATTCCCTCCCAGTGCGGGCTGCCGGGGAAAGGCGGGGGTTGGCCTGGAAATCCAGGTAGCATCTAGAGCCTCCCCCTGGAAAGGGGAGGAAATTACCGGAATACCCACTGCAAGGGAACACCTGTGTCACCAGGCAGCTGCGTGGTGGGCGGCCACAAAACTCCCCCACACAGTAAGCCGAGTTCCGGTATTCTGAGTGTGGGGAGGTTCCGTCTTCTCTCTGCAGCACCTGAGATCTCCTAGGAGCCCTTAGCGTGTCTTCCCGATTCTTTCCCACTGCGGGCTGCCGGGGAATGCGGGGGTTGGCCTGGAAATGCAGGTAAATCTAGTGCCTCCCCCTGGAGAGGGGAGGAAATTAGCCGAATTCCCCCTGCCAGGGAACACCTGTGACACCAGGCAGCTGCGTGGGGGGTGTCCCCAAACCTCCCCCACACATTCAGCCGTGTTCCGTAATTCTGAGTGTTGGGAGGTTCCTTCTTCTGTCTGCAGCACCCGGAATCTCCTAGGAGCCCATCGCGTGTCTTCCTCCAATTCTTTCCCAGTGCGGGCTGCCGGGGAATTGCGGGGGTTGGGCTGGAAATGCAGGTAGCATCTAGTGCCTCCCCCTGGACTGGGGATGTAATTTGCAGAATTCACCCTGCCAGGGAACACCTGTGACACCAAGGAGCTGCGTGGAGGGCGGCCCCAAACCTCCAACACACAGTCAGCCGAGTTCCGGAATTCTGAGTGTGGGGAGGTTCCGTCATCTGTCTGCAGCACCCGGGATCTCCTAGGAGCCCTTCGTGTGTCTTCCCAGAGTGCCTCCCAGTGCGGGATGACGGGGACATGCGGGTGTAGGGCTGGAAATGCAGGTAGCATCTAGTGCCTCCCCCTGGACAGGGGAGGTAATTAGCGGACTTCCCCCTGCCAGGGAACACCTGTGACACCAGTCAGCTGCGTGGAGGGCCGCCCAGACCTCCCCCACACAGTAAGACTTATTTCGGAATTCTGAGTGTTGGGAGGTTCCGTCATCTGTCTGCAGCACCCGGGATCACCAAGGAGCCCTTCGCGTGTCTTACCGATTCTTTCCCAGTGCGGGCTGCCGGGGAAATGCGGGGGATGGGCTGGAAATGCAGGTAAAATCTAGTGCCTCCCCCTGGACTGGGGAGGTAATTAGCGGAATTCCCCCTGCCAGGGAACACCTGTGACACCAAGCAGCTGCGTGGAGAGCGGCCCCAAATCTCCCCCACACTGTCAGCCGTGTTCCGGAATTCTGATATTGGGGAGTTTCCATCATCTGTCTGCAGCAACCAGGATCCCCTAGGAGCCTTTCGCGTGTCTTCCCCGAGGCCCTCCCTGTGCGGGCTTTAGGGGAAAGGCGGGGGTTGGGCTGGAAATGCAGGTAGCATCTAGTGACTCCCCCTTACAGTGGAGGTAATTAGCGGAATTACCCCTGCCAGGGAAATTCTGTGACACCAGTTTTCTGCGTGGAGTGCGGCCCCAAAAATCGCCCACACAGTCAGCCGTGTTCCGGAATTCTGAGTGTTGGGAGGTTCCGTCATCAGTCTGCAGCAACCGGGATCTCCTAGGAGCCCTTCGCGTGTCTTCCCAGAGTGCCTCCCAGTGCGGGATGACGGGGACATGCGGGTGTTGGTCTGGAAATGCAGGTAGCATCTAGTGCCTCCCCCTGGACAGGGGAGGTAATTAGCGGACTTCCCCCTGCCAGGGAACACCTGTTACACCAGTCAGCTGCGTGGAGGGCCGCCCAGACCTCATCCAAACAGTAACCCTTGTTCCAGAATTCTGAGTGTGGGGAGGTTCCGTCATCTGTCTTCAGCACCCGGGATCTCCTAGGAGCACTTCGCGTGTCTTCCCCGATTCCCTCCCAGTGCGGGCTGCCGGGGAAAGGCGGGGGTTGGCCTGGAAATGCAGGTAGCATCTAGAGCCTCCCCCTGGAAAGGGGAGGAAATTACCGGAATTCCCACTGCAAGGGAACACCTGTGTCACCAGGCAGCTGCGTGGTGGGCGGCCACAAAACTCCCCCACACAGTCAGCCGAGTTCCGGAATTCTGAGTTTGGGGAGGTTCCTTCTTCTGTCTGCAGCACCCGGGATCTCCTAGGAGCCCATCGCCTGTCTTCCTCCAAATCTTTCCCAGTGCGAGCTGCAGGGGAATTGCGGGGGTTGGGCTGGAAATGCAGGTAGCATCTAGTGCCTCCCCCTGGACAGGGGAGGTAATTAGCAGAATTCAATCTGCCAGGGAACACCTGTGACACAAAGCAGCTGCGTGGAGGGCGACCCCAAACCTCCAACACACAGTCAGCCGAGTTCCGGAATTCTGAGTGTGGGGAGGTTCCGTCTTCTCTCTGCAGCACCTGAGATCTCCTAGGAGCCCTTAGCGTGTCTTCCCGATTCATTCCCAGTGCGGGCTGCCGGGGAAATTCGGGAGTTGGCCTGGAAATGCAGGTAAATCTAGTGCCTCCCCCTGGAGAGGGGAGGAAGTTAGCCGAATTCCCCCTGCCAGGGAACACCTGTGACACCAGGCAGCTGCGTGGGGGGTGTCCCCAAACCTCCCCCACACAGTCAGCCGTGTTCCGGAATTCTGAGTTTAGGGAGGTTCCAACATCTGTCTGCAGCACCCGGGATCCCCTAGGAGCACTTTGCGTGTCTTCCCCGAGTCACTCCCAGTGCGGGCTGCCTGGGAATTGCGGGGGTTGGGCTGGAAATGCAGGTAGCATCTAGTGCCTCTCCCTGGACAGGGGTGGTAATTAGCGGACTTCATCCTGCAAGGGAAAACTTGTGCCACCAGGCAGCTGCGTGGAGGTAGGCCCCAAACCTCCCCCACACAGTCAGCAGTGTTCCTGAATTCTGAGTGATGGGAGGTTCTGTCATCTGTCTGCAGCACCCGGGGTCTCCTAGGAGCCCTTCGCGTGTCTTCCCAGAGTGCCTCCCAGTGCGGGATGACGGGGACATGCGGGTGTAGGGCTGGAAATGCAGGTAGCATCTAGTGCCTCCCCCTGGACAGGGGAGGTAATTAGCGGACTTCCCCCTGCCAGGGAACACCTGTGACACCAGTCAGCTACGTGGAGGGCCGCCCAGACCTCCCCCACACAGTAAGACTTATTCCGGAATTCTGAGTGTTGGGAGGTTCCGTCATCTGTCTGCAGCACCCGGGATCACCTAGGAGCCCTTCGCGTGTCTTACCGATTCTTTCCCAGTGCGGGCTGCCGGGGAAATGCGGGGGATGGGCTGGAAATGCAGGTAAAATCTAGTGCCTCCCCCTGGACTGGGGAGGTAATTAGCGGAATTCCCCCTGCCAGGGAACACCTGTGACACCAAGCAGCTGCGTGGAGAGCGGCCCCTAATCTCCCCCACACTGTCAGCCGTGTTCCGGAATTCTGATATTGGGGAGGTTCCATCATCTGTCTGCAGCAACCAGGATCCCCTAGGAGCCCTTCGCGTGTCTTCCCCGAGGCCTTCCCAGTGCGGGCATCCGGGGAAAGGCGGGGGTTGGGCTGGAAATGCAGGTAGCATCTAGTGACTCCCCATGAAAGTGGAGGTAATTAGCGGAATTACCCCTGCCAGGGAAATTCTTTGACACCAGTTTGCTGCGTGGAGTGCGGCCCCAAAAATCGCCCACACAGTCAGACTTGTTCCGCAATTCTGAGTGTTGGGAGGTTCCGTCATCTGTCTGCAGCAACCGGGATCTCCTAGGAGCCCTTCGCCTGTCTTCCCAGAGTGCCTCCCAGTGCGGGATGACGGGGACATGCGGGTGTTGGTCTGGAAATTCAGGTAGCATCTAGTGCCTCCCCCTGGACAGGGGAGGTAATTAGCGGACTTCCACCTGCCAGGGAACACCTGTGACAACAGTCAGCTGCGTGGAGGCGGCCCAAAACCTCCCCCACACAGTCAGCCTTGTTCCGGAATTCTGAGTGTGGGTAGGTTCCGTTATCTTATGCAGCACCCGGGATCACCTAGGAGCCCTTCACGTGTCTTCCCAGAGTGCCTCCCTGTGCGGACTGCCGGGGAAATGTGGGGTTTGTGCTGGAAATGCAGGTAGCATCTAGTGCCTCCCCCTGGACAGGGGACGTAATTAGCGGACTTCCCCCTGCCAGGGAACACCTGTGACACCAGGCAGCTGCGTGGAGGGCGGCCCCAAACCTCCCTCACACATTCAGCCGTGTTCCGTAATTCTGAGTGTTGGGAGGTTCCGTCTTTTGTCTGCAGAACCCGGGATCAACTAGGAGCCTTTCGCGTGCCTTCCCCGAGTCCCGCCCAGTGCGGGCTGCCCGGGAAAGGCGGGTGTTGGGCTGTAAATGCAGGTAGCATCTAGTGCCTCCCCTTGGAATGGGGAGGTAATTAGAGGACTTCCCCCTGCCAGGGAACACCTGTGACACAAGTCAGCTGCGTGGAGGGACGCCCGACCTCCCCCAAACAGTAAGCCTTGTTCCGGAATTCTGAGTGTGGGGAGGTTCCGTCATCTTTCTTCAGCACCCGGGATCTCCTAGGAGCACTTCGCGTGTCTTCCCCGAGTCCCTCCCAGTGCGGGATGCCGGGGAAAGTCGGGGGTTGGCCTGGAAATGCAGGTAGCATCTAGAGCCTCCCCCTGGACAGGGGAGGAAATTAGCGGAATTCCCACTGCCAGGGAACACCTGTGTCACCAGGCAGCTGCGTGGTGGTCGGCCCCAAAACTCGCCCACACAGTCAGCCGAGTTCCGGAATTCTGAGTTTCGGGAGGTTCCTTCTTCTGTCTGCAGCACCCGGGATCTCCTAGGAGCCCATCGCGTGTCTTCCTCCAATTCTTTCGCAGTGCGGGCTGCCGGGGTATTGCGGGGGTTGGGCTGGAAATGCAGGTAGCATCTAGTGCCTCCCCCTGGACAGCGGATGTAATTAGCAGAATTCACCCTGCCAGGGAACACCTGTGACACCAAGCAGCTGCGAGGAGGGCCGCCCCAAACCTCCAACACACAGTCAGCCGAGTTCCGGAATTCTGAGTGTGGGGAGGTTCCGTCTTCTCTCTGCAGCACCTGGGATCTCCTAGGAGCCCTTAGCGTGTCTTCCCGATTCTTTCCCAGTGCGGGCTGCCGGGGAAAGTCGGAGGTTGGGCTGGAAATGCAGGTATCATCTAGTGCCTCCCGATGACAGTGGAGGTAATTAGCGGAATTCCCACTGCCAGGGAACAACTGTGACACCAGTCAGCTGCGTGGAGGGGGCCCCAAACCTCGCCCACACAGTCAACCGTGTTACGGAATTCTGAGTGTGGGGAGGTTCCGTCATCTTATGCAGAACCCGGGATCACCTAGGAGCCCTTCGCTTGCCTTCCACGAGTGTCCCCCAGTGCGGGCTGCCGGGGAATTGCGGGGGTTGAGCTGGAAATGCAGGTAGAATCTAGTTCCTCCCCCTGGACTGGGGAGGTAATTAGCGGACTTCCCCCTGTCAGGGAACACCTGTGACACCAGGCAGCTGCGTGGAGGGCGGCCCCAAACCTCCCCCACATAGTCAGCAGTGTTCCGGAATTCTGAGTGTTGGGAGGTTCCGTCATCTGTCTGCAGCACCCGGGATCTCCTTGGAGCCATTTGCGTGTCTTCCCAGAGTGCCTCCCAGTGCGGGATGACGGGGACATGCGGGTGTAGGGCTGGAAATGCAGGTAGCATCTAGTGCCTCCCCCTGGACAGGGGAGGTATTTAGCGGACTTCCCCCTGCCAGGGAACACCTGTGACACCAGTCAGCTGCGTGGAGGGCCGCCCAGACCTCCCCCACACAGTAAGACTTATTCCGGAATTCTGAGTGTTTGGAGGTTCCGTCATCTGTCTGCAGCACCCGGGATCACCTAGGAGCCCTTCGCGTGTCTTACCGATTCTTTCCCAGTGCGGGCTGCCGGGGAAATGCGGGGGATGGGCTGGAAATGCAGGTAGCATCTAGTGACTCCCCCTTACAGTGGAGGTAATTAGCGGAATTACCCCTGCCAGGGAAATTCTGTGACACCAGTTTGCTGCGTGGAGTGCGGCCCCAAAAATCGCCCACACAGTCAGCCGTGTTCCGGAATTCTGAGTGTTGGGAGGTTCCGTCATCAGTCTGCAGCAACCGGGATCTCCTAGGAGCCCTTCGCGTGTCTTCCCAGAGTGCCTCCCAGTGCGGGATGACGGGGACATGCGGGTGTTGGTCTGGAAATGCAGGTAGCATCTAGTGCCTCCCCCTGGACAGGGGAGGTAATTAGCGGACTTCCACCTGCCAGGGAACACCTGTGACACCAGTCAGCTGCCTGGAGGCGGCCCAAAACCTCCCACACACAGTCAGCCTTGTTCCGGAATTCTGAGTGTGGGCAGGTTCCGTTATCTTATGCAGAACCCGGGATCACCTAGGAGCCCTTCACGTGTCTTCCCAGAGTGCCTCCCTGTGCGGACTGCCGGGGAAATGTGGGGTTTGTGCTGGAAATGCAGGTAGCATCTAGTGCGTCCCCCTGGACAGGGGACGTAATTAGCGGACTTCCCCCTGCCAGGGAACACCTGTGACACCAGGCAGCTGCGTGGTGGGCGGCCCCAAACCTCCCCCACACATTCAGACGTGTTCCGTAATTCTGAGTGTTGGGAGGTTCCGTCTTCTGTCTGCAGAACCCGGGATCTACTAGGAGCCCTTCGCGTGCCTTCCCCGAGTCCCGCCCAGTGCGGGCGGCCCGGGAATGCGGGTGTTGGGCTGTAAATGCAGGTAGCATCTAGTGCCTCCACCAGGACAGGGGAGGTAATTAGCGGACTTCCCCCTGCCAGGGAACACCTGTTATACCAGTCAGCTGCGTGGAGGGCCGCCCAGACCTCATCCAAACAGTAAGCCTTGTTCCAGAATTCTGAGTGTGGGGAGGTTCCGTCATCTGTCTTCAGCACCCGGGATCTCCTAGGAGCACTTTGCGTGTCTTCCCCGATTCCCTCCCAGTGCGGGCTGCCGGGGAAAGGCGGGGGTTGGCCTGGAAATGCAGGTAGCATCTAGAGCCTCCCCCTGGACAGGGGAGGAAATTACCGGAATTCCCACTGCCAGGGAACACCTGTGTCACCAGGCAGCTGCGTGGTGGGCGGCCCCAAAACTCCCCCACACAGTCAGCCGAGTTCCGGAATTCTGAGTTTGGGGAGGTTCCTTCTTCTGTCTGCAGCACCCGGAATCTCCTAGGAGCCCATCGCGTGTCTTCCTCCAATTCTTTCCCAGTGCGGGCTGCCGGGGAATTGCGGGGGTTGGGCTGGAAATGCAGGTAGCATCTAGTGCCTCCCCCTGGACTGGGGATGTAATTAGCAGAATTCACCCTGCCAGGGAACACCTGTGACACCAAGGAGCTGCGTGGAGGGCGGCCCCAAACCTCCAACACACAGTCAGCCGAGTTCCGGAATTCTGAGTGTGGGGAGGTTCCGTCTTCCCTCTGCAGCACCTGAGATCTCCTAGGAGCCCTTAGCGTGTCTTCCCGATTTTTCCCAGTGCGGGCTGCCGGGGAAATGCGGGGGTTGGCCTGGAAATGCAGGTAAATCTAGTGCCTCCCCCTGGAGAGGGGAGGAAATTAGCCGAATTCCCCCTGCCAGGGAACACCTGTGACACCAGGCAGCTGCGTGGGGGGTGTCCCCAAACCTCCCCCACACAGTCAGCCGTGTTCCGGAATTCTGAGTTTAGGGAGGTTCCATCATCTGTCTGCAGCACCCGGGATCCCCTAGGAGCACTTCGCGTGTCTTCCCCGAGTCACTCCCAGTGCGGGCTGACGGGGAATTGCGGGGGTTGGGCTGGAAATGCAGGTAGACTCTAGTGACTCCCCCTGACAGTGGAGGTAATTAGCGGAATTCCCCCTGCCAGGGTACATCTGTGACACCAGTCAGCTGCGTGGAGGTCGGCCCCAAACCTCGCCCACACAGTCAGCCGTGTTCCGGAATTCTGAGTGTGGGGAGGTTCCGTCATCTTATGCAGCACCCGGGATCACCTAGGAGCATTTCGCGGGTCTTCCCCGAGTGCCTCCCAGTGGGGGCTGCCGGAGAATAGATGGGGTTGAGCTGGAAATGCAGGTAGCATCTAGTGCCTCCCCCTGGACTGTGGAGGTAATTAGCGGACTTCCCCCTGTCAGGGAACACTTGTGACACAAGTCAGCTGCGTGGAGGGACGCCAGACCTCCCCCAAACCCTAAGCCTTGTTCCGGAATTCTGAGTGTGGGGAGGTTCCGTCATCTTATGCAGCACCCTGGATCTCTTAAGAGCCCTTCGCGTGTCTTCCCCAAGTGCATCCAAGTGCGGGCTGGCGGGGAAAGGCGGGGTTTGGCCTGGAAATGCAGGTAGCATGTAGTGCCTCTCCCTGGACAGGTGAGGTAATTAGCGGACTTCCCCCTGCCAGGGAAAATTGTGACACCAGGCAGCTGCGTGGAGGGCGGCCCCAAACATCCTCTACACAGGCAGCCGTGTTCCGGAATTCTGAGTGTGGGGAGGTTCCGTCATCTGTCTGCATCACCCGGGATCTACAAGGAGCCCTTCGCGTGTCTTCCCCGAGTCCCTCCCAGTGCGGGCTGCCAGGGAAAGGCGGGGGTTGGGCTGGAAATGCAGGTAGCATCCAGTGACTCCCCCTGGACAGGGGAGGTAATTTGCGGACTTCCCCCTGCCAGGGAACACCTGGGACACCAGGCAGCCGCGTGGAGGGCGGACCTAAACCTCATCCACACAGTCATTCCTGTTCCGGTATTCTGAGTGTGGGGAGGTTCCGTCATCTGTCTGCAGCACCAGGGATATCCTAGGAGCCATTCGCGTGTCTTCCCCGAGTCCCTTACATTGCGGCCTGCCGGGGAAAAGCGGGGGTTGGGCTGGAAATGCAGGTAGCATCTAGTGCCTCCCCCTGGACAGGGGAGGTAATTAGCGGACTTCCACCTGCCAGGGAACACCTGTGACAACAGTCAGCTGCGTGGAGGCGGCCCAAAACCTCCCCCACACAGTCAGCCTTGTTCCGGAATTCTGAGTGTGGGTAGGTTCCGTTATCTTATGCAGCACCCGGGATCACCTAGGAGCCCTTCACGTGTCTTCCCAGAGTGCCTCCCGGTGCGGACTGCCGGGGAAATATGGGGTTTGTGCTGGAAATGCAGGTAGCAACTAGTGCCTCCCCCTGGACAGGGGACGTAATTAGCGGACTTCCCCCTGCCAGGGAACACCTGTGACAACAGGCAGCTGCGTGGAGGGCGGCCCCAAACCTCCCCCACACATTCAGCCGTGTTCTGTAATTCTGAGTGTTGGGAGGTTCCGTCTTCTGTCTGCAGAACCCGGGATCTACTAGGAGCCCTTCGCGTGCCTTCCCCGAGTCCCGCCCAGTGCGGGCTGCCCGGGAAAGGCGGGTGTTGGGCTGTAAATGCAGGTAGCATCTAGTGCCTCCCCTTGGAATTGGGAGGTAATTAGCGGACTTCCCCCTGCCAGGGAACACCTGTTACACCAGTCAGCTGCGTGGAGGGCCGCCCAGACCTCATCCAAACAGTAAGCCATGTTCCAGAATTCTGAGTGTGGGGAGGTTCCGTCATCTGTCTTCAGCACCCGGGATCTCCTAGGAGCACTTCGCGTGTCTTCCCCGATTCCCTCCCAGTGCGGGCTGCCGGGGAAAGGCGGGGGTTGGCCTGGAAATCCAGGTAGCATCTAGAGCCTCCCCCTGGAAAGGGGAGGAAATTACCGGAATACCCACTGCAAGGGAACACCTGTGTCACCAGGCAGCTGCGTGGTGGGCGGCCACAAAACTCCCCCACACAGTAAGCCGAGTTCCGGTATTCTGAGTGTGGGGAGGTTCCGTCTTCTCTCTGCAGCACCTGAGATCTCCTAGGAGCCCTTAGCGTGTCTTCCCGATTCTTTCCCAGTGCGGGCTGCCGGGGAATGCGGGGGTTGGCCTGGAAATGCAGGTAAATCTAGTGCCTCCCCCTGGAGAGGGGAGGAAATTAGCCGAATTCCCCCTGCCAGGGAACACCTGTGACACCAGGCAGCTGCGTGGGGGGTGTCCCAAAACCTCCCCCACACATTCAGCCGTGTTCCGTAATTCTGAGTGTTGGGAGGTTCCTTCTTCTGTCTGCAGCACCCGGAATCTCCTAGGAGCCCATCGCGTGTCTTCCTCCAATTCTTTCCCAGTGCGGGCTGCCGGGGAATTGCGGGGGTTGGGCTGGAAATGCAGGTAGCATCTAGTGCCTCCCCCTGGACTGGGGATGTAATTTGCAGAATTCACCCTGCCAGGGAACACCTGTGACACCAAGGAGCTGCGTGGAGGGCGGCCCCAAACCTCCAACACACAGTCAGCCGAGTTCCGGAATTCTGAGTGTGGGGAGGTTCCGTCTTCCCTCTGCAGCACCTGAGATCTCCTAGGAGCCCTTAGCGTGTCTTCCCGATTTTTCCCAGTGCGGGCTGCCGGGGAAATGCGGGGGTTGGCCTGGAAATGCAGGTAAATCTAGTGCCTCCCCCTGGAGAGGGGAGGAAATTAGCCGAATTCCCCCTGCCAGGGAACACCTGTGACACCAGGCAGCTGCGTGGGGGGTGTCCCCAAACCTCCCCCACACAGTCAGCCGTGTTCCGGAATTCTGAGTTTAGGGAGGTTCCATCATCTGTCTGCAGCACCCGGGATCCCCTAGGAGCACTTCGCGTGTCTTCCCCGAGTCACTCCCAGTGCGGGCTGACGGGGAATTGCGGGGGTTGGGCTGGAAATGCAGGTAGACTCTAGTGACTCCCCCTGACAGTGGAGGTAATTAGCGGAATTCCCCCTGCCAGGGTATATCTGTGACACCAGTCAGCTGCGTGGAGGTCGGCCCCAAACCTCGCCCACACAGTCAGCCGTGTTCCGGAATTCTGAGTGTGGGGAGGTTCCGTCATCTTATGCAGCACCCGGGATCACCTAGGAGCATTTCGCGGGTCTTCCCCGAGTGCCTCCCAGTGGGGGCTGCCGGAGAATAGATGGGGTTGAGCTGGAAATGCAGGTAGCATCTAGTGCCTCCCCCTGGATTGTGGAGGTAATTAGCGGACTTCCCCCTGTCAGGGAACACTTGTGACACAAGTCAGCTGCGTGGAGGGACGCCAGACCTCCCCCAAACCCTAAGCCTTGTTCCGGAATTCTGATTGTGGGGAGGTTCCGTCATCTTATGCAGCACCCGGGATCACCTAGGAGCCCTTCGCTTGCCTTCCACGAGTGTCCCCCAGTGCGGGCTGCCGGGGATTTGCGGGGGTTGAGCTGGAAATGCAGGTAGAATCTAGTGCCTCCCCCTGGACTGGGGAGGTAATTAGCGGACTTCCCCCTGTCAGGGAACACCTGTGACACCAGGCAGCTGCGTGGAGGGCGGCCCCAAACCTCCCCCACATAGTCAGCAGTGTTCCGGAATTCTGAGTGTTGGGAGGTTCCGTCATCTGTCTGCAGCACCCGGGATCTCCTAGGAGCCCTTCGTGTGTCTTCCCAGAGTGCCTCCCAGTGCGGGATGACGGGGACATGCGGGTGTAGGGCTGGAAATGCAGGTAGCATCTAGTGCCTCCCCCTGGACAGGGGAGGTAATTAGCGGACTTCCCCCTGCCAGGGAACACCTGTGACACCAGTCAGCTGCGTGGAGGGCCGCCCAGACCTCCCCCACACATTAAGACTTATTCCGGAATTCTGAGTGTTGGGAGGTTCCGTCATCTGTCTGCAGCACCCGGGATAACCTAGGAGCCCTTCGCGTGTCTTACCGATTCTTTCCCAGTGCGGGCTGCCGGGGAAATGCGGGGGATGGGCTGGAAATGCAGGTAAAATCTAGTGCCTCCCCCTGGACTGGGGAGGTAATTAGCGGAATTCCCCCTGCCAGGGAACACCTGTGACACCAAGCAGCTGCGTGGAGAGCGGCCCCAAATCTCCCCCACACAGTCAGCCGTGTTCCGGAATTCTGATATTGGGGAGTTTCCATCATCTCTCTGCAGCAACCAGGATCCCCTAGAAGCCCTTCGCGTGTCTTCCCCGAGGCCCTCCCAGTGCGGGCTTTAGGGGAAAGGCGGGGGTTGGGCTGGAAATGCAGGTAGCATCTAGTGACTCCCCCTTACAGTGGAGGTAATTAGCGGAATTACCCCTGCCAGGGAAATTCTGTGACACCAGTTTTCTGCGTGGAGTGCGGCCCCAAAAATCGCCCACACAGTCAGCCGTGTTCCGGAATTCTGAGTGTTGGGAGGTTCCGTCATCAGTCTGCAGCAACCGGGATCTCCTAGGAGCCCTTCGCGTGTCTTCCCAGAGTGCCTCCCAGTGCGGGATGACGGGGACATGCGGGTGTTGGTCTGGAAATGCAGGTAGCATCTAGTGCCTCCCCCTGGACAGGGGAGGTAATTAGCGGACTTCCACCTGCCAGGGAACACCTGTGACACCAGTCAGCTGCGTGGAGGCGGCCCAAAACCTCCCCCACACAGTCAGCCTTGTTCCAGAATTCTGAGTGTGGGTAGGTTCCGTTATTTTATGCAGAACCCGGGATCACCTAGGAGCCCTTCACGTGTCTTCCCAGAGTGCCTCCCTGTGCGGACTGCCGGGGAAATGTGGGGTTTGTGCTGGAAATGCAGGTAGCATCTAGTGCCTCCCCCTGGACAGGGGAGGTAATTAGCGGACTTCCACCTGCCAGGGAACACCTGTGACACCAGGCAGCTGCGTGGAGGGCGGCCCCAAACCTCCCCCACACATTCAGCCGTGTTCCGTAATTCTGAGTGTTGGGAGGTTCCGTCTTCTGTCTGCAGAACCCGGGATCTACTAGGAGCCCTTCGCGTGCCTTCCCCGAGTCCCGCCCAGTGCGGGCTGCCCGGGAAAAGCGGGTGTTGGGCTGTAAATGCAGGTAGCATCTAGTGCCTCCCCTTGGAATTGGGAGGTAATTAGCGGACTTCCCCCTGCCAGGGAACACCTGTTACACCAGTCAGCTGCGTGGAGGGCCGCCCAGACCTCATCCAAACAGTAAGCCTTGTTCCAGAATTCTGAGTGTGGGGAGGTTCCGTCATCTGTCTTCAGCACCCGGGATCTCCTAGGAGCAATTCGCGTGTCTTCCCCGATTCCCTCCCAGTGCGGGCTGCCGGGGAAAGGCGGGGGTTGGCCTGGAAATGCAGGTAGCATCTAGAGCCTCCCCCTGGAAAGGGGAGGAAATTACCGGAATTCCCACTGCAAGGGAACACCTGTGTCACCAGGCAGCTGCGTGGTGGGCGGCCACAAAACTCCCCCACACAGTCAGCCGAGTTCCGGAATTCTGAGTTTGGGGAGGTTTCTTCTTCTGTCTGCAGCACCAGGGATCTCCTAGGAGCCCATCGCCTGTCTTCCTCCAAATCTTTCCCAGTGCGAGCTGCCGGGGAATTGCGGGGGTTGGGCTGGAAATGCAGGTAGTATCTAGTGCCTCCCCCTGGACAGGGGAGGTAATTAGCAGAATTCAATCTGCCAGGGAACACCTGTGACACCAAGCAGCTGCGTGGAGGGCGGCCCCAAACCTCCAACACACAGTCAGCCGAGTTCCGGAATTCTGAGTGTGGGGAGGTTCCGTCTTCTCTCTGCAGCACCTGAGATCTCCTAGGAGCCCTTAGCGTGTCTTCCCGATTCTTTCCCAGTGCGGGCTGCCGGGGAAATGCGGGGGTTGGCCTGGAAATGCAGGTAAATCTAGTGCCTCCCCCTGGAGAGGGGAGGAAATTAGCCGAATTCCCCCTGCCAGGGAACACCTGTGACACCAGGCAGCTGCGTGGGGGGTGTCCCCAAACCTCCCCCACACATTCAGCCGTGTTCCGTAATTCTGAGTGTTGGGAGGTTCCGTCTTCTGTCTGCAGCACCCTGGATCTCTTAAGAGCCCTTCGCGTGTCTTCCCCAAGTGCATCCAAGTGCGGGCTGGCGGGGAAAGGCGGGGTTTGGCCTGGAAATGCAGGTAGCATGTAGTGCCTCTCCCTGGACAGGTGAGGTAATTAGCGGACTTCCCCCTGCCAGGGAAAATTGTGACACCAGGCAGCTGCGTGGAGGGCGGCCCCAAACATCCTCTACACAGGCAGCCGTGTTCCGGAATTCTGAGTGTGGGGAGGTTCCGTCATCTGTCTGCATCACCCGGGATCTACAAGGAGCCCTTCGCGTGTCTTCCCCGAGTCCCTCCCAGTGCGGGCTGCCAGGGAAAGGCGGGGGTTGGGCTGGAAATGCAGGTAGCATCCAGTGACTCCCCCTGGACAGGGGAGGTAATTTGCGGACTTCCCCCTGCCAGGGAACACCTGGGACACCAGGCAGCAGCGTGGAGGGCGGACCTAAACCTCATCCACACAGTCATTCCTGTTCCGGTATTCTGAGTGTGGGGAGGTTCCGTCATCTGTCTGCAGCACCAGGGATATCCTAGGAGCCATTCGCGTGTCTTCCCCGAGTCCCTTACATTGCGGCCTGCCGGGGAAAAGCGGGGGTTGGGCTGGAAATGCAGGTAGCATCTAGTGCCTCCCCCTGGACAGGGGAGGTAATTAGCGGACTTCCACCTGCCAGGGAACACCTGTGACAACAGTCAGCTGCGTGGAGGCGGCCCAAAACCTCCCCCACACAGTCAGCCTTGTTCCGGAATTCTGAGTGTGGGTAGGTTCCGTTATCTTATGCAGCACCCGGGATCACCTAGGAGCCCTTCACGTGTCTTCCCAGAGTGCCTCCCTGTGCGGAATGCCGGGGAAATGTGGGGTTTGTGCTGGAAATGCAGGTAGCAACTAGTGCCTCCCCCTGGACAGGGGACGTAATTAGCGGACTTCCCCCTGCCAGGGAACACCTGTGACAACAGGCAGCTGCGTGGAGGGCGGCCCCAAACCTCCCCCACACATTCAGCCGTGTTCTGTAATTCTGAGTGTTGGGAGGTTCCGTCTTCTGTCTGCAGAACCCGGGATCTACTAGGAGCCCTTCGCGTGCCTTCCCCGAGTCCCGCCCAGTGCGGGCTGCCCGGGAAAGGCGGGTGTTGGGCTGTAAATGCAGGTAGCATCTAGTGCCTCCCCTTGGAATTGGGAGGTAATTAGCGGACTTCCCCCTGCCAGGGAACACCTGTTACACCAGTCAGCTGCGTGGAGGGCCGCCCAGACCTCATCCAAACAGTAAGCCATGTTCCAGAATTCTGAGTGTGGGGAGGTTCCGTCATCTGTCTTCAGCACCCGGGATCTCCTAGGAGCACTTCGCGTGTCTTCCCCGATTCCCTCCCAGTGCGGGCTGCCGGGGAAAGGCGGGGGTTGGCCTGGAAATCCAGGTAGCATCTAGAGCCTCCCCCTGGAAAGGGGAGGAAATTACCGGAATACCCACTGCAAGGGAACACCTGTGTCACCAGGCAGCTGCGTGGTGGGCGGCCACAAAACTCCCCCACACAGTAAGCCGAGTTCCGGTATTCTGAGTGTGGGGAGGTTCCGTCTTCTCTCTGCAGCACCTGAGATCTCCTAGGAGCCCTTAGCGTGTCTTCCCGATTCTTTCCCAGTGCGGGCTGCCGGGGAATGCGGGGGTTGGCCTGGAAATGCAGGTAAATCTAGTGCCTCCCCCTGGAGAGGGGAGGAAATTAGCCGAATTCCCCCTGCCAGGGAACACCTGTGACACCAGGCAGCTGCGTGGGGGGTGTCCCCAAACCTCCCCCACACATTCAGCCGTGTTCCGTAATTCTGAGTGTTGGGAGGTTCCGTCTTCTGTCTGCAGCACCCTGGATCTCTTAAGAGCCCTTCGCGTGTCTTCCCCAAGTGCATCCAAGTGCGGGCTGGCGGGGAAAGGCGGGGTTTGGCCTGGAAATGCAGGTAGCATGTAGTGCCTCTCCCTGGACAGGTGAGGTAATTAGCGGACTTCCCCCTGCCAGGGAAAATTGTGACACCAGGCAGCTGCGTGGAGGGCGGCCCCAAACATCCTCTACACAGGCAGCCGTGTTCCGGAATTCTGAGTGTGGGGAGGTTCCGTCATCTGTCTGCATCACCCGGGATCTACAAGGAGCCCTTCGCGTGTCTTCCCCGAGTCCCTCCCAGTGCGGGCTGCCAGGGAAAGGCGGGGGTTGGGCTGGAAATGCAGGTAGCATCCAGTGACTCCCCCTGGACAGGGGAGGTAATTTGCGGACTTCCTCCTGCCAGGGAACACCTGGGACACCAGGCAGCAGCGTGGAGGGCGGACCTAAACCTCATCCACACAGTCATTCCTGTTCCGGTATTCTGAGTGTGGGGAGGTTCCGTCATCTGTCTGCAGCACCAGGGATATCCTAGGAGCCATTCGCGTGTCTTCCCCGAGTCCCTTACATTGCGGCCTGCCGGGGAAAAGCGGGGGTTGGGCTGGAAATGCAGGTAGCATCTAGTGCCTCCCCCTGGACAGGGGAGGTAATTAGCGGACTTCCCCCTGCCAGGGAACACCTGTGACAACAGTCAGCTGCGTGGAGGCGGCCCAAAACCTCCCCCACACAGTCAGCCTTGTTCCGGAATTCTGAGTGTGGGTAGGTTCCGTTATCTTATGCAGCACCCGGGATCACCTTGGAGCCCTTCACGTGTCTTCCCAGAGTGCCTCCCGGTGCGGACTGCCGGGGAAATATGGGGTTTGTGCTGGAAATGCAGGTAGCAACTAGTGCCTCCCCCTGGACAGGGGACGTAATTAGCGGACTTCCCCCTGCCAGGGAACACCTGTGACAACAGGCAGCTGCGTGGAGGGCGGCCCCAAACCTCCCCCACACATTCAGCCGTGTTCTGTAATTCTGAGTGTTGGGAGGTTCCGTCTTCTGTCTGCAGAACCCGGGATCTACTAGGAGCCCTTCGCGTGCCTTCCCCGAGTCCCGCCCAGTGCGGGCTGCCCGGGAAAGGCGGGTGTTGGGCTGTAAATGCAGGTAGCATCTAGTGCCTCCCCTTGGAATTGGGAGGTAATTAGCGGACTTCCCCCTGCCAGGGAACACCTGTTACACCAGTCAGCTGCGTGGAGGGCCGCCCAGACCTCATCCAAACAGTAAGCCATGTTCCAGAATTCTGAGTGTGGGGAGGTTCCGTCATTTGTCTTCAGCACCCGGGATCTCCTAGGAGCACTTCGCGTGTCTTCCCCGATTCCCTCCCAGTGCGGGCTGCCGGGGAAAGGCGGGGGTTGGCCTGGAAATCCAGGTAGCATCTAGAGCCTCCCCCTGGAAAGGGGAGGAAATTACCGGAATACCCACTGCAAGGGAACACCTGGGTCAACAGGCAGCTGCGTGGTGGGCGGCCACAAAACTCCCCACACAGTCAGCCGAGTTCCGGTATTCTGAGTGTGGGGAGGTTCCGTCTTCTCTCTGCAGCACCTGAGATCTCCTAGGAGCCCTTAGCGTGTCTTCCCGATTCTTTCCCAGTGCGGGCTGCCTGGGAAATGCGGGGGTTGGCCTGGAAATGCAGGTAAATCTAGTGCCTCCCCCTGGAGAGAGGAGGAAATTAGCCGAATTCCCCCTGCCAGGGAACACCTGTGACACCAGGCAGCTGCGTGGGGGGTGTCCCCAAACCTCCCCCACACATTCAGCCGTGTTCCGTAATTCTGAGTGTTGGGAGGTTCCGTCTTCTGTCTGCAGCACCCGGGATCTCTTAGGAGAATTTCGCGTGTCTTCCCCGAATCCCTCCCAGTGCGGGCTGCCGGGGTAAGGCAGGGTTTGTGCTGGAATTGCAGGTAGCATCTAGTGCCTCCCCCTGGACAGGGGAGGAAATTAGCGGACTTCCCCCTGCCAGGGAACACCTGTGACACCAGGCAGCTGCGTGGAGGGCGGCCCCAAAACTCCCCCACACAGTCAGACGTGTTCTGGAATTCTGAGTGTGGGGAGGCTCCGTCTTCTGTCTGCAGCACCCTGGATCTCTTAAGAGCCCTTCGCGTGTCTTCCCCAAGTGCATCCAAGTGAGGGCTGGCGGGGAAAGGCGGGGTTTGGCCTTGAAATGCAGGTAGCATCTAGTGCCTCTCCCTGGACAGGGGAGGTAATTAGCGGACTTCCCCCTGCCAGGGAAAATTGTGACACCAGGCAGCTGCGAGGAGGGCGGCCCCAAACATCCTCTACACAGGCAGCCGTGTTCCGGAATTCTGAGTGTGGGGAGGTTCCGTCATCTATCTGCAGCACCCGGGATCTCCAAGGAGCCCTTCGCGTGTCTTCCCCGAGTCCCTCCCAGTGCGGGCTGCCAGGGAAAGGCGGGGGTTGGGCTGGAAATGCATGTAGCATCTAGTGCCTCCCCCTGGACAGGGGAGGTAATTTGCGGACTTCCCCCTGCCAGGAAACACCTGGGACACCAGGCAGCAGCGTGTAGGGCGGACCTAAACCTCATCCACACAGTCATTCCTGTTCCGGTATTCTGAGTGTGGGGAGGTTCCGTCTTCTGTCAGCAGCACCAGGGATCTCCTAGGAGCCATTCGCGTGTCTTCCCCGAGTCCCTTACATTGCGGCCTGCCGGGGAAAGGCGGGGGTTGGGCTGGAAATGCAGGTAGCATCTAGTGCCTCCCCCTGGACAGGGGAGGTAATTAGCGGACTTCCACCTGCCAGGGAACACCTGTGACACCAGTCAGCTGCGTGGAGGCGGCCCAAAACCTCCCCCACACAGTCAGCCTTGTTCCGGAATTCTGAGTGTGGGTAGGTTCCGTTATCTTATGCAGCACCCGGGATCACCTAGGAGCCTTTCACGTGTCTTCCCAGAGTGCCTCCCGGTGCGGACTGCCGGGGAAATGTGGGGTTTGTGCTGGAAATGCAGGTAGCAACTAGTGCCTCCCCCTGGACAGGGGACGTAATTAGCGGACTTCCCCCTGCCAGGGAACACCTGTGACAACAGGCAGCTGCGTGGAGGGCGGCCCCAAACCTCCCCCACACATTCAGCCGTGTTCCGGAATTCTGAGTTTGGGAAGGTTCCTTCTTATGTCTGCAGCACCCGAGATCTCCTAGGAGCCCATCGCGTGTCTTCCTCCAATTCTTTCCCAGTGCGGGCTGCCGGGGAATTGCGGGGGTTGGGCTGGAAATGCAGGTAGCATCTAGTGCCTCCCCCTGGAATGGGGAGGTAATTAGCTGACTTCCCCCTGCCAGGGAACACCTGTGAAACCAGGCAGCTGCGTGGAGGGCGGCCCTATTCCTCACCCACACAGTCACACTTTTTCCGGAATTCTGAGTTTGGGGAGGTTCCGTCTTCTGTCTGCAGCACCCGGGATCACCTAGGAGCCCTTCACGTGTCTTCCCAGAGTGCCTCCCTGTGCGGACTGCCGGGGAAATGTGGGGTTTGTGCTGGAAATGCAGGTAGCATCTAGTGCCTCCCCCTGGACAGGGGACGTAATTAGCGGACTTCCCCTGCCAGGGAACACCTGTGACACCTGGCAGCTTCGTGGAGGGCGGCCCCAAACCTCCCCCACACATTCAGCCGTGTTCCGTAATTCTGAGTGTTGGGAGGTTCCGTCTTCTGTCTGCAGAACCCGGGATCTACTAGGAGCCCTTCGCGTGCCTTCCCCGAGTCCCGCCCAGTGCGGGCTGCCCGGGAAAGGCGGGTGTTGGGCTGTAAATGCAGGTAGCATCTAGTGCCTCCCCTTGGAATGGGGAGGTAATTAGCGGACTTCCCCCTTCCAGGGAACACCTGTTACACCAGTCAGCTGCGTGGATGGCGGCCCCAAACCTCCAACACACAGTCAGCCGAGTTCCGGAATTCTGAGAGTGGGGAGGTTCCGTCTTCTCTCTGCAGCACCTGGGATCTCCTAGGAGCCCTTAGCGTGTCTTCCCGATTCTTTCCCAGTGCGGGCTGCCGGGGAAATGCGGGGGTTGTCCTGGAAATGCAGGTAAATCTAGTGCCTCCCCCTGGAGAGGGGAGGAAATTAGCCGAATTCCCCCTGCCAGGGAACACCTGTGACAACAGGCAGCTGCGTGGGTGTTGTCCCCAAACCTCCCCCACACAGTCAGCCGTGTTCCGGAATTCTGAGATTAGGGAGGTTCCATCATCTGTCTGCAGCACCCAGGATCCCCTAGGAGCACTTCGCGTGTCTTCCCCGAGTCACTCCCAGTGCGGGCTGCCGGGGAAAGGCGGGGGTTGGGCTGGAAATGCAGGTAGACTCTAGTGACTCCCCCTGACAGTGGAGGTAATTAGCGGAATTCCCCCTGCCAGGGTACATCTGTGACACCAGTCAGCTGCGTGGAGTTCGGCCCCAAACCTAGCCCACACAGTCAGCCGTGTTCCGGAATTCTGAGTGTGGGGAGGTTCCGTCTTCTTTCTGCACCAACCGGGATTTCCTCGGAGCACTTCGCGTGTCTTCCCCGAGTGCCTCCCAGTGCGGGCTTCCGGGGAAACGCTGGGGTTGGTCTGGAAATGCAAGTAGCATCTAGTACCTCCCCCTGGACCGGGGAGATAATTACCGGACTTCCCGTTGCCAGGGAACACCTGTGATACCAGGCAGCTGCGTGGAGGGCGGCCC
This sequence comes from Camelus bactrianus, assembly GCF_048773025.1. NCBI lineage: Eukaryota > Metazoa > Chordata > Mammalia > Artiodactyla > Camelidae > Camelus > Camelus bactrianus. Next base: position 429,407 of record NW_027413968.1, read on the forward strand.
TATTCCTCACCCACACAGTCACACTTTTTCCGGAATTCTGAGTTTGGGGAGGTTCCGTCTTCTGTCTGCAGCACCCGGGATCTCTTAGGAGAATTTCGCGTGTCTTCCCCGAATCCCTCCCAGTGCGGGCTGCCGGGGAAAGGCAGGGTTTGTGCTGGAATTGCAGGAAGCATCTAGAGCCTCCCCCTGGACAGGGGAGGTAATTAGCGGACTTCCCCCTGCCAGGGAACACCTGTGACACCAGGCAGCTGCGTGGAGGGGGGCCCCAAAACTCCCCCACACAGTCAGACGTGTTCCGGAATTCTGAGTGTGGGGAGGCTCCGTCTTCTGTCTGCAGCACCCTGGATCTCTTAGGAGCCCTTCGCGTGTCTTCCCCAAGTGCATCCAAGTGCGGGCTGGCGGGGAAAGGCGGGATTTGGCCTGGAAATGCAGGTAGCATTTACTGCCTCTCCCTGGACAGGTGAGGTAATTAGCGGACTTCACCCTGCCAGGGAAAATTGTGACACCAGGCAGCTGCGTGGAGGACGGCCACAAACATCCTCTACACAGGCAGCCGTGTTCCGGAATTCTGAGTGTGGGGAGGTTCCGTCTTCTGTCTGCAGCACCTGGGATCTCCTAGGAGCCATTCGAGTGTCTTCCCCGAGTGCCTCCCAGTGCGGGCTGCCGGGGAAAGGCTGGGGTTGGTCTGGAAATGCAAGTAGCATCTAGTACCTCCCCCTGGACCGGGGAGGTAATTAGCGGACTTCCCTCTGCTAGGGAACACCTGTGAAACCAAGCAGCTGCGTGGAGGGCGGCCCTATTCCTCACCTACACAGTCACACTTTTTCCGGAATTCTGAGTTTGGGGAGGTTCCGTCTTCTGTCTGCAGCACCCGGGATCTCTTAGGAGAATTTCGCGTGTCTTCCCCGAATCCCTCCCAGTGCGGGCTGCCGGGGAAAGGCAGGTTTTGTGCTGGAATTGCAGGAAGCATCTAGTGCCTCCCCCTGGACAGGGGAGGTAATTAGCGGACTTCCCCCTGCCAGGGAACACCTGTGACACCAGGCAGCTGCGTGGAGGGGGGCCCCAAAACTCCCACACACAGTCAGACGTGTTCCGGAATTCTGAGTGTGGGGAGGCTCCGTCTGCTGTCTGCAGCACCCTGGATCTCTTAGGAGCCCTTCGCGTGTCTTCCCCAAGTGCATCCAAGTGCGGGCTGGCGGGGAAAGGCGGGGTTTGGCCTGGAAATGCAGGTAGCATTTAGTGCCTCTCCCTGGACAGGGGAGGTAATTAGCGGAATTTCCCCTGCCAGGGAAAATTGTGACACCAGGCAGCTGCGTGGATGGCGGCCACAAACATCCTCTACACAGGTAGCCGTGTTCCGGAATTCTGAGTGTGGGGAGGTTCCGTCATCTGTCTGCAGCACCCGGGATCTCCAAGGAGCCATTCGCGTGTCTTCCCCGAGTCCCTCCCAGTGCGGGCTGCCAGGGAAAGGCGGGGGTTGGGCTGGAAATGCAGGTAGCATCTAGTGCCTCCCCCTGGTCAGGGGAGGTAATTTGCGGACTTCCCCCTGCCAGGGAACACCTGTGACACCAGTCAGCTGCGTGGAGGCGGCCCAAAACCTCCCCCACACAGTCAGCCTTGTTCCGGAATTCTGAGTGTGGGTAGGTTCCGTTATCTTATGCAGCACCCGGGATCACCTAGGAGCCTTTCACGTGTCTTCCCAGAGTGCCTCCCGGTGCGGACTGCCGGGGAAATGTGGGGTTTGTGCTGGAAATGCAGGTAGCAACTAGTGCCTCCCCCTGGACAGGGGACGTAATTAGCGGACTTCCCCCTGCCAGGGAACACCTGTGACAACAGGCAGCTGCGTGGATGGCGGCCCCAAACCTCCCCCACACATTCAGCCGTGTTCCGGAATTCTGACTTTGGGAAGGTTCCTTCTTCTGTCTGCAGCACCCGGGATCTCCTAGGAGCCCATCGCGTGTCTTCCTCCAATTCTTTCCCAGTGCGGGCTGCCGGGGAATTGCGGGGGTTGGGCTGGAAATGCAGGTAGCATCTAGTGCCTCCCCCTGGACAGGGGAGGTAATTAGCTGACTTCCCCCTGCCAGGGAACACCTGTGAAACCAGGCAGCTGCGTGGAGGGCGGCCTTATTCCTCACCCACACAGTCACACTTTTTCCGGAATTCTGAGTTTGGGGAGGTTCCGTCTTCTGTCTGCAGCACCCGGGATCTCTTAGGAGAATTTCGCGTGTCTTCCCCGAATCCCTCCCAGTGCGGGCTGCCGGGGAAAGGCAGGGTTTGTGCTGGAATTGCAGGTAGCATCTAGTACCTCCCCCTGGATAGGGGAGGTAATTAGCGGTCTTCCCCCAGCCAGGGAACACCTGTGACACCAGTCAGCTACGTGGAGGGTGGCCCAGACCTCCCCCACACAGTAAGACTTATTCCGGAATTCTGAGTGTGGGTAGGTTCCGTTATCTTATGCAGCACCCGGGATCACCTAGGAGCCCTTCACGTGTCTTCCCAGAGTGCCTCCCTGTGCGGACTGCCGGGGAAATGTGGGGTTTGTGCTGGAAATGCAGGTAGCATCTAGTGCCTCCCCCTGGACAGGGGACGTAATTAGCGGACTTCCCCCTGCCAGGGAACACCTGTGACACCTGGCAGCTTCGTGGAGGGCGGCCCCAAACCTCCCCCACACATTCAGCCGTGTTCCGTAATTCTGAGTGTTGGGAGGTTCCGTCTTCTCTCTGCAGAACCCGGGATCTACTAGGAGCCCTTCGCGTGCCTTCCCCGAGTCCCGCCCAGTGCGGGCTGCCCGGGAAAGGCGGGTGTTGGGCTGTAAATGCAGGTAGCATCTAGTGCCTCCCCTTGGAATGGGGAGGTAATTAGCGGACTTCCCCCTTCCAGGGAACACCTGTTACACCAGTCAGCTGCGTGGAGGGCGGCCCCAAACCTCCAACACACAGTCAGCCGAGTTCCGGAATTCTGAGAGTGGGGAGGTTCCGTCTTCTCTCTGCAGCACCTGGGATCTCCTAGGAGCCCTTAGCGTGTCTTCCCGATACTTTCCCAGTGCGGGCTGCCGGGGAAATGCGGGGGTTGTCCTGGAAATGCAGGTAAATCTAGTGCCTCCCCCTGGAGAGGGGAGGAAATTAGCCGAATTCCCCCTGCGAGGGAACACCTGTGACAACAGGCAGCTGCGTGGGTGTTGTCCCCAAACCTCCCCCACACAGTCAGCCGTGTTCCGGAATTCTGAGATTAGGGAGGTTCCATCATCTGTCTGCAGCACCCGGGATCCCCTAGGAGCACTTCGCGTGTCTTCCCCGAGTCCCTCCCAGTGCGGGCTGCCGGGGAAAGGCGGGGGTTGGGCTGGAAATGCAGGTAGACTCTAGTGACTCCCCCTGACAGTGGAGGTAATTAGCGGAATTCCCTCTGCCAGGGTACATCTGTGACACCAGTCAGCTGCGTGGAGGTCGGCCCCAAACCTCGCCCACACAGTCAGCCGTGTTCCGGAATTCTGAGTGTGGGGAGGTTCCGTCTTCTTTCTGCACCAACCGGGATTTCCTCGGAGCACTTCGCGTGTCTTCCCCAAGTGCATCCAAGTGCGGGCTGGCGGGGAAAGGCGGGATTTGGCCTGGAAATGCAGGTAGCATTTACTGCCTCTCCCTGGACAGGTGAGGTAATTAGCGGACTTCCCCCTGCCAGGGAAAATTGTGACACCAGGCAGCTGCGTGGAGGACGGCCACAAACATCCTCTACACAGGCAGCCGTGTTCCGGAATTCTGAGTGTGGGAGGTTCCGTCATCTGTCTGCAGCACCCGGGATCTCCAAGGAGCCCTTCGCGTGTCTTCCCCGAGTCCCTCCCAGTGCGGGCTGCCAGGGAAAGGCGGGGGTTGGGCTGGAAATGCAGGTAGCATCTAGTGCCTCCCCCTGGACAGGGGAGGTAATTTGCGGACTTCCCCCTGCCAGGGAACACCTGTGACACCAGGCAGCAGCGTGGAGGGCGGACCTAAACCTCATCCACACAGTCATCCCTGTTCCGGTATTCTGAGTGTGGGGAGGTTCCGTCTTCTGTCTGCAGCACCAGGGATCTCCTAGGAGCCATTCGAGTGTCTTCCCCGAGTGCCTCCCAGTGCGGGCTGCCGGGGAAAGGCTGGGGTTGGTCTGGAAATGCAAGTAGCATCTAGTACCTCCCCCTGGACCGGGGAGGTAATTAGCGGACTTCCCTCTGCTAGGGAACACCTGTGAAACCAAGCAGCTGCGTGGAGGGCGGCCCTATTCCTCACCTACACAGTCACACTTTTTCCGGAATTCTGAGTTTGGGGAGGTTCCGTCTTCTGTCTGCAGCACCCGGGATCTCTTAGGAAAATTTCGCGTGTCTTCCCCGAATCCCTCCCAGTGCGGGCTGCCGGGGAAAGGCAGGGTTTGTGCTGGAATTGCAGGAAGCATCTAGTGCCTCCCCCTGGACAGGGGAGGTAATTAGCGGACTTCCCCCTGCCAGGGAACACCTGTGACACCAGGCAGCTGCGTGGAGGGGGGCCCCAAAACTCCCCCACACAGTCAGACGTGTTCCGGAATTCTGAGTGTGGGGAGGCTCCGTCTTCTGTCTGCAGCACCCTGGATCTCTTAGGAGCCCTTCGCGTGTCTTCCCCAAGTGCATCCAAGTGCGGGCTGGCGGGGAAAGGCGGGGTTTGGCCTGGAAATGCAGGTAGCATTTAGTGCCTCTCCCTGGACAGGGGAGGTAATTAGCGGACTTCCCCCTGCCAGGGAAAATTGTGACACCAGGCAGCTGCGTGGAGGGCGGCCACAAACATCCTCTACACAGGCAGCCGTGTTCCGGAATTCTGAGTGTGGGGAGGTTCCGTCATCTGTCTGCAGCACCCGGGATCTCCAAGGAGCCATTCGCGTGTCTTCCCCGAGTCCCTCCCAGTGCGGGCTGCCAGGGAAAGGCGGGGGTTGGGCTGGAAATGCAGGTAGCATCTAGTGCCTCCCCCTGGACAGGGGAGGTAATTTGCGGACTTCCCCCTGCCAGGGAACACCTGGGACACCAGGCAGCAGCGTGGAGGGCGGACCTAAACTTCATCCACACAGTCATCCCTGTTCCGGTATTCTGAGTGTGGGGAGGTTCCGTCTTCTGTCTGCAGCACCAGGGATCTCCTAGGAGCCATTCGAGTGTCTTCCCCGAGTGCCTCCCAGTGCGGGCTGCCAGGGAAAGGCTGGGGTTGGTCTGGAAATGCAAGTAGCATCTAGTACCTCCCCCTGGACAGGGGAGATAATTACCGGACTTCCCTCTGCCAGGGAACACCTGTGAAACCAGGCAGATGCGTGGAGGGCGGCCCTATTCCTCACCCACACAGTCACACTTTTTCCGGAATTCTGAGTTTGGGGAGGTTCCGTCTTCTGTCTGCAGCACCCGGGATCTCCTAGGAGCCCTTCGCGTGTCTTACCGATTCTTTCCCAGTGCGGGCTGCCGGGGAAATGCGGGGGATGGGCTGGAAATGCAGGTAAAATCTAGTGCCTCCCCCTGGACTGGGGAGGTAATTAGCGGAATTCCCCCTGCCAGGGAACACCTGTGACACCAAGCAGCTGCGTGGAGGGCGGCCCCTAATCTCCCCCACACAGTCAGCCGTGTTCCGGAATTCTGATATTGGGGAGGTTCCATCATCTGTCTGCAGCAACCAGGATCCCCTAGGAGCCCTTCGCCTGTCTTCCCCGAGGCCCTCCCAGTGCGGGCTTCCGGGGAAAGGCGGGGGTTGGGCTGGAAATGCAGGTAGCATCTAGTGACTCCCCATGACAGTGGAGGTAATTAGCGGAATTCTCCCTGCCAGGGAAATTCTGTGACACCAGTTTGCTGCGTGGAGTGCGGCCCCAAAAATCGCCCACACAGTCAGCCGTGTTCCGGAATTCTGAGTGTTGGGAGGTTCCGTCATCTGTCTGCAGCAACCGGGATCTCCTAGGAGCCCTTCGCCTGTCTTCCCAGAGTGCCTCCCAGTGCGGGATGACGGGGACATGCGGGTGTTGGTCTGGAAATGCAGGTAGCATCTAGTGCCTCCCCCTGGACAGGGGAGGTAATTAGCGGACTTCCACCTGCCAGGGAACACCTCTGACACCAGTCAGCTGCGTGGAGGCGGCCCAAAACCTCCCCCACACAGTCAGCCTTGTTCCGGAATTCTGAGTGTGGGTAGGTTCCGTTATCTTATGCAGCACCCGGGATCACCTAGGAGCCCTTCACGTGTCTTCCCAGAGTGCCTCACTCTGCGGACTGCCGGGTAAATGTGGGGTTTGTGCTGGAAATGCAGGTAGCATCTAGTGCCTCCCACTGGACAGGGGACGTAATTAGCGGACTTCCCCCTGCCAGGGAACACCTGTGACACCAGCCAGCTGCGTGGAGGGCGGCCCCAAAACTCCCCCACACTGTCAGATGTGTTCCGGAATTCTGAGTGTGGGGAGGCTCCGTCTTCTGTCTGCAGCACCCTGGATCTCCTAGGAGCCCATCGCGTGTCTTCCTCCAATTCTTTCCCAGTGCGGGCTGCCGGGGTATTTCGGGGGTTGGGCTGGAAATGCAGGTAGCATCTAGTGCCTCCCCCTGGACAGGGGAGGTAATTAGCAGAATTCACCCTGCCAGGGAACACCTGTGACACCAAGCAGCTGCGTGGAGGGCGGCCCCAAACCTCCAAAACCCAGTCAGCCGAGTTCCGGAATTCTGAGTGTGGGGAGGTTCCGTCTTCTCTCTGCAGCACCTGGGATCTCCTAGGAGCCCGTAGCGTGTCTTCCCGATTCTTTCCCAGTGCGGGCTGCCGGGGAAAGGCAGGGTTTGTGCTGGAATTGCAGGTAGCATCTATTGCCTCCCCCTGGACAGGGGAGGTAATTAGCGGACTTCCCCCTGCCAGGGAACACCTGTGACACCAGGCAGCTGCGTGGAGGGCGGCCCCAAAACTCCCACACACAGTCAGACGTGTTCCGGAATTCTGAGTGTGGGGAGGCTCCGTCTTCGGTCTGCAGCACCCTGGATCTCTTAGGAGCCCTTCGCGTGTCTTCCCCAAGTGCATCCAAGTGCGGGCTGGCGGGGAAAGGCGGGGTTTGGCCTGGAAATGCAGGTAGCATCTAGTGCCTCTCCCTGGACAGGGGAGGTAATTAGCGGACTTCCCCCTGCCAGGGAAAATTGTGACACAAGGCAGCTGCGTGGAGGGCGGCCCCAAACATCCTCTACACAGGCAGCCGTGTTCCGGAATTCTGAGTGTGGGGAGGTTCCGTCATCTGTCTGCAGCACCCGGGATCTCCAAGGAGCCCTTCGCGTGTTTTCCCCGAGTCCCTCCCAGTGCGGGCTGCCAGGGAAATGCGGGGGTTGGGCTGGTAATGCAGGTAGCATCTAGTGCCTCCCCCTGGACAGGGGAGGTAATTTGCGGACTTCCCCCTGCCAGGGAACACCTGTGACACCAGGCAGCAGCGTGGAGGGCGGACCTAAACCTCATCCACACAGTCATCCCTGTTCCGGTATTCTGAGTTTGGGGAGGTTCCGTCTTCTGTCTGCAGCACCAGGGATCTCCTAGGAGCCATTCGAGTGTCTTCCCCGAGTGCCTCCCAGTGCGGGCTGCCGGGGAAAAGCTGGGGTTGGTCTGGAAATGCAAGTAGCATCTAGTACCTCCCCCTGGACCGGGGAGGTAATTAGCGGACTTCCCCCTGCCAGGGAACACCTGTGAAACCAGGCAGCTGCGTGGAGGGCGGCCCTATTCCTCACCCACACAGTCACACTTTTTCCGGAATTCTGAGTTTGGGGAGGTTCCGTCTTCTGTCTGCAGCACCCGGGATCTCTTAGGAGAATTTCGCGTGTCTTCCCCGAATCCCTCCCAGTGCGGGCTGCCGGGGAAAGGCAGGGGTTTGCTGGAATTGCAGGTAGCATCTAGTGCCTCCCCCTGGACGGGGGAGGTAATTAGCGGACTTCCCCCTGCCAGGGAACACCTGTGACACCAGGCAGCTGCGTGGAGGGGGGCCCCAAAACTCCCCCACACAGTCAGACGTGTTCCGGAATTCTGAGTGTGGGGAGGCTCCGTCTTCTTTCTGCAGCACCCTGGATCTCTTACGAGCCCTTCCCGTGTCTTCCCCCAGTGCATCCAAGTGCGGGCTGGCAAGGAAAGGCGGAGTTTGGCCTGGAAATGCAGGTAGCATCTAGTGCCTCTCCCTGGACAGGGGAGGTAATTAGCGGACTTCCCCCTTCCAGGGAACACCTGTGACACCAGGCAGCTTCGTGGAGGGCGGCCCCGAAACTCCCACATACAGTCAGCCGTGTTCAGGAATTCTGAGTGTGTGGAGGTTCCGTCATCTCTATGCAGCAATCGGGATCACCTAGGAGCCCATTGCGTGTTTTCCCAGAGTGCCTCCCGCTGAGTGCTGCCGGGGAAATGCGTGGGTTGGGCTGGAAATGCAGGTAGCATCTAGTGCCTCCCCCTGGACAGCGGAGGTAATTAGCGGACTTCCCCCTGCCAGGGAACACCTGTGACACCAGGCAGCAGCGTGGAGGGCGGACCTAAACCTCATCCACACAGTCATCCCTGTTCCGGTATTCTGAGTGTGGGGAGGTTCCGTCTTCTGTCTGCAGCACCCGGGATCTCTTAGGAGAATTTCGCGTGTCTTCCCCGAATCCCTCCCAGTGCGGGCTGCCGGGGAAAGGCAGGGTTTGTGCTGGAATTGCAGGAAGCATCTAGTGCCTCCCCCTGGACAGGGGAGGTAATTAGCGGACTTCCCCCTGCCAGGGAACACCTGTGACACCAGGCAGCTGCGTGGAGGGGGGCCCCAAAACTCCCCCACACAGTCAGACGTGTTCCGGAATTCTGAGTGTGGGGAGGCTCCGTCTTCTGTCTGCAGCACCCTGGATCTCTTAGGAGCCCTTCGCGTGTCTTCCCCAAGTGCATCCAAGTGCGGGATGGCGGGGAAAGGCGGGGTTTGGCCTGGAAATGCAGGTAGCATTTAGTGCCTCTCCCTGGACAGGGGAGGTAATTAGCGGACTTTCCCCTGCCAGGGAAAATTGTGACACCAGGCAGCTGCGTGGAGGGCGGCCACAAACATCCTCTACACAGGCAGCCGTGTTCCGGAATTCTGAGTGTGGGGAGGTTCCGTCATCTGTCTGCAGCACCCGGGATCTCCAAGGAGCCATTCGCGTGTCTTCCCCGAGTCCCTCCCAGTGCGGGCTGCCAGGGAAAGGCGGGGGTTGGGCTGGAAATGCAGGTAGCATCTAGTGCCTCCCCCTGGACAGGGGAGGTAATTTGCGGACTTCCCCCTGCCAGGGAACACCTGTGACACCAGTCAGCTGCGTGGAGGCGGCCCAAAACCTCCCCCACACAGTCAGCCTTGTTCCGGAATTCTGAGTGTGGGTAGGTTCCGTTATCTTATGCAGCACCCGGGATCACCTAGGAGCCTTTCACGTGTCTTCCCAGAGTGCCTCCCGGTGCGGACTGCCGGGGAAATGTGGGGTTTGTGCTGGAAATGCAGGTAGCAACTAGTGCCTCCCCCTGGACAGGGGACGTAATTAGCGGACTTCCCCCTGCCAGGGAACACCTGTGACAACAGGCAGCTGCGTGGAGGGCGGCCCCAAACCTCCCCCACACATTCAGCCGTGTTCCGGAATTCTGAGTTTGGGAAGGTTCCTTCTTCTGTCTGCAGCACCCGGGATCTCCTAGGAGCCCATCGCGTGTCTTCCTCCAATTCTTTCCCAGTGCGGGCTGCCGGGGAATTGCGGGGGTTGGGCTGGAAATGCAGGTAGCATCTAGTGCCTCCCCCTGGACAGGGGAGGTAATTAGCTGACTTCCCCCTGCCAGGGAACACCTGTGAAACCAGGCAGCTGCGTGGAGGGCGGCCCTATTCCTCACCCACACAGTCACACTTTTTCCGGAATTCTGAGTTTGGGGAGGTTCCGTCTTCTGTCTGCAGCACCCGGGATCTCTTAGGAGAATTTCGCGTGTCTTCCCCGAATCCCTCCCAGTGCGGGCTGCCGGGGAAAGGCAGGGTTTGTGCTGGAATTGCAGGTAGCATCTAGTACCTCCCCCTGGATAGGGGAGGTAATTAGCGGTCTTCCCCCTGCCAGGGAACACCTGTGACACCAGTCAGCTACGTGGAGGGTGGCCCAGACCTCCCCCACACAGTAAGACTTATTCCGGAATTCTGAGTGTGGGTAGGTTCCGTTATCTTATGCAGCACCCGGGATCACCTCGGAGCCCTTCACGTGTCTTCCCAGAGTGCCTTCCTGTGCGGACTGCCGGGGAAATGTGGGGTTTGTGCTGGAAATGCAGGTAGCATCTAGTGCCTCCCCCTGGACAGGGGACGTAATTAGCGGACTTCCCCCTGCCAGGGAACACCTGTGACACCTGGCAGCTTCGTGGAGGGCGGCCCCAAACCTCCCCCACACATTCAGCCGTGTTCCGTAATTCTGAGTGTTGGGAGGTTCCGTCTTCTGTCTGCAGAACCCGGGATCTACTAGGAGCCCTTCGCGTGCCTTCCCCGAGTCCCGCCCAGTGCGGGCTGCCCGGGAAAGGCGGGTGTTGGGCTGTAAATGCAGGTAGCATCTAGTGCCTCCCCTTGGAATGGGGAGGTAATTAGCGGACTTCCCCCTTCCAGGGAACACCTGTTACACCAGTCAGCTGCGTGGAGGGCGGCCCCAAAACTCCAACACACAGTCAGCCGAGTTCCGGAATTCTGAGAGTGTGGAGGTTCCGTCTTCCCTCTGCAGCACCTGGGATCTCCTAGGAGCCCTTAGCGTGTCTTCCCGATTCTTTCCCAGTGCGGGCTGCCGGGGAAATGCGGGGGTTGTCCTGGAAATGCAGGTAAATCTAGTGCCTCCCCCTGGAGAGGGGAGGAAATTAGCCGAATTCCCCCTGCGAGGGAACACCTGTGACAACAGGCAGCTGCGTGGGTGTTGTCCCCAAACCTCCCCCACACAGTCAGCCGTGTTCCGGAATTCTGAGATTAGGGAGGTTCCATCATCTGTCTGCAGCACCCGGGATCCCCTAAGAGCACTTCGCGTGTCTTCCCCGAGTCCCTCCCAGTGCGGGCTGCCGGGGAAAGGCGGGGGTTGGGCTGGAAATGCAGGTAGACTCTAGTGACTCCCCCTGACAGTGGAGGTAATTAGCGGAATTCCCTCTGCCAGGGTACATCTGTGACACCAGTCAGCTGCGTGGAGGTCGGCCCCAAACCTCGCCCACACAGTCAGTCGTGTTCCGGAATTCTGAGTGTGGGGAGGTTCCGTCTTCTTTCTGCACCAACCGGGATTTCCTCGGAGCACTTCGCGTGTCTTCCCCGAGTGCCTCCCAGTGCGGGCTGCCGGGGAAAGGCGGGGGTTGGGCTGGAAATGCAGGTAGCATCTAGTGCATCCCCCTGGACAGGGGAGGTAATTAGCGGACTTCCCGCTGCCTGGGAAAACTTGTGACACCAGGCAGCTGCGTGGAGGGCGGCCCCAAACATCCCTTACACAGGCAGCCGTGTTCCGGTATTCTGAGTGTGGGGAGGTTCCGTCTTCTGTCTGCAGCAACAGGGATCTCCTAGGAGCCATTCGAGTGTCTTCCCCGAGTGCCTCCCAGTGCGGGCTTCCGGGGAAACGCTGGGGTTGGTCTGGAAATGCAAGTAGCATCTAGTACCTCCCCCTGGCCCGGGGAGATAATTACCGGACTTCCCCCTGCCAGGGAACACCTGTGAAACCAGGCAGCTGCGTGGAGGGCGACCCTATTCCTCACCCACACAGTCACACTTTTTCCGGAATTCTGAGTTTGGGGAGGTTCCGTCTTCTGTCTGCAGCACCCGGGATCTCTTAGGAGAATTTCGCGTGTCTTCCCTGAATCCCTCCCAGTGCGGGCTGCCGGGGAAAGGCAGGGTTTGTTCTGGAATTGCAGGAAGCATCTAGAGCCTCCCCCTGGACAGGGGAGGTAATTAGCGGACTTCCCCCTGCCAGGGAACACCTGTGACACCAGGCAGCTGCGTGGAGGGGGGCCCCAAAACTCCCCCACACAGTCAGACGTGTTCCGGAATTCTGAGTGTGGGGAGGCTCCGTCTTCTGTCTGCAGCACCCTGGATCTCTTAGGAGCCCTTCGCGTGTCTTCCCCAAGTGCATCCAAGTGCGGGCTGGCGGGGAAAGGCGGGATTTGGCCTGGAAATGCAGGTAGCATTTACTGCCTCTCCCTGGACAGGTGAGGTAATTAGCGGACTTCCCCCTGCCAGGGAAAATTGTGACACCAGGCAGCTGCGTGGAGGACGGCCACAAACATCCTCTACACAGGCAGCCGTGTTCCGGAATTCTGAGTGTGGGGAGGTTCCGTCATCTGTCTGCAGCACCCGGGATCTCCAAGGAGCCCTTCGCGTGTCTTCCCCGAGTCCCTCCCAGTGCGGGCTGCCAGGGAAAGGCGGGGGTTGGGCTGGAAATGCAGGTAGCATCTAGTGCCTCCCCCTGGACAGGGGAGGTAATTTGCGGACTTCCCCCTGCCAGGGAACACCTGTGACACCAGGCAGCAGCGTGAAGGGCGGACCTAAACCTCATCCACACAGTCATCCCTGTTCCGGTATTCTGAGTGTGGGGAGGTTCCGTCTTCTGTCTGCAGCACCAGGGATCTCCTAGGAGCCATTCGAGTGTCTTCCCCGAGTGCCTCCCAGTGCGGGCTGCCGGGGAAAGGCTGGGGTTGGTCTGGAAATGCAAGTAGCATCTAGTACCTCCCCCTGGACCGGGGAGGTAATTAGCGGACTTCCCTCTGCTAGGGAACACCTGTGAAACCAAGCAGCTGCGTGGAGGGCGGCCCTATTCCTCACCTACACAGTCACACTTTTTCCGGAATTCTGAGTTTGGGGAGGTTCCGTCTTCTGTCTGCAGCACCCGGGATCTCTTAGGAAAATTTCGCGTGTCTTCCCCGAATCCCTCCCAGTGCGGGCTGCCGGGGAAAGGCAGGGTTTGTGCTGGAATTGCAGGAAGCATCTAGTGCCTCCCCCTGGACAGGGGAGGTAATTAGCGGACTTCCCCCTGCCAGGGAACACCTGTGACACCAGGCAGCTGCGTGGAGGGGGGCCCCAAAACTCCCCCACACAGTCAGACGTGTTCCGGAATTCTGAGTGTGGGGAGGCTCCGTCTTCTGTCTGCAGCACCCTGGATCTCTTAGGAGCCGTTCGCGTGTCTTCCCCAAGTGCAACCAAGTGCGGGCTGGCGGGGAAAGGCGGGGTTTGGCCTGGAAATGCAGGTAGCATTTAGTGCCTCTCCCTTGACAGGGGAGGTAATTAGCGGACTTCCCCCTGCCAGGGAAAATTGTGACACCAGGCAGCTGCGTGGAGGGCGGCCACAAACATCCTCTACACAGGCAGCCGTGTTCCGGAATTCTGAGTGTGGGGAGGTTCCGTCATCTGTCTGCAGCACCCGGGATCTTAAAGGAGCCATTCGCGTGTCTTCCCCGAGTCCCTCCCAGTGCGGGCTGCCAGGGAAAGGCGGGGGTTGGGCTGGAAATGCAGGTAGCATCTAGTGCCTCCCCCTGGACAGGGGAGGTAATTTGCGGACTTCCCCCTGCCAGGGAACACCTGTGACACCAGGCAGCAGCGTGAAGGGCGGACCTAAACCTCATCCACACAGTCATCCCTGTTCCGGTATTCTGAGTGTGGGGAGGTTCCGTCTTCTGTCTGCAGCACCAGGGATCTCCTAGGAGCCATTCGAGTGTCTTCCCCGAGTGCCTCCCAGTGCGGGCTGCCGGGGAAAGGCTGGGGTTGGTCTGGAAATGCAAGTAGCATCTAGTACCTCCCCCTGGACCGGGGAGGTAATTAGCGGACTTCCCTCTGCTAGGGAACACCTGTGAAACCAAGCAGCTGCGTGGAGGGCGGCCCTATTCCTCACCTACACAGTCACACTTTTTCCGGAATTCTGAGTTTGGGGAGGTTCCGTCTTCTGTCTGCAGCACCCGGGATCTCTTAGGAAAATTTCGCGTGTCTTCCCCGAATCCCTCCCAGTGCGGGCTGCCGGGGAAAGGCAGGGTTTGTGCTGGAATTGCAGGAAGCATCTAGTGCCTCCCCCTGGACAGGGGAGGTAATTAGCGGACTTCCCCCTGCCAGGGAACACCTGTGACACCAGGCAGCTGCGTGGAGGGGGGCCCCAAAACTCCCCCACACAGTCAGACCTGTTCCGGAATTCTGAGTGTGGGGAGGCTCCGTCTTCTGTCTGCAGCACCCTGGATCACTTAGGAGCCCTTCGCGTGTCTTCCCCAAGTGCATCCAAGTGCGGGCTGGCGGGGAAAGGCGGGGTTTGGCCTGGAAATGCAGGTAGCATTTAGTGCCTCCCCCTGGACAGGGGAGGTAATTAGCGGTCTTCCCCCTGCCAGGGAACACCTGTGACACCAGTCAGCTACGTGGAGGGTGGCCCAGACCTCCCCCACACAGTAAGACTTATTCCGGAATTCTGAGTGTGGGTAGGTTCCGTTATCTTATGCAGCACCCTGGATCACCTAGGAGCCCTTCACGTGTCTTCCCAGAGTGCCTTCCTGTGCGGACTGCCGGGGAAATGTGGGGTTTGTGCTGGAAATGCAGGTAGCATCTAGTGCCTCCCCCTGGACAGGGGACGTAATTAGCGGACTTCCCCCTGCCAGGGAACACCTGTGACACCTGGCAGCTTCGTGGAGGGCGGCCCCAAACCTCCCCCACACATTCAGCCGTGTTCCGTAATTCTGAGTGTTGGGAGGTTCCGTCTTCTGTCTGCAGAACCCGGGATCTACTAGGAGCCCTTCGCGTGCCTTCCCCGAGTCCCGTCCAGTGCGGGCTGCCCGGGAAAGGCGGGTGTTGGGCTGTAAATGCAGGTAGCATCTAGTGCCTCCCCTTGGAATGGGGAGGTAATTAGCGGACTTCCCCCTTCCAGGGAACACCTGTTACACCAGTCAGCTGCGTGGAGGGCGGCCCCAAACCTCCAACACACAGTCAGCCGAGTTCCGGAATTCTGAGAGTGTGGAGGTTCCGTCTTCCCTCTGCAGCACCTGGGATCTCCTAGGAGCCCTTAGCGTGTCTTCCCGATTCTTTCCCAGTGCGGGCTGCCGGGGAAATGCGGGGGTTGTCCTGGAAATGCAGGTAAATCTAGTGCCTCCCCCTGGAGAGGGGTGGAAATTAGCCGAATTCCCCCTGCCAGGGAACACCTGTGACAACAGGTAGCTGCGTGGGTGTTGTCCCCAAACCTCCCCCACACAGTCAGCCGTGTTCCGGAATTCTGAGATTAGGGAGGTTCCATCATCTGTCTGCAGCACCCGGGATCCCCTAAGAGCACTTCGCGTGTCTTCCCCGAGTCCCTCCCAGTGCGGGCTGCCGGGGAAAGGCGGGGGTTGGGCTGGAAATGCAGGTAGACTCTAGTGACTCCCCCTGACAGTGGAGGTAATTAGCGGAATTCCCTCTGCCAGGGTACATCTGTGACACCAGTCAGCTGCGTGGAGGTCGGCCCCAAACCTCGCCCACACAGTCAGCCGTGTTCCGGAATTCTGAGTGTGGGGAGGTTCCGTCTTCTTTCTGCACCAACCGGGATTTCCTCGGAGCACTTCGCGTGTCTTCCCCGAGTGCCTCCCAGTGCGGGCTGCCGGGGAAAGGCGGGGGTGGGCTGGAAATGCAGGTAGCATCTAGTGCATCCCCCTGGACAGGGGAGGTAATTAGCGGACTTCCCGCTGCCTGGGAAAACTTGTGACACCAGGCAGCTGCGTGGAGGGCGGCCCCAAACATCCCTTACACAGGCAGCCGTGTTCCGGTATTCTGAGTTTGGGGAGGTTCCGTCTTCTGTCTGCAGCACCCGGGATCTCCTAGGAGCCCTTCGCGTGTCTTACCGATTCTTTCCCAGTGCGGGCTGCCGGGGAAATGCGGGGGATGGGCTGGAAATGCAGGTAAAATCTAGTGCCTCCCCCTGGACTGGGGAGGTAATTAGCGGAATTCCCCCTGCCAGGGAACACCTGTGACACCAAGCAGCTGCGTGGAGGGCGGCCCCTAATCTCCCCCACACAGTCAGCCGTGTTCCGGAATTCTGATATTGGGGAGGTTCCATCATCTGTCTGCAGCAACCAGGATCCCCTAGGAGCCCTTCGCATGTCTTCCCCGAGGCCCTCCCAGTGCGGGCTTCCGGGGAAAGGCGGGGGTTGGGCTGGAAATGCAGGTAGCATCTAGTGACTCCCCATGACAGTGGAGGTAATTAGCGGAATTCTCCCTGCCAGGGAAATTCTGTGACACCAGTTTGCTGCGTGGAGTGCGGCCCCAAAAATCGCCCACACAGTCAGCCGTGTTCCGGAATTCTGAGTGTTGGGAGGTTCCGTCATCTGTCTGCAGCACCCGGGATCTCCTAGGAGCCCTTCGCCTGTCTTCCCAGAGTGCCTCCCAGTGCGGGATGACGGGGACATGCGGGTGTTGGTCTGGAAATGCAGGTAGCATCTACTGCCTCCCCCTGGACAGGGGAGGTAATTAGCGGACTTCCACCTGCCAGGGAACACCTGTGACACCAGTCAGCTGCGTGGAGGCGGCCCAAAACCTCCCCCACACAGTCAGCCTTGTTCCGGAATTCTGAGTGTGGGTAGGTTCCGTTAACTTATGCAGCACCCGGGATCACCTAGGAGCCCTTCACGTGTCTTCCCAGAGTGCCTCACTGTGCGGACTGCCGGGTAAATGTGGGGTTAGTGCTGGAAATGCAGGTAGCATCTAGTGCCTCCCACTGGACAGGGGACGTAATTAGCGGACTTCCCCCTGCCAGGGAACACCTGTGACACCAGCCAGCTGCGTGGAGGGCGGCCCCAAAACTCCCCCACACTGTCAGATGTGTTCCGGAATTCTGAGTGTGGGGAGGCTCCGTCTTCTGTCTGCAGCACCCTGGATCTCCTAGGAGCCCATCGCGTGTCTTCCTCCAATTCTTTCCCAGTGCGGGCTGCCGGGGTATTTCGGGGGTTGGGCTGGAAATGCAGGTAGCATCTAGTGCCTCCCCCTGGACAGGGGAGGTAATTAGCAGAATTCACCCTGCCAGGGAACACCTGTGACACCAAGCAGCTGCGTGGAGGGCGGCCCCATACCTCCAAAACCCAGTCAGCCGAGTTCCGGAATTCTGAGTGTGGGGAGGTTCCGTCTTCTCTCTGCAGCACCTGGGATCTCCTAGGAGCCCGTAGCGTGTCTTCCCGATTCTTTCCCAGTGCGGGCTGCCGGGGAAAGGCAGGGTTTGTGCTGGAATTGCAGGTAGCATCTATTGCCTCCCCCTGGACAGGGGAGGTAATTAGCGGACTTCACCCTGCCAGGGAACACCTGTGACACCAGGCAGCTGCGTGGAGGGCGGCCCCAAAACTCCCCCACACAGTCAGACGTGTTCCGGAATTCTGAGTGTTGGGAGGCTCCGTCTTCGGTCTGCAGCACCCTGGATCTCTTAGGAGCCCTTCGCGTGTCTTCCCCAAGTGCATCCGAGTGCGGGCTGGCGGGGAAAGGCGGGGTTTGGCCTGGAAATGCAGGTAGCATCTAGTGCCTCTCCCTGGACAGGGGAGGTAATTAGCGGACTTCCCCCTGCCAGGGAAAATTGTGACACAAGGCAGCTGCGTGGAGGGCGGCCCCAAACATCCTCTACACAGGCAGCCGTGTTCCGGAATTCTGAGTGTGGGGAGGTTCCGTCATCTGTCTGCAGCACCCGGGATCTCCAAGGAGCCCTTCGCGTGTTTTCCCCGAGTCCCTCCCAGTGCGGGCTGCCAGGGAAAGGCGGGGGTTGGGCTGGTAATGCAGGTAGCATCTAGTGCCTCCCCCTGGACAGGGGAGGTAATTTGCGGACTTCCCCCTGCCAGGGAACACCTGTGACACCAGGCAGCAGCGTGGAGGGCGGACCTAAACCTCATCCACACAGTCATCCCTGTTCCGGTATTCTGAGTTTGGGGAGGTTCCGTCTTCTGTCTGCAGCACCAGGGATCTCCTAGGAGCCATTCGAGTGTCTTCCCCGAGTGCCTCCCAGTGCGGGCTGCCGGGGAAAAGCTGGGGTTGGTCTGGAAATGCAAGTAGCATCTAGTACCTCCCCCTGGACCGGGGGGGTAATTAGCGGACTTCCCCCTGCCAGGGAACACCTGTGAAACCAGGCAGCTGCGTGGAGGGCGGCCCTATTCCTCACCCACACAGTCACACTTTTTCCGGAATTCTGAGTTTGGGGAGGTTCCGTCTTCTGTCTGCAGCACCCGGGATCTCTTAGGAGAATTTCGCGTGTCTTCCCCGAATCCCTCCCAGTGCGGGCTGCCGGGGAAAGGCAGGGTTTTTGCTGGAATTGCAGGTAGCATCTAGTGCCTCCCCCTGGACGGGGGAGGTAATTAGCGGACTTCCCCCTGCCAGGGAACACCTGTGACACCAGGCAGGTGCGTGGAGGGGGGCCCCAAAACTCCCCCACACAGTCAGACGTGTTCCGGAATTCTGAGTGTGGGGAGGCTCCGTCTTCTTTCTGCAGCACCCTGGATCTCTTAGGAGCCCTTCCCGTGTCTTCCCCCAGTGCATCCAATTGCGGGCTGGCAGGGAAAGGCGGAGTTTGGCCTGGAAATGCAGGTAGCATCTAGTGCCTCTCCCTGGACAGGGGAGGTAATTAGCGGACTTCCCCCTTCCAGGGAACACCTGTGACACCAGGCAGCTTCGTGGAGGGTGGCCCCGAACCTCCCACATACAGTCAGCCCTGTTCAGGAATTCTGAGTGTGTGGAGGTTCCGTCATCTCTATGCAGCAATCGGGATCACCTAGGAGCCCATTGCGTGTTTTCCCAGAGTGCCTCCCGCTGAGTGCTGCCGGGGAAATGCGTGGGTTGGGCTGGAAATGCAGGTAGCATCTAGTGCCTCCCCCTGGACAGCGGAGGTAATTAGCGGACTTCCCCCTGCCAGGGAACACCTGTGACACCAGGAAGCTGCGTGGAGGGCGGCCCCAAACCTCCCCCACACAGTCAGCCGTGTTCCGGAATTCTGAGTTTGGGGAGGTTCCGTCTTCTGTCTGCAGCACCAGGGATCTCCTAGGAGCCCTTCGCGTGTCTTCCCCGAGTCCCTTACATTGCGGCCTGCCGGGGAAAGGCGGGGGTTGGGCTGGAAATGCAGGTAGCATCTAGTGCCTCCCCCTGGACAGGGGAGGTAATTAGCGGACTTCCACCTGCCAGGGAACACCTGTGACACCAGTCAGCTGCGTGGAGGCGGCCCAAAACCTCCCCCACACAGTCAGCCTTGTTCCGGAATTCTGAGTGTGGGTAGGTTCCGTTATCTTATGCAGCACCCGGGAACACCTAGGAGCCTTTCACGTGTCTTCCCAGAGTGCCTCCCTGTGCGGACTGCCGGGGAAATGTGGGGTTTGTGCTGAAAATGCAGGTAGCATCTAGTGCCTCCCCCTGGACAGGGGACGTAATTAGCGGACTTCCCCCTGCCAGGGAACACCTGTGACACCAGGAAGCTGCGTGGAGGGTTGCCTCAAACCTCCCACACACAGTCAGCCGAGTTCCGGAATTCTGAGTGTGGGGAGGTTCCGTCTTCTCTCTGCAGCACCTGGGATCTCCTAGGAGCCCTTAGCGTGTCTTCCCGATTCTTTCCCATTGCGGGCTGCCGGGGAAATGCGGGGGTTGGCCTGGAATTGCAGGTAAATCTAGTGCCTCCCCCTGGAGGGGGGAGGAAATTTGCCGAATTCCCCCTGCCAGGGAACACCTGTGACACCAGGCAGCTGCGTGGTGTGTGTCCCCAAACCTCCCCCACACAGTCAGCCGTGTTCCGGAATTCTGAGATTAGGGAGGTTCCATCATCTGTCTGCAGCACCCGGGATCCCCTAGGAGCACTTCGCGTGTCTTCCCCGAGTCCCTCCCAGTGCGGGCTTCCGGGGAAAGGCGGCGGTTGGGCTGGAAATGCAGGTAGCATCTAGTGACTCCCCATGACAGTGGAGGTAATTAGCGGAATTCCCCCTGCCAGGGAAATTCTGTGACACCAGTTTGCTGCGTGGAGTGTAGCCCCAAAAATCGCCACACAGTCAGCCGTGTTCCGGAATTCTGAGTGTTGGGAGGTTCCGTCATCTGTCTGCAGCAATCGGGATCTCCTAGGATCCCTTCGCCTGTCTTCTCAGAGTGCCTCCCAGTGCGGGATGACGGGGACATGCGGGTGTTGGTCTGGAAATGCAGGTAGCATCTAGTGCCTCCCCCTGGACAGGGGAGGTAATTAGCGGACTTCCCCCTGCCAGGGAACACCTGTGACACCTGGCAGCTGCGTGGAGGGCGGCCCCAAACCTCCCCCACACATTCAGCCGTGTTCTGTAATTCTGAGTTTTGGGAGGTTCCGTCTTCTGTCTGCAGAACCCGGGATCTACTAGGAGCCCTTCGCATGCCTTCCCCGAGTCCCGCCCAGTGCGGGCTGCCCGGGAAAGGCGGGTGTTGGGCTGTAAATGCAGGTAGCATCTAGTGCCTCCCCCTGGACAGGGGAGGTAATTAGCAGATTTCACCCTGCCAGGGAACACCTGTGACACCAAGCAGCTGCGTGGAGGGCGGCCCCAAACCTCCAACACACAGTCAGCCGAGTTCCGGAATTCTGAGTGTGGGGAGGTTCCGTCTCCTCTCTGCAGCACCTGGGATCGCCTAGGAGCCCTTAGCGTGTCTTCCCGATTCTTTCCCAGTGCGGGCTGCCGGGGAAAGGCGGGGGTTGGCCTGGAAATGCAGGTAAATCTAGTGCCTCCCCCTGGAGAGGGGAGGAAATTAGCCGAATTCCCCCTGCCAGGGAACACCTGTGACACCAGGCAGCTGCGTGGGTGGTGTCCCCAAACCTCCCCCACACAGTCAGCCGTGTTCCGGAATTCTGAGATTAGGGAGGTTCCATCATCTGTCTGCAGCACCCGGGATCCCCTAGGAGCACTTCGCGTGTCTTCCCCGAGTCCCTCCCAGTGCGGGCTGCCGGGGAAAGGCGGTGGTTGGGCTGGAAATGCAGGTAGACTCTAGTGACTCCCCCTGAAAGTGGAGGTAATTAGCGGACTTCCCTCTGCCAGGGAACACCTGTGAAACCAGGCAGCTGCGTGGAGGGCGGCCCTATTCCTCACCCACACAGTCACACTTTTTCCGGAATTCTGAGTTTGGGGAGGTTCCATCTTCTGTCTGCAGCACCCGGGATCTCTTAGTAGAATTTCGCGTGTCTTCCCCGAATCCCTCCCAGTGCGGGCTGCCGGGGAAAGGCAGGGTTTGTGCTGGAATTGCAGGTAGCATCTAGTGCCTCCCCCTGTACAGGGGAGGTAATTAGCGGACTTCCCCCTGCCAGGGAACACCTGTGACACCAGGCAGCTGCGTGGAGGGCGGCCCCAAAACTCCCCCACACAGTCAGACGTGTTCCGGAATTCTGAGTATGGGTAGGTTCCGTTATCTTATGCAGCACCCGGGATCACCTAGGAGCCCTTCACGTGTCTTCCCAGAGTGCCTCCCTGTGCGGACTGCCGGGGAAATGTGGGGTTTGTGCTGGAAATGCAGGTAGCATCTAGTGCCTCCCCCTGGACAGGGGACGTAATTAGCGGACTTCCCCCTGCCAGGGAACACATGTGACACCAGGCAGCTGCGTGGAGGGCGGCCCCAAACCTCCACCACACATTCAGCCGTGTTCCGTAATTCTGAGTGTTGGAAGGTTCCGTCTTCTGTCTGCAGAACCCGGGATCTACTAGGAGCCCTTCGCGTGCCTTCCCCGAGTCCCGCCCAGTGCGGGCTGCCAGGGAAAGGCGGGGGTTTGGCTGGAAATGCAGGTAGCATCTAGGGCCTCCCCTTGGAATGGGGAGGTAATTAGCGGACTTCCCCCTGCCAGGGAACAACTGTTACACCAGTCAGCTGCGTGGAGGGTCGCCCAGACCTCCCCCAAACAGTAAGCCTTGTTCCGGAATTCTGAGTGTGGGGAGGTTCCGTCATCTGTCTTCAGCACCCGGGATCTCCTAGGAGCACTTCGCGTGTCTTCCCCGAGTCCCTCCCTGTGCGTGCTGCAGGGGAAAGGCGGGGGTTGGCCTGGAAATGCAGGTAGCATCTAGAGCCTCCCCCTGGACAGGGGAGGAAATTAGCGTAATTCCCACTGCCAGGGAACACCTGTGTCACCAGGCAGCTGCGTGGTGGGCGGCCCCAAACCTCCAACACACAGTCAGCCGAGTTCCGGAATTCTGAGTGTGGGGAGGTTCCGTCTTCTCTCTGCAGCACCTGGGATCCCCTAGGAGCCCTTAGCGTGTCTTCCCGATTCTTTCACAGTGCGGGCTGCCGGGGAAATGCGGGGGATGGGCTGGAAATGCAGGTAAAACCTAGTGACTCCCCCTGGACTGGGGAGGTAATTAGCGGAATTCCCCCTGCCAGGGAAATTCTGTGACACCAGTTTGCTGCGTGGAGTGCAGCCCAAAAATCGCCCACACAGTCAGCCGTGTTCCGGAATTCTGAGTGTTGGGAGGTTCCGTCATGTTTCTGCAGCAACCGGGATCTCCTAGGAGCCCTTCGCCTGTCTTCCCAGAGTGCCTCCCTGTGCGGACTGCCGGGGAAATGTGGGGTTTGTGCTGGAAATGCAGGTAGCATCTAGTGCCTCCCCCTGGACAGGGGACGTAATTAGCGGACTTCCCCCTGCCAGGGAACACCTGTGACACATGGCAGCTGCGTGGAGGGCGGCCCCAAACCTCCCCCACACATTCAGCCTTGTTCCGTATTTCTGAGTGTTGGGAGGTTCCGTCTTCTGTCTGCAGAACCCGGGATCTACTAGGAGCCCTTCGCGTGCCTTCCCCGAGTCCCGCCCAGTGCGGGCTGCCCGGGAAAGGCGGGTGTTGGCCTGGAAATGCAGGTAGCATCTAGAGCCTCCCCCTGGACAGGGGAGGAAATTAGCGGAATTCCCACTGCCAGGGAACACCTGTGTCACCAGGCAGCTGCGTGGTGGGCGGCCCCAAAACTCCCCCACACAGTCAGCCGAGTTCCGCAATTCTGAGTTTGGGGAGGTTCCTTCTTCTGTCTGCAGCACCCGGGATCTCCTAGGAGCCCATCGCGTGTCTTCCTCCAATTCTTTCCCAGTGCGGGCTGCCGGGGACATGCGGGTGTTGGTCTGGAAATGCAGGTAGCATCTAGTGCCTCCCCCTGGACAGGGGAGGTAATTAGCGGACTTCCCCCTGCCAGGGAACACCTGTGACACCTGGCAGCTGCGTGGAGGGCGGCCCCAAACCTCCCCCACACATTCAGCCGTGTTCTGTAATTCTGAGTGTTGGGAGGTTCCGTCTTCTGTCTGCAGAACCCGGGATCTACTAGGAGCCCTTCGCGTGCCTTCCCCGAGTCCCGCCCAGTGCGGGCTGCCAGGGAAAGGCGGGGGTTGGGCTGGAAATGCAGGTAGCATCTAGGGCCTCCCCTTGGAATGGGGAGGTAATTAGCGGACTTCCCCCTGCCAGGGAACAACTGTTACACCAGTCAGCTGCGTGGAGGGTCGCCCAGACCTCCCCCAAACAGTAAGCCTTGTTCCGGAATTCTGAGTGTGGGGAGGTTCCGTCATCTGTCTTCAGCACCCGGGATCTCCTAGGAGCACTTCGCGTGTCTTCCCCGAGTCCCTCCCTGTGCGTGCTGCAGGGGAAAGGCGGGGGTTGGCCTGGAAATGCAGGTAGCATCTAGAGCCTCCCCCTGGACAGGGGAGGAAATTAGCGTAATTCCCACTGCCAGGGAACACCTGTGTCACCAGGCAGCTGCGTGGTGGGCGGCCCCAAACCTCCAACACACAGTCAGCCGAGTTCCGGAATTCTGAGTTTGGGGAGGTTCCGTCTTCTCTCTGCAGCACCTGGGATCCCCTAGGAGCCCTTAGCGTGTCTTCCTGATTCTTTCACAGTGCGGGCTGCCGGGGAAATGCGGGGGATGGGCTGGAAATGCAGGTAAAACCTAGTGACTCCCCCTGGACTGGGGAGGTAATTAGCGGAATTCCCCCTGCCAGGGAAATTCTGTGACACCAGTTTGCTGCGTGGAGTGCAGCCCAAAAATCGCCCACACAGACAGCCGTGTTCCGGAATTCTGAGTGTTGGGAGGTTCCGTCATCTTTCTGCAGCAACCGGGATCTCCTAGGAGCCCTTCGCCTGTCTTCCCAGAGTGCCTCCCTGTGCGGACTGCCGGGGAAATGTGGGGTTTGTGCTGGAAATGCAGGTAGCATCTAGTGCCTCCCCCTGGACAGGGGACGTAATTAGCGGACTTCCCCCTGCCAGGGAACACCTGTGACACATGGCAGCTGCGTGGAGGGCGGCCCCAAACCTCCCCCACACATTCAGCCGTGTTCCGTAATTCTGAGTGTTGGGAGGTTCCGTCTTCTGTCTGCAGAACCCGGGATCTACTAGGAGCCCTTCGCGTGCCTTCCCCGAGTCCCGCCCAGTGCGGGCTGCCCGGGAAAGGCGGGTGTTGGCCTGGAAATGCAGGTAGCATCTAGAGCCTCCCCCTGGACAGGGGAGGAAATTAGCGGAATTCCCACTGCCAGGGAACACCTGTGTCACCAGGCAGCTGCGTGGTGGGCGGCCCCAAAACTCCCCCACACAGTCAGCCGAGTTCCGCAATTCTGAGTTTGGGGAGGTTCCTTCTTCTGTCTGCAGCACCCGGGATCTCCTAGGAGCCCATCGCGTGTCTTCCTCCAATTCTTTCCCAGTGCGGGCTGCCGGGGACATGCGGGTGTTGGTCTGGAAATGCAGGTAGCATCTAGTGCCTCCCCCTGGACAGGGGAGGTAATTAGCGGACTTCCCCCTGCCAGGGAACACCTGTGACACCTGGCAGCTGCGTGGAGGGCGGCCCCAAACCTCCCCCACACATTCAGCCGTGTTCTGTAATTCTGAGTGTTGGGAGGTTCCGTCTTCTGTCTGCAGAACCCGGGATCTACTAGGAGCCCTTCGCGTGCCTTCCCCGAGTCCCGCCCAGTGCGGGCTGCCCGGGAAAGGCGGGTGTTGGGCTGTAAATGCAGGTAGCATCTAGTGCCTCCCCTTGGAATGGGGAGGTAATTAGCGCACTTCCCCCTGCCAGGGAACACCTGTTACACCAGTCAGCTGCGTGGAGGGACGCCCAGACCTCCCCCAAACAGTAAGCCTTGTTCCGGAATTCTGAGTGTGGGGAGGTTCCATCATCTGTCTGCAGCACCCGGGATCCCCTAGGAGCACTTCGCGTGTCTTCCCCGAGTCCCTTACATTGCGGCCTGCCGGGGAAAGGCGGGGGTTGGGCTGGAAATGCAGGTAGCATCTAGTGCCTCCCCCTGGACAGGGGAGGTAATTAGCGGACTTCCACCTGCCAGGGAACACCTGTGACACCAGTCAGCTGCGTGGAGGCGGCCCAAAACCTCCCCCACACAGTCAGCCTTGTTCCGGAATTCTGAGTGTGGGTAGGTTCCGTTATCTTATGCAGCACCCGGGAACACCTAGGAGCCTTTCACGTGTCTTCCCAGAGTGCCTCCCTGTGCGGACTGCCGGGGAAATGTGGGGTTTGTGCTGGAAATGCAGGTAGCATCTAGTGCCTCCCCCTGGACAGGGGACGTAATTAGCGGACTTCCCCCTGCCAGGGAACACCTGTGACACCAGGAAGCTGCGTGGAGGGCGGCCTCAAACCTCCCACACACAGTCAGCCGAGTTCCGGAATTCTGAGTGTGGGGAGGTTCCGTCTTCTCTCTGCAGCACCTGGGATCTCCTAGGAGCCCTTAGCGTGTCTTCCCGATTCTTTCCCATTGCGGGCTGCCGGGGAAATGCGGGGGTTGGCCTGGAATTGCAGGTAAATCTAGTGCCTCCCCCTGGAGGGGGGAGGAATTTTGCCGAATTCCCCCTGCCAGGGAACACCTGTGACACCAGGCAGCTGCGTGGTGTGTGTCCCCAAACCTCCCCCACACAGTCAGCCGTGTTCCGGAATTCTGAGATTAGGGAGGTTCCATCATCTGTCTGCAGCACCCGGGATCCCCTAGGAGCACTTCGCGTGTCTTCCCCGAGTCCCTCCCAGTGCGGGCTTCCGGGGAAAGGCGGCGGTTGGGCTGGAAATGCAGGTAGCATCTAGTGACTCCCCATGACAGTGGAGGTAATTAGCGGAATTCCCCCTGCCAGGGAAATTCTGTGACACCAGTTTGCTGCGTGGAGGGTAGCCCCAAAAATCGCCACACAGTCAGCCGTGTTCCGGAATTCTGACTGTTGGGAGGTTCCGTCATCTGTCTGCAGCAATCGGGATCTCCTAGGATCCCTTCGCCTGTCTTCCCAGAGTGCCTCCCAGTGCGGGATGACGGGGACATGCGGGTGTTGGTCTGGAAATGCAGGTAGCATCTAGTGCCTCCCCCTGGACAGGGGAGGTAATTAGCGGACTTCCCCCTGCCAGGGAACACCTGTGACACCTGGCAGCTGCGTGGAGGGCGGCCCCAAACCTCCCCCACACATTCAGCCGTGTTCTGTAATTCTGAGTTTTGGGAGGTTCCGTCTTCTGTCTGCAGAACCCGGGATCTACTAGGAGCCCTTCGCGTGCTTTCCCCGAGTCCCGCCCAGTGCGGGCTGCCCGGGAAAGGCGGGTGTTGGGCTGTAAATGCAGGTAGCATCTAGTGCCTCCCCTTGGAATGGGGAGGTAATTAGCGCACTTCCCCCTGCCAGGGAACACCTGTGTCACCAGGCAGCTGCGTGGTGGGCGGCCCCAAAACTCCCCCACACAGTCAGCCGAGTTCCAGAATTCTGAGTTTGGGGAGGTTCTTTCTTCTGTCTGCAGCACCCGGGATCTCCTAGGAGCCCATCGCGTGTCTTCCTCCAATTCTATCCCAGTGCGGACTGCTGGGGAATTTCGGGTGTTGGGCTGGAAATGCAGGTAGCATCTAGTGCCTCCCCCTGGACAGGGGAGGTAATTAGCAGAATTCACCCTGCCAGGGAACACCTGTGACACCAGTCAGCTGCGTGGAGGCGGCCCAAAACCTCCCCCACACAGTCAGCCTTGTTCCGGAATTCTGAGTGTGGGTAGGTTCCGTTATCTTATGCAGCACCCGGGAACACCTAGGAGCCTTTCACGTGTCTTCCCAGAGTGCCTCCCTGTGCGGACTGCCGGGGAAATGTGGGGTTTGTGCTGAAAATGCAGGTAGCATCTAGTGCCTCCCCCTGGACAGGGGACGTAATTAGCGGACTTCCCCCTGCCAGGGAACACCTGTGACACCAGGAAGCTGCGTGGAGGGTTGCCTCAAACCTCCCACACACAGTCAGCCGAGTTCCGGAATTCTGAGTGTGGGGAGGTTCCGTCTTCTCTCTGCAGCACCTGGGATCTCCTAGGAGCCCTTAGCGTGTCTTCCCGATTCTTTCCCATTGCGGGCTGCCGGGGAAATGCGGGGGTTGGCCTGGAATTGCAGGTAAATCTAGTGCCTCCCCCTGGAGGGGGGAGGAAATTTGCCGAATTCCCCCTGCCAGGGAACACCTGTGACACCAGGCAGCTGCGTGGTGTGTGTCCCCAAACCTCCCCCACACAGTCAGCCGTGTTCCGGAATTCTGAGATTAGGGAGGTTCCATCATCTGTCTGCAGCACCCGGGATCCCCTAGGAGCACTTCGCGTGTCTTCCCCGAGTCCCTCCCAGTGCGGGCTTCCGGGGAAAGGCGGCGGTTGGGCTGGAAATGCAGGTAGCATCTAGTGACTCCCCATGACAGTGGAGGTAATTAGCGGAATTCCCCCTGCCAGGGAAATTCTGTGACACCAGTTTGCTGCGTGGAGTGTAGCCCCAAAAATCGCCACACAGTCAGCCGTGTTCCGGAATTCTGAGTGTTGGGAGGTTCCGTCATCTGTCTGCAGCAATCGGGATCTCCTAGGATCCCTTCGCCTGTCTTCTCAGAGTGCCTCCCAGTGCGGGATGACGGGGACATGCGGGTGTTGGTCTGGAAATGCAGGTAGCATCTAGTGCCTCCCCCTGGACAGGGGAGGTAATTAGCGGACTTCCCCCTGCCAGGGAACACCTGTGACACCTGGCAGCTGCGTGGAGGGCGGCCCCAAACCTCCCCCACACATTCAGCCGTGTTCTGTAATTCTGAGTTTTGGGAGGTTCCGTCTTCTGTCTGCAGAACCCGGGATCTACTAGGAGCCCTTCGCATGCCTTCCCCGAGTCCCGCCCAGTGCGGGCTGCCCGGGAAAGGCGGGTGTTGGGCTGTAAATGCAGGTAGCATCTAGTGCCTCCCCCTGGACAGGGGAGGTAATTAGCAGATTTCACCCTGCCAGGGAACACCTGTGACACCAAGCAGCTGCGTGGAGGGCGGCCCCAAACCTCCAACACACAGTCAGCCGAGTTCCGGAATTCTGAGTGTGGGGAGGTTCCGTCTCCTCTCTGCAGCACCTGGGATCGCCTAGGAGCCCTTAGCGTGTCTTCCCGATTCTTTCCCAGTGCGGGCTGCCGGGGAAAGGCGGGGGTTGGCCTGGAAATGCAGGTAAATCTAGTGCCTCCCCCTGGAGAGGGGAGGAAATTAGCCGAATTCCCCCTGCCAGGGAACACCTGTGACACCAGGCAGCTGCGTGGGGGGTGTCCCCAAACCTCCCCCACACAGTCAGCCGTGTTCCGGAATTCTGAGATTAGGGAGGTTCCATCATCTGTCTGCAGCACCCGGGATCCCCTAGGAGCACTTCGCGTGTCTTCCCCGAGTCCCTCCCAGTGCGGGCTGCCGGGGAAAGGCGGTGGTTGGGCTGGAAATGCAGGTAGACTCTAGTGACTCCCCCTGAAAGTGGAGGTAATTAGCGGACTTCCCTCTGCCAGGGAACACCTGTGAAACCAGGCAGCTGCGTGGAGGGCGGCCCTATTCCTCACCCACACAGTCACACTTTTTCCGGAATTCTGAGTTTGGGGAGGTTCCATCTTCTGTCTGCAGCACCCGGGATCTCTTAGTAGAATTTCGCGTGTCTTCCCCGAATCCCTCCCAGTGCGGGCTGCCGGGGAAAGGCAGGGTTTGTGCTGGAATTGCAGGTAGCATCTAGTGCCTCCCCCTGTACAGGGGAGGTAATTAGCGGACTTCCCCCTGCCAGGGAACACCTGTGACACCAGGCAGCTGCGTGGAGGGCGGCCCCAAAACTCCCCCACACAGTCAGACGTGTTCCGGAATTCTGAGTATGGGTAGGTTCCGTTATCTTATGCAGCACCCGGGATCACCTAGGAGCCCTTCACGTGTCTTCCCAGAGTGCCTCCCTGTGCGGACTGCCGGGGAAATGTGGGGTTTGTGCTGGAAATGCAGGTAGCATCTAGTGCCTCCCCCTGGACAGGGGACGTAATTAGCGGACTTCCCCCTGCCAGGGAACACATGTGACACCAGGCAGCTGCGTGGAGGGCGGCCCCAAACCTCCACCACACATTCAGCCGTGTTCCGTAATTCTGAGTGTTGGAAGGTTCCGTCTTCTGTCTGCAGAACCCGGGATCTACTAGGAGCCCTTCGCGTGCCTTCCCCGAGTCCCGCCCAGTGCGGGCTGCCAGGGAAAGGCGGGGGTTTGGCTGGAAATGCAGGTAGCATCTAGGGCCTCCCCTTGGAATGGGGAGGTAATTAGCGGACTTCCCCCTGCCAGGGAACAACTGTTACACCAGTCAGCTGCGTGGAGGGTCGCCCAGACCTCCCCCAAACAGTAAGCCTTGTTCCGGAATTCTGAGTGTGGGGAGGTTCCGTCATCTGTCTTCAGCACCCGGGATCTCCTAGGAGCACTTCGCGTGTCTTCCCCGAGTCCCTCCCTGTGCGTGCTGCAGGGGAAAGGCGGGGGTTGGCCTGGAAATGCAGGTAGCATCTAGAGCCTCCCCCTGGACAGGGGAGGAAATTAGCGTAATTCCCACTGCCAGGGAACACCTGTGTCACCAGGCAGCTGCGTGGTGGGCGGCCCCAAACCTCCAACACACAGTCAGCCGAGTTCCGGAATTCTGAGTGTGGGGAGGTTCCGTCTTCTCTCTGCAGCACCTGGGATCCCCTAGGAGCCCTTAGCGTGTCTTCCCGATTCTTTCACAGTGCGGGCTGCCGGGGAAATGCGGGGGATGGGCTGGAAATGCAGGTAAAACCTAGTGACTCCCCCTGGACTGGGGAGGTAATTAGCGGAATTCCCCCTGCCAGGGAAATTCTGTGACACCAGTTTGCTGCGTGGAGTGCAGCCCAAAAATCGCCCACACAGTCAGCCGTGTTCCGGAATTCTGAGTGTTGGGAGGTTCCGTCATGTTTCTGCAGCAACCGGGATCTCCTAGGAGCCCTTCGCCTGTCTTCCCAGAGTGCCTCCCTGTGCGGACTGCCGGGGAAATGTGGGGTTTGTGCTGGAAATGCAGGTAGCATCTAGTGCCTCCCCCTGGACAGGGGACGTAATTAGCGGACTTCCCCCTGCCAGGGAACACCTGTGACACATGGCAGCTGCGTGGAGGGCGGCCCCAAACCTCCCCCACACATTCAGCCTTGTTCCGTAATTCTGAGTGTTGGGAGGTTCCGTCTTCTGTCTGCAGAACCCGGGATCTACTAGGAGCCCTTCGCGTGCCTTCCCCGAGTCCCGCCCAGTGCGGGCTGCCCGGGAAAGGCGGGTGTTGGCCTGGAAATGCAGGTAGCATCTAGAGCCTCCCCCTGGACAGGGGAGGAAATTAGCGGAATTCCCACTGCCAGGGAACACCTGTGTCACCAGGCAGCTGCGTGGTGGGCGGCCCCAAAACTCCCCCACACAGTCAGCCGAGTTCCGCAATTCTGAGTTTGGGGAGGTTCCTTCTTCTGTCTGCAGCACCCGGGATCTCCTAGGAGCCCATCGCGTGTCTTCCTCCAATTCTTTCCCAGTGCGGGCTGCCGGGGACATGCGGGTGTTGGTCTGGAAATGCAGGTAGCATCTAGTGCCTCCCCCTGGACAGGGGAGGTAATTAGCGGACTTCCCCCTGCCAGGGAACACCTGTGACACCTGGCAGCTGCGTGGAGGGCGGCCCCAAACCTCCCCCACACATTCAGCCGTGTTCTGTAATTCTGAGTGTTGGGAGGTTCCGTCTTCTGTCTGCAGAACCCGGGATCTACTAGGAGCCCTTCGCGTGCCTTCCCCGAGTCCCGCCCAGTGCGGGCTGCCAGGGAAAGGCGGGGGTTGGGCTGGAAATGCAGGTAGCATCTAGGGCCTCCCCTTGGAATGGGGAGGTAATTAGCGGACTTCCCCCTGCCAGGGAACAACTGTTACACCAGTCAGCTGCGTGGAGGGTCGCCCAGACCTCCCCCAAACAGTAAGCCTTGTTCCGGAATTCTGAGTGTGGGGAGGTTCCGTCATCTGTCTTCAGCACCCGGGATCTCCTAGGAGCACTTCGCGTGTCTTCCCCGAGTCCCTCCCTGTGCGTGCTGCAGGGGAAAGGCGGGGGTTGGCCTGGAAATGCAGGTAGCATCTAGAGCCTCCCCCTGGACAGGGGAGGAAATTAGCGTAATTCCCACTGCCAGGGAACACCTGTGTCACCAGGCAGCTGCGTGGTGGGCGGCCCCAAACCTCCAACACACAGTCAGCCGAGTTCCGGAATTCTGAGTTTGGGGAGGTTCCGTCTTCTCTCTGCAGCACCTGGGATCCCCTAGGAGCCCTTAGCGTGTCTTCCTGATTCTTTCACAGTGCGGGCTGCCGGGGAAATGCGGGGGATGGGCTGGAAATGCAGGTAAAACCTAGTGACTCCCCCTGGACTGGGGAGGTAATTAGCGGAATTCCCCCTGCCAGGGAAATTCTGTGACACCAGTTTGCTGCGTGGAGTGCAGCCCAAAAATCGCCCACACAGACAGCCGTGTTCCGGAATTCTGAGTGTTGGGAGGTTCCGTCATCTTTCTGCAGCAACCGGGATCTCCTAGGAGCCCTTCGCCTGTCTTCCCAGAGTGCCTCCCTGTGCGGACTGCCGGGGAAATGTGGGGTTTGTGCTGGAAATGCAGGTAGCATCTAGTGCCTCCCCCTGGACAGGGGACGTAATTAGCGGACTTCCCCCTGCCAGGGAACACCTGTGACACATGGCAGCTGCGTGGAGGGCGGCCCCAAACCTCCCCCACACATTCAGCCGTGTTCCGTAATTCTGAGTGTTGGGAGGTTCCGTCTTCTGTCTGCAGAACCCGGGATCTACTAGGAGCCCTTCGCGTGCCTTCCCCGAGTCCCGCCCAGTGCGGGCTGCCCGGGAAAGGCGGGTGTTGGCCTGGAAATGCAGGTAGCATCTAGAGCCTCCCCCTGGACAGGGGAGGAAATTAGCGGAATTCCCACTGCCAGGGAACACCTGTGTCACCAGGCAGCTGCGTGGTGGGCGGCCCCAAAACTCCCCCACACAGTCAGCCGAGTTCCGCAATTCTGAGTTTGGGGAGGTTCCTTCTTCTGTCTGCAGCACCCGGGATCTCCTAGGAGCCCATCGCGTGTCTTCCTCCAATTCTTTCCCAGTGCGGGCTGCCGGGGACATGCGGGTGTTGGTCTGGAAATGCAGGTAGCATCTAGTGCCTCCCCCTGGACAGGGGAGGTAATTAGCGGACTTCCCCCTGCCAGGGAACACCTGTGACACCTGGCAGCTGCGTGGAGGGCGGCCCCAAACCTCCCCCACACATTCAGCCGTGTTCTGTAATTCTGAGTGTTGGGAGGTTCCGTCTTCTGTCTGCAGAACCCGGGATCTACTAGGAGCCCTTCGCGTGCCTTCCCCGAGTCCCGCCCAGTGCGGGCTGCCCGGGAAAGGCGGGTGTTGGGCTGTAAATGCAGGTAGCATCTAGTGCCTCCCCTTGGAATGGGGAGGTAATTAGCGCACTTCCCCCTGCCAGGGAACACCTGTTACACCAGTCAGCTGCGTGGAGGGACGCCCAGACCTCCCCCAAACAGTAAGCCTTGTTCCGGAATTCTGAGTGTGGGGAGGTTCCGTCATCTGTCTTCAGCACCCGGGATCTCCTAGGAGCACTTCGCGTGTCTTCCCCGAGTCCCTCCCAGTGCGGGCTGCCGGGGAAAGGTGGGGGTTGGCCTGGAAATGCAGGTAGCATCTAGAGCCTCCCCCTGGACAAGGGAGGAAATTAGCGGAATTCCCACTGCCAGGGAACACCTGTGTCACCAGGCAGTTGCGTGGTGGGCGGCCCCAAAACTCCCCCACACAATCAGCCGAGTTCCAGAATTCTGAGTTTGGGGAGGTTCCTTCTTCTGTCTGCAGCACCCGGGATCTCCTAGGAGCCCATCGCGTGTCTTCCTCCAATTCTATCCCAGTGCGGGCTGCTGGGGAATTGCGGGTGTTGGGCTGGAAATGCAGGTAGCATCTAGTGCCTCCCCCTGGACAGGGGAGGTAATTAGCAGAATTCACCCTGCCAGGGAACACCTGTGACACCAAGCAGCTGCGTGGAGGGCGGCCCCAAACCTCCAACACACAGTCAGCCGAGTTCCGGAATTCTGAGTGTGGGGAGGTTCCGTCTCCTCTCTGCAGCACCTGGGATCGCCTAGGAGCCCTTAGCGTGTCTTCCCGATTCTTTCCCAGTGCGGGCTGCCGGGGAAATGCGGGGGTTGGCCTGGAAATGCAGGTAAATCTAGTGCCTCCCCCTGGAGAGGGGAGGAAATTAGCCGAATTCCCCCTGCCAGGGAACA
The DNA here is from genome assembly GCF_048773025.1 of Camelus bactrianus. Lineage (NCBI taxonomy): Eukaryota > Metazoa > Chordata > Mammalia > Artiodactyla > Camelidae > Camelus > Camelus bactrianus. The sequence goes on from NW_027413968.1 coordinate 462,815, forward strand.
CCTGTGACAACAGGCAGCTGCGTGGGGGGTGTCCCCAAACCTCCCCCACACAGTCATCCGTGTTCCGGAATTCTGAGATTAGGGAGGTTCCATCATCTGTCTGCAGCACCCGGGATCCCCTAGGAGCACTTCGCGTGTCTTCCCCGAGTCCCTTACATTGCGGCCTGCCGGGGAAAGGCGGGGGTTGGGCTGGAAATGCAGGTAGCATCTAGTGCCTCCCCCTGGACAGGGGAGGTAATTAGCGGACTTCCACCTGCCAGGGAACACCTGTGACACCAGTCAGCTGCGTGGAGGCGGCCCAAAACCTCCCCCACACAGTCAGCCTTGTTCCGGAATTCTGAGTGTGGGTAGGTTCCGTTATCTTATGCAGCACCCGGGAACACCTAGGAGCCTTTCACGTGTCTTCCCAGAGTGCCTCCCTGTGCGGACTGCCGGGGAAATGTGGGGTTTGTGCTGGAAATGCAGGTAGCATCTAGTGCCTCCCCCTGGACAGGGGACGTAATTAGCGGACTTCCCCCTGCCAGGGAACACCTGTGACACCAGGAAGCTGCGTGGAGGGCGGCCTCAAACCTCCCACACACAGTCAGCCGAGTTCCGGAATTCTGAGTGTGGGGAGGTTCCGTCTTCTCTCTCCAGCACCTGGGATCTCCTAGGAGCCCTTAGCGTGTCTTCCCGATTCTTTCCCATTGCGGGCTGCCGGGGAAATGCGGGGGTTGGCCTGGAATTGCAGGTAAATCTAGTGCCTCCCCCTGGAGGGGGGAGGAATTTTGCCGAATTCCCCCTGCCAGGGAACACCTGTGACACCAGGCAGCTGCGTGGTGTGTGTCCCCAAACCTCCCCCACACAGTCAGCCGTGTTCCGGAATTCTGAGATTAGGAGGTTCCATCATCTGTCTGCAGCACCCGGGATCCCCTAGGAGCACTTCGCGTGTCTTCCCCGAGTCCCTCCCAGTGCGGGCTTCCGGGGAAAGGCGGCGGTTGGGCTGGAAATGCAGGTAGCATCTAGTGACTCCCCATGACAGTGGAGGTAATTAGCGGAATTCCCCCTGCCAGGGAAATTCTGTGACACCAGTTTGCTGCGTGGAGGGTAGCCCCAAAAATCGCCACACAGTCAGCCGTGTTCCGGAATTCTGACTGTTGGGAGGTTCCGTCATCTGTCTGCAGCAATCGGGATCTCCTAGGATCCCTTCGCCTGTCTTCCCAGAGTGCCTCCCAGTGCGGGATGACGGGGACATGCGGGTGTTGGTCTGGAAATGCAGGTAGCATCTAGTGCCTCCCCCTGGACAGGGGAGGTAATTAGCGGACTTCCCCCTGCCAGGGAACACCTGTGACACCTGGCAGCTGCGTGGAGGGCGGCCCCAAACCTCCCCCACACATTCAGCCGTGTTCTGTAATTCTGAGTTTTGGGAGGTTCCGTCTTCTGTCTGCAGAACCCGGGATCTACTAGGAGCCCTTCGCGTGCCTTCCCCGAGTCCCGCCCAGTGCGGGCTGCCCGGGAAAGGCGGGTGTTGGGCTGTAAATGCAGGTAGCATCTAGTGCCTCCCCTTGGAATGGGGAGGTAATTAGCGCACTTCCCCCTGCCAGGGAACACCTGTGTCACCAGGCAGCTGCGTGGTGGGCGGCCCCAAAACTCCCCCACACAGTCAGCCGAGTTCCAGAATTCTGAGTTTGGGGAGGTTCTTTCTTCTGTCTGCAGCACCCGGGATCTCCTAGGAGCCCATCGCGTGTCTTCCTCCAATTCTATCCCAGTGCGGACTGCTGGGGAATTTCGGGTGTTGGGCTGGAAATGCAGGTAGCATCTAGTGCCTCCCCCTGGACAGGGGAGGTAATTAGCAGAATTCACCCTGCCAGGGAACACCTGTGACACCAAGCAGCTGCGTGGAGGGCGGCCCCAAACCTCCAAAACACAGTCAGCCGAGTTCCGGAATTCTGAGTGTGGGGAGGTTCCGTCTCCTCTCTGCAGCACCTGGGATCGCCTAGGAGCCCTTAGCGTGTCTTCCCGATTCTTTCCCAGTGCGGGCTGCCGGGGAAAGGCGGGGGTTGGCCTGGAAATGCAGGTAAATCTAGTGCCTCCCCCTGGAGAGGGGAGGAAATTAGCCGAATTCCCCCTGCCAGGGAACACCTGTGACACCAGGCAGCTGCGTGGGGGATGTCCCCAAACCTCCCCCACACAGTCAGCCGTGTTCCGGAATTCTGAGATTAGGGAGGTTCCATCATCTGTCTGCAGCACCCGGGATCCCCTAGGAGCACTTCGCGTGTCTTCCCCGAGTCCCTCCCAGTGCGGGCTGCCGGGGAAAGGCGGTGGTTGGGCTGGAAATGCAGGTAGACTCTAGTGACTCCCCCTGAAAGTGGAGGTAATTAGCGGACTTCCCTCTGCCAGGGAACACCTGTGAAACCAGGCAGCTGCGTGGAGGGCGGCCCTATTCCTCACCCACACAGTCACACTTTTTCCGGAATTCTGAGTTTGGGGAGGTTCCATCTTCTGTCTGCAGCACCCGGGATCTCTTAGGAGAATTTCGCGTGTCTTCCCCGAATCCCTCCCAGTGCGGGCTGCCGGGGAAAGGCAGGGTTTGTGCTGGAATTGCAGGTAGCATCTAGTGCCTCCCCCTGTACAGGGGAGGTAATTTGCGGACTTCCCCCTGCCAGGGAACACCTGTGACACCAGGCAGCTGCGTGGAGGGCGGCCCCAAAACTCCCCCACACAGTCAGACGTGTTCCGGAATTCTGAGTGTGGGGAGGCTCCGTCTTCTTTCTGCAGCACCCTGGATCTCTTAGGAGCCCTTCCCGTGTCTTCCCCCAGTGCATCCAAGTGCGGGCTGGCGGGGAAATGCGGAGTTTGGCCTCGAAATGCAGGTAGCATCTAGTGCCTCTCCCTGGACAGGAGAGGTAATTAGCGGACTTCCCCCTTCCAGGGAACACCTGTGACACCAGGCAGCTGCGTGGAGGGCGGCCCCGAACCTCCCACACACAGTCAGCCGTGTTCAGGAATTCTGAGTGTGTGGAGGTTCCGTCATCTCTATGCAGCACTCGGGATCACCTAGGAGCCCTTTGCGTGTTTTCCCAGAGTGCCTCCCGCTGAGTGCTGCCGGGGAAATGCGGGGGTTGGGCTGGAAATGCAGGTAGCATCTAGTGCCTCCCCCTGGACAGGGGTGGTAATTAGCGGACTTCCACCTGCCAGGGAACACCTGTGACACCAGTCAGCTGCGTGGAGGCGGCCCAAAACCTCCCCCACACAGTCAGCCTTGTTCCGGAATTCTGAGTTTGGGTAGGTTCCGTTATCTTATGCAGCACCCGGGATCACCTAGGAGCCCTTCACGTGTCTTCCCAGAGTGCCTCCCTGTGCGGACTGCCGGGGAAATGTGGGGTTTGTGCTGGAAATGCAGGTAGCATCTAGTGCCTCCCCCTGGACAGGGGACGTAATTAGCGGACTTCCCCCTGCCAGGGAACACCTGTGACACCAGGCAGCTGCGTGGTGGGCGGCCCCAAACCTCCACCACACATTCAGCCGTGTTCCGTAATTCTGAGTGTTGGAAGGTTCCGTCTTCTGTCTGCAGAACCCGGGATCTACTAGGAGCCCTTCGCGTGCCTTCCCCGAGTCCCGCCCAGTGCGGGCTGCCAGGGAAAGGCGGGGGTTTGGCTGGAAATGCAGGTAGCATCTAGGGCCTCCCCTTGGAATGGGGAGGTAATTAGCGGACTTCCCCCTGCCAGGGAACAACTGTTACACCAGTCAGCTGCGTGGAGGGTCGCCCAGACCTCCCCCAAACAGTAAGCCTTGTTCCGGAATTCTGAGTGTGGGGAGGTTCCGTCATCTGTCTTCAGCACCCGGGATCTCCTAGGAGCACTTCGCGTGTCTTCCCCGAGTCCCTCCCTGTGCGTGCTGCAGGGGAAAGGCGGGGGTTGGCCTGGAAATGCAGGTAGCATCTAGAGCCTCCCCCTGGACAGGGGAGGAAATTAGCGTAATTCCCACTGCCAGGGAACACCTGTGTCACCAGGCAGCTGCGTGGTGGGCGGCCCCAAACCTCCAACACACAGTCAGCCGAGTTCCGGAATTCTGAGTGTGGGGAGGTTCCGTCTTCTCTCTGCAGCACCTGGGATCCCCTAGGAGCCCTTAGCGTGTCTTCCCGATTCTTTCACAGTGCGGGCTGCCGGGGAAATGCGGGGGATGGGCTGGAAATGCAGGTAAAACCTAGTGACTCCCCCTGGACTGGGGAGGTAATTAGCGGAATTCCCCCTGCCAGGGAAATTCTGTGACACCAGTTTGCTGCGTGGAGTGCAGCCCAAAAATCGCCCACACAGTCAGCCGTGTTCCGGAATTCTGAGTGTTGGGAGGTTCCGTCATCTTTCTGCAGCAACCGGGATCTCCTAGGAGCCCTTCGCCTGTCTTCCCAGAGTGCCTCCCTGTGCGGACTGCCGGGGAAATGTGGGGTTTGTGCTGGAAATGCAGGTAGCATCTAGTGCCTCCCCCTGGACAGGGGACGTAATTAGCGGACTTCCCCCTGCCAGGGAACACCTGTGACACATGGCAGCTGCGTGGAGGGCGGCCCCAAACCTCCCCCACACATTCAGCCGTGTTCCGTAATTCTGAGTGTTGGGAGGTTCCGTCTTCTGTCTGCAGAACCCGGGATCTACTAGGAGCCCTTCGCGTGCCTTCCCCGAGTCCCGCCCAGTGCGGGCTGCCCGGGAAAGGCGGGTGTTGGCCTGGAAATGCAGGTAGCATCTAGAGCCTCCCCCTGGACAGGGGAGGAAATTAGCGGAATTCCCACTGCCAGGGAACACCTGTGTCACCAGGCAGCTGCGTGGTGGGCGGCCCCAAAACTCCCCCACACAGTCAGCCGAGTTCCGCAATTCTGAGTTTGGGGAGGTTCCTTCTTCTGTCTGCAGCACCCGGGATCTCCTAGGAGCCCATCGCGTGTCTTCCTCCAATTCTTTCCCAGTGCGGGCTGCCGGGGACATGCGGGTGTTGGTCTGGAAATGCAGGTAGCATCTAGTGCCTCCCCCTGGACAGGGGAGGTAATTAGCGGACTTCCCCCTGCCAGGGAACACCTGTGACACCTGGCAGCTGCGTGGAGGGCGGCCCCAAACCTCCCCCACACATTCAGCCGTGTTCTGTAATTCTGAGTGTTGGGAGGTTCCGTCTTCTGTCTGCAGAACCCGGGATCTACTAGGAGCCCTTCGCGTGCCTTCCCCGAGTCCCGCCCAGTGCGGGCTGCCAGGGAAAGGCGGGGGTTGGGCTGGAAATGCAGGTAGCATCTAGGGCCTCCCCTTGGAATGGGGAGGTAATTAGCGGACTTCCCCCTGCCAGGGAACAACTGTTACACCAGTCAGCTGCGTGGAGGTTCGCCCAGACCTCCCCCAAACAGTAAGCCTTGTTCCGGAATTCTGAGTGTGGGGAGGTTCCGTCATCTGTCTTCAGCACCCGGGATCTCCTAGGAGCACTTCGCGTGTCTTCCCCGAGTCCCTCCCTGTGCGTGCTGCAGGGGAAAGGCGGGGGTTGGCCTGGAAATGCAGGTAGCATCTAGAGCCTCCCCCTGGACAGGGGAGGAAATTAGCGTAATTCCCACTGCCAGGGAACACCTGTGTCACCAGGCAGCTGCGTGGTGGGCGGCCCCAAACCTCCAACACACAGTCAGCCGAGTTCCGGAATTCTGAGTTTGGGGAGGTTCCGTCTTCTCTCTGCAGCACCTGGGATCCCCTAGGAGCCCTTAGCGTGTCTTCCTGATTCTTTCACAGTGCGGGCTGCCGGGGAAATGCGGGGGATGGGCTGGAAATGCAGGTAAAACCTAGTGACTCCCCCTGGACTGGGGAGGTAATTAGCGGAATTCCCCCTGCCAGGGAAATTCTGTGACACCAGTTTGCTGCGTGGAGTGCAGCCCAAAAATCGCCCACACAGACAGCCGTGTTCCGGAATTCTGAGTGTTGGGAGGTTCCGTCATCTTTCTGCAGCAACCGGGATCTCCTAGGAGCCCTTCGCCTGTCTTCCCAGAGTGCCTCCCTGTGCGGACTGCCGGGGAAATGTGGGGTTTGTGCTGGAAATGCAGGTAGCATCTAGTGCCTCCCCCTGGACAGGGGACGTAATTAGCGGACTTCCCCCTGCCAGGGAACACCTGTGACACATGGCAGCTGCGTGGAGGGCGGCCCCAAACCTCCCCCACACATTCAGCCGTGTTCCGTAATTCTGAGTGTTGGGAGGTTCCGTCTTCTGTCTGCAGAACCCGGGATCTACTAGGAGCCCTTCGCGTGCCTTCCCCGAGTCCCGCCCAGTGCGGGCTGCCCGGGAAAGGCGGGTGTTGGCCTGGAAATGCAGGTAGCATCTAGAGCCTCCCCCTGGACAGGGGAGGAAATTAGCGGAATTCCCACTGCCAGGGAACACCTGTGTCACCAGGCAGCTGCGTGGTGGGCGGCCCCAAAACTCCCCCACACAGTCAGCCGAGTTCCGCAATTCTGAGTTTGGGGAGGTTCCTTCTTCTGTCTGCAGCACCCGGGATCTCCTAGGAGCCCATCGCGTGTCTTCCTCCAATTCTTTCCCAGTGCGGGCTGCCGGGGACATGCGGGTGTTGGTCTGGAAATGCAGGTAGCATCTAGTGCCTCCCCCTGGACAGGGGAGGTAATTAGCGGACTTCCCCCTGCCAGGGAACACCTGTGACACCTGGCAGCTGCGTGGAGGGCGGCCCCAAACCTCCCCCACACATTCAGCCGTGTTCTGTAATTCTGAGTGTTGGGAGGTTCCGTCTTCTGTCTGCAGAACCCGGGATCTACTAGGAGCCCTTCGCGTGCCTTCCCCGAGTCCCGCCCAGTGCGGGCTGCCCAGGAAAGGCGGGTGTTGGGCTGTAAATGCAGGTAGCATCTAGTGCCTCCCCTTGGAATGGGGAGGTAATTAGCGCACTTCCCCCTGCCAGGGAACACCTGTTACACCAGTCAGCTGCGTGGAGGGACGCCCAGACCTCCCCCAAACAGTAAGCCTTGTTCCGGAATTCTGAGTGTGGGGAGGTTCCGTCATCTGTCTTCAGCACCCGGGATCTCCTAGGAGCACTTCGCGTGTCTTCCCCGAGTCCCTCCCAGTGCGGGCTGCCGGGGAAAGGCGGGGGTTGGCCTGGAAATGCAGGTAGCATCTAGAGCCTCCCCCTGGACAAGGGAGGAAATTAGCGGAATTCCCACTGCCAGGGAACACCTGTGTCACCAGGCAGTTGCGTGGTGGGCGGCCCCAAAACTCCCCCACACAATCAGCCGAGTTCCAGAATTCTGAGTTTGGGGAGGTTCCTTCTTCTGTCTGCAGCACCCGGGATCTCCTATGAGCCCATCGCGTGTCTTCCTCCAATTCTATCCCAGTGCGGGCTGCTGGGGAATTGCGGGTGTTGGGCTGGAAATGCAGGTAGCATCTAGTGCCTCCCCCTGGACAGGGGAGGTAATTAGCAGAATTCACCCTGCCAGGGAACACCTGTGACACCAAGCAGCTGCGTGGAGGGCGGCCCCAAACCTCCAACACACAGTCAGCCGAGTTCCGGAATTCTGAGTGTGGGGAGGTTCCGTCTCCTCTCTGCAGCACCTGGGATCGCCTAGGAGCCCTTAGCGTGTCTTCCCGATTCTTTCCCAGTGCGGGCTGCCGGGGAAATGCGGGGGTTGGCCTGGAAATGCAGGTAAATCTAGTGCCTCCCCCTGGAGAGGGGAGGAAATTAGCCGAATTCCCCCTGCCAGGGAACACCTGTGACAACAGGCAGCTGCGTGGGTGGTGTCCCCAAACCTCCCCCACACAGTCATCCGTGTTCCGGAATTCTGAGATTAGGGACGTTCCATCATCTGTCTGCAGCACCCGGGATCCCCTAGGAGCACTTCGCGTGTCTTCCCCGAGTCCCTCCCAGTGCGGGCTGCCGGGAAAAGGCGGGGGTTGGGCTGGAAATGCAGGTAGACTCTAGTGACTCCCCCTGAAAATGGAGGTAATTAGCGGACTTCCCTCTGCCAGGGAACACCTGTGAAACCAGGCAGCTGCGTGGAGGGCGGCCCTATTCCTCACCCACACAGTCACACTTTTTCCGGAATTCTGAGTTTGGGGAGGTTCCATCTTCTGTCTGCAGCACCCGGGATCTCTTAGGAGAATTTCGCGTGTCTTCCCCGAATCCCTCCCAGTGCGTGCTGCCGGGGAAAGGCAGGGTTTGTGCTGGAATTGCAGGTAGCATCTAGTGCCTCCCCCTGTACAGGGGAGGTAATTAGCGGACTTCCCCCTGCCAGGGAACACCTGTGACACCAGGCAGCTGCGTGGAGGGCGGCCCCAAAACTCCCCCACACAGTCAGACGTGTTCCGGAATTCTGAGTGTGGGGAGGCTCCGTCTTCTTTCTGCAGCACCCTGGATCTCTTAGGAGCCCTTCCCGTGTCTTCCCCCAGTGCATCCAAGTGCGGGCTGGCGGGGAAATGCGGAGTTTGGCCTCGAAATGCAGGTAGCATCTAGTGCCTCTCCCTGGACAGGAGAGGTAATTAGCGGACTTCCCCCTTCCAGGGAACACCTGTGACACCAGGCAGCTGCGTGGAGGGCGGCCCCGAACCTCCCACACACAGTCAGCCGTGTTCAGGAATTCTGAGTGTGTGGAGGTTCCGTCATCTCTATGCAGCACTCGGGATCACCTAGGAGCCCATTGCGTGTTTTCCCAGAGTGCCTCCCGCTGAGTGCTGCCGGGGAAATGCGGGGGTTGGGCTGGAAATGCAGGTAGCATCTAGTGCCTCCCCCTGGACAGGGGTGGTAATTAGCGGACTTCCACCTGCCAGGGAACACCTGTGACACCAGTCAGCTGCGTGGAGGCGGCCCAAAACCTCCCCCACACAGTCAGCCTTGTTCCGGAATTCTGAGTGTGGGTAGGTTCCGTTATCTTATGCAGCACCCGGGATCACCTAGGAGCCCTTCACGTGTCTTCCCAGAGTGCCTCCCTGTGCGGACTGCCGGGGAAATGTGGGGTTTGTGCTGGAAATGCAGGTAGCATCTAGTGCCTCCCCCTGGACAGGGGACGTAATTAGCGGACTTCCCCCTGCCAGGGAACACATGTGACACCAGGCAGCTGCGTGGAGGGCGGCCCCAAACCTCCACCACACATTCAGCCGTGTTCCGTAATTCTGAGTGTTGGAAGGTTCCGTCTTCTGTCTGCAGAACCCGGGATCTACTAGGAGCCCTTCGCGTGCCTTCCCCGAGTCCCTCCCTGTGCGTGCTGCAGGGGAAAGGCGGGGGTTGGCCTGGAAATGCAGGTAGCATCTAGAGCCTCCCCCTGGACAGGGGAGGAAATTAGCGTAATTCCCACTGCCAGGGAACACCTGTGTCACCAGGCAGCTGCGTGGTGGGCGGCCCCAAACCTCCAACACACAGTCAGCCGAGTTCCGGAATTCTGAGTGTGGGGAGGTTCCGTCTTCTCTCTGCAGCACCTGGGATCCCCAAGGAGCCCTTAGCGTGTCTTCCCGATTCTTTCACAGTGCGGGCTGCCGGGGAAATGCGGGGAATGGGCTGGAAATGCAGGTAAAATCTAGTGACTCCCCCTGGACTGGGGAGGTAATTAGCGGAATTCCCCCTGCCAGGGAAATTCTGTGACACCAGTTTGCTGCGTGGAGTGCAGCCCAAAAATCGCCCGCACACTCAGCCGTGTTCCGGAATTCTGAGTGTTGGGAGGTTCCGTCATCTTTCTGCAGCAACCGGGATCTCCTAGGAGCCCTTCGCCTGTCTTCCCAGAGTGCCTCCCTGTGCGGACTGCCGGGGAAATGTGGGGTTTGTGCTGGAAATGCAGGTAGCATCTAGTGCCTCCCCCTGGACAGGGGAGGAAATTAGCGGACTTCCCCCTGCCAGGGAACACCTGTGACACCTGGCAGCTGCGTGGAGGGCGGCCTCAAAACTCCCCCACACATTCAGCCGTGTTCCGTAATTCTGAGTGTTGGGAGGTTCCGTCATCTTTCTGCAGCAACCGGGATCTACTAGGAGCCCTTCGCGTGACTTCCCCGAGTCCCGCCCAGTGCGGGCTGCCCGGGAAACGCGGGTGTTGGCCTGGAAATGCAGGTAGTATCTAGAGCCTCCCCCTGGACAGGGGAGGAAATTAGCGGAATTCCCACTGCCAGGGAACACCTGTGTCACCAGGCAGCTGCGTGGTGGGCGGCCCCAAAACTCACCCACACAGTCAGCCGAGTTCCGCAATTCTGAGTTTGGGGAGGTTCCTTCTTCTGTCTGCAGCACCCGGGATCTCCTAGGAGCCCATCGCGTGTCTTCCTCCAATTCTTTCCCAGTGCGGGCTGCCGGGGAATTGCGGGGGTTGGGATGGAAATGCAGGTAGCATCTAGTGCCTCCCCCTGGACAGGGGAGGTAATTAGCAGAATTCACCCTGCCAGGGAACACCTGTGACACCAAGCAGCTGCGTGGAGGGCGGCCCCAAACCTCCAACACCCAGTCAGCCGAGTTCCAGAATTCTGAGTGTGGGGAGGTTCCGTCTTCTCTCTGCAGCACCTGGGATCTCCTAGGAGCCCTTAGCGTGTCTTCCCGATTCTTTCCCAGTGCGGGCTGCCGGGGAAATGCGGGGGTTGGCCTGGAAATGCAGGTAAATCTAGTGCCTCCCCCTGGAGAGGGGAGGAAATTAGCCGAATTCCCCCTGCCAGGGAACACGTGTGACACCAGGCAGCTGCGTGGGGGGTGTCCCCAAACCTCCCCCACACAGTCAGCCGTGTTCCGGAATTCTGAGATTAAGGAGGTTCCATCATCTGTCTGCAGCACCCGGGATCCCCTAGGAGCATTTCGCGTGTCTTCCCCGAGTCCCTCCCAGTGCGGGCTGCCGGGGAAAGGCGGGGGTTGGGCTTGAAATGCCGGTAGACTCTAGTGACTCCCACTGACAGTGGAGGTAATTAGCGGAATTCCCCCTGCCAGGGTACATCTGTGACACAAGTCACCTGCGTGGAGGTCGGCCCCAAACCTCGCCTACACAGTCAGCCGTGTTCCGGAATTCTGAGTGTGGGGAGGTTCCGTCTTCTTTCTGCAGCAACCGGGATTTCCTAGGAGCACTTCGCGTGTCTTCCCCGAGTGCCTCCCAGTGCGTGCTGCCGGAGAAAGGCGGGGATTGGGCTGGAAATGCAGGTAGCATCTAGTGCATCCCCCTGGACAGGGGAGGTAATTAGCTGACTTCCCCCTGCCAGGGAAAACTTGTGACACCAGGCAGCTGCGTGGAGGGCGGCCCCAATCATCCCCTACACAGGCAGCCGTGTTCCGGTATTCTGAGTGTGGGGAGGTTCCGACTTCTGTCTGCAGCAACAGGGATCTCCTAGGAGCCATTCGATTGTCTTCCCCGAGTGCCTCACAGTGCGGGCTTCCGGGGAAACGCTGGGGTTGTTCTGGAAATGCAAGTAGCATCTAGTACCTCCCTCTGGACTGGGGAGGTAATTAGCGGACTTCCCCCTGCCAGGGAACACCTGTGAAACCAGGCAGCTGCGTGGAGGGCGGCCCTATTCCTCACCCACACAGTCACACTTTTTCCGGAATTCTGAGTTTGGGGAGGTTCCGTCTTCTGTCTGCAGCACCCGGGATCTCTTAGGAGAATTTCGCGTGTCTTCCCCGAATCCCTCCCAGTGCGGGCTGCCAGGGAAAGGCGGGGGTTGGGCTGGAAATGCAGGTAGCATCTAGTGCCTCCCCCTGGACAGGGGAGGTAATTTGCGGACTTCCCCCTGCCAGGGAACACCTGTGACACCAGGCAGCACTGTGGAGGGCGGACCTAAACCTCATCCACACAATCATCCCTGTTCCGGTATTCTGAGTGTGGGGAGGTTCCGTCTTCTGTCTGCAGCACCAGGGATCTCCTAGGAGCCATTCTAGTGTCTTCCCCGAGTGCCTCCCAGTGCGGGCTGCCGGGGAAAGGCTGGGGTTGGTCTGGAAATGCAAGTAGCATCTTGTACCTCCCCCTGGATCAGGGAGGTAATTAGCGGACTTCCCCCTGCCAGGGAACACCTGTGACACCAGGCAGCTGCGTGGAGGGCGGCCTTAATCCTCACCCACAGAGTCACACTTTTTCCGGAATACTGAGTTTGGGGAGGTTCCGTCTTCTGTCTGCAGCACCCGGGATCTCTTAGGAGAATTTCGCGTGTCTTCCCCGAATCCCTAACAGTGCGGGCTGCCGGGGAAAGGCAGGGTTTGTGCTGGAATTGCAGGTAGCATCTAGTGCCTCCCCCTGGACAGGGGAGGTAATTCGCGGACTTCCCCCTTCCAGGGAACACCTGTGAAACCAGGCATCTGCGTGGAGGGCGGCCCCGAACCTCCCACACACAGTCAGCCTTGTTCCGGAATTCTGAGTGTGTGGAGGTTCCGTCATCTCTATGCAGCACTCGGGATCACCTAGGAGCCCATTGCGTGTTTTCCCAGAGTGCCTCCCGCTGAGTGCTGCCGGGGAAATGCGAGGGTTGGGCTGGAAATGCAGGTAGCATCTAGTGCCTCCCCCTGGACATGGGAGGTAATTAGCGGAATTCCACCTGCCAGGGAACACCTGTGACACCAGGAAGCTGCGTGGAGGGCGGCCCCAAACCTCCCCCACACAGTCAGCCGTGTTCCGGTATTCTGATTTTGGGGAGGTTCCGTCTTCTGTCTGCAGCACCAGGGATCTCCTAGGAGCCCTTCGCGTGTCTTCCCCGAGTCCCTTACATTGCGGCCTGCCGGGGAAAGGCGGGGGTTGGGCTGGAAATGCAGGTAGCATCTAGTGCCTCCCCCTGGACAGGGGAGGTAATTAGCGGACTTCCACCTGCCAGGGAACACCTGTGACACCAGTCAGCTGCGTGTAGGCTCCCCAAAACCTCCCCCACACAGTCAGCCTTGTTCCGGAATTCTGAGTGTGGGTAGGTTCCGTTATCTTATGCAGCACCCGGTATCACCTAGGAGCACTTCACGTGTCTTCCCAGAGTGCCTCCCTGTGCGGAATGCCGGGGAAATGTGGGGTTTGTGCTGGAAATGCAGGTAGCATCTAGTGCCTCCCCCTGGACAGGGGACGTAATTAGCGGACTTCCCCCTGCCAGGGAACACCTGTGACACCAGGCAGCTGCGTGGAGGGCGGCCCCAAACCTCCCCAACACATTCAGCCGTGTTCCGTAATTCTGAGTGTTGGGAGGTTCCGTCTTCTGTCTGCAGAACCCGGGATCTACTAGGAGCACTTCGCGTGTCTTCCCCGAGTCCCTCCCAGTGCGTGCTGCCGTGGAAAGGCGGGGGTGGCCTGGAAATGCAGGTAGCATCTAGAGCCTCCCCCTGGACAGGGGAGGAAATTAGCGTAATTCCCACTGCCAGGGAACAACTGTGTCACCAGGCAGCTGCGTGGTGGGCGGCCCCAAAATTCCCCCAAACAGTCAGCCGTGTTCCGGAATACTGAGTGTGGGAAGGTTCCGTCTTATTTCTGCAGCACCTGGGATCTCCTAGGAGCCCTTAGCGTGTATTCCCGATTCTTTCCCAGTGCGGGCTGCCGGGGAAATGCGGGGGTTGGCCTGGAAATGCGGGTAAATCTAGTGCCTCCCCCTGGACAGGGGAGGAAATTAGCCGAATTCCCCCTGCCAGGGAACACCTGTGACACCAGGCAGCTGCGTGTGGGGTGTCTCCAAACCTCCCCCACACAGTCAGCCGTGTTCCGGAATTCTGAGTTTGGGGAGGTTCCGTCTTCTGTCTGCAGCACCCGGGATCTCTTAGGAGAATTTCGCGTGTCTTCCCCGAATCCCTACCAGTGCGGGCTGCCGGGGAAAGGCAGGGTTTGTGCTGGAATTGCAGGTAGCATCTAGTGCCTTCCCCTGGACAGGGGAGGTAATTAGCGGACTTCCCCCTGCCAGGGAACACCTGTGAACCCAGGCAGCTGCGTGGAGGGCGGCCCTAATCCTCACCCACACAGTCACACTTTTTCCGGAATTCTGAGTTTGGGGAGGTTCCGTCTTCTGTCTGCAGCACCCGGGATCTCTTAGGAGAATTTCGCGAGTCTTCCCCGAGTCCCTCCCAGTGCGGGGTGCATGGGAAAGGCGGGGGTTGAGATGGAAATGCAGGTAGCATCTAGTGCCTCCCCCTGTACAGGGGAGGTAATTAGCGGACTTCCCCCTGCCAGGGAACACCTGTGACACCAGGCAACTGCGTGGAGGTCGGCCCCAAAACTCCGCCACACAGTAAGCCGTGTTCCGGAATTCTGAGTGTGGGGAGGTTCCGGCTTCTGTCTGCAGCACCCGAGATCTCCTAGGAGACATTCGCGTATCTTCCCCGAGTCCCTCCCATTGCGGGCTGCCCGGGAAAGACGGGGGTTTGGCTGGAAATGCAGGTAGCATCTAGTGCCGCCCCCTGGACTGCGGAGGTAAATAGCGGACTTCCCCCTGCCAGGGAACACCTGTGACACCAGGCAGCTGCGTGGAGTGCGGCCCCAAAACTCCCCCACACAGTTAGCCGTGTTCCGGAATTCTGAGTGTGGGGAGGTTCCGTCTTCTGTCTGCAGCACCTGGGATCTCCTAGGAGTCCTTCGCGATTCTTCCCCGTGTCCACCACATTGCGGGATTCCGGGGAAAAGCGGGGGTTGGGCTGGAAATGCAGGTAGCATCTAGTGCCTCTCACTGCACAGGGGAGGTTATTAGCGGAATTCCCCTGCCACGGAACACCTGTGACACCAGGCAGCTGCTTGGAGGGCGGCCCCAAATTTCCCCCAAACAGTCAGCCGTGTTCCGGAATACTGAGTGTGGGAAGGTTCCGTCTTCTGTCTGCAGCACCTGGGATCTCCTAGGAGCCCTTCGCGATTCTTCCCCGTGTCTCCCCCATTGAGGGCTTCCGGGGAAAAGCGGGGGTTGGGCTGGAAATGCAGGCAGCATCTAGTGCCTCTCACTGCAAAGGGGAGGTTATTAGCGGACTTCCCACTGCCACGGAACACCTGTGACACCAGGCAGCTGCGTGGAGGGCGGCCCCAAATCTCCCCCACACAGTCAGCCGTGTTCCGGAATTCTGAGTGTGTGGAGGTTCCGTCATCTCTATGCAGCACTCGGGATCACCTGGGAGCCCATTGCGTGATTTACCAGAGTGCCTCCCGCTGAGTGATGCCGGGGAAAGGCGGGTGTTGGGCTGGAAAATACAGGTAGCATCTAGTGCCTCCCCCTGGACAGGGGAGGTAATTAGCGGAATTCCCCCTGCCAGGGAACACCTGTGACACCAGGAAGCTGCATGGAGGGCGGCCCAAAACCTCCCCCACACAGTTGGCCGTGTTCCGGAATTCTGAGTTTGGGGACGTTCCGTCTTCTGTCTGCAGCACCAGGGATCTCCTAGGAGCCCTTCGCGTGTCTTCCCCGAGTCCCTCACATTGCGGCCTGCCGGGGAAAGTCGGGGGTTGGGCTGGAAATGCAGGTAGCATCTAGTGCCTCCCCCTGGACAGGGGAGGTAATTAGCGGACTTCCACCTGCCAGGGAACACCTGTGACACCAGTCAGCTGCGTGGAAGCGGCCCAAAACCTCCCCCACACAGTCAGCCTTGTTCCTGAATTCTGAGTGAGGGTAGGTTCCGTTATCTTATGCAGCACCCGGGATCACCTAGGAGCCCTTCACGTGTCTTCCCAGAGTGCCTCCCTGTGCGGACTGCCGGGGAAATATGGGGTTTGTGCTGGAAATGCAGGTAGCATCTAGTGCCTCCCCCTGGACAGGGGACGTAATTAGCGGACTTCCCCCTGCCAGGGAAGACCTGTGACACCAGGCAGCTGCGTGGAGTGCGGCCCCAAACCTCCCCCACACATTCAGCCGTGTTTCGTAATTCTGAGAGTTAGGAGGTTCCGTCTTCTGTCTGCAGAACCCGGGATCTACTAGGAGCCCTTCGCGTGCCTTCCCCGAGTCCCGCCCAGTGCGGGCTGCACGGGAAAGGCGGGTGTTGGGCTGTAAATGCAGGTAGTATCTAGTGCCTCCCCTTGGAATGGGGAGGTAATTAGCGGACTTCCCCCTGCCAGGGAACACCTGTTACACCAGTCAGCTGCGTGGAGGGTCGCCCAGACCTCCCCCAATCAGTAAGCCTTGTTCCGGAATTCTGAGTGTGGGGAGGTTCCGTCATCTGTCTTCAGCACCCGGGATCTCCTAGGAGCACTTCGCGTGTCTTCCCCGAGTCCCTCCCAGTGCGGGCTGCCGGGGAAAGGCGGGGGTTGGCCTGGAAATGCAGGTAGCATCTAGAGCCTCCCCCTGGACAGGGGAGGAAATTAGCGGAATTCCCACTGCCAGGGAACACCTGTGTCACCAGGCAGCTGCGTGGTGGGCGGCCCCAAAACTCCCCCACACAGTCAGCCGAGTTCCGGAATTCTGAGTTTGGGGAGGTTCCTTCTTCTGTCTGCAGCACCCGGGATCTCCTAGGAGCCCATCGCGTGTCTTCCTCCAATTCTTTCCCAGTGCGGGCTGCCGGGGAATTGCGGGGGTTGGGCTGGAAATGCAGGTAGCATCTAATGCCTCCCCCTGGACAGGGGATGTAATTAGCAGAATTCCCCCTGCCAGGGAACACCTGTGACACCAGGCAGCTGCGTGTGGGGTGTCCCGAAACCTCCCCCACACAGTCAGCCGTGTTCCGGAATTCTGAGATTAGGGAGGTTCCATCATCTGTCTGCAGCACCCGGGATACCCTAGGAGCACTTCGCGTGTCTTCCCCGAGTCCTTCCCTGTGCGGGCTGCCGGGGAAAAGCGGGGGTTGGGCTGGAAATGCAGGTAGACTCTAGTGACTCCCCCTGACAGTGGAGGTAATTAGCGGAATTCCCCCTGCCACGGTACATCTGTGACACCAGGAAGCTGCGTGGAGTTGGGCCCCAAACCTCGCCCACACAGTCAGCCGTGTTCCGGAATTCTGAGTGTGGAGAGGTTCCGTCTTCTTTCTGCAGCACCCTGGATCTCTTAGGAGCCCTTCGCGTGTCTTCCCCAAGTGCATCCAAGTGCGGACTGGCGGGGAAAGGCGGGGTTTGGCCTGGAAATGCAGGTAGCATCTAGTGCCTCTCCCTGGACAGGGGAGGTAATTAGTGGACTTCCCCCTGCCAGGGAAAATTGTGACACCAGGCAGCTGCGTGGATTGCGGCCCCAAACATCCTCTACACAGGCAGCCTTGTTCCGGAATTCTGAGTGTGGGGAGGTACCGTCTTCTGTCTGCAGAACCCGGGATCCCCTAGGAGACATTCGCGTGTCTTCCACAAGTCCCTCCCAGTGCGGTCTGACGGGGAAAGGCGGGGATTTTGCTGGAAATGCAGGTAGCATCTAGTGCCTCCCCCTGGAAAGGGAGGTAATTAGCGGACTTCCACTTGCCAGGGAACACCTGTGACACCAGGCAGCAGCGTGGAGGCCGCCCCAAAATTTACCCACACAGTCAGCCGTGTTCCGGAATTCTGAGTGTGTGGTGGTGCCGTGTTCTGTCTGCAGCACCCGGGATCTCCTAGGAGCCCTTCGCATGTTTTCACCGAGTTCCTCCCAGTGCGCGCTGCCGGAGAAATGCGGGGGTTGTGCTGTAAATGCAGGTAGCATCTAGTGCCTCCACCTGGACAAGGGAGGTAATTAGCGGAATTCCCGCTGCCAGGGAACATCTGTGACACCTTTCAGCTGCGTGGAGGGCGGCCCCAAACCTCCCTCACACAGTCAGATTGTATCAGAATTCTAAATGTGGGGAGGTTCCGTCATATGACTGCAGCACCCGGGATCACCTAGGAGCCTTTCTCGTGTCTTCCTCAAGTGCATCCCAATGCGGGCTGCCGAGGAAAGGCGGGGGTTGGGCTGGAAATGCAGTTAGCATCTAGTTCCTCCCCCTGGACAGGGGAGGTAATTAGCGAAATTCCCCCTGCCAGGGAACACCTGTGACACCAGGCAGCTGCGTGGGGGCGGCCCCAAGTCTCCCACACACGGTCAGCCTTGTTCCGGAATTCTGAGTGTAGGGAAAACCGTCATCTGTCTGCAGCACCCGGGATCTCCTCGGAGCCCTTCGCGTGTCTTCCCCGAGTGCCTCCCAGTGCGGGCTGGCGGAGAAAGGCGGGGGTTGGCCCGGAAAAGCAGGTAGCATCTAGTGCCTCCCCCTGGACAGGGGAGGTATTTAGCGGACTTCCCCCTGCAAGGGAACACCTGTGAAACCAGGCAGCTTCGTGGATATCGGCCTCAAAACTCCCCCACACAGTCAGCCATATTCCGGAATTCTGAGAGTGGGGAGGTTTCGTCATCTGTCTGCAGCTCCCGGGATCTTCTAGGAGCACTTCGCGTGACTTCCCCGAGTCCCACACATTGCGGGCTGCAGGGGAAAGACGGGGGTTGGTCCGGAAATGCAGGTAGCATCTAGTGCATCCCCCTGCACACGGGAGGTAATTAGCGGACTTCCCCCTGCCAGGGAACACCTGTGACAACAGGCAACTGCGTGGAGGGCGGCCCCAAACTTCCTCCACACAGTCACCCGTGTTCCGGAATTCTGAGTGTGGGGATGTTTCGTCATCTGTCTGCAGCTCCCAGGATCACCTAGGAGCCCTTCGCGTGTCTTCCCCGAGTGCCTCACAGTGCGGGTTGCCGGGGAAAATGCGGGGGTTGGGCTCGAAATGCAGGTAGCATCTATGCCTCCCCCCGGACAGGGGAGGTAATTAGCGGAATTCCCCCTGCAAGGGAACACTTGTGACACCACGCAGCTTCATGGAGATCGGCCCCAAACCTCCCCCAAACAGTCAGCCGTGTTCCGGAATTCTGAGTGTGGGGAGGTTCCGTCTTCTCTCTGCAGCACCCGGGATCTTCTAGGAGCCCTTCGCGTGACTTCCCCGAGGCCCTCCCAGTGCGGGCTGTCGGGGAAAGGCGGGGGTTGGTCCGAAAATGCAGGTAGCATCTAGTGCCTCCCCCTGGACACGGGAGGTAATTAGCGGACTTCACCCTGCCAGGGAACACCTGTGACACCAGGCAGCTGCGTGGAGGGCGGCCCCAAACTTCCTCCACACAGTCAGCCGTGTTCCGGAATTCTGCGTGTGGGGAGGCTCCGTCATCTGTCTCCAGCACCCGGGATCACCTAGGAGCCCTTCGCGTGTCTTCCCCGAGTGCCTCCCACTGCGGGGTGCCGGGGAAAGGCGGGGGATGGGCTGGAAATGCAGGTAGCATCTAGTGCCTCCTCCTGGACAGGGGAGGTAATTAGCGGAATTCCCGCTGCCAGGGAACATCAGTGAAACCATTCAGCTGCGTGGAGGGCGGCCCCAAACCTCCCCCACACAGTCAGATTGTTCCAGAATTCTAAATGTGGGGAGGTTCCGTCATCTGACTGCAGCACCCGGGATCACCTAGGAGCCTTTCGCGTGTCTTCCTCAAGTGCATCACAATGCGGGCTGCTGGGGAAAGGCGGGGGTTGGGCTGGAAATGCAGTTAGCATCTAGTTCCTCCCCCTGGACAGGGGAGGTAATTAGCGGAATTCCCCCTGCCTGGGAACACCTGTGACACCAGGCAGCTGCGTGGGGGGCGGCCCCAAATCTCCCCCACACGGTCAGCCTTGTTCCGGAATTCTGAGTGTAGGGAAGACCGTCATCTGTCTGCAGCACCCGGGATCTCCTAGGAGCCCTTCGCGTGTCTTCCCAGAGTGCCTCCCAGTGCGGGCTGGCGGAGAAAGGCGGGGGTTGGCCCGGAAATGCAGGTAGCATCTAGTGCCTCCCCCTGGACAGGGGAGGTAATTAGCGGACTTCCCCCTGCCAGGGAACACCTGTGACACCAGGCAGCTGCGTGGAGGGCGGCCCTAAACACCCCACACAGTCAGCCATGTTCCAGAATTCTGAGTGTGGGGAGGTTCCGTCTTCTGTCTGCAGCACCCAGGATATCCTAGGAGCCCTTCGCGTGTCTTCCCCGAGTCCATCCCATTGAGGGCTGCCGGGGAAAGCGGGGGTTGGGCTGGAAATGCAGGTAGCATCTAGTGCCTCCCCCTGGACAGGGGAGGTAATTAGCGGATTTCCCCCTGCCAGGGAACACCTGTCACACCAGGCAGCTGGGTGGAGTGCGGCCCCAAACCTCCCTCACACAGTCAGCCGTGTTCCGGAATTCAGAGTGTGGGGAGGTTCCGTCTTCTGTCTGGAGTACTCGGGATCTCCTAAGAGCCCTTCGCGTATCTTCCCGGATTGCCTCCCTATTCGGGCTGCCAGGGAATTGTGGGGGTTTGGCAGGAAATGCAGGTAGCATCTAGTGCCTCCCCCTCGACAGGGGAAGTAATAAGCGGAATTCCCCCTGCCAGGGAACAATTGTCACACATGGAAGCTGCGTGGAGGGCGGACCCGAAACTCCACCACACAGTCAGCCGTGTTCCGGAATTCTGAGAGTGAGGAGGTTCCGTCATCTGTCTGCAGCACACGGGATCTCCTACGAGCTGTTCGCGTGTCTTCCCCGAGTCCCTCCCAGTGCGTGCTGCAGGGGAAATGCGGGGGTTGGGCTGGAAATTCAGGTAGCATCTAGTGCCTCACACTGGACAAGGGAGGAAATTAGCGGAATTCCCCCACCCAGGGAACATCTGTGACACCAGTCACCTGCGTGGAAGGCGGACCCAATCCTCCACCACACACTCAGCGTGTTCCAGAATTTTAAGTGTGGGGAGGTTCCGACATCTGTCTGCAGCACCCGGGATAACCTAGGAGCAGTTCGCGTGTCTTCCCCGAGTCCCTCATAGTGCGGGCTGCTGGGGAAAAGCGGGGGTTGGGCTGGAAAAGCAGGTAGCATTTAGTGCCTCCCCCTGGAAAGGGGAGGTAATTAGCGGACTTCCCCCTGCCAGAGAACACCTTTGACATCAGTCAGCTGCGTGGAAAGCGGACCCGAACCTTCCCCACACAGTCACATTGTTCCAGAATTCTAAATGTGGGGAGGTTCCGTCATCTGACTGCAGCACCCGGGATCACCTAGGAGCATTTCTCGTGTCTTCCTCAAGTGCATCGCAATGCGGGCTGGCGGAGAAAGGCGGGGGTTGGCCCGGAAAAGCAGGTAGCATCTAGTGCCTCCCCCTGGACAGGGGAGGTAATTAGCGGACTTCCCCCTGCCAGAGAACACCTGTGACACCAGGCAGCTGCGTGGAGGTCTGCCCTAAACATCCCCCACACAGTCAGCCCTGTTCCGGAATTCTGAGTGTGAGGAGGTTCCGTCTTCTGTCTGCAGCACCCGGGATCACCTAGGAGCCCTTCGCGTGTCTTCCCCGAGTGCCTCCCAGTGCGGGGAGCCGGGGAAATGCGGGGGATGGGCTCGAAATGCAGGTAGCATCTAGTGCCTCCCCCTGGACAGGGAAGGTAATAGCGGACATCCCCCTGCCAGGGAACACCTGTGACATCAGTCAGCTGCGTGGAAGGCGGCCCCAAGCCTCCCAGACGCAGTCAGCCGTGTTCCGGAATTCTGAGTGTGGGGAGGTTCCGTCACCAGTCTGCAGCACCCGGGATCTCCTAGGAGCCCTTCGGGTGTCTTCCCCGAGTGCCTCCCAGTGCGGGCTACCCGGGAAAGGCCGTGGTTGTGCTGGAAATGCAGGTAACATCTAGTGCCTCCCCCTGGAGATGGGACGTAATTAGCGGAATTCCACCTGCCAAGGAACACCTGTGACACCAGGCAGCTGCGTGGATGGCGTACTCAAATCTCCCCCACAGAGTCAGCCGTATTCCCGAATTCTGAGTGTGGGGAGGTTCCGTCTTCTGTCTGCAGCACCAGGGACCCCTAGTAGCCCTTCGCGTGTCTTCCCCGAGTCCCTCCGTGTGCGGTCTGCCGGGGAAAGTCGAGGATTTGGCTGGAAATGCAGGTAGCATCTAGTGCCTCTCCCTGGACACGGGAGGTAATTAGCGGAATTCCCGTTGCCAGGGAACATCTGTGACACCATTCAGCTGCGTGGAGGGCGGCCCCAAACCTCCCCCACACAGTCAGATTGTTCCAGAATTCTAAATGTGGGGAGGTTCCGTCATCTGACTGCAGCACCCGGGATCACCTAGGAGCCTTTCGCGTGTCTTCCTCAAGTGCATCACAATGTGGGCTGCCGGGGAAAGGCGGGGGTTGGGCTGGAAATGCAGTTAGCATCTAGTTCCTCCCCCTGGACAGGGGAGGTAATTAGCGGAATTCCCCCTGCCTGGGAACACCTGTGACACCAGGCATCTGCGTGGGGGACGGCCCCAAATCTCCCCCACACGGTCAGCCTTGTTCCGGAATTCTGAGTGTAGGGAAGACCGTCATCTGTCTGCAGCACCCGGGATCTCCTAGGAGTCCTTCGCGTGTCTTCCCCGAGTGCCTCCCAGTGCGGGCTGGCGGAGAAAGGCGGGGGTTGGCCCGGAAATGCAGGTAGCATCTAGTGCCTACCCCTGGACAGGGGAGGTAATTAGCGGACTTCCACTTGCCAGGGAACACCTGTGACACCAGGCAGCAGCGTGGAGGCCGCCCCAAAATTTACCCACACAGTCAGCCGTGTTCCGGAATTCTGAGTGTGTGGTGGTGCCGTGTTCTGTCTGCAGCACCCGGGATCTCCTAGGAGCCCTTCGCATGTTTTCACCGAGTTCCTCCCAGTGCGCGCTGCCGGAGAAATGCGGGGGTTGTGCTGTAAATGCAGGTAGCATCTAGTGCCTCCACCTGGACAAGGGAGGTAATTAGCGGAATTCCCGCTGCCAGGGAACATCTGTGACACCTTTCAGCTGCGTGGAGGGCGGCCCCAAACCTCCCTCACACAGTCAGATTGTATCAGAATTCTAAATGTGGGGAGGTTCCGTCATATGACTGCAGCACCCGGGATCACCTAGGAGCCTTTCTCGTGTCTTCCTCAAGTGCATCCCAATGCGGGCTGCCGAGGAAAGGCGGGGGTTGGGCTGGAAATGCAGTTAGCATCTAGTTCCTCCCCCTGGACAGGGGAGGTAATTAGCGAAATTCCCCCTGCCAGGGAACACCTGTGACACCATGCAGCTGCGTGGGGGGCGGACCCAAGTCTCCCACACACGGTCAGCCTTGTTCCGGAATTCTGAGTGTAGGGAAAACCGTCATCTGTCTGCAGCACCCGGGATCTCCTCGGAGCCCTTCGCGTGTCTTCCCCGAGTGCCTCCCAGTGCGGGCTGGCGGAGAAAGGCGGTGGTTGGCCCGGAAAAGCAGGTAGCATCTAGTGCCTCCCCCTGGACAGGGGAGGTATTTAGCGGACTTCCCCCTGCCAGGGAACACCTGTGACACCAGGCAGCTGCGTGGAGGGCGGCCCCAAACTTCCCCCACACAGTCAGCCTTGTTCCGGAATTCTGAGTGTGGGGAGGTTCCGTCTTCTCTCTGCAGCACCCGGGATTTTCTAGGAGCGCTTCGCGTATCTTCCCCGATTACCTCCCAGTGCGGTCTGCAGGAGAAAGACGGGGGTTGGTCCGAAAATGCAGGTAGCATCTATGCCTCCCCCTGGACAGGGGAGGAAATTAGCGGAATTCCCCCTGCCAGGGAACACCTGTGACACCACGCAACTTCGTGGAGATCGGCCCCAAAACTCCCCCAAACAGTCAGCCGTGTTCCGGAATTCTGAGTGTGGGGAGGTTCCGTCTTCTCTCTGCAGCACCCGGGATCTTCTAGGAGCCCTTCGCGTGACTTCCCCGAGGCCCTCCCAGTGCGGGCTGTCGGGGAAAGGCGGGGGTTGGTCCGAAAATGCAGGTAGCATCTAGTGCCTCCCCCTGGACACGGGAGGTAATTAGCGGACTTCACCCTGCCAGGGAACACCTGTGACACCAGGCAGCTGCGTGGAGGGCGGCCCCAAACTTCCTCCACACAGTCAGCCGTGTTCCGGAATTCTGCGTGTGGGGAGGCTCCGTCATCTGTCTCCAGCACCCGGGATCACCTAGGAGCCCTTCGCGTGTCTTCCCCGAGTGCCTCCCACTGCGGGGTGCCGGGGAAAGGCGGGGGATGGGCTGGAAATGCAGGTAGCATCTAGTGCCTCCTCCTGGACAGGGGAGGTAATTAGCGGAATTCCCGTTGCCAGGGAACATCAGTGAAACCATTCAGCTGCGTGGAGGGCGGCCCCAAACCTCCCCCACACAGTCAGATTGTTCCAGAATTCTAAATGTGGGGAGGTTCCGTCATCTGACTGCAGCACCCGGGATCACCTAGGAGCCTTTCGCGTGTCTTCCTCAAGTGCATCACAATGCGGGCTGACGGGGAAAGGCGGGGGTTGGGCTGGAAATGCAGTTAGCATCTAGTTCCTCCCCCTGGACAGGGGAGGTAATTAGCGGAATTCCCCCTGCCTGGGAACACCTGTGACACCAGGCAGCTGCGTGGGGGGCGGCCCTAAACACCCCACACAGTCAGCCATGTTCCAGAATTCTGAGTGTGGGGAGGTTCCGTCTTCTGTCTGCAGCACCCAGGATATCCTAGGAGCCCTTCGCGTGTCTTCCCCGAGTCCATCCCATTGAGGGCTGCCGGGGAAAGCGGGGGTTGGGCTGGAAATGCAGGTAGCATCTAGTGCCTCCCCCTGGACAGGGGAGGTAATTAGCGGATTTCCCCCTGCCAGGGAACACCTGTCACACCAGGCAGCTGGGTGGAGTGCGGCCCCAAACCTCCCTCACACAGTCAGCCGTGTTCCGGAATTCAGAGTGTGGGGAGGTTCCGTCTTCTGTCTGGAGTACTCGGGATCTCCTAAGAGCCCTTCGCGTATCTTCCCGGATTGCCTCCCTATTCGGGCTGCCAGGGAATTGTGGGGGTTTGGCAGGAAATGCAGGTAGCATCTAGTGCCTCCCCCTCGACAGGGGAAGTAATAAGCGGAATTCCCCCTGCCAGGGAACAATTGTCACACATGGAAGCTGCGTGGAGGGCGGACCCGAAACTCCACCACACAGTCAGCCGTGTTCCGGAATTCTGAGAGTGAGGAGGTTCCGTCATCTGTCTGCAGCACACGGGATCTCCTACGAGCTGTTCGCGTGTCTTCCCCGAGTCCCTCCCAGTGCGTGCTGCAGGGGAAATGCGGGGGTTGGGCTGGAAATTCAGGTAGCATCTAGTGCCTCACACTGGACAAGGGAGGAAATTAGCGGAATTCCCCCACCCAGGGAACATCTGTGACACCAGTCACCTGCGTGGAAGGCGGACCCAATCCTCCACCACACACTCAGCGTGTTCCAGAATTTTAAGTGTGGGGAGGTTCCGACATCTGTCTGCAGCACCCGGGATAACCTAGGAGCAGTTCGCGTGTCTTCCCCGAGTCCCTCATAGTGCGGGCTGCTGGGGAAAAGCGGGGGTTGGGCTGGAAAAGCAGGTAGCATTTAGTGCCTCCCCCTGGAAAGGGGAGGTAATTAGCGGACTTCCCCCTGCCAGAGAACACCTTTGACATCAGTCAGCTGCGTGGAAAGCGGACCCGAACCTTCCCCACACAGTCACATTGTTCCAGAATTCTAAATGTGGGGAGGTTCCGTCATCTGACTGCAGCACCCGGGATCACCTAGGAGCATTTCTCGTGTCTTCCTCAAGTGCATCGCAATGCGGGCTGGCGGAGAAAGGCGGGGGTTGGCCCGGAAAAGCAGGTAGCATCTAGTGCCTCCCCCTGGACAGGGGAGGTAATTAGCGGACTTCCCCCTGCCAGGGAACACCTGTGACACCAGGCAGCTGCGTGGAGGTCTGCCCTAAACATCCCCCACACAGTCAGCCCTGTTCCGGAATTCTGAGTGTGAGGAGGTTCCGTCTTCTGTCTGCAGCACCCGGGATCACCTAGGAGCCCTTCGCGTGTCTTCCCCGAGTGCCTCCCAGTGCGGGGAGCCGGGGAAATGCGGGGGATGGGCTCGAAATGCAGGTAGCATCTAGTGCCTCCCCCTGGACAGGGAAGGTAATAGCGGACATCCCCCTGCCAGGGAACACCTGTGACATCAGTCAGCTGCGTGGAAGGCGGCCCCAAGCCTCCCAGACGCAGTCAGCCGTGTTCCGGAATTCTGAGTGTGGGGAGGTTCCGTCACCAGTCTGCAGCACCCGGGATCTCCTAGGAGCCCTTCGGGTGTCTTCCCCGAGTGCCTCCCAGTGCGGGCTACCCGGGAAAGGCCGTGGTTGTGCTGGAAATGCAGGTAACATCTAGTGCCTCCCCCTGGAGATGGGACGTAATTAGCGGAATTCCACCTGCCAAGGAACACCTGTGACACCAGGCAGCTGCGTGGATGGCGTACTCAAATCTCCCCCACAGAGTCAGCCGTATTCCCGAATTCTGAGTGTGGGGAGGTTCCGTCTTCTGTCTGCAGCACCAGGGACCCCTAGTAGCCCTTCGCGTGTCTTCCCCGAGTCCCTCCGTGTGCGGTCTGCCGGGGAAAGTCGAGGATTTGGCTGGAAATGCAGGTAGCATCTAGTGCCTCTCCCTGGACACGGGAGGTAATTAGCGGAATTCCCGTTGCCAGGGAACATCTGTGACACCATTCAGCTGCGTGGAGGGCGGCCCCAAACCTCCCCCACACAGTCAGATTGTTCCAGAATTCTAAATGTGGGGAGGTTCCGTCATCTGACTGCAGCACCCGGGATCACCTAGGAGCCTTTCGCGTGTCTTCCTCAAGTG
Source organism: Camelus bactrianus (assembly GCF_048773025.1). Taxonomy (NCBI): domain Eukaryota; kingdom Metazoa; phylum Chordata; class Mammalia; order Artiodactyla; family Camelidae; genus Camelus; species Camelus bactrianus. The sequence continues at coordinate 489,237 of NW_027413968.1, forward strand.
CATCACAATGTGGGCTGCCGGGGAAAGGCGGGGGTTGGGCTGGAAATGCAGTTAGCATCTAGTTCCTCCCCCTGGACAGGGGAGGTAATTAGCGGAATTCCCCCTGCCTGGGAACACCTGTGACACCAGGCATCTGCGTGGGGGACGGCCCCAAATCTCCCCCACACGGTCAGCCTTGTTCCGGAATTCTGAGTGTAGGGAAGACCGTCATCTGTCTGCAGCACCCGGGATCTCCTAGGAGTCCTTCGCGTGTCTTCCCCGAGTGCCTCCCAGTGCGGGCTGGCGGAGAAAGGCGGGGGTTGGCCCGGAAATGCAGGTAGCATCTAGTGCCTACCCCTGGACAGGGGAGGTAATTAGCGGACTTCCACTTGCCAGGGAACACCTGTGACACCAGGCAGCAGCGTGGAGGCCGCCCCAAAATTTACCCACACAGTCAGCCGTGTTCCGGAATTCTGAGTGTGTGGTGGTGCCGTGTTCTGTCTGCAGCACCCGGGATCTCCTAGGAGCCCTTCGCATGTTTTCACCGAGTTCCTCCCAGTGCGCGCTGCCGGAGAAATGCGGGGGTTGTGCTGTAAATGCAGGTAGCATCTAGTGCCTCCACCTGGACAAGGGAGGTAATTAGCGGAATTCCCGCTGCCAGGGAACATCTGTGACACCTTTCAGCTGCGTGGAGGGCGGCCCCAAACCTCCCTCACACAGTCAGATTGTATCAGAATTCTAAATGTGGGGAGGTTCCGTCATATGACTGCAGCACCCGGGATCACCTAGGAGCCTTTCTCGTGTCTTCCTCAAGTGCATCCCAATGCGGGCTGCCGAGGAAAGGCGGGGGTTGGGCTGGAAATGCAGTTAGCATCTAGTTCCTCCCCCTGGACAGGGGAGGTAATTAGCGAAATTCCCCCTGCCAGGGAACACCTGTGACACCATGCAGCTGCGTGGGGGGCGGACCCAAGTCTCCCACACACGGTCAGCCTTGTTCCGGAATTCTGAGTGTAGGGAAAACCGTCATCTGTCTGCAGCACCCGGGATCTCCTCGGAGCCCTTCGCGTGTCTTCCCCGAGTGCCTCCCAGTGCGGGCTGGCGGAGAAAGGCGGTGGTTGGCCCGGAAAAGCAGGTAGCATCTAGTGCCTCCCCCTGGACAGGGGAGGTATTTAGCGGACTTCCCCCTGCCAGGGAACACCTGTGACACCAGGCAGCTGCGTGGAGGGCGGCCCCAAACTTCCCCCACACAGTCAGCCTTGTTCCGGAATTCTGAGTGTGGGGAGGTTCCGTCTTCTCTCTGCAGCACCCGGGATTTTCTAGGAGCGCTTCGCGTATCTTCCCCGATTACCTCCCAGTGCGGTCTGCAGGAGAAAGACGGGGGTTGGTCCGAAAATGCAGGTAGCATCTATGCCTCCCCCTGGACAGGGGAGGAAATTAGCGGAATTCCCCCTGCCAGGGAACACCTGTGACACCACGCAACTTCGTGGAGATCGGCCCCAAAACTCCCCCAAACAGTCAGCCGTGTTCCGGAATTCTGAGTGTGGGGAGGTTCCGTCTTCTCTCTGCAGCACCCGGGATCTTCTAGGAGCCCTTCGCGTGACTTCCCCGAGGCCCTCCCAGTGCGGGCTGTCGGGGAAAGGCGGGGGTTGGTCCGAAAATGCAGGTAGCATCTAGTGCCTCCCCCTGGACACGGGAGGTAATTAGCGGACTTCACCCTGCCAGGGAACACCTGTGACACCAGGCAGCTGCGTGGAGGGCGGCCCCAAACTTCCTCCACACAGTCAGCCGTGTTCCGGAATTCTGCGTGTGGGGAGGCTCCGTCATCTGTCTCCAGCACCCGGGATCACCTAGGAGCCCTTCGCGTGTCTTCCCCGAGTGCCTCCCACTGCGGGGTGCCGGGGAAAGGCGGGGGATGGGCTGGAAATGCAGGTAGCATCTAGTGCCTCCTCCTGGACAGGGGAGGTAATTAGCGGAATTCCCGTTGCCAGGGAACATCAGTGAAACCATTCAGCTGCGTGGAGGGCGGCCCCAAACCTCCCCCACACAGTCAGATTGTTCCAGAATTCTAAATGTGGGGAGGTTCCGTCATCTGACTGCAGCACCCGGGATCACCTAGGAGCCTTTCGCGTGTCTTCCTCAAGTGCATCACAATGCGGGCTGACGGGGAAAGGCGGGGGTTGGGCTGGAAATGCAGTTAGCATCTAGTTCCTCCCCCTGGACAGGGGAGGTAATTAGCGGAATTCCCCCTGCCTGGGAACACCTGTGACACCAGGCAGCTGCGTGGGGGGCGGCCCTAAACACCCCACACAGTCAGCCATGTTCCAGAATTCTGAGTGTGGGGAGGTTCCGTCTTCTGTCTGCAGCACCCAGGATATCCTAGGAGCCCTTCGCGTGTCTTCCCCGAGTCCATCCCATTGAGGGCTGCCGGGGAAAGCGGGGGTTGGGCTGGAAATGCAGGTAGCATCTAGTGCCTCCCCCTGGACAGGGGAGGTAATTAGCGGATTTCCCCCTGCCAGGGAACACCTGTCACACCAGGCAGCTGGGTGGAGTGCGGCCCCAAACCTCCCTCACACAGTCAGCCGTGTTCCGGAATTCAGAGTGTGGGGAGGTTCCGTCTTCTGTCTGGAGTACTCGGGATCTCCTAAGAGCCCTTCGCGTATCTTCCCGGATTGCCTCCCTATTCGGGCTGCCAGGGAATTGTGGGGGTTTGGCAGGAAATGCAGGTAGCATCTAGTGCCTCCCCCTCGACAGGGGAAGTAATAAGCGGAATTCCCCCTGCCAGGGAACAATTGTCACACATGGAAGCTGCGTGGAGGGCGGACCCGAAACTCCACCACACAGTCAGCCGTGTTCCGGAATTCTGAGAGTGAGGAGGTTCCGTCATCTGTCTGCAGCACACGGGATCTCCTACGAGCTGTTCGCGTGTCTTCCCCGAGTCCCTCCCAGTGCGTGCTGCAGGGGAAATGCGGGGGTTGGGCTGGAAATTCAGGTAGCATCTAGTGCCTCACACTGGACAAGGGAGGAAATTAGCGGAATTCCCCCACCCAGGGAACATCTGTGACACCAGTCACCTGCGTGGAAGGCGGACCCAATCCTCCACCACACACTCAGCGTGTTCCAGAATTTTAAGTGTGGGGAGGTTCCGACATCTGTCTGCAGCACCCGGGATAACCTAGGAGCAGTTCGCGTGTCTTCCCCGAGTCCCTCATAGTGCGGGCTGCTGGGGAAAAGCGGGGGTTGGGCTGGAAAAGCAGGTAGCATTTAGTGCCTCCCCCTGGAAAGGGGAGGTAATTAGCGGACTTCCCCCTGCCAGAGAACACCTTTGACATCAGTCAGCTGCGTGGAAAGCGGACCCGAACCTTCCCCACACAGTCACATTGTTCCAGAATTCTAAATGTGGGGAGGTTCCGTCATCTGACTGCAGCACCCGGGATCACCTAGGAGCATTTCTCGTGTCTTCCTCAAGTGCATCGCAATGCGGGCTGGCGGAGAAAGGCGGGGGTTGGCCCGGAAAAGCAGGTAGCATCTAGTGCCTCCCCCTGGACAGGGGAGGTAATTAGCGGACTTCCCCCTGCCAGGGAACACCTGTGACACCAGGCAGCTGCGTGGAGGTCTGCCCTAAACATCCCCCACACAGTCAGCCCTGTTCCGGAATTCTGAGTGTGAGGAGGTTCCGTCTTCTGTCTGCAGCACCCGGGATCACCTAGGAGCCCTTCGCGTGTCTTCCCCGAGTGCCTCCCAGTGCGGGGAGCCGGGGAAATGCGGGGGATGGGCTCGAAATGCAGGTAGCATCTAGTGCCTCCCCCTGGACAGGGAAGGTAATAGCGGACATCCCCCTGCCAGGGAACACCTGTGACATCAGTCAGCTGCGTGGAAGGCGGCCCCAAGCCTCCCAGACGCAGTCAGCCGTGTTCCGGAATTCTGAGTGTGGGGAGGTTCCGTCACCAGTCTGCAGCACCCGGGATCTCCTAGGAGCCCTTCGGGTGTCTTCCCCGAGTGCCTCCCAGTGCGGGCTACCCGGGAAAGGCCGTGGTTGTGCTGGAAATGCAGGTAACATCTAGTGCCTCCCCCTGGAGATGGGACGTAATTAGCGGAATTCCACCTGCCAAGGAACACCTGTGACACCAGGCAGCTGCGTGGATGGCGTACTCAAATCTCCCCCACAGAGTCAGCCGTATTCCCGAATTCTGAGTGTGGGGAGGTTCCGTCTTCTGTCTGCAGCACCAGGGACAACTAGTAGCCCTTCGCGTGTCTTCCCCGAGTCCCTCCGTGTGCGGTCTGCCGGGGAAAGTCGAGGATTTGGCTGGAAATGCAGGTAGCATCTAGTGCCTCTCCCTGGACACGGGAGGTAATTAGCGGAATTCCCGTTGCCAGGGAACATCTGTGACACCATTCAGCTGCGTGGAGGGCGGCCCCAAACCTCCCCCACACAGTCAGATTGTTCCAGAATTCTAAATGTGGGGAGGTTCCGTCATCTGACTGCAGCACCCGGGATCACCTAGGAGCCTTTCGCGTGTCTTCCTCAAGTGCATCACAATGTGGGCTGCCGGGGAAAGGCGGGGGTTGGGCTGGAAATGCAGTTAGCATCTAGTTCCTCCCCCTGGACAGGGGAGGTAATTAGCGGAATTCCCCCTGCCTGGGAACACCTGTGACACCAGGCATCTGCGTGGGGGACGGCCCCAAATCTCCCCCACACGGTCAGCCTTGTTCCGGAATTCTGAGTGTAGGGAAGACCGTCATCTGTCTGCAGCACCCGGGATCTCCTAGGAGTCCTTCGCGTGTCTTCCCCGAGTGCCTCCCAGTGTGGGCTGGCGGAGAAAGGCGGGGGTTGGCCCGGAAATGCAGGTAGCATCTAGTGCCTACCCCTGGACAGGGGAGGTAATTAGCGGACTTCCACTTGCCAGGGAACACCTGTGACACCAGGCAGCAGCGTGGAGGCCGCCCCAAAATTTACCCACACAGTCAGCCGTGTTCCGGAATTCTGAGTGTGTGGTGGTGCCGTGTTCTGTCTGCAGCACCCGGGATCTCCTAGGAGCCCTTCGCATGTTTTCACCGAGTTCCTCCCAGTGCGCGCTGCCGGAGAAATGCGGGGGTTGTGCTGTAAATGCAGGTAGCATCTAGTGCCTCCACCTGGACAAGGGAGGTAATTAGCGGAATTCCCGCTGCCAGGGAACATCTGTGACACCTTTCAGCTGCGTGGAGGGCGGCCCCAAACCTCCCTCACACAGTCAGATTGTATCAGAATTCTAAATGTGGGGAGGTTCCGTCATATGACTGCAGCACCCGGGATCACCTAGGAGCCTTTCTCGTGTCTTCCTCAAGTGCATCCCAATGCGGGCTGCCGAGGAAAGGCGGGGGTTGGGCTGGAAATGCAGTTAGCATCTAGTTCCTCCCCCTGGACAGGGGAGGTAATTAGCGAAATTCCCCCTGCCAGGGAACACCTGTGACACCATGCAGCTGCGTGGGGGACGGACCCAAGTCTCCCACACACGGTCAGCCTTGTTCCGGAATTCTGAGTGTAGGGAAAACCGTCATCTGTCTGCAGCACCCGGGATCTCCTCGGAGCCCTTCGCGTGTCTTCCCCGAGTGCCTCCCAGTGCGGGCTGGCGGAGAAAGGCGGTGGTTGGCCCGGAAAAGCAGGTAGCATCTAGTGCCTCCCCCTGGACAGGGGAGGTATTTAGCGGACTTCCCCCTGCCAGGGAACACCTGTGACACCAGGCAGCTGCGTGGAGGGCGGCCCCAAACTTCCCCCACACAGTCAGCCTTGTTCCGGAATTCTGAGTGTGGGGAGGTTCCGTCTTCTCTCTGCAGCACCCGGGATTTTCTAGGAGCCCTTCGCGTATCTTCCCCGATTACCTCCCAGTGCGGTCTGCAGGAGAAAGACGGGGGTTGGTCCGAAAATGCAGGTAGCATCTATGCCTCCCCCTGGACAGGGGAGGAAATTAGCGGAATTCCCCCTGCCAGGGAACACCTGTGACACCACGCAACTTCGTGGAGATCGGCCCCAAAACTCCCCCAAACAGTCAGCCGTGTTCCGGAATTCTGACTGTGGGGAGGTTCCGTCTTCTCTCTGCAGCACCCGGGATCTTCTAGGAGCCCTTCGCGTGACTTCCCCGAGGCCCCCCCAGTGCGGGCTGTCGGGGAAAGGCGGGGGTTGGTCCGAAAATGCAGGTAGCATCTAGTGCCTCCCCCTGGACACGGGAGGTAATTAGCGGACTTCACCCTGCCAGGGAACACCTGTGACACCAGGCAGCTGCGTGGAGGGCGGCCCCAAACTTCCTCCACACAGTCAGCCGTGTTCCGGAATTCTGCGTGTGGGGAGGCTCCGTCATCTGTCTCCAGCACCCGGGATCACCTAGGAGCCCTTCGCGTGTCTTCCCCGAGTGCCTCCCACTGCGGGGTGCCGGGGAAAGGCGGGGGATGGGCTGGAAATGCAGGTAGCATCTAGTGCCTCCTCCTGGACAGGGGAGGTAATTAGCGGAATTCCCGTTGCCAGGGAACATCAGTGAAACCATTCAGCTGCGTGGAGGGCGGCCCCAAACCTCCCCCACACAGTCAGATTGTTCCAGAATTCTAAATGTGGGGAGGTTCCGTCATCTGACTGCAGCACCCGGGATCACCTAGGAGCCTTTCGCGTGTCTTCCTCAAGTGCATCACAATGCGGGCTGACGGGGAAAGGCGGGGGTTGGGCTGGAAATGCAGTTAGCATCTAGTTCCTCCCCCTGGACAGGGGAGGTAATTAGCGGAATTCCCCCTGCCTGGGAACACCTGTGACACCAGGCAGCTGCGTGGGGGGCGGACCCAAATCTCCCCCACACGGTCAGCCTTGTTCCGGAATTCTGAGTGTAGGGAAGACCGTCATCTGTCTGCAGCACCCGGGATCTCCTAGGAGCCCTTCGTGTGTCTTCCCAGAGTGCCTCCCAGTGCGGGCTGGCGGAGAAAGGCGGGGGTTGGCCCGGAAATGCAGGTAGCATCTAGTGCCTCCCCCTGGACAGGGGAGGTAATTAGCGGACTTCCCCCTGCCAGGGAACACCTGTGACACCAGGCAGCTGCGTGGAGGGCGGCCCTAAACACCCCACACAGTCAGCCATGTTCCAGAATTCTGAGTGTGGGGAGGTTCCGTCTTCTCTCTGCAGCACCCGGGATTTTCTAGGAGCCCTTCGCGTATCTTCCCCGATTACCTCCCAGTGCGGTCTGCAGGAGAAAGACGGGGGTTGGTCCGAAAATGCAGGTAGCATCTATGCCTCCCCCTGGACAGGGGAGGAAATTAGCGGAATTCCCCCTGCCAGGGAACACCTGTGACACCACGCAACTTCGTGGAGATCGGCCCCAAAACTCCCCCAAACAGTCAGCCGTGTTCCGGAATTCTGACTGTGGGGAGGTTCCGTCTTCTCTCTGCAGCACCCGGGATCTTCTAGGAGCCCTTCGCGTGACTTCCCCGAGGCCCTCCCAGTGCGGGCTGTCGGGGAAAGGCGGGGGTTGGTCCGAAAATGCAGGTAGCATCTAGTGCCTCCCCCTGGACACGGGAGGTAATTAGCGGACTTCACCCTGCCAGGGAACACCTGTGACACCAGGCAGCTGCGTGGAGGGCGGCCCCAAACTTCCTCCACACAGTCAGCCGTGTTCCGGAATTCTGCGTGTGGGGAGGCTCCGTCATCTGTCTCCAGCACCCGGGATCACCTAGGAGCCCTTCGCGTGTCTTCCCCGAGTGCCTCCCACTGCGGGGTGCCGGGGAAAGGCGGGGGATGGGCTGGAAATGCAGGTAGCATCTAGTGCCTCCTCCTGGACAGGGGAGGTAATTAGCGGAATTCCCGTTGCCAGGGAACATCAGTGAAACCATTCAGCTGCGTGGAGGGCGGCCCCAAACCTCCCCCACACAGTCAGATTGTTCCAGAATTCTAAATGTGGGGAGGTTCCGTCATCTGACTGCAGCACCCGGGATCACCTAGGAGCCTTTCGCGTGTCTTCCTCAAGTGCATCACAATGCGGGCTGACGGGGAAAGGCGGGGGTTGGGCTGGAAATGCAGTTAGCATCTAGTTCCTCCCCCTGGACAGGGGAGGTAATTAGCGGAATTCCCCCTGCCTGGGAACACCTGTGACACCAGGCAGCTGCGTGGGGGGCGGACCCAAATCTCCCCCACACGGTCAGCCTTGTTCCGGAATTCTGAGTGTAGGGTAGACCGTCATCTGTCTGCAGCACCCGGGATCTCCTAGGAGCCCTTCGCGTGTCTTCCCAGAGTGCCTCCCAGTGCGGGCTGGCGGAGAAAGGCGGGGGTTGGCCCGGAAATGCAGGTAGCATCTAGTGCCTCCCCCTGGACAGGGGAGGTAATTAGCGGACTTCCCCCTGCCAGGGAACACCTGTGACACCAGGCAGCTGCGTGGAGGGCGGCCCTAAACACCCAACACAGTCAGCCATGTTCCAGAATTCTGAGTGTGGGGAGGTTCCGTCTTCTGTCTGCAGCACCCAGGATATCCTAGGAGCCCTTCGCGTGTCTTCCCCGAGTCCATCCCATTGAGGGCTGCCGGGGAAAGCGGGGGTTGGGCTGGAAATGCAGGTAGCATCTAGTGCCTCCCCCTGGACAGGGGAGGTAATTAGCGGATTTCCCCCTGCCAGGGAACACCTGTCACACCAGGCAGCTGGGTGGAGTGCGGCCCCAAACCTCCCTCACACAGTCAGCCGTGTTCCGGAATTCAGAGTGTGGGGAGGTTCCGTCTTCTGTCTGGAGTACTCGGGATCTCCTAAGAGCCCTTCGCGTATCTTCCCGGATTGCCTCCCTATTCGGGCTGCCAGGGAATTGTGGGGGTTTGGCAGGAAATGCAGGTAGCATCTAGTGCCTCCCCCTCGACAGGGGAAGTAATAAGCGGAATTCCCCCTGCCAGGGAACAATTGTCACACATGGAAGCTGCGTGGAGGGCGGACCCGAAACTCCACCACACAGTCAGCCGTGTTCCGGAATTCTGAGAGTGAGGAGGTTCCGTCATCTGTCTGCAGCACACGGGATCTCCTACGAGCTGTTCGCGTGTCTTCCCCGAGTCCCTCCCAGTGCGTGCTGCAGGGGAAATGCGGGGGTTGGGCTGGAAATTCAGGTAGCATCTAGTGCCTCACACTGGACAAGGGAGGAAATTAGCGGAATTCCCCCACCCAGGGAACATCTGTGACACCAGTCACCTGCGTGGAAGGCGGACCAAATCCTCCACCACACACTCAGCGTGTTCCAGAATTTTAAGTGTGGGGAGGTTCCGACATCTGTCTGCAGCACCCGGGATAACCTAGGAGCAGTTCGCGTGTCTTCCCCGAGTCCCTCATAGTGCGGGCTGCTGGGGAAAAGCGGGGGTTGGGCTGGAAAAGCAGGTAGCATTTAGTGCCTCCCCCTGGAAAGGGGAGGTAATTAGCGGACTTCCCCCTGCCAGAGAACACCTTTGACATCAGTCAGCTGCGTGGAAAGCGGACCCGAACCTTCCCCACACAGTCACATTGTTCCAGAATTCTAAATGTGGGGAGGTTCCGTCATCTGACTGCAGCACCCGGGATCACCTAGGAGCCTTTCTCGTGTCTTCCTAAAGTGCATCGCAATGCGGGCTGGCGGAGAAAGGCGGGGGTTGGCCCGGAAAAGCAGGTAGCATCTAGTGCCTCCCCCTGGACAGGGGAGGTAATTAGCGGACTTCCCCCTGCCAGGGAACACCTGTGACACCAGGCAGCTGCGTGGAGGTCTGCCCTAAACATCCCCCACACAGTCAGCCCTGTTCCGGAATTCTGAGTGTGAGGAGGTTCCGTCTTCTGTCTGCAGCACCCGGGATCACCTAGGAGCCCTTCGCGTGTCTTCCCCGAGTGCCTCCCAGTGCGGGGAGCCGGGGAAATGCGGGGGATGGGCTCGAAATGCAGGTAGCATCTAGTGCCTCCCCCTGGACAGGGAAGGTAATAGCGGACATCCCCCTGCCAGGGAACACCTGTGACATCAGTCAGCTGCGTGGAAGGCGGCCCCAAGCCTCCCAGACGCAGTCAGCCGTGTTCCGGAATTCTGAGTGTGGGGAGGTTCCGTCACCAGTCTGCAGCACCCGGGATCTCCTAGGAGCCCTTCGGGTGTCTTCCCCGAGTGCCTCCCAGTGCGGGCTACCCGGGAAAGGCCGTGGTTGTGCTGGAAATGCAGGTAACATCTAGTGCCTCCCCCTGGAGATGGGACGTAATTAGCGGAATTCCACCTGCCAAGGAACACCTGTGACACCAGGCAGCTGCGTGGATGGCGTACTCAAATCTCCCCCACAGAGTCAGCCGTATTCCCGAATTCTGAGTGTGGGGAGGTTCCGTCTTCTGTCTGCAGCACCAGGGACCCCTAGTAGCCCTTCGCGTGTCTTCCCCGAGTCCCTCCGTGTGCGGTCTGCCGGGGAAAGTCGGGGATTTGGCTGGAAATGCAGGTAGCATCTAGTGCCTCTCCCTGGACACGGGAGGTAATTAGCGGAATTCCCGTTGCCAGGGAACATCTGTGACACCATTCAGCTGCGTGGAGGGCGGCCCCAAACCTCCCCCACACAGTCAGATTGTTCCAGAATTCTAAATGTGGGGAGGTTCCGTCATCTGACTGCAGCACCCGGGATCACCTAGGAGCCTTTCGCGTGTCTTCCTCAAGTGCATCACAATGTGGGCTGCCGGGGAAAGGCGGGGGTTGGGCTGGAAATGCAGTTAGCATCTAGTTCCTCCCCCTGGACAGGGGAGGTAATTAGCGGAATTCCCCCTGCCTGGGAACACCTGTGACACCAGGCATCTGCGTGGGGGACGGCCCCAAATCTCCCCCACACGGTCAGCCTTGTTCCGGAATTCTGAGTGTAGGGAAGACCGTCATCTGTCTGCAGCACCCGGGATCTCCTAGGAGCCCTTCGCGTGTCTTCCCCGAGTGCCTCCCAGTGCGGGCTGGCGGAGAAAGGCGGGGGTTGGCCCGGAAATGCAGGTAGCATCTAGTGCCTACCCCTGGACAGGGGAGGTAATTAGCGGAATTCCACTTGCCAGGGAACACCTGTGACACCAGGCAGCAGCGTGGAGGCCGCCCCAAAATTTACCCACACAGTCAGCCGTGTTCCGGAATTCTGAGTGTGTGGTGGTGCCGTGTTCTGTCTGCAGCACCCGGGATCTCCTAGGAGCCCTTCGCATGTTTTCACCGAGTTCCTCCCAGTGCGCGCTGCCGGAGAAATGCGGGGGTTGTGCTGTAAATGCAGGTAGCATCTAGTGCCTCCACCTGGACAAGGGAGGTAATTAGCGGAATTCCCGCTGCCAGGGAACATCTGTGACACCTTTCAGCTGCGTGGAGGGCGGCCCCAAACCTCCCTCACACAGTCAGATTGTATCAGAATTCTAAATGTGGGGAGGTTCCGTCATATGACTGCAGCACCCGGGATCACCTAGGAGCCTTTCTCGTGTCTTCCTCAAGTGCATCCCAATGCGGGCTGCCGAGGAAAGGCGGGGGTTGGGCTGGAAATGCAGTTAGCATCTAGTTCCTCCCCCTGGACAGGGGAGGTAATTAGCGAAATTCCCCCTGCCAGGGAACACCTGTGACACCAGGCAGCTGCGTGGGGGGCGGACCCAAGTCTCCCACACACGGTCAGCCTTGTTCCGGAATTCTGAGTGTAGGGAAAACCGTCATCTGTCTGCAGCACCCGGGATCTCCTCGGAGCCCTTCGCGTGTCTTCCCCGAGTGCCTCCCAGTGCGGGCTGGCGGAGAAAGGCGGGGGTTGGGCTGGAAATTCAGGTAGCATCTAGTGCCTCCCCCTGGACAGGGGAGGTATTTAGCGGACTTCCCCCTGCCAGGGAACACCTGTGAAACCAGGCAGCTTCGTGGATATCGGCCTCAAAACTCCCCCACACAGTCAGCCATATTCCGGACTTCTGAGAGTGGGGAGGTTCCGTCTTCTCTCTGCAGCACCCGGGATCTTCTAGGAGCACTTCGCGTGACTTCCCCGAGTCCCACACATTGCGGGCTGCAGGGGAAAGACGGGGGTTGGTCCGGAAATGCAGGTAGCATCTAGTGCATCCCCCTGCACACGGGAGGTAATTAGCGGACTTCCCCCTGCCAGGGAACACCTGTGACAACAGGCAACTGCGTGGAGGGCGGCCCCAAACTTCCTCCACACAGTCACCCGTGTTCCGGAATTCTGAGTGTGGGGAGGTTTCGTCATCTGTCTGCAGCTCCCGGGATCACCTAGGAGCCCTTCGCGTGTCTTCCCCGAGTGCCTCACAGTGCGGGTTGCCGGGGAAAATGCGGGGGTTGGGCTCGAAATGCAGGTAGCATCTATGCCTCCCCCTGGACAGGGGAGGTAATTAGCGGACTTCCCCCTGCAAGGGAACACTTGTGACACCACGCAGCTTCGTGGAGATCGGCCCCAAAACTCCCCCACACAGTCAGCCGTGTTCCGGAATTCTGAGAGTGGGGAGGTTCCGTCTTCTCTCTCCAGCACCCGGGATCTTCTAGGAGCCCTTCGTGTGACTTCCCCGAGTCCCTCCAAGTGCGGGCTGCCGGGGAAAGTCGGGGGTTGGTCCGGAAATGCAGGTAGCATCTAGTGCCTCCCCCTGGACACGGGAGGTAATTAGCGGAGTTCCCCCTGCCAGGGAACACCTGTGACACCAGGCAGCTGCGTGGAGGGCGGCCCCAAACTTCCCCCACACAGTCAGCCTTGTTCCGGAATTCTGAGTGTGGGGAGGTTCCGTCTTCTCTCTGCAGCACCCGGGATTTTCTAGGAGCCCTTCGCGTATCTTCCCCGATTACCTCCCAGTGCGGTCTGCAGGAGAAAGACGGGGGTTGGTCCGAAAATGCAGGTAGCATCTATGCCTCCCCCTGGACAGGGGAGGAAATTAGCGGACTTCCCCCTGCCAGGGAACACCTGTGACACCACGCAACTTCGTGGAGATCGGCCCCAAAACTCCCCCAAACATTCAGCCGTGTTCCGGAATTCTGAGTGTGGGGAGGTTCCGTATTCTCTCTGCAGCACCCGGGATCTTCTAGGAGCCCTTCGCGTGACTTCCCCGAGGCCCTCCCAGTGCGGGCTGTCGGGGAAAGGCGGGGGTTGGTCCGAAAATGCAGGTAGCATCTAGTGCCTCCCCCTGGACACGGGAGGTAATTAGCGGACTTCACCCTGCCAGGGAACACCTGTGACACCAGGCAGCTGCGTGGAGGGCGGCCCCAAACTTCCTCCACACAGTCAGCCGTGTTCCGGAATTCTGCGTGTGGGGAGGCTCCGTCATCTGTCTCCAGCACCCGGGATCACCTAGGAGCCCTTCGCGTGTCTTCCCCGAGTGCCTCCCACTGCGGGGTGCCGGGGAAAGGCGGGGGATGGGCTGGAAATGCAGGTAGCATCTAGTGCCTCCTCCTGGACAGGGGAGGTAATTAGCGGAATTCCCGCTGCCAGGGAACATCAGTGAAACCATTCAGCTGCTGGAGGGCGGCCCCAAACATACCCCACACAGTCAGATTGTTCCAGAATTCTAAATGTGGGGAGGTTCCGTCATCTGACTGCAGCACCCGGGATCACCTAGGAGCCTTTCGCGTGTCTTCCTCAAGTGCATCACAATGCGGGCTGCCGGGGAAAGGCGGGGGTTGGGCTGGAAATGCAGTTAGCATCTAGTTCCTCCCCCTGGACAGGGGAGGTAATTAGCGGAATTCCCCCTGCCTGGGAACACCTGTGACACCAGGCAGCTGCGTGGGGGGCGGCCCCAAATCTCCCCCACACGGTCAGCCTTGTTCCGGAATTCTGAGTGTAGGGAAGACCGTCATCTGTCTGCAGCACCCGGGATCTCCTAGGAGCCCTTCGCGTGTCTTCCCCGAGTGCCTCCCAGTGCGGGCTGGCGGAGAAAGGCGGGGATTGGCCCGGAAATGCAGGTAGCATCTAGTGCCTCCCCCTGGACAGGGGAGGTAATTAGCGGACTTCCCCCTGCCAGGGAACACCTGTGACACCAGGCAGCTGCGTGGAGGGCGGCCCTAAACACCCCACACAGTCAGCCCTGTTCCAGAATTCTGTGTGTGGGGAGGTTCCGTCTTCTGTCTGCAGCACCCAGTATATCCTAGGAGCCCTTCGCGTGTCTTCCCCGAGTCCATCCCATTGAGGGCTGCCGGGGAAAGCGGGGGTTGGGCTGGAAATGCAGGTTGCATCTAGTGCCTCCCCCTGGACAGGGGAGGTAATTAGCGGATTTCCCCCTGCCAGGGAACACATGTCACACCAGGCAGCTGGGTGGAGTGCGGCCCCAAACCTCCCTCACACAGTCAGCCGTGTTCCGGAATTCAGAGTGTGGGGAGGTTCCGTCTTCTGTCTGGAGTACTCGGGATCTCCTAAGAGCACTTCGCGTATCTTCCCGGATTGCCTCCCTATTCGGTCTGCCAGGGAATTGTGGGGGTTTGGCAGGAAATGCAGGTAGCATCTAGTGCCTCCCCCTCGACAGGGGAAGTAATAAGCGGAATTCCCCCTGCCAGGGAACAATTGTCACACATGGAAGCTGCGTGGATGGCGGACCCGAAACTCCACCACACAGTCAGCCGTGTTCCGGAATTCTGAGAGTGAGGAGGTTCCGTCATCTTTCTGCAGCACACGGGATCTCCTACGAGCTGTTCGCGTGTCTTCCCCGAGTCGCTCCCAGTGCGTGCTGCAGGGGAAATGCGGGGGTTGGGCTGGAAATTCAGGTAGCATCTAGTGCCTCACACTGGACAAGGGAGGAAATTAGCGGAATTCCCCCAGCCAGGGAACATCTGTGACACCAGTCACCTGCGTGGAAGGCGGACCCAATCCTCCACCACACACTCAGCGTGTTCCAGAATTTTAAGTGTGGGGAGGTTCCGACATCTGTCTGCAGCACCCGGGATAACCTAGGAGCAGTTCGCGTGTCTTCCCCGAGTCCCTCATAGTGCGGGCTGCTGGGGAAAAGCGGGGGTTGAGCTGGAAAAGCAGGTAGCATTTAGTGCCTCCCCCTGGAAAGGGGAGGTAATTAGCGGACTTCCCCCTGCCAGAGAACACCTTTGACATCAGTCAGCTGCGTGGAAAGCGGACCCGAACCTTCCCCACACAGTCACATTGTTCCAGAATTCTAAATGTGGGGAGGTTCCGTCATCTGACTGCAGCACCCGGGATCACCTAGGAGCATTTCTCGTGTCTTCCTCAAGTGCATCGCAATGCGGGCTGGCGGAGAAAGGCGGGGGTTGGCCCGGAAAAGCAGGTAGCATCTAGTGCCTCCCCCTGGACAGGGGAGGTAATTAGCGGACTTCCCCCTGCCAGGGAACACCTGTGACACCAGGCAGCTGCGTGGAGGTCTGCCCTAAACATCCCCCACACAGTCAGCCCTGTTCCGGAATTCTGAGTGTGAGGAGGTTCCGTCTTCTGTCTGCAGCACCCGGGATCACCTAGGAGCCCTTCGCGTGTCTTCCCCGAGTGCCTCCCAGTGCGGGGTGCCGGGGAAATGCGGGGAATGGGCTCGAAATGCAGGTAGCATCTAGTGCCTCCCCCTGGACAGGGAAGGTAATAGCGGACATCCCCCTGCCAGGGAACACCTGTGACATCAGTCAGCTGCGTGGAAGGCGGCCCCAAGCCTCCCAGACGCAGTCAGCCGTGTTCCGGAATTCTGAGTGTGGGGAGGTTCCGTCACCAGTCTGCAGCACCCGGGATCTCCTAGGAGCCCTTCGCGTGTCTTCCCCGAGTGCTTCCCAGTGCGGGCTACCCGGGAAAGGCCGTGGTTGTGCTGGAAATGCAGGTAACATCTAGTGCCTCCCCCTGGAGATGGGACGTAATTAGCGGAATTCCACCTGCCAAGGAACACCTGTGACACCAGGCAGCTGCGTGGATGGCGTACTCAAATCTCCCCCACAGAGTCAGCCGTATTCCCGAATTCTGAGTGTGGGGAGGTTCCGTCTTCTGTCTGCAGCACCAGGGACCCCTAGTAGCCCTTCGCGTGTCTTCCCCGAGTCCCTCCGTGTGCGGTCTGCCGGGGAAAGTCGGGGATTTGGCTGGAAATGCAGGTAGTATCTAGTGCCTCTCCCTGGACACGGGAGGTAATTAGCGGAATTCCCGTTGCCAGGGAACATCTGTGACACCTTTTCAGCTGCGTGGAGGGCGGCCCCAAACCTCCCCCACACAGTCAGATTGTTCCAGAATTCTAAATGTGGGGAGGTTCCGTCATCTGACTGCAGCACCCGGGATCACCTAGGAGCCTTTCGCGTGTCTTCCTCAAGTGCATCACAATGTGGGCTGCCGGGGAAAGGCGGGGGTTGGGCTGGAAATGCAGTTAGCATCTAGTTCCTCCCCCTGGACAGGGGAGGTAATTAGCGGAATTCCCCCTGCCTGGGAACACCTGTGACACCAGGCATCTGCGTGGGGGACGGCCCCAAATCTCCCCCACACGGTCAGCCTTGTTCCGGAATTCTGAGTGTAGGGAAGACCGTCATCTGTCTGCAGCACCCGGGATCTCCTAGGAGCCCTTCGCGTGTCTTCCCCGAGTGCCTCCCAGTGCGGGCTGGCGGAGAAAGGCGGGGGTTGGCCCGGAAATGCAGGTAGCATCTAGTGCCTACCCCTGGACAGGGGAGGTAATTAGCGGACTTCCCCCTGCCAGGGAACACCTGTAACACCAGGCAGCTGGGTGGAGTGCGGCCCCAAACCTCCCCCACACAGTCAGCCGTGTTCCGGAATTCAGAGTGTGGGGAGGTTCCGTCTTCTGTCTGGAGTACTCGGGATCTCCTAAGAGCCCTTCGCGTATCTTCCCGGATTGCCTCCCTATTCGGGCTGCCAGGGAATTGTGGGGGTTTGGCAGGAAATGCAGGTAGCATCTAGTGCCTCCCCCTCGACAGGGGAGGTAATTAGCGGACTTCCCCCTACCAGGGAACACCTGTGACACCATTAAGCTGCGTGGGGGGCGGCCCCAAAACTCCCCCACACGGTCAGACGTGTTCCGGAATTCTGAGTGTAGGGAAGATCCGTCATCTGTCTGCAGCACCCGGGATCTCCTAGGTGCCCTTCGCGTGTATTCCCCGAGTGCCTCCCAGTGCGGGCTGGCGGAGAAAGGCGGGGGTTGGCCCGGAAATTCAGGTAGCATCTACTTCCTCCCCCTGGACAGGGGAGGTAATTAGCGGAATTCCCCCTGCCAGAGAATACCTGTGACACCAGGCAGCTGCGTGGAGGGCGGACCTAAACATCCCCCACATAGTCAGCCCTGTTCCGGAATTCTGAGCGTGGGGAGGTTCCGTCTTCTGTCTGCAGCACCCGGGATATCCTCGGAGCCCTTCGCGTGTCTTCCCCGAGTCCATCCCGTTGAGGGCTCCCGGGAAAGGCGGGGGTTGGGCTGGAAATGCAGGTAGCATCTAGTGCCTCCCCCTGGACAGGGGAGGTAATTAGCGGACTTCCCAGTGCGAGGGAACACCTGTCAAACCAGACAGCTGCGTGGAGTGCGGCCCCAATCCTCCCCCAAACAGTCAGCCGTGTTCCGGAATTCTGAGTGTGGGGAGGTTCCGTCTTCTGTCTGGAGAACTCGGGATCTCCTAAGAGTCCTTCGCGTATCTTCCCGGATTGCCTCCCTATTCGGGCTGCCAGGGAAATGCGGGGGTTTGGCTGAAAATGCAGGTAGCATCTAGTGCCTCCTCCTCGACAAGGGAGGTAATTAGCGGACTTCCCCCTGCCAGGGAACACCTGTCACATAAGGAAGCTGCGTGGAGTGCGGCCCCGAACCTCCACAACACAGGCAGCAGTGTTCCGGAATTCTGAGTGTGGGGAGGTTCCGTCTTCTGTCTGCAGCACCCAGGATATCCTAGGAGCACTTCGCGTGTCTTCCCCGAATCCATCCCGTTGAGAGCTGCCGGTAAAGGCGAGGGTTGGGCTGGAAATGCAGGTAGCATCTAGTATCTCCCCCTAGACAGGGGAGGTAATTACGGACTTCCCCCTGCCAGTGAACACCTGTGACATCAGTCAGCTGCGTGGAAGGCGGCCCCAAAACTTCACCACACAGTCAGCCGTGTTCCGGAATTCTGAGAGTGGGGAGGTTCTTTCATCTGTCTGCAGCACCCGGGATCTCCTACGAGCCATTCGCGTGTCTTCCCCGAGTCCCTCCCAGTGCGGGCTGCAGGGGAAATGCGGGGGTTGCGCTGAAAATTCAGGTAGCATCTAGTGCCTCACCCTGGACAAGGGAGGAAATTAGCGGAATTCCCCCAGCCAGGGAACATCTGTGACACCAGTCAGCTGCGTGGAGGGCGGCCACAATCCTCCCCCACACAGTCAGCGTGTTCCAGAATTCTAAGTGTGGGGAGGTTCCGTCATCTGTCTGCAGCACCTGGGATCACCTAGGAGCACTTCGCGTGTCTTCCCCGAGTCCCTCCTAGTGCGGGCTGCCGGGGAAATGCGGGGGTTGGGCTGGAAAAGCAGGTAGTATCTAATGCCTCCCCCTGGACAGGGGAGGTAATTAGCGGACTTCCCCTGCCAGGGAACACCTGTGACATCAGTCAGCAGCGTGGAAGGCGGCCCCGAAACTTCCCCACAAGTCAGCCGTGTTCCGGAATTCTGAGTGTGGGGAGGTTCCGTCATCTGTCTGCAGCACCCGGGAACTCCTAGGAGCCCTTCGCGTGTCTTCCCCGAGTCCATCCCGTTGAGGGCTGCCGGGGAAAGGCGGTGGTTGGGCTGGAAATGCAGGTAGCATCTAGTGCCTCCCCCTGGACAAGGGAGGTAATTAGCGGACTTCCCCCTGCCAGGGAACATCTGTGACAACAGTCAGCTGCGTGGAGGGCGACCCCAAACCTCCCCCACACAGTCAGCCGTGTTCCAGAATTCTGAGTGTGTGGAGGTTCCGTCATCTGTCTGCAGCACCCGGTATCAACTTGGAGCCCTTCGCGTGTCTTCCCCGAGTGCCTCCCAGTGCGGACTGCCGGGTAAATGCGGGGGTTGGCCTGGAAATGCAGGTAGCATCAGTGCCTCCCCTTGGCCAGGGGAGGTATTTAGCGGAATTCCCCTGCCAGGGAACATCTGTGACACCAGTCAGCTGCTTGGAGTGCGGCCCCAAACCTCCCCCACTCAGTCTGACGTGTTCAGGAATTCTGAGTGTGGGGAGGTTCCGTCTTCTGTCTGCAGCACTCGGGATCTCCTAAGAGCCCTTCGCGTGTCTTCCCGGAGTGCCTCACTATTCGGGCTTCCGGGGAATGGCGGGTGTTTTGCTGGAAATGCTGGTAGCATCTAGTGCCTCCCCCTCGACAGGGGAGAAAATTAGCGGACTTCCCCCTGCCAGGGAACACCTGTCACACAATTAAACTGCGTGGAGTTTGGCCCCGAACCTCCACCACACAGTCAGCCGTGTTCCGGAATTCTGAGTGTGGGGAGGATCCGCCTTCTGTCTGGAGAACTCGGGATCTCCTAAGAGCCCTTCGCGTATCTTCCCGGATTGCTTCCCTATTCGGGCTGCCAGGGAAAAGCGGGGGTTTGGCTGAAAATGCAGGTAGAATCTAGTGCCTCCCCCTCGACAGGGGAGGTAATTAGCGGAATTCCCCCTGCCAGGGTTCATCTGTGACACCAGGAAGCTGCGTGGAGGTCGGCCCCAAACCTCGCCCACACAGTCAGCCGTGTTCCGGAATTCTGAGTGTGGGGAGGTTCCGTCTTCTTTCTGCAGCACCCTGGATCTCTTAGGAGCCCTTCGCGTGTCTTCCCCAAGTGCATCCAAGTGCGGACTGGCGGGGAAAGGCGGGGTTTGGCCTGGAAATGCAGGTAGCATCTAGTGCCTCTCCCTGGACAGGGGAGGTAATTAGCGGACTTCCCCCTGCCAGGGAAAATTGTGACACCAGGCAGCTGCGTGGAGTGCGGCCCCAAACATCCTCTACACAGGCAGCCGTGTTCCGGAATTCTGAGTGTTGTGAGGTTCCGTCATCTGTCTGCAGCACCCGGGATCTCCAAGGAGCCCTTCGCGGGTCTTCCCCGAGTCCCGCCCAGTGCGGGCTGCCAGGGAAAGGCGGGGGTTGGGCTGGAAATGCAGGTAGCATCTAGTGCCTCCCCCTGGACAGGGGAGGTATTTTGCGGACTTCCCCCTGCCAGGGAACACCTGTGACACCAGGCAGCAGCGTGGAGGGCGGACCTAAACCTCATCCACACAGTCATCCCTGTTCCGGTATTCTGAGTGTGGGGAGGTTCCGTCTTCTGTCTGCAGCACCAGGGATCTCCTAGGAGCCATTAGAGTGTCTTCCCCGAGTGCCTCCCAGTGCGGGCTGCCGGGGAAATGCTGGGGTTGGTCTGGAAATGCAAGTAGCATCTAGTACCTCCCCCTGGACCGGGGAGGTAATTAGCGGACTTCCCCCTGCCAGGAAACACCTGTGAAACCAGGCAGCTGCGTGGAGGGCGGCCCCAAAACTCCCCCACACAGTCAGACGTGTTCCGGAATTCTGAGTGTGGGGAGGCTCCGTCTTCTTTCTGCAGCACCCTGTATCTCTTAGGAGCCCTTCGCGTGTCTTCCCCCAGTGCATCCAAGTGCGGGCTGGCGGGAAAAGGCGGGGTTTGGCCTGGAAATGCAGGTAGCATCTAGAGCCTCTCCCTCGACAGGGGAGGTAATTAGCGGACTTCCCCCTTCCAGGGAACACCTGTGACACCAGGCAGCTGCGTGGAGGGCGGCCCCGAACCTCCCACACACAGTCAGCCGTGTTCCGGAATTCTGAGTGTGGGGAGGTTCCGGCTTCTGTCTGTAGCACCCGGGATCTCCTAGGAGCCTTTCGCATGTCTTCCCCGAGTCCCTCCCAGTGCGGGGTGCATGGGAAAGGCGGGGGTTGAGATGGATATGCAGGTGGCATCTAGTGCCGCCCCCTGGACTGCGGAGGTAAATAGCGGAATTCCCCCTGCCAGGGAACACCTGTGACACCAGGCAGCTGCGTGGGGTGCGGCCCCAAAACTCCCCCACATAGTTAGCCTTGTTCCGGAATTCTGAGTGTGGGGAGGTTCCGTCTTCTTTCTGCAGCACCCGGGATATACTAGGAGCCCTTTGCTTGTCTTCCCCGAGTCCCTCCCAGTGCGGGCCGCCGGGGTAAAGGTGGGGTTGGGCTGGAAATACAGGTAGCATCTACTGCCTCTCCCTGGACTGGGTAAGAATTTAGCGGAATTCCCCCTGCCAGGGAACACCTGTGACACCAGGCAGCTGCTTGGAGGGCGGCCCCAAAACTCCCCCAAACAGTCAGCCGTGTTCTGGAATACTGAGTGTTGGAAGGTTCCGTCTGCTGTCTGCAGCACCTGGGATCTCCTAGGAGCCCTTCGCGATTCTTCCCCGTGTCCCCACCATTGCGGGCTTCCGGGGAAAAGCGGGGGTTGGGCTGGAAATGCAGGTAGCATCTAGTGCCTCTCACTGCACAGGGGAGGTTATTAGCGGAATTCCCCCTGCCAGGGAACACCTGTGACACCAGGCAGCTGCTTGGAGTGCAGCCCCAAATCTCCCCCAAACAGTCAGCTGTGTTCCGGAATACTGAATGTGGGAAGGTTCCGTCTTCTGTCTGCAGCACCTGGGATCTCCTAGAAGCCCTTCGCGATTCTTCCCCGTGTCCCCCACATTGCGGGCTTCCTGGGAAAAGCGGGGGTTGGGCTGGAAATGCAGGTAGCATCTAGTGCCTCTCACTGCACAGGGGAGGTTATTAGCGGACTTCCCCCTGCCACGGAACACATGTGACACCAGGCAGCTGCGTGGAGGGCGGCCCCAAATCTCCCCCACAGAGTCAGCCCTATTCCCGAATTCTGAGTGTGGGGAGGTTCCGTCTTCGGTCTACAGCACCAGGGACCCTAGGAGCCATTCGCGTGTCTTCCCCGAATCCCTCCCAGTGCGGTCTGCCGGGGAAAGTCGGGGATTTGGCTGGAAATAAAGGTAGCATCTAGTGCCTCCCCCTGGACAGGGGAGGTAATTAGCGGACTTCCCCCTGCCAGGGAACACTCTGTGACACCAGGCAGCTGCGTGGGGTGCGGCCCCAAAACTCCCCCACACAGTTAGCCGTGTTCCGGAATTCTGAGTGTGGGGAGGTTCCGTCTTTTGTCTGCAGCACCCGGAATATACTAGGAGCCCTTAGCGTGTCTTCCCCGAGTCCCTCCCAGTGCGGGCCGCCGGGGAAATGGTGGGGTTGGGCTGGAAATACAGGTAGCATCTTCTGCCTCTCCCTGGACAGGGTAAGAATTTAGCGGAATTCCCCCTGCCAGGGAACACCTGTGACACAAGGCAGCTGCTTGGAGAGCGGCCCCAAAACTCCCCCAAACAGTCAGCCGTGTTCCGGAATACTGAGTGTGGGAAGGTTCCGTCTTCTGTCTGCAGCACCTGGGATCTCCTAGGAGCCCTTCGCGATTCTTCCCCGTGTCCCCAAAATTGCGGGCTTCCGGGGAAAAGCGGGGGTTTGGCTGGAAATGCAGGTAGCATCTAGTGCCTCTCACTGCACAGGGGAGGTTATTAGCGGAATTCACCCTGCCAGGGAACACCTGTGACACCAGGCAGCTGCTTGGAGTGCAGCCCCAAATCTCCCCCAAACAGTCAGCTGTGTTCCGGAATACTGAATGTGGGAAGGTTCCGTCTTCTGTCTGCAGCACCTGGGATCTCCTAGAAGCCCTTCGCGATTCTTCCCCGTGTCCCCCACATTGCGGGCTTCCTGGGAAAAGCGGGGGTTGGGCTGGAAATGCAGGTAGCATCTAGTGCCTCTCACTGCACAGGGGAGGTTATTAGCGGACTTCCCCCTGCCACGGAACACATGTGACACCAGGCAGCTGCGTGGAGGGCGGCCCCAAATCTCCCCCACAGAGTCAGCCCTATTCCCGAATTCTGAGTGTGGGGAGGTTCCGTCTTCGGTCTACAGCACCAGGGACCCTAGGAGCCATTCGCGTGTCTTCCCCGAATCCCTCCCAGTGCGGTCTGCCGGGGAAAGTCGGGGATTTGGCTGGAAATAAAGGTAGCATCTAGTGCCTCCCCCTGGACAGGGGAGGTAATTAGCGGACTTCCCCCTGCCAGGGAACACTCTGTGACACCAGGCAGCTGCGTGGGGTGCGGCCCCAAAACTCCCCCACACAGTTAGCCGTGTTCCGGAATTCTGAGTGTGGGGAGGTTCCGTCTTTTGTCTGCAGCACCCGGAATATACTAGGAGCCCTTAGCGTGTCTTCCCCGAGTCCCTCCCAGTGCGGGCCGCCGGGGAAATGGTGGGGTTGGGCTGGAAATACAGGTAGCATCTTCTGCCTCTCCCTGGACAGGGTAAGAATTTAGCGGAATTCCCCCTGCCAGGGAACACCTGTGACACCAGGCAGCTGCTTGGAGAGCGGCCCCAAAACTCCCCCAAACAGTCAGCCGTGTTCCGGAATACTGAGTGTGGGAAGGTTCCGTCTTCTGTCTGCAGCACCTGGGATCTCCTAGGAGCCCTTCGCGATTCTTCCCCGTGTCCCCAAAATTGCGGGCTTCCGGGGAAAAGCGGGGGTTTGGCTGGAAATGCAGGTAGCATCTAGTGCCTCTCACTGCACAGGGGAGGTTATTAGCGGAATTCACCCTGCCAGGGAACACCTGTGACACCAGGCAGCTGCTTGGAGGGCAGCACCAAAACTCCCCCAAACAGTCAGCTGTGTTCCGGAATACTGAGTGTGGGAAGGTTCCGTCTTCTGTCTGCAGCACCTGGGATCTCCTAGAAGCCCTTCGCGATTCTTCCCCGTGTCCCCCACATTGCGGGCTTCCGGGGAAAAGCGGGGGTTGGGCTGGAAATGCAGGTAGCATCTAGTGCCTCTCACTGCACAGGGGAGGTTATTAGCGGACTAACCCCCTGCCACGGAACACCTGTGACACCAGGCAGCTGCGTGGAGGGCGGCCCCAAATCTCCCCCACACAGTCAGCCGTGTTCCGGAATTCTGAGTGTGGGGAGGTTCCGTCTTCTGTATGCAGCACCACGGATCCCTAGGAGCCATTCGCGTGTCTTCCCCGAGTCCCTCACAGTGCGGGCTGCCGGGGAAATGCGGGGGATGGGCTGGAAATGCAGGTAGCATCTAGTGCCTCCCCCTGGACAGGGGAGGTAATTAGCGGAATTCCCCCTGCCAGGGAACACCTGTGACACCAGGCAGCTGCGTGGAGATCGGCCCCAAACCTCCCCAACGCAGTCAGCCTTGTTCCGGAATTCTGAGTGTGGGGAGGTACCGTCTTCTGTCTGCAGAAACCGGGATCACCTAGGAGACATTCGCGTGTCTTCCCCAAGTACCTCCCAGTGCGGTCTGACGGGGAAAGGCGGGGATTTTGCTGGAAATGCAGGTAGCATCTAGTGCCTCCCCCTGGAAAGGTAGGTAATTAGCGGACATCCACTTGCCAGGGAACACCTGTGACACCAGGCAGCAGCGTGGAGGCCGCCCCAAAATTTACCCACACAGTCAGCCGTGTTCCGGATTTCTGAGTGTGTGGTGGTGCCGTGTTCTGTCTGCAGCACCCGGGATCTCCTAGGAGCCCTTCGCATGTTTTCACCGAGTTCCTCCCAGTGCGCGCTGCCGGAGAAATGCGGGGGTTGTGCTGTAAATGCAGGTAGAATCTAGTGCCTCCACCTGGACAAGGGAGGTAATTAGCGGAATTCCCGCTGCCAGGGAACATCTGTGACACCTTTCAGCTGCGTGGAGGGCGGCCCCAAACCTCCATCACACAGTCAGATTGTTCCAGAATTCTAAATGTGGGGAGGTTCCGTCATATGACTGCAGCACCCGGGATCACCTAGGAGCCTTTCTCGTGTCTTCCTCAAGTGCATCCCAATGCGGGCTGCCGGGGTAAGGCGGGGGTTGGGCTGGAAATGCAGTTAGCATCTAGTTCCTCCCCCTGGACAGGGGAGGTAATTAGCGGAATTCCCCCTGACAGGGAACACCTGTGACACCAGGCAGCTGCGTGGGGGGCGGACCAAAGTCTCCCACACACGGTCAGGCTTGTTCCGGAATTCTGAGTGTAGGGAAGACCGTCATCTGTCTGCAGCACCCGGGATCTCCTCGGAGCCCTTCGCGTGTCTTCCCCAAGTGCCTCCCAGTGCGGGCTGGCGGAGAAAGGCGGGGGTTGGCCCGGAAAAGCAGGTAGCATCTAGTGCCTCCCCCTGGACAGGGGAGGTATTTAGCGGACTTCCCCCTGCCAGGGAACACCTGTGAAACCAGGCAGCTTCGTGGATATCGGCCTCAAAACTCCCCCACACAGTCAGCCATATTCCGGAATTCTGAGAGTGGGGAGGTTCCGTCTTCTCTCTGCAGCACCCGGGATCTTCTAGGAGCACTTCGCGTGACTTCCCCGAGTCCCACACATTGCGGGCTGCAGGGGAAAGACGGGGGTTGGTCCGGAAATGCAGGTAGCATCTAGTGCATCCCCCTGGACACGGGAGGTAATTAGCGGACTTCCCCCTGCCAGAGAACACCTGTGACAACAGGCAACTGCGTGGAGGGCGGCCCCAAACTTCCCCCACACAGTCAGCCGTGTTCCGGAATTCTGAGTGTGGGGAGGTTTCGTCATCTGTCTGCAGCTCCCGGGATCACCTAGGAGCCCTTCGCGTGTCTTCCCCGAGTGCCTCCCAGTGCGGGCTGCCGGGGAAAATGCGGGGGTTGGGCTCGAAATGCAGGTAGCATCTATGCCTCCCCCTGGACAGGGGAGGTAATTAGCGGACTTCCCCCTGCAAGGGAACACTTGTGACACCACGCAGCTTCGTGGAGATCCGCCCCAAATCTCCCCCACACAGTCAGCTGTGTTCCGGAATTCTGAGAGTGGGGAGGTTCCGTCTTCTCTCTCCAGCACCCGGAATCTTCTAGGAGCCCTTCGTGTGACTTCCCCGAGTCCCTCCAAGTGCGGGCTGCCGGGGAAAGTCGGGGGTTGGTCCGGAAATGCAGGTAGCATCTAGTGCCTCCCCCTGGACACGGGAGGTAATTAGCGGAGTTCCCCCTGCCAGGGAACACCTGTGACACCAGGCAGCTGCGTGGAGGGCGGCCCCAAACTTCCCCCACACAGTCAGCCTTGTTCCGGAATTCTGAGTGTGGGGAGGTTCCGTCTTCTCTCTGCAGCACCCGGGATTTTCTAGGAGCCATTCGCGTATCTTCCCCGATTACCTCCCAGTGCGGTCTGCAGGAGAAAGACGGGGGTTGGTCCGAAAATGCAGGTAGCATCTATGCCTCCCCCTGGACAGGGGAGGAAACTAGCGGACTTCCCCCTGCCAGGGAACACCTGTGACACCAGGCAGCTGCGTGGAGGGCGGCCCCAAACTTCCCCCACACAGTCAGCCGTGTTCCGGAATTCTGCGTGTGGGGAGGTTACGTCATCTGTCTCCAGCACCCGGGATCACCTAGGAGCCCTTCGCGTGTCTTCCCCGAGTGCCTCCCACTGCGGGGTGCCGGGGAAAGGCGGGGGATGGGCTGGAAATGCAGGTAGCATCTAGTGCCTCCTCCTGGACAGGGGAGGTAATTAGCGGAATTCCCGCTGCCAGGGAACATCAGTGAAACCATTCAGCTGCGTGGAGGTCGGCCCCAAACCTCCCCCACACAGTCAGATTGTTCCAGAATTCTAAATGTGGGGAGGTTCCGTCATCTGACTGCAGCACCCGGGATCACCTAGGAGCCTTTCGCGTGTCTTCCTCAAGTGCATCACAATGCGGGCTGCCGGGGAAAGGCGGGGGTTGGGCTGGAAATGCAGTTAGCATCTAGTTCCTCCCCCTGGACAGGGGAGGTAATTAGCGGAATTCCCCCTGCCTGGGAACACCTGTGACACCAGGCAGCTGCGTGGGGGGCGGCCCCAAATCTCCCCCACACGGTCAGCCTTGTTCCGGAATTCTGAGTGTAGGGAAGACCGTCATCTGTCTGCAGCACCCTGGATCTCCTAGGAGCCCTTCGCGTGTCTTCCCCGAGTGCCTCCCAGTGCGGGCTGGCGGAGAAAGGCGGGGGTTGGCCCGGAAATGCAGGTAGCATCTAGTGCCTCCCCCTGGACAGGGGAGGTAATTAGCGGACTTCCCCCTGCCAGGGAACACCTGTGACACCAGGCAGCTGCGTGGAGGGCGGCCCTAAACACCCCACACAGTCAGCCCTGTTCCAGAATTCTGAGTGTGGTGAGGTTCCGTCTTCTTTCTGCAGCACCCAGGATATCCTAGGAGCCCTTCGCGTGTCTTCCCCGAGTCCATCCCATTGAGGGCTGCCGGGGAAAGCGGGGGTTGGCCCGGAAATGCAGGTAGCATCTAGTGCCTCCCCCTCGACAGGGGAGGTAATAAGCGGAATTCCCCCTGCCAGGGAACAATTGTCACACATGGAAGCTGCGTGGAGGGCGGACCCGAAACTCCACCACACAGTCAGCCGTGTTCCGGAATTCTGAGAGTGAGGAGGTTCCGTCATCTGTCTGCAGCACACGGGATCTCCTACGAGCTGTTCGCGTGTCTTCCCCGAGTCCCTCCCAGGGCGTGCTGCAGGGGAAATGCGGGGGTTGGGCTGGAAATTCAGGTAGCATCTAGTGCCTCACACTGGACAAGGGAGGAAATTAGCGGAATTCCCCCAGCCAGGGAACATCTGTGACACCAGTCACCTGCGTGGAAGGCGGACCCAATCCTCCACCACACACTCAGCGTGTTCCAGAATTTTAAGTGTGGGGAGGTTCCGACATCTGTCTGCAGCACCCGGGATAACCTAGGAGCAGTTCGCGTGTCTTCCCCGAGTCCCTCATAGTGCGGGCTGCTGGGGAAAAGCGGGGGTTGGGCTGGAAAAGCAGGTAGCATTTAGTGCCTCCCCCTGGAAAGGGGAGGTAATTAGCGGACTTCCCCCTGCCAGAGAACACCTTTGACATCAGTCAGCTGCGTGGAAAGCGGACCCGAACCTTCCCCACACAGTCACATTGTTCCAGAATTCTAAATGTGGGGAGGTTCCGTCATCTGACTGCAGCACCCGGGATCACCTAGGAGCCTTTCTCGTGTCTTCCTCAAGTGCATCGCAATGCGGGCTGGCGGAGAAAGGCGGGGGTTGGCCCGGAAAAGCAGGTAGCATCTAGTGCCTCCCCCTGGACAGGGGAGGTAATTAGCGGACTTCCCCCTGCAAGGGAACACCTGTGACACCAGGCAGCTGCGTGGAGGTCTGCCCTAAACATCCCCCACACAGTCAGCCCTGTTCCGGAATTCTGAGTGTGAGGAGGTTCCGTCTTCTGTCTGCAGCAACCGGGATATCCTAGGAGCCCTTCGCGTGTCTTCCCCGAGTCCATCTCATTGAGGGCTGCCGGGAAAGCGGGGGTTGGGCTCGAAATGCAGGTAGAATCTAGTGCCTCCCCCTGGACAGGGGAGGTATTTAGCGGACTTCCCCCTGCCAGGGAACATCTGTGATACCAGGCAGCTTCGTGGATATCGGCCTCAAAACTCCCCCACACAGTCAGCCATATTCCGGAATTCTGAGAGTGGGGAGGTTCCGTCCTCTCTGCAGCACCCGGGATCTTCTAGGAGCCCTTAGCGTGACTTCCCCGAGGCCCTCCCAGTGCGGGCTGCCGGGGAAAGGCGGGGGTTGGTCCGGAAATGCAGGTAGCATCTAGTGCCTCCCCCTGGACACGGGAGGTAATTAGCGGACTTCACCCTGCCAG
Organism: Camelus bactrianus; assembly: GCF_048773025.1. Taxonomy (NCBI): domain Eukaryota; kingdom Metazoa; phylum Chordata; class Mammalia; order Artiodactyla; family Camelidae; genus Camelus; species Camelus bactrianus. The sequence goes on from NW_027413968.1 coordinate 517,732, forward strand.
GGAACACCTGTGACACCAGGCAGCTGCGTGGAGGTCGGCCCCAAACTTCCCCAACACAGTCAGCCGTGTTCCGGAATTCTGCGTGTGGGGAGGCTCCGTCATCTGTCTGCAGCACCCGGGAACACCTAGGAGCCCTTCGCGTGTCTTCCCCGAGTGCCTCCCAGTGCGGGGTGCCGGGGAAATGCGGGGGATGGGCTCGAAATGCAGGTAGCATCTAGTGCCTCCCCCTGGACAGGGAAGGTAATAGCGGACATCCCCCTGCCAGGGAACACCTGTGACATCAGTCAGCTGCGTGGAAGGCGGCCCCAAGCCTCCCAGACGCAGTCAGCCGTGTTCCGGAATTCTGAGTGTGGGGAGGTTCCGTCACCTGTCTGCAGCACCCGGGATCTCCTAGGAGCCCTTCGCGTGTCTTCCCCGAGTGCCTCCCAGTGCGGGCTACCCGGGAAAGGCCGGGGTTGTGCTGGAAATGCAGGTAACATCTACTGCCTCCCCCTGGAGAGGGGACGTAATTAGCGGAATTCCACCTGCCAAGGAACACCTGTGACACCAGGCAGCTGCGTGGATGGCGGACCCAAATCTCCCCCACAGAGTCAGCCGTATTCCCGAATTCTGAGTGTGGGGAGGTTCCGTCTTCTGTCTGCAGCACCAGGGACCCCTAGGAGCCCTTCGCGTGTCTTCCCCGAGTCCCTCCGTGTGCGGTCTGCCGGGGAAATTCGGGGATTTGGCTGGAAATGCAGGTAGCATCTAGTGCCTCTCCCTGGGCACGGGAGGTAATTAGCGGAATTCCCGTTGCCAGGGAACATCTGTGACACCATTCAGCTGCGTGGAGGGCGGCCCCAAACCTCCCCCACACAGTCAGATTGTTCCAGAATTCTAAATGTGGGGAGGTTCCGTCATCTGACTGCAGCACCCGGGATCACCTAGGAGCCTTTCGCGTGTCTTCCTCAAGTGCATCACAATGTGGGCTGCCGGGGAAAGGCGGGGGTTGGGCTGGAAATCCAGTTAGCATCTAGTTCCTCCCCCTGGACAGGGGAGGTAATTAGCGGAATTCCCCCTGCCTGGGAACACCTGTGACACCAGGCATCTGCGTGGGGGACGGCCCCAAATCTCCCCCACACGGTCAGCCTTGTTCCGGAATTCTGAGTGTAGGGAAGACCGTCATCTGTCTGCAGCACCCGGGATCTCCTAGGAGCCCTTCGCGTGTCTTCCCCGAGTGCCTCCCAGTGCGGGCTGGCGGAGAAAGGCGGGGGTTGGTCCGGAAATGCAGGTAGCATCTAGTGCCTACCCCTGGACAGGGGAGGTAATTAGCGGACTTCCCCCTGCCAGGGAACACCTGTGACACCAGGCAGCTGGGTGGAGTGCGGCCCCAAACCTCCCCCACACAGTCAGCCGTGTTCCGGAATTCAGAGTGTGGGGAGGTTCCGTCTTCTGTCTGGAGTACTCGGGATCTCCTAAGAGCCCTTCGCGTATCTTCCCGGATTGCCTCCCTATTCGGGCTGCCAGGGAATTGTGGGGGTTTGGCAGGAAATGCAGGTAGCATCTAGTGCCTCCCCCTCGACAGGGGAGGTAATTAGCGGAATTCCCCCTGCCAGGGAACACCTGTGACACCATTAAGCTGCGTGGGGGGCGGCCCCAAAACTCCCCCACACGGTCAGACGTGTTCCGGAATTCTGAGTGTAGGGAAGATCCGTCATCTGTCTGCAGCACCCGGGATCTCCTAGGTGCCCTTCGCGTGTATTCCCCGAGTGCCTCCCATTGCGGGCTGGCGGAGAAAGTCGGGGGTTGGCCCGGAAATTCAGGTGTCATCTAGTGCCTCCCCCTAGACAGGGGAGGTAATTAGCGGACTTCCCCCTGCCAGGGAACACCTGTGACACCAGGCAGCTGCGTGGAGGGCGGCCCTAAACATCCCCCACATAGTCAGCCCTGTTCCTGAAATCTGAGCGTGGGGAGGTTCCGTCTTCTGTCTGCAGCACCCGGGATATCCTCGGAGCCCTTCGCGTGTCTTCCCTGAGTCGATCCCGTTGAGGGCTGCCGGGAAAGGCGGGGGTTGGGCTGGAAATGCAGGTAGCATCTAGTGCCTCCCCCTGGACAGGGGAGGTAATTAGCGGACTTCCCCCTGCGAGGGAACACCTGTCACACCAGGCAGCTGGGTGGAGTGCGGCCCCAATCCTCCCCCAAACAGTCAGCCGTGTTCCGGAATTCTGAGTGTGGGGAGGTTCCGTCTTCTGTCTGGAGAACTCGGGATCTCCTAAGAGTCCTTCGCGTATCTTCCCGGATTGCCTCCCTATTCGGGCTGCCAGGGAATGGCGGGGGTTTGGCTGAAAATGCAGGTAGCATCTAGTGCCTCCTCCTCGACAAGGGAGGTAATTAGCGGACTTCCCCCTGCCAGGGAACACCTGTCACATAAGGAAGCTGCGTGGAGGGCGGCCCCGAACCTCCACAACACAGGCAGCAGTGTTCCGGAATTCTGAGTGTTGGGAAGTTCCGTCATCTGTCTGCAGCACACGGGATCTCCTAGGAGCCCTTCGAGTGTCTTCCCCAAGTGCCTCCCATTGCGGGCTGGAGGGGAAAGGCGGGGGTTTGTCTGGAAATGCAGGTAGCATCAAGTGCCTCCCCCAGGACAGGGGAGGTAATTAGAGGAATTCCCCCTGCCAGGGAACACCTGTGACACCAGGCAGCTGCGTGGTGGGCGACTCCTAACCTCCCCTAAACAGTCAGCCGTGTACCGGAATTCTGAGTGTGGGGAGGTTCCGTCTTCGGTCTGCAGCACCCGGGATCTCCTAGGAGCCATTCGCTTGTTTTCCCCGAGTCCCGCTCTGTGCGGGCTGCCGTGGAAATGCGGGGGATGGGCTGGAAATGCATGTAGCATCTAATGCCTCCCCCTGGACAGGGGAGGTAATTAGCGGAATTCCCCCTGCCAGGGAACATCTGTGACATCAGTCAGCTGCGAGGAAGGCGGCCCCGAACCTTCCCCACACAGTCAGCCGTGTTCCGGATTTCTGAGTGTGGGGAGGTTCCGTCATCTGTCTGCAGCACCCGGGATCTCCTAGGAGCCCTTCGCGTGTCTTCCCCAAGTGCATCCCACTGCGCGCTGCCGGGGAAAGGCGGGGGTTGTTCTGGAAATGCAGGTAGCATATAGTGCCTCCCCCCGGACAGGGGATGTAATTAGCGGACTTCCCCCTGCCAGGGAACACCTGTGACACCAGGCAGCTACGTGGTGGGCGGCCCTAAACCTCCCCCACACAGTCAGCCCTGTTCCGGAATTCTGAGTGTGGGGAGGTTCCGTCTTCTGTCTGCAGCACCCGGGATATCCTAGGAGCACTTCGCGTGTCTTCCCCGAGTCCATCCCGTTGAGAGCTGCCGGTAAAGGCGAGGGTTGGGCTGGAAATGCAGGTAGCATCTAGTATCTCCCCCTGGACAGGGGAGGTAATTAGCGGACTTCCCCCTGCCAGGGAACACCTGTCACACCAGGCAGCTGCGTGGACTGCGGCCACAAACCTCCCCCACACAGTCAGCCGTGTTACGGAATTCTGAGTGTGGAGAGGTTCCGTCTGCTCTCTGGAGCACTCGGGATCTCCTAAGAGCCCTTCGCGTATCTTCCCGGATTGCCTCCCAATTCGGGCTGCCAGGGAATTGTGGGGGTTTGGCAGGAAATGCAGGTAGCATCTAGTGCCTACCCCTCGACAGGGGAGGTAATTAGCGGACCTGCCCCTGCCAGGGAACCCCTGTCACACAAGGAATCTGCGTGGAGGGCGGCCCCGAACCTCCACCACACAGTCAGCCGTGTTCCGGAATTCTGAGAGTGGGGAGGTTCCGTCTTCTGTCTGCAGCACCCGGGATATCCTAGGAGCCCTTCGCGTTTCTTCCCCGAGTCCATCCCATTGAGGGCTGCCGGGGAAAGCGGGGGTTGGGCTGGAAATGCAGGTAGCATCTAGTGCCTCCCCCTGGACAGGGGAGGTAATTAGCGGACTTCCCCCTGCCAGTGAACACCTGTCACACCAGGCAGCTGGGTGGAGTGCGGCCCCAAACCTCCCCCACACAGTCAGCCGTGTTCCGGAATTCAGAGTGTGGGGAGGTTCCGTCTTCTGTCTGGAGTACTCGGGATCTCCTAAGAGCCCTTCGCGTATCTTCCCGGATTGCCTCCCTATTCGGGCTGCCAGGGAATTGTGGGGGTTTGGCAGGAAATGCAGGTAGCATCTAGTGCCTCCCCCTCGACAGGGGAGGTAATTAGCGGACTTCCCCCTACCAGGGAACACCTGTGACACCATTAATCTGCGTGGGGGGCGGCCCCAAAACTCCCCCACACGGTCAGACGTGTTCCGGAATTCTGAGTGTAGGGAAGATCCGTCATCTGTCTGCAGCACCCGGGATCTCCTAGGTGCCCTTCGCGTGTATTCCCCGAGTGCCTCACAGTGCGGGCTGGCGGAGAAAGGCGGGGGTTGGCCCGGAAATTCAGGTAGCATCTAGTGCCTCCCCCTGGACAGGGGAGGTAATTAGCGGACTTCCCCCTGCCAGGGAATACCTGTGACACCAGGCAGCTGCGTGGAGGGCGGCCCTAAACATCCCACACATAGTCAGCTCTGTTCCGGAATTCTGAGCGTGGGGAATTTCCGTCTTCTGTCTGCAGCACCCGGGATATCCTCGGAGCCCTTCGCGTGTCTTCCCCAAGTGCATCCCAGTGCGGGGTGCATGGGAAAGGCGGGGGTTGAGATGGATATGCAGGTGGCATCTAGTGCCGCCCCCTGGACTGCGGAGGTAAATAGCGGAATTCCCCCTGCCAGGGAACACCTGTGACACCAGGCAGCTGCGTGGGGTGCGGCCCCAAAACTCCCCCACATAGTTAGCCTTGTTCCGGAATTCTGAGTGTGGGGAGGTTCCGTCTTCTTTCTGCAGCACCCGGGATATACTAGGAGCCCTTTGCGTGTCTTCCCCGAGTCCCTCCCAGTGCGGGCCGCCGGGGTAAAGGTGGGGTTGGGCTGGAAATACAGGTAGCATCTACTGCCTCTCCCTGGACTGGGTAAGAATTTAGCGGAATTCCCCCTGCCAGGGAACACCTGTGACACCAGGCAGCTGCTTGGAGGGCGGCCCCAAAACTCCCCCAAACAGTCAGCCGTGTTCTGGAATACTGAGTGTTGGAAGGTTCCGTCTGCTGTCTGCAGCACCTGGGATCTCCTAGGAGCCCTTCGCGATTCTTCCCCGTGTCCCCACCATTGCGGGCTTCCGGGGAAAAGCGGGGGTTGGGCTGGAAATGCAGGTAGCATCTAGTGCCTCTCACTGCACAGGGGAGGTTATTAGCGGAATTCCCCCTGCCAGGGAACACCTGTGACACCAGGCAGCTGCTTGGAGTGCAGCCCCAAATCTCCCCCAAACAGTCAGCTGTGTTCCGGAATACTGAATGTGGGAAGGTTCCGTCTTCTGTCTGCAGCACCTGGGATCTCCTAGAAGCCCTTCGCGATTCTTCCCCGTGTCCCCCACATTGCGGGCTTCCTGGGAAAAGCGGGGGTTGGGCTGGAAATGCAGGTAGCATCTAGTGCCTCTCACTGCACAGGGGAGGTTATTAGCGGACTTCCCCCTGCCACGGAACACATGTGACACCAGGCAGCTGCGTGGAGGGCGGCCCCAAATCTCCCCCACAGAGTCAGCCCTATTCCCGAATTCTGAGTGTGGGGAGGTTCCGTCTTCGGTCTACAGCACCAGGGACCCTAGGAGCCATTCGCGTGTCTTCCCCGAATCCCTCCCAGTGCGGTCTGCCGGGGAAAGTCGGGGATTTGGCTGGAAATAAAGGTAGCATCTAGTGCCTCCCCCTGGACAGGGGAGGTAATTAGCGGACTTCCCCCTGCCAGGGAACACTCTGTGACACCAGGCAGCTGCGTGGGGTGCGGCCCCAAAACTCCCCCACACAGTTAGCCGTGTTCCGGAATTCTGAGTGTGGGGAGGTTCCGTCTTTTGTCTGCAGCACCCGGAATATACTAGGAGCCCTTAGCGTGTCTTCCCCGAGTCCCTCCCAGTGCGGGCCGCCGGGGAAATGGTGGGGTTGGGCTGGAAATACAGGTAGCATCTTCTGCCTCTCCCTGGACAGGGTAAGAATTTAGCGGAATTCCCCCTGCCAGGGAACACCTGTGACACCAGGCAGCTGCTTGGAGAGCGGCCCCAAAACTCCCCCAAACAGTCAGCCGTGTTCCGGAATACTGAGTGTGGGAAGGTTCCGTCTTCTGTCTGCAGCACCTGGGATCTCCTAGGAGCCCTTCGCGATTCTTCCCCGTGTCCCCAAAATTGCGGGCTTCCGGGGAAAAGCGGGGGTTTGGCTGGAAATGCAGGTAGCATCTAGTGCCTCTCACTGCACAGGGGAGGTTATTAGCGGAATTCACCCTGCCAGGGAACACCTGTGACACCAGGCAGCTGCTTGGAGGGCAGCACCAAAACTCCCCCAAACAGTCAGCTGTGTTCCGGAATACTGAGTGTGGGAAGGTTCCGTCTTCTGTCTGCAGCACCTGGGATCTCCTAGAAGCCCTTCGCGATTCTTCCCCGTGTCCCCCACATTGCGGGCTTCCGGGGAAAAGCGGGGGTTGGGCTGGAAATGCAGGTAGCATCTAGTGCCTCTCACTGCACAGGGGAGGTTATTAGCGGACTAACCCCCTGCCACGGAACACCTGTGACACCAGGCAGCTGCGTGGAGGGCGGCCCCAAATCTCCCCCACACAGTCAGCCGTGTTCCGGAATTCTGAGTGTGGGGAGGTTCCGTCTTCTGTATGCAGCACCACGGATCCCTAGGAGCCATTCGCGTGTCTTCCCCGAGTCCCTCACAGTGCGGGCTGCCGGGGAAATGCGGGGGATGGGCTGGAAATGCAGGTAGCATCTAGTGCCTCCCCCTGGACAGGGGAGGTAATTAGCGGAATTCCCCCTGCCAGGGAACACCTGTGACACCAGGCAGCTGCGTGGAGATCGGCCCCAAACCTCCCCAACGCAGTCAGCCTTGTTCCGGAATTCTGAGTGTGGGGAGGTACCGTCTTCTGTCTGCAGAAACCGGGATCACCTAGGAGACATTCGCGTGTCTTCCCCAAGTCCCTCCCAGTGCGGTCTGACGGGGAAAGGCGGGGATTTTGCTGGAAATGCAGGTAGCATCTAGTGCCTCCCCCTGGAAAGGTAGGTAATTAGCGGACATCCACTTGCCAGGGAACACCTGTGACACCAGGCAGCAGCGTGGAGGCCGCCCCAAAATTTACCCACACAGTCAGCCGTGTTCCGGATTTCTGAGTGTGTGGTGGTGCCGTGTTCTGTCTGCAGCACCCGGGATCTCCTAGGAGCCCTTCGCATGTTTTCACCGAGTTCCTCCCAGTGCGCGCTGCCGGAGAAATGCGGGGGTTGTGCTGTAAATGCAGGTAGAATCTAGTGCCTCCACCTGGACAAGGGAGGTAATTAGCGGAATTCCCGCTGCCAGGGAACATCTGTGACACCTTTCAGCTGCGTGGAGGGCGGCCCCAAACCTCCATCACACAGTCAGATTGTTCCAGAATTCTAAATGTGGGGAGGTTCCGTCATATGACTGCAGCACCCGGGATCACCTAGGAGCCTTTCTCGTGTCTTCCTCAAGTGCATCCCAATGCGGGCTGCCGGGGTAAGGCGGGGGTTGGGCTGGAAATGCAGTTAGCATCTAGTTCCTCCCCCTGGACAGGGGAGGTAATTAGCGGAATTCCCCCTGACAGGGAACACCTGTGACACCAGGCAGCTGCGTGGGGGGCGGACCAAAGTCTCCCACACACGGTCAGGCTTGTTCCGGAATTCTGAGTGTAGGGAAGACCGTCATCTGTCTGCAGCACCCGGGATCTCCTCGGAGCCCTTCGCGTGTCTTCCCCAAGTGCCTCCCAGTGCGGGCTGGCGGAGAAAGGCGGGGGTTGGCCCGGAAAAGCAGGTAGCATCTAGTGCCTCCCCCTGGACAGGGGAGGTATTTAGCGGACTTCCCCCTGCCAGGGAACACCTGTGAAACCAGGCAGCTTCGTGGATATCGGCCTCAAAACTCCCCCACACAGTCAGCCATATTCCGGAATTCTGAGAGTGGGGAGGTTCCGTCTTCTCTCTGCAGCACCCGGGATCTTCTAGGAGCACTTCGCGTGACTTCCCCGAGTCCCACACATTGCGGGCTGCAGGGGAAAGACGGGGGTTGGTCCGGAAATGCAGGTAGCATCTAGTGCATCCCCCTGGACACGGGAGGTAATTAGCGGACTTCCCCCTGCCAGAGAACACCTGTGACAACAGGCAACTGCGTGGAGGGCGGCCCCAAACTTCCCCACACAGTCAGCCGTGTTCCGGAATTCTGAGTGTGGGGAGGTTTCGTCATCTGTCTGCAGCTCCCGGGATCACCTAGGAGCCCTTCGCGTGTCTTCCCCGAGTGCCTCCCAGTGCGGGCTGCCGGGGAAAATGCGGGGGTTGGGCTCGAAATGCAGGTAGCATCTATGCCTCCCCCTGGACAGGGGAGGTAATTAGCGGACTTCCCCCTGCAAGGGAACACTTGTGACACCACGCAGCTTCGTGGAGATCCGCCCCAAATCTCCCCCACACAGTCAGCTGTGTTCCGGAATTCTGAGAGTGGGGAGGTTCCGTCTTCTCTCTCCAGCACCCGGAATCTTCTAGGAGCCCTTCGTGTGACTTCCCCGAGTCCCTCCAAGTGCGGGCTGCCGGGGAAAGTCGGGGGTTGGTCCGGAAATGCAGGTAGCATCTAGTGCCTCCCCCTGGACACGGGAGGTAATTAGCGGAGTTCCCCCTGCCAGGGAACACCTGTGACACCAGGCAGCTGCGTGGAGGGCGGCCCCAATCTTCCCCCACACAGTCAGCCTTGTTCCGGAATTCTGAGTGTGGGGAGGTTCCGTCTTCTCTCTGCAGCACCCGGGATTTTCTAGGAGCCATTCGCGTATCTTCCCCGATTACCTCCCAGTGCGGTCTGCAGGAGAAAGACGGGGGTTGGTCCGAAAATGCAGGTAGCATCTATGCCTCCCCCTGGACAGGGGAGGAAATTAGCGGACTTCCCCCTGCCAGGGAACACCTGTGACACCAGGCAGCTGCGTGGAGGGCGGCCCCAAACTTCCCCCACACAGTCAGCCGTGTTCCGGAATTCTGCGTGTGGGGAGGTTACGTCATCTGTCTCCAGCACCCGGGATCACCTAGGAGCCCTTCGCGTGTCTTCCCCGAGTGCCTCCCACTGCGGGGTGCCGGGGAAAGGCGGGGGATGGGCTGGAAATGCAGGTAGCATCTAGTGCCTCCTCCTGGACAGGGGAGGTAATTAGCGGAATTCCCGCTGCCAGGGAACATCAGTGAAACCATTCAGCTGCGTGGAGGTCGGCCCCAAACCTCCCCCACACAGTCAGATTGTTCCAGAATTCTAAATGTGGGGAGGTTCCGTCATCTGACTGCAGCACCCGGGATCACCTAGGAGCCTTTCGCGTGTCTTCCTCAAGTGCATCACAATGCGGGCTGCCGGGGAAAGGCGGGGGTTGGGCTGGAAATGCAGTTAGCATCTAGTTCCTCCCCCTGGACAGGGGAGGTAATTAGCGGAATTCCCCCTGCCTGGGAACACCTGTGACACCAGGCAGCTGCGTGGGGGGCGGCCCCAAATCTCCCCCACACGGTCAGCCTTGTTCCGGAATTCTGAGTGTAGGGAAGACCGTCATCTGTCTGCAGCACCCTGGATCTCCTAGGAGCCCTTCGCGTGTCTTCCCCGAGTGCCTCCCAGTGCGGGCTGGCGGAGAAAGGCGGGGGTTAGCCCGGAAATGCAGGTAGCATCTAGTGCCTCCCCCTGGACAGGGGAGGTAATTAGCGGACTTCCCCCTGCCAGGGAACACCTGTGACACCAGGCAGCTGCGTGGAGGGCGGCCCTAAACACCCCACACAGTCAGCCCTGTTCCAGAATTCTGAGTGTGGTGAGGTTCCGTCTTCTTTCTGCAGCACCCAGGATATCCTAGGAGCCCTTCGCGTGTCTTCCCCGAGTCCATCCCATTGAGGGCTGCCGGGGAAAGCGGGGGTTGGCCCGGAAATGCAGGTAGCATCTAGTGCCTCCCCCTCGACAGGGGAGGTAATAAGCGGAATTCCCCCTGCCAGGGAACAATTGTCACACATGGAAGCTGCGTGGAGGGCGGACCCGAAACTCCACCACACAGTCAGCCGTGTTCCGGAATTCTGAGAGTGAGGAGGTTCCGTCATCTGTCTGCAGCACACGGGATCTCCTACGAGCTGTTCGCGTGTCTTCCCCGAGTCCCTCCCAGGGCGTGCTGCAGGGGAAATGCGGGGGTTGGGCTGGAAATTCAGGTAGCATCTAGTGCCTCACACTGGACAAGGGAGGAAATTAGCGGAATTCCCCCAGCCAGGGAACATCTGTGACACCAGTCACCTGCGTGGAAGGCGGACCCAATCCTCCACCACACACTCAGCGTGTTCCAGAATTTTAAGTGTGGGGAGGTTCCGACATCTGTCTGCAGCACCCGGGATAACCTAGGAGCAGTTCGCGTGTCTTCCCCGAGTCCCTCATAGTGCGGGCTGCTGGGGAAAAGCGGGGGTTGGGCTGGAAAAGCAGGTAGCATTTAGTGCCTCCCCCTGGAAAGGGGAGGTAATTAGCGGACTTCCCCCTGCCAGAGAACACCTTTGACATCAGTCAGCTGCGTGGAAAGCGGACCCGAACCTTCCCCACACAGTCACATTGTTCCAGAATTCTAAATGTGGGGAGGTTCCGTCATCTGACTGCAGCACCCGGGATCACCTAGGAGCCTTTCTCGTGTCTTCCTCAAGTGCATCGCAATGCGGGCTGGCGGAGAAAGGCGGGGGTTGGCCCGGAAAAGCAGGTAGCATCTAGTGCCTCCCCCTGGACAGGGGAGGTAATTAGCGGACTTCCCCCTGCAAGGGAACACCTGTGACACCAGGCAGCTGCGTGGAGGTCTGCCCTAAACATCCCCCACACAGTCAGCCCTGTTCCGGAATTCTGAGTGTGAGGAGGTTCCGTCTTCTGTCTGCAGCAACCGGGATATCCTAGGAGCCCTTCGCGTGTCTTCCCCGAGTCCATCTCATTGAGGGCTGCCGGGAAAGCGGGGGTTGGGCTCGAAATGCAGGTAGAATCTAGTGCCTCCCCCTGGACAGGGGAGGTATTTAGCGGACTTCCCCCTGCCAGGGAACATCTGTGATACCAGGCAGCTTCGTGGATATCGGCCTCAAAACTCCCCCACACAGTCAGCCATATTCCGGAATTCTGAGAGTGGGGAGGTTCCGTCCTCTCTGCAGCACCCGGGATCTTCTAGGAGCCCTTAGCGTGACTTCCCCGAGGCCCTCCCAGTGCGGGCTGCCGGGGAAAGGCGGGGGTTGGTCCGGAAATGCAGGTAGCATCTAGTGCCTCCCCCTGGACACGGGAGGTAATTAGCGGACTTCACCCTGCCAGGGAACACCTGTGACACCAGGCAGCTGCGTGGAGGTCGGCCCCAAACTTCCCCAACACAGTCAGCCGTGTTCCGGAATTCTGCGTGTGGGGAGGCTCCGTCATCTGTCTGCAGCACCCGGGATCACCTAGGAGCCCTTCGCGTGTCTTCCCCGAGTGCCTCCCAGTGCGGGGTGCCGGGGAAATGCGGGGGATGGGCTCGAAATGCAGGTAGCATCTAGTGCCTCCCCCTGGACAGGGAAGGTAATAGCGGACATCCCCCTGCCAGGGAACACCTGTGACATCAGTCAGCTGCGTGGAAGGCGGCCCCAAGCCTCCCAGACGCAGTCAGCCGTGTTCCGGAATTCTGAGTGTGGGGAGGTTCCGTCACCTGTCTGCAGCACCCGGGATCTCCTAGGAGCCCTTCGCGTGTCTTCCCCGAGTGCCTCCCAGTGCGGGCTACCCGGGAAAGGCCGTGGTTGTGCTGGAAATGCAGGTAACATCTACTGCCTCCCCCTGGAGAGGGGACGTAATTAGCGGAATTCCACCTGCCAAGGAACACCTGTGACACCAGGCAGCTGCGTGGATGGCGGACCCAAATCTCCCCCACAGAGTCAGCCGTATTCCCGAATTCTGAGTGTGGGGAGGTTCCGTCTTCTGTCTGCAGCACCAGGGACCCCTAGGAGCCCTTCGCGTGTCTTCCCCGAGTCCCTCCGTGTGCGGTCTGCGGGGAAATTCGGGGATTTGGCTGGAAATGCAGGTAGCATCTAGTGCCTCTCCCTGGGCACGGGAGGTAATTAGCGGAATTCCCGTTGCCAGGGAACATCTGTGACACCATTCAGCTGCGTGAAGGGCGGCCCCAAACCTCCCCCACACAGTCAGATTGTTCCAGAATTCTAAATGTGGGGAGGTTCCGTCATCTGACTGCAGCACCCGGGATCACCTAGGAGCCTTTCGCGTGTCTTCCTCAAGTGCATCACAATGTGGGCTGCCGGGGAAAGGCGGGGGTTGGGCTGGAAATGCAGTTAGCATCTAGTTCCTCCCCCTGGACAGGGGAGGTAATTAGCGGAATTCCCCCTGCCTGGGAACACCTGTGACACCAGGCATCTGCGTGGGGGACGGCCCCAAATCTCCCCCACACGGTCAGCCTTGTTCCGGAATTCTGAGTGTAGGGAAGACCGTCATCTGTCTGCAGTACCCGGGATCTCCTAGGAGCCCTTCGCGTGTCTTCCCCGAGTGCCTCCCAGTGCGGGCTGGCGGAGAAAGGCGGGGGTTGGTCCGGAAATGCAGGTAGCATCTAGTGCCTACCCCTGGACAGGGGAGGTAATTAGCGGACTTCCCCCTGCCAGGGAACACCTGTGACACCAGGCAGCTGGGTGGAGTGCGGCCCCAAACCTCCCCCACACAGTCAGCCGTGTTCCGGAATTCAGAGTGTGGGGAGGTTCCGTCTTCTGTCTGGAGTACTCGGGATCTCCTAAGAGCCCTTCGCGTATCTTCCCGGATTGCCTCCCTATTCGGGCTGCCAGGGAATTGTGGGGGTTTGGCAGGAAATGCAGGTAGCATCTAGTGCCTCCCCCTCGACAGGGGAGGTAATTAGCGGAATTCCCCCTGCCAGGGAACACCTGTGACACCATTAAGCTGCGTGGGGGGCGGCCCCAAAACTCCCCCACACGGTCAGACGTGTTCCGGAATTCTGAGTGTAGGGAAGATCCGTCATCTGTCTGCAGCACCCGGGATCTCCTAGGTGCCCTTCGCGTGTATTCCCCGAGTGCCTCCCATTGCGGGCTGGCGGAGAAAGTCGGGGGTTGGCCCGGAAATTCAGGTGTCATCTAGTGCCTCCCCCTGGACAGGGGAGGTAATTAGCGGACTTCCCCCTGCCAGGGAACACCTGTGACACCAGGCAGCTGCGTGGAGGGCGGCCCTAAACATCCCCCACATAGTCAGCCCTGTTCCTGAAATCTGAGCGTGGGGAGGTTCCGTCTTCTGTCTGCAGCACCCGGGATATCCTCGGAGCCCTTCGCGTGTCTTCCCTGAGTCGATCCCGTTGAGGGCTGCCGGGAAAGGCGGGGGTTGGGCTGGAAATGCAGGTAGCATCTAGTGCCTCCCCCTGGACAGGGGAGGTAATTAGCGGACTTCCCCCTGCGAGGGAACACCTGTCACACCAGGCAGCTGGGTGGAGTGCGGCCCCAATCCTCCCCCAAACAGTCAGCCGTGTTCCGGAATTCTGAGTGTGGGGAGGTTCCGTCTTCTGTCTGGAGAACTCGGGATCTCCTAAGAGTCCTTCGCGTATCTTCCCGGATTGCCTCCCTATTCGGGCTGCCAGGGAAAGGCGGGGGTTTGTCTGAAAATGCAGGTAGCATCTAGTGCCTCCTCCTCGACAAGGGAGGTAATTAGCGGACTTCCCCCTGCCAGGGAACACCTGTCACATAAGGAAGCTGCGTGGAGGGCGGCCCCGAACCTCCACAACACAGGCAGCAGTGTTCCGGAATTCTGAGTGTTGGGAAGTTCCGTCATCTGTCTGCAGCACACGGGATCTCCTAGGAGCCCTTCGAGTGTCTTCCCCAAGTGCCTCCCATTGCGGGCTGGAGGGGAAAGGCGGGGGTTTGTCTGGAAATGCAGGTAGCATCAAGTGCCTCCCCCAGGACAGGGGAGGTAATTAGAGGAATTCCCCCTGCCAGGGAACACCTGTGACACCAGGCAGCTGCGTGGTGGGCGACTCCTAACCTCCCCTAAACAGTCAGCCGTGTACCGGAATTCTGAGTGTGGGGAGGTTCCGTCTTCGGTCTGCAGCACCCGGGATCTCCTAGGAGCCATTCGCTTGTTTTCCCCGAGTCCCGCTCTGTGCGGGCTGCCGTGGAAATGCGGGGGATGGGCTGGAAATGCATGTAGCATCTAATGCCTCCCCCTGGACAGGGGAGGTAATTAGCGGAATTCCCCCTGCCAGGGAACATCTGTGACATCAGTCAGCTGCGAGGAAGGCGGCCCCGAACCTTCCCCACACAGTCAGCCGTGTTCCGGATTTCTGAGTGTGGGGAGGTTCCGTCATCTGTCTGCAGCACCCGGGATCTCCTAGGAGCCCTTCGCGTGTCTTCCCCAAGTGCATCCCACTGCGCGCTGCCGGGGAAAGGCGGGGGTTGTTCTGGAAATGCAGGTAGCATATAGTGCCTCCCCCCGGACAGGGGATGTAATTAGCGGACTTCCCCCTGCCAGGGAACACCTGTGACACCAGGCAGCTACGTGGTGGGCGGCCCTAAACCTCCCCCACACAGTCAGCCCTGTTCCGGAATTCTGAGTGTGGGGAGGTTCCGTCTTCTGTCTGCAGCACCCGGGATATCCTAGGAGCACTTCGCGTGTCTTCCCCGAGTCCATCCCGTTGAGAGCTGCCGGTAAAGGCGAGGGTTGGGCTGGAAATGCAGGTAGCATCTAGTATCTCCCCCTGGACAGGGGAGGTAATTAGCGGACTTCCCCCTGCCAGGGAACACCTGTCACACCAGGCAGCTGCGTGGACTGCGGCCACAAACCTCCCCCACACAGTCAGCCGTGTTACGGAATTCTGAGTGTGGAGAGGTTCCGTCTGCTCTCTGGAGCACTCGGGATCTCCTAAGAGCCCTTCGCGTATCTTCCCGGATTGCCTCCCAATTCGGGCTGCCAGGGAATTGTGGGGGTTTGGCAGGAAATGCAGGTAGCATCTAGTGCCTACCCCTCGACAGGGGAGGTAATTAGCGGACCTGCCCCTGCCAGGGAACCCCTGTCACACAAGGAATCTGCGTGGAGGGCGGCCCCGAACCTCCACCACACAGTCAGCCGTGTTCCGGAATTCTGAGAGTGGGGAGGTTCCGTCTTCTGTCTGCAGCACCCGGGATATCCTAGGAGCCCTTCGCGTTTCTTCCCCGAGTCCATCCCATTGAGGGCTGCCGGGGAAAGCGGGGGTTGGGCTGGAAATGCAGGTAGCATCTAGTGCCTCCCCCTGGACAGGGGAGGTAATTAGCGGACTTCCCCCTGCCAGTGAACACCTGTCACACCAGGCAGCTGGGTGGAGTGCGGCCCCAAATCTCCCCCACACAGTCAGCCGTGTTCCGGAATTCAGAGTGTGGGGAGGTTCCGTCTTCTGTCTGGAGTACTCGGGATCTCCTAAGAGCCCTTCGCGTATCTTCCCGGATTGCCTCCCTATTCGGGCTGCCAGGGAATTGTGGGGGTTTGGCAGGAAATGCAGGTAGCATCTAGTGCCTCCCCCTCGACAGGGGAGGTAATTAGCGGACTTCCCCCTACCAGGGAACACCTGTGACACCATTAATCTGCGTGGGGGGCGGCCCCAAAACTCCCCCACACGGTCAGACGTGTTCCGGAATTCTGAGTGTAGGGAAGATCCGTCATCTGTCTGCAGCACCCGGGATCTCCTAGGTGCCCTTCGCGTGTATTCCCCGAGTGCCTCACAGTGCGGGCTGGCGGAGAAAGGCGGGGGTTGGCCCGGAAATTCAGGTAGCATCTAGTGCCTCCCCCTGGACAGGGGAGGTAATTAGCGGACTTCCCCCTGCCAGGGAATACCTGTGACACCAGGCAGCTGCGTGGAGGGCGGCCCTAAACATCCCACACATAGTCAGCTCTGTTCCGGAATTCTGAGCGTGGGGAATTTCCGTCTTCTGTCTGCAGCACCCGGGATATCCTCGGAGCCCTTCGCGTGTCTTCCCCAAGTGCATCCCACTGCGCGCTGCCGGGGAAAGGCGGGGGTTGTGCTGGAAATGCAGGTAGCATATAGTGCCTCCCCCCGGACAGGGGAGGTAATTAGCGGACTTCCCCCTGCCAGGGAACACCTGTGACACCAGGCAGCTACGTGGTGGGCGGCCCTAAACCTCCCCCACACAGTCAGCCCTGTTCCGGAATTCTGAGTGTGGGGAGGTTCCGTCTTCTGTCTGCAGCACCCGGGATATC
This sequence comes from Camelus bactrianus, assembly GCF_048773025.1. NCBI lineage: Eukaryota > Metazoa > Chordata > Mammalia > Artiodactyla > Camelidae > Camelus > Camelus bactrianus. Next base: position 534,050 of record NW_027413968.1, read on the forward strand.
CTAGGAGCACTTCGCGTGTCTTCCCCGAGTCCATCCCGTTGAGAGCTGCCGGTAAAGGCGAGGGTTGGGCTGGAAATGCAGGTAGCATCTAGTATCTCCCCCTGGACAGGGGAGGTAATTAGCGGACTTCCCCCTGCCAGGGAACACCTGTCACACCAGGCAGCTGCGTGGACTGCGGCCACAAACCTCCCCCACACAGTCAGCCGTGTTACGGAATTCTGAGTGTGGAGAGGTTCCGTCTGCTCTCTGGAGCACTCGGGATCTCCTAAGAGCCCTTCGCGTATCTTCCCGGATTGCCTCCCAATTCGGGCTGCCAGGGAATTGTGGGGGTTTGGCAGGAAATGCAGGTAGCATCTAGTGCCTACCCCTCGACAGGGGAGGTAATTAGCGGACCTGCCCCTGCCAGGGAACCCCTGTCACACAAGGAATCTGCGTGGAGGGCGGCCCCGAACCTCCACCACACAGTCAGCCGTGTTCCGGAATTCTGAGAGTGGGGAGGTTCCGTCTTCTGTCTGCAGCACCCGGGATATCCTAGGAGCCCTTCGCGTTTCTTCCCCGAGTCCATCCCATTGAGGGCTGCCGGGGAAAGCGGGGGTTGGGCTGGAAATGCAGGTAGCATCTAGTGCCTCCCCCTGGACAGGGGAGGTAATTAGCGGACTTCCCCCTGCCAGTGAACACCTGTCAAACCAGGCAGCTGGGTGGAGTGCGGCCCCAAACCTCCCCCACACAGTCAGCCGTGTTCCGGAATTCAGAGTGTGGGGAGGTTCCGTCTTCTGTCTGGAGTACTCGGGATCTCCTAAGAGCCCTTCGCGTATCTTCCCGGATTGCCTCCCTATTCGGGCTGCCAGGGAATTGTGGGGGTTTGGCAGGAAATGCAGGTAGCATCTAGTGCCTCCCCCTCGACAGGGGAGGTAATTAGCGGACTTCCCCCTACCAGGGAACACCTGTGACACCATTAATCTGCGTGGGGGGCGGCCCCAAAACTCCCCCACACGGTCAGACGTGTTCCGGAATTCTGAGTGTAGGGAAGATCCGTCATCTGTCTGCAGCACCCGGGATCTCCTAGGTGCCCTTCGCGTGTATTCCCCGAGTGCCTCACAGTGCGGGCTGGCGGAGAAAGGCGGGGGTTGGCCCGGAAATTCAGGTAGCATCTAGTGCCTCCCCCTGGACAGGGGAGGTAATTAGCGGACTTCCCCTGCCAGGGAATACCTGTGACACCTGGCAGCTGCGTGGAGGGCGGCCCTAAACATCCCACACATAGTCAGCCCTGTTCCGGAATTCTGAGCGTGGGGAGGTTCCGTCTTCTGTCTGCAGCACCCGGGATATCCTCGGAGCCCTTCGCGTGTCTTCCCCGAGTCCATCCCGTTGAGGTCTCCCGGGAAAGGCGGGGGTTGGGATGGAAATGCAGGTAGCATCTAGTGCCTCCCCCTGGACAGGGGAGGTAATTAGCGGACTTCCCCCTGCGAGGGAACACCTGTCAAACCAGGCAGCTGCGTGGAGTGCGGCCCCAATCCTCCCCCAAACAGTCAGCCGTGTTCCGGAATTCTGAGTGTGGGGAGGTTCCGTCTTCTGTCTGGAGAACTCGGGATCTCCTAAGAGTCCTTCGCGTATCTTCCCGGATTGCCTCCCTATTCGGGCTGCCAGGGAAAGGCGGGGGTTTGTCTGAAAATGCAGGTAGCATCTAGTGCCTCCTCCTCGACAAGGGAGGTAATTAGCGGACTTCCCCCTGCCAGGGAACACCTGTCACATAAGGAAGCTGCGTGGAGGGCGGTCCCGAACCTCCACAACACAGGCAGCAGTGTTCCGGAATTCTGAGTGTTGGGAAGTTCCGTCATCTGTCTGCAGCACACGGGATCTACTAGGAGCCCTTCGAGTGTCTTCCCCAAGTGCCTCCCATTGCGGGCTGGAGGGGAAAGGCGGGGGTTTGTCTGGAAATGCAGGTAGCATCAAGTGCCTCCCCCTGGACAGGGGAGGTAATTAGAGGAATTCCCCCTGCCAGGGAACACCTGTGACACCAGGCAGCTGCGTGGTGGGCGACCCCTAACCTCCCCTAAACAGTCAGCCGTGTACCGGAATTCTGAGTGTGGGGAGGTTCCGTCTTCGGTCGGCAGCACCCGGGATCTCCTAGGAGCCATTCGCTTGTTTTCCCCGAGTCCCGCTCAGTGCGGGCTGCCGTGGAAATGCGGGGGATGGGCTGGAAATGCATGTAGCATCTAATGCCTCCCCCTGGACAGGGGAGGTAATTAGCGGAATTCCCCCTGCCAGGGAACATCTGTGACATCAGTCAGCTGCGAGGAAGGCTGCCCCGAACCTTCCCCACACAGTCAGCCGTGTTCCGGATTTCTGAGTGTGGGGAAGTTCCGTCATCTGTCTGCAGCACCCGGGATCTCCTAGGAGCCCTTCGCGTGTCTTCCCCAAGTGCATCCCACTGCGCGCTGCCGGGGAAATGCGGGGGTTGTGCTGGAAATGCAGGTAGCATATAGTGCCTCCCCCCGGACAGGGGAGGTAATTAGCGGACTTCCGCCTGCCAGGGAACACCTGTGACACCAGGCAGCTACGTGGTGGGCGGCCCTAAACCTCCCCCACACAGTCAGCCCTGTTCCGGAATTCTGAGTGTGGGGAGGTTCCGTCTTCTGTCTGCAGCACCCGGGATATCCTAGGAGCACTTCGCGTGTCTTCCCCGAGTCCATCCCGTTGAGAGCTGCCGGTAAAGGCGAGGGTTGGGCTGGAAATGCAGGTAGCATCTAGTATCTCCCCCTGGACAGGGGAGGTAATTAGCGGACTTCCCCCTGCCAGGGAACACCTGTCACACCAGGCAGCTGCGTGGACTGCGGCCACAAACCTCCCCCACACAGTCAGCCGTGTTACGGAATTCTGAGTGTGGAGAGGTTCCGTCTGCTCTCTGGAGCACTCGGGATCTCCTAAGAGCCCTTCGCGTATCTTCCCGGATTGCCTCCCAATTCGGGCTGCCAGGGAATTGTGGGGGTTTGGCAGGAAATGCAGGTAGCATCTAGTGCCTACCCCTCGACAGGGGAGGTAATTAGCGGACCTGCCCCTGCCAGGGAACCCCTGTCACACAAGGAATCTGCGTGGAGGGCGGCCCCGAACCTCCACCACACAGTCAGCCGTGTTCCGGAATTCTGAGAGTGGGGAGGTTCCGTCTTCTGTCTGCAGCACCCGGGATATCCTAGGAGCCCTTCGCGTTTCTTCCCCGAGTCCATCCCATTGAGGGCTGCCGGGGAAAGCGGGGGTTGGGCTGGAAATGCAGGTAGCATCTAGTGCCTCCCCCTGGACAGGGGAGGTAATTAGCGGACTTCCCCCTGCCAGTGAACACCTGTCACACCAGGCAGCTGGGTGGAGTGCGGCCCCAAACCTCCCCCACACAGTCAGCCGTGTTCCGGAATTCAGAGTGTGGGGAGGTTCCGTCTTCTGTCTGGAGTACTCGGGATCTCCTAAGAGCCCTTCGCGTATCTTCCCGGATTGCCTCCCTATTCGGGCTGCCAGGGAATTGTGGGGGTTTGGCAGGAAATGCAGGTAGCATCTAGTGCCTCCCCCTCGACAGGGGAGGTAATTAGCGGACTTCCCCCTACCAGGGAACACCTGTGACACCATTAATCTGCGTGGGGGGCGGCCCCAAACCTCCCCCACACAGTCAGCCGTGTTCCGGAATTCTGAGTGTAGGGAAGATCCGTCATCTGTCTGCAGCACCCGGGATCTCCTAGGTGCCCTTCGCGTGTATTCCCCGAGTGCCTCACAGTGCGGGCTGGCGGAGAAAGGCGGGGGTTGGCCCGGAAATTCAGGTAGCATCTAGTGCCTCCCCCTGGACAGGGGAGGTAATTAGCGGACTTCCCCCTGCCAGGGAATACCTGTGACACCAGGCAGCTGCGTGGAGGGCGGCCCTAAACATCCCACACATAGTCAGCCCTGTTCCGGAATTCTGAGCGTGGGGAGGTTCCGTCTTCTGTCTGCAGCACCCGGGATATCCTCGGAGCCCTTCGCGTGTCTTCCCCAAGTGCATCCCACTGCGCGCTGCCGGGGAAAGGCGGGGGTTGTGCTGGAAATGCAGGTAGCATATAGTGCCTCCCCCCGGACAGGGGAGGTAATTAGCGGACTTCCCCCTGCCAGGGAACACCTGTGACACCAGGCAGCTACGTGGTGGGCGGCCCTAAACCTCCCCCACACAGTCAGCCCTGTTCCGGAATTCTGAGTGTGGGGAGGTTCCGTCTTCTGTCTGCAGCACCCGGGATATCCTAGGAGCACTTCGCGTGTCTTCCCCGAGTCCATCCCGTTGAGAGCTGCCGGTAAAGGCGAGGGTTGGGCTGGAAATGCAGGTAGCATCTAGTATCTCCCCCTGGACAGGGGAGGTAATTAGCGGACTTCCCCCTGCCAGGGAACACCTGTCACACCAGGCAGCTGCGTGGACTGCGGCCACAAACCTCCCCCACACAGTCAGCCGTGTTACGGAATTCTGAGTGTGGAGAGGTTCCGTCTGCTCTCTGGAGCACTCGGGATCTCCTAAGAGCCCTTCGCGTATCTTCCCGGATTGCCTCCCAATTCGGGCTGCCAGGGAATTGTGGGGGTTTGGCAGGAAATGCAGGTAGCATCTAGTGCCTACCCCTCGACAGGGGAGGTAATTAGCGGACCTGCCCCTGCCAGGGAACCCCTGTCACACAAGGAATCTGCGTGGAGGGCGGCCCCGAACCTCCACCACACAGTCAGCCGTGTTCCGGAATTCTGAGAGTGGGGAGGTTCCGTCTTCTGTCTGCAGCACCCGGGATATCCTAGGAGCACTTCGCGTGTCTTCCCCGAGTCCATCCCGTTGAGAGCTGCCGGTAAAGGCGAGGGTTGGGCTGGAAATGCAGGTAGCATCTAGTATCTCCCCCTGGACAGGGGAGGTAATTAGCGGACTTCCCCCTGCCAGGGAACACCTGTCACACCAGGCAGCTGCGTGGACTGCGGCCACAAACCTCCCCCACACAGTCAGCCGTGTTACGGAATTCTGAGTGTGGAGAGGTTCCGTCTGCTCTCTGGAGCACTCGGGATCTCCTAAGAGCCCTTCGCGTATCTTCCCGGATTGCCTCCCAATTCGGGCTGCCAGGGAATTGTGGGGGTTTGGCAGGAAATGCAGGTAGCATCTAGTGCCTACCCCTCGACAGGGGAGGTAATTAGCGGACCTGCCCCTGCCAGGGAACCCCTGTCACACAAGGAATCTGCGTGGAGGGCGGCCCCGAACCTCCACCACACAGTCAGCCGTGTTCCGGAATTCTGAGAGTGGGGAGGTTCCGTCTTCTGTCTGCAGCACCCGGGATATCCTAGGAGCCCTTCGCGTTTCTTCCCCGAGTCCATCCCATTGAGGGCTGCCGGGGAAAGCGGGGGTTGGGCTGGAAATGCAGGTAGCATCTAGTGCCTCCCCCTGGACAGGGGAGGTAATTAGCGGACTTCCCCCTGCCAGTGAACACCTGTCACACCAGGCAGCTGGGTGGAGTGCGGCCCCAAACCTCCCCCACACAGTCAGCCGTGTTCCGGAATTCAGAGTGTGGGGAGGTTCCGTCTTCTGTCTGGAGTACTCGGGATTTCCTAAGAGCCCTTCGCGTATCTTCCCGGATTGCCTCCCTATTCGGGCTGCCAGGGAATTGTGGGGGTTTGGCAGGAAATGCAGGTAGCATCTAGTGCCTCCCCCTCGACAGGGGAGGTAATTAGCGGACTTCCCCCTACCAGGGAACACCTGTGACACCATTAATCTGCGTGGGGGGCGGCCCCAAAACTCCCCCACACGGTCAGACGTGTTCCGGAATTCTGAGTGTAGGGAAGATCCGTCATCTGTCTGCAGCACCCGGGATCTCCTAGGTGCCCTTCGCGTGTATTCCCCGAGTGCCTCACAGTGCGTGCTGGCGGAGAAAGGCGGGGGTTGGCCCGGAAATTCAGGTAGCATCTACTTCCTCCCCCTGGACAGGGGAGGTAATTAGCGGACTTCCCCCTGCCAGGGAATACCTGTGACACCAGGCAGCTGCGTGGAGGGCGGCCCTAAACATCCCACACATAGTCAGCCCTGTTCCGGAATTCTGAGCGTGGGGAGGTTCCGTCTTCTGTCTGCAGCACCCGGGATATCCTCGGAGCCCTTCGCGTGTCTTCCCCGAGTCCATCCCGTTGAGGTCTCCCGGGAAAGGCGGGGGTTGGGATGGAAATGCAGGTAGCATCTAGTGCCTCCCCCTGGACAGGGGAGGTAATTAGCGGACTTCCCCCTGCGAGGGAACACCTGTCAAACCAGGCAGCTGCGTGGAGTGCGGCCCCAATCCTCCCCCAAACAGTCAGCCGTGTTCCGGAATTCTGAGTGTGGGGAGGTTCCGTCTTCTGTCTGGAGAACTCGGGATCTCCTAAGAGTCCTTCGCGTATCTTCCCGGATTGCCTCCCTATTCGGGCTGCCAGGGAAAGGCGGGGGTTTGTCTGAAAATGCAGGTAGCATCTAGTGCCTCCTCCTCGACAAGGGAGGTAATTAGCGGACTTCCCCCTGCCAGGGAACACCTGTCACATAAGGAAGCTGCGTGGAGGGCGGTCCCGAACCTCCACAACACAGGCAGCAGTGTTCCGGAATTCTGAGTGTTGGGAAGTTCCGTCATCTGTCTGCAGCACACGGGATCTCCTAGGAGCCCTTCGAGTGTCTTCCCCAAGTGCCTCCCATTGCGGGCTGGAGGGGAAAGGCGGGGGTTTGTCTGGAAATGCAGGTAGCATCAAGTGCCTCCCCCTGGACAGGGGAGGTAATTAGAGGAATTCCCCCTGCCAGGGAACACCTGTGACACCAGGCAGCTGCGTGGTGGGCGACCCCTAACCTCCCCTAAACAGTCAGCCGTGTACCGGAATTCTGAGTGTGGGGAGGTTCCGTCTTCGGTCGGCAGCACCCGGGATCTCCTAGGAGCCATTCGCTTGTTTTCCCCGAGTCCCGCTCAGTGCGGGCTGCCGTGGAAATGCGGGGGATGGGCTGGAAATGCATGTAGCATCTAATGCCTCCCCCTGGACAGGGGAGGTAATTAGCGGAATTCCCCCTGCCAGGGAACATCTGTGACATCAGTCAGCTGCGAGGAAGGCTGCCCCGAACCTTCCCCACACAGTCAGCCGTGTTCCGGATTTCTGAGTGTGGGGAAGTTCCGTCATCTGTCTGCAGCACCCGGGATCTCCTAGGAGCCCTTCGCGTGTCTTCCCCAAGTGCATCCCACTGCGCGCTGCCGGGGAAAGGCGGGGGTTGTGCTGGAAATGCAGGTAGCATATAGTGCCTCCCCCTGGACAGGGGAGGTATTTAGCGGACTTCCCCCTGCCAGGGAACACCTGTGACACCAGGCAGCTGCGTGAAGGGCGGCCCGAAACCTCCCCCACACTGTCAGCCGTGTTCCGGAATTCTGAGAGTGGGGAGGTTCCGTCATCAGTCTGCAGCACCCGGGATCACCTAGGAGCACTTCGCGTGTCTTCCCCGAGTCCCTCCTAGTGCGGGCTGCCGGGGAAATGCGGGGATTGGGCTGGAAAAGCAGGTAGAATCTAATGCCTCCTCCTGGACAGGGGATGTAATTAGCGTACTTCCCCCTGCCAGGGAACACCTGTGACATCATTCAGCTGCGTGGAAGGCGGCCCCGAACCTTCCCCACACTGTCAGCCGTGTTCCGGAATTTTGAGTGTGGGGAGGTTCCGTCATGTGTCTGCAGCACCCGGGATATCCTAGGTGCCTTCGCGTGTCTTCCCAGAGTCCATCCCGTTGAGGGCTTCCGGGGAAAGGAGGGGGTTGGGCTGGAAATGCAGGTAGCATCTAGTGCCTCCCCCTGGACAGGGGAGGTAATTAGCGGACTTCCCCCTGCCAGGGAACACCTGTCATACCAGGCAGCTGCGTGGAGTGCGGCCCCAAACCTCCCCCACACAGTCAGACGTGTTCCGGAATTCTGAGTGTGGGGAGGTTCCGCCTTCTGTCTGGAGCACTCGGGATCTCCTAAGAGCCCTTCACGTATCCTCCCTGATTGCCTCACTATTCGGGCTGCCAGGGAAAGGCGGGGGTTTGGCTGGAAATGCAGGTAGCATCTAGTGCCTCCCCCTTGACAGGGGAGGTAATTAGCGGAATTCCCCCTGCCAGGGAACCCCTGTCACACAAGGAAACTCCGTGGAGGGAGGCCCCGAACCTCCACCACACAGTAAGCAGTGTTCCGGAATTCTGAGTGTTGGAAGGTTCCGTCATCTGTCTGCAGCACACGGAATCTCCTAGGAGCACTTCGCGTGTCTTCCCCGAGTGCCTCCCAGTGCGGGCTGGAGGGGAAATGCGGGGGTTTGTCTATAAATGCTGGTAGCATCTAGTGCCTCACACTGGACAGGGGAGGTAATTAGCGGACATCCCCCTGCTAGGGAACACCAGTGACACCAGGCAGCTGCGTGAAGGGCGGCCCGAAACCTCCCCCACACAGTCAGTCGTGTTCCGGAATTCTGAGTGTGGGGAGGTTCTGTCTTCTGTCTGCAGCACCCGGGATATCCTAGGTGCCCTTCGCGTGTCTTCCCCGACTCCCACACAGTGCGGGCTGCCGGGGAAAGGCGGTCGTTGTGTTGGAAATGCAGGTAGCATCTTTTGCCTCCCACTGGACAGGGGAGGTAATAAGCGGACTTCCCCCTGCCAGGGAACACCTGTCACACCAGGCAGCTGCGTGGAGTGCGGCCGCAAACCTCCTCCACACAGTCAGCCGTGTTCCGGAATTCTGAGTGTGGGGAGGTTCCGTCTTCTGTCTGCAGCACTCGGGATCTCCAGGGAGCCATTCGCGTGTCTTCCAGGATTGCCTCCCAATGCGGGTTCCCGGGGAAAGGCGGGGGTTGGGCTGGAAATGCAGGTAGCATCTAGTGCCTCCCCATTGACTGGGGAAGTAATAAGTGGAATTCCCCCTGCCAGGGAACACCTGTGACACAAGGCATCTGCGTGGAGGGCGGCCGCAAACCTCCCCCACACAGTCAGCCGTGTTCCGGTATTCTGAGTGTGGGGAGGTTCCGTCTTCTGTCTGCAGCACCCGGGATCGCCTAGGTGCCCTTCGCATGTCTTCCCCGTGTCCCACACAGTGCGGGCTGCCGGGGAAAGGCGGGGGTAGTGCTGGAAATGCAGGTAGCATCTAGTGCCTCACCCTGGACAAGGGAGGTAATTAGCGGACTTCCCCCTGCCAGGGAACACCTGTGACACCAGGCAGATGCGTGGAGGGCGGCCGCCAACCTCCCCAACACTGTCAGACGTGTTCCAGAATTCTGAGTATGGGGAGGTTCCGTCATCAGTCTGCAGCACACGGGATCACCTAGGAGCCCTTCGCGTTTCTTCCCCGAGTGCCTCACAGTGCGGGCTGGCGGGGAAAGGCGGGGAATGTCTGGAAATGCAGGTGGCATCTAGTGCCTCCCCCTGGACAGGGGAGGTAATTAGCGGACTTCCCCCTGCCAGGGAACACCTGTGACACCAGTTAGCTGCCTGGAGGGCGGCCCCAAACCTCCCCCACAGAGTCAGCCGTGTTCCGGAATTCTGAGTGTGGGGAGGTCCCGTCTTCTGTCTGCAGCACCCGGGATGTCCTAGGAGCCCTTCGCGTGTCTTCCCCGATTCCCACCCATTGCGGGCTGCCGGGGAAATGCGGGGGTTGGGCTGGAAATGCAGGTAGCATCAGTGCCTCCCCTAGGCAAGGGGAGGTATTTAGCGGAATTCCCCTGCCAGGGAACATCTGTGACACCAGTCAGCTGCTTGGAGTGCGGCCCCAAACCTCCCCCACTCAGTCTGACGTATTCCGGAATTCTGAGTGTAGGGAGGTTCCGTCTTCTGTCCGCAGCACCCGGGATCACCTAGGAGCCCTTCGCGTGTCTCTCCCGAGTGCCTCCCAGTGCGGGCTGCTGGGGAAAGGCGGGGGTTGGGCTGGAAATGCAGGTAGCATGTAGTGCCACCCACTTGACTGGGGAGGTAATAAGCGGACTTCCCCCTGCCAGGGAACACCTGTGACATCAGGCAGTTTCGTGGAGGGTGCCCCCAAACCTCCCCAACACAGTCTGCCATGTTCCGGAATTCTGAGTGTGGGGATGTTCCGTCTTCTCTCTGCAGCACACGGGATCTCCTAGGAGCCCTTCGCGTGTCTTCCCCGAGTGCCTCCCAGTGCGGGCTGGCGGGGAAAGTCGGGGGTTGGGCTGGAAATGCAGGTAGCATCTAGTGCCTCCCCATTGACTGGGGAAGTAATAAGCGGACTTCCCCCTGCCAGGGAACTCCTTTGACACCCGGCTGCTGCGTGGAATGCGGCCCCAAACCACCCGCACACAGTCAGCCGTGTTCCGGAATTCTGAGTGTGGGGAGTTTCCGTCTTCTGTCTGCAGCACTCGGGATCTCCTAGGAGCCCATCGCGTGTCTTCCTCCAATTCTTTCCCAGTGCGGGCTGCCGGGGAATTGCGGGGGTTGGGCTGGAAATGCAGGTAGCATCTAGTGCCTTCCCCTGGACTGGGGAGGTATTTAGCAGAATTCAACCTGCCAGGGAACACCTGTGACACCAAGCAGCTGCGTGGAGGGCGGCCCCAAACCTCCAACACACAGTCAGCCGAGTTCCGGAATTCTGAGTGTGGGGAGGTTCCGTCTTCTCTCTGCAGCACCTGGGATCTCCTAGGAGCCCTTAGCGTGTCTTCCCGATTCTTTCCCAGTGCGGGCTGCCGGGGAAATGCGGGGGTTGGCCTGGAAATGCAGGTAAATCTAGTGCCTCCCCCTGGATAGGGGAGGAAATTAGCCGAATTCCCCCTGCCAGGGAACACCTGTGACACCAGGCAGCTGCGTAGGGGGTGTCCCCAAACCTCCCCCACACAGTCAGCCGTGTTCCGGAATTCTGAGATTAGGGAGGTTCCATCATCTGTCTGCAGCACCCGGGATCCCCTAGGAGCACTTCGCGTGTCTTCCCCGAGTCCCTCCCAGTGCGGGCTGCCGGGGAAAGGCGGGGGTTGGGCTGGAAATGCCGGTAGACTCTAGTGAATCCCCCTGACAATGGAGGTAATTAGCGGAATTCCCCCTGCCAGGGTACATCTGTGACACCAGTCAGCTGCGTGGAGGTCGGCCCCAAACCTCGCCTACACAGTCAGCCGTGTTCCGGAATTCTGAGTGTGGGGAGGTTCCGTCTTCTTTCTGCAGCAACCGGGATTTCCTAGGAGCACTTCGCGTGTCTTCCCCGAGTGCCTCCCAGTGCGGGCTGCCGGAGAAAGGCGGGGGTTGGGCTGGAAATGCAGGTAGCATCTAGTGCATCCCCCTGGACAGGGGAGGTAATTAGCTGACTTCCCCCTCCCAGGGAAAACTTGTGACACCAGGCAGCTGCGTGGAGGGCGGCCCCAAACATCCCCTACACAGGCAGCCGTGTTCTGGTATTCTGAGTGTGGGGAGGTTCCGTCTTCTGTCTGCAGCAACAGGGATCTCCTAGGAGCCATTCGAGTGTCTTCCCCGAGTGCCTCACAGTGCGGGCTTCCGGAGAAACGCTGGGGTTGGTCTGTAAATGCAAGTAGCATCTAGTACCTCCCTCTGGACCGGGGAGGTAATTAGCGGACTTCCCCCTGCCAGGGAACACCTGTGAAACCAGGCAGCTGCGTGGAGGGCGGCCCTATTCCTCACCCACACAGTCACACTTTTTCCGGAATCCTGAGTTTGGGGAGGTTCCGTCTTCTGTCTGCAGCACCCGGGATCTCTTAGGAGAATTTCGCGTGTCTTCCCCGAATCCCTCCCAGTGCGGGCTGCCAGGGAAAGGCGGGGGTTGGGCTGGAAATGCAGGTAGCATCTAGTGCCTCCCCCTGGACAGGGGAGGTAATTTGCGGACTTCCCCCTGCCAGGGAACACCTGTGACACCAGGCAGCAGCGTGGAGGGCGGACCTAAACCTCATCCACACAGTCATCCCTGTTCCGGTATTCTGAGTGTGGGGAGGTTCCGTCTTCTGTCTGCAGCACCAGGGATCTCCTAGGAGCCATTCGAGTGTCTTCCCCGAGTGCCTCCCAGTGCGGGCTGCCGGGGAAAGGCAGGGGTTGGTCTGGAAATGCAAGTAGCATCTTGTACCTCCCCCTGGATCAGGGAGGTAATTAGCGGACTTCCCCCTGCCAGGGAACACCTGTGAAACCAGGCAGCTTCGTGGAGGGCGGCCTTAATCCTCACCCAAAGAGTCACACTTTTTCCGGAATTCTGAGTTTGGCGAGGTTCCGTCTTCTGTCTGCAGCACCCGGAATCTCTTAGGAGAATTTCGCGTGTCTTCCCCGAATCCCTCACAGTGCGGGCTGCCGGGGAAAGGCAGGGTTTGTGCTGGAATTGCAGGTAGCATCTAGTGCCTCCCCCTGGACAGGGGAGGTAATTAGCGGACTTCCCCCTTCCAGGGAACACCTGTGAAATCAGGCAGCTGCGTGGAAGGCGGCCCCAAACCTCCCACACACAGTCAGCCTTGTTCCGGAATTCTGAGTGTGTGGAGGTTCCGTCATCTCTATGCAGCACTCGGGATCACCTAGGAGCCCATTGCGTGTTTTCCCAGAGTGCCTCCCGCTGAGTGCTGCCGGGGAAATGCGAGGGTTGTGCTGGAAATGCAGTTAGCATCTAGTGACTCCCCCTGGACATGGGAGGTAATTAGCGGACTTCCACCAGCCAGGGAACACCTGTGACACCAGGAAGCTGCGTGGAGGGCGGCCCCAAACCTCCCCAAACACTCAGCCGTGTTCCGGAATTCTGAGTTTGGGGAGGTTCCGTCTTCTGTCTGCAGCACCAGGGATCTCCTAGGAGCCCTTCGCGTGTCTTCCCCGAGTCCCTTACATTGCGGCCTGCCGGGGAAAGGCGGGGGTTGGGCTGGAAATGCAGGTAGCATCTAGTGCCTCCCCCTGGACAGGGGAGGTAATTAGCGGACTTCCACCTGCCAGGGAACACCTGTGATACCAGTCAGCTGCGTGTAGGCTCTCCAAATCCTCCCCCACACAGTCAGCCTTGTTCCGGAATTCTGAGTGTGGGTAGGTTCCGTTATCTTATGCAGCACCCGGGATCACCTAGGAGCACTTCACGTGCCTTCCCAGAGTGCCTCACTGTGCGGACAACCGGGGAAATGTGGGGTTTGTGCTGGAAATGCAGGTAGCATCTAGTGCCTCCCCCTGGACAGGGGACGTAATTAGCGGACTTCCCCCTGCCAGGGAACACCTGTGACACCAGGCAGCTGCGTGGAGGGCGGCCCCAAATCTCCCCCACACATTCAGCCGTGTTCCGTAATTCTGAGTGTTGGGAGGTTCCGTCTTCTGTCTGCAGAACCCGGGATCTACTAGGAGCCGTTCGCGTGCCTTCCCCGAGTCCCGCCCAGTGCGGGCTGCCCGGGAAAGGCGGGTGTTGGGCTGTAAATGCAGGTAGCATCTAGTGCCTCCCCTTGGAATGGGGAAGTAATTAGCGGACTTCCCCCTGCCAGAGAACACCTGTTAATCCAGTCAGCTGCGTGGAGGGACGCCCAGACCTCCCCCAAACAGTAAGCCTTGTTCCGGATCTGAGTGTGGGGAGGTTCCGTCATCTGTCTTCAGCACCCGGGATCTCCTAGGAGCACTTCGCGTGTCTTCCCCGAGTCCCACCCAGTGCGTGCTGCCGGGGAAAGGCGGGGGTGGCCTGGAAATGCAGGTAGCATCTAGAGCCTCCCCCTGGACAGAGGAGGAAATTAGCGGAATTCCCACTGCCAGGGAACAACTGTGTCACCAGGCAGCTGCGTGGTGGGCGGCCCCAAAATTCCCCCAAACAGTCAGCCGTGTTCCGGAATACTGAGTGTGGGAAGGTTCCGTCTTATTTCTGCAGCACCTGGGATCTCCTAGGAGCCCTTAGCGTGTCTTCCCGATTCTTTCCCAGTGCAGGCTGCCGGGGAAATGCGGGGGTTGGCCTGGAAATGCCAGTAAATCTAGTGCCTCCCCCTGGAGAGGGGAGGAAATTACCCGAATTCCCCCTGCCAGGGAACACCTGTGACACCAGGCAGCTACGTGGAGATCGGCCCCAAACCTCCCCAATGCAGTCAGCCTTGTTCCGGAATTCTGAGTGTGGGGAGGTACCGTCTTCTGTCTGCAGAACCCGGGATCACCTAGGAGACATTCGCGTGTCTTCCCCAAGTCCCTCCCAGTGGGGTCTGACGGGGAAATGCGGGGAATTTGCTGGAAATGCAGGTAGCATCTAGTGCCTCCCCCTGGAAAGGGAGGTAATTAGCGGACTTCCACCTGCCAGGGAACACCTGTGACACCAGGCAGCTGCGTGGAGGCCGCCCCAAAATTTACCCACACAGTCAGCCGTGTTCCGGAATTCTGAGTGTGTGGTGGTGCCGTGTTCTCTCTGCAGCACCCGGGATCTCCTAGGAGCCCTTCGCAAGTTTTCACCGAGTTCCTCCCAGTGCTCGCTGCCGGAGAAAGGCGGGGGTTGTGCTGTAAATGCAGGTAGCATCTAGTGCCTCCACCTGGACAAGGGAGGTAATTAGCGGAATTCCCGCTGCCAGGGAACATCTGTGACACCTTTCAGCTGCGTGGAGGGCGGCCCCAAACCTCCCTCACACAGTCAGATTGTTCCAGAATTCTAAATGTGCGGAGGTTCCGTCATATGACTGCAGCACCCGGGATCACCTAGGAGCCTTTCTCGTGTCTTCCTCAAGTGCATCCCAATGCGGGCTGCCGGGGAAAGGCGGGGGTTGGGCTGGAAATGCAGTTAGCATCTAGTTCCTCGCCCTGGACAGGGGAGGTAATTAGCGGAATTCCCCCTGCCAGGGAACACCTGTGACACCATGCAGCTTCGTGGGGGCGGCCCCAAGTCTCCCACACACGGTCAGCCTTGTTCCGGAATTCTGAGTGTAGGGAAGACCGTCATCTGTCTGCAGAACCCGGGATCTCCTAGGAGCCCTTCGCGTGTCTTCCCCGAGTGCCTCCCAGTGCGGGCTGGCGGAGAAAGGCGGGGGTTGGCCCGGAAAAGCAGGTAGCATCTAGTGCCTCCCCCTGGACAGGGGAGGTAATTAGCGGACTTCCCCCTGCAAGGGAACACTTGTGACACCACGCAGCTTCGTGGAGATCGGCCCCAAACCTTCCCCACACAGTCAGCCGTGTTCCGGAATTCTGAGAGTGGGGAGGTTCCGTCTTCTCTCTCCAGCACCCGGGATCTTCTTGGAGCCCTTCGTGTGACTTCCCCGAGTCCCTCCAAGTGCGGGCTGCCGGGGAAAGTCGGGGGTTGGTCCGGAAATGCAGGTAGCATCTAGTGCCTCCCCCTGGACACGGGAGGTAATTAGCGAAGTTCCCCCTGCCATGGAACACCTGTGACACCAGGCAGCTGCGTGGAGGGCGGCCCCAAACTTCCCCCACACAGTCAGCCTTGTTCCGGAATTCTGAGTGTGGGGAGGTTCCGTCTTCTCTCTGCAGCACCCGGGATTTTCTAGGAGCCATTCGCGTATCTTCCCCGAGGCCCTCCCAGTGCGGGCTGCCGGGGAAAGGCGGGGGTTGGTCCGAAAATGCAGGTAGCATCTAGTGCCTCCCCCTGGACACGGGAGGTAATTAGCGGACTTCACCCTGCCAGGGAACACCTGTGACACCAGGCAGCTGCGTGGAGGGCGGCCCCAAACTTCCCCCACACAGTCAGCCGTGTTCCGGAATTCTGCGTGTGGGGAGGCTCCGTCATCTGTCTCCAGCACCCGGGATCACCTAGGAGCCCTTCGCGTGTCTTCCCCGAGTGCCTCCCACTGCGGGGTGCCGGGGAAAGGCGGGGGATGGGCTGGAAATGCAGGTAGCATCTAGTGCCTCCTCCTGGACAGGGGAGGTAATTAGCGGAATTCCCCCTGCCAGGGAACACCTGTGACACCAGGCAGCTGCGTGGAGATCGGATCCAAACCTCCCCAAAACAGTGAGCCTTGTTCCGTAATTCTGAGTGTGGGGAGGTTCCGTCTTCTGTCTGCAGAACCCGGGATCTCCTAGGAGACATTCGCGTGACTTCCCCCAGTCCCTACCTGTGCGGTGTGACGGGGAAAGGCGGGGATTTTGCTGGAAATGCAGGTAGCATCTAGTGCCTCCCCCTGGACAGGGGAGGTAATTAGCGGACTTCCACCTGCCAGGGAACACCTGTGACACCAGGCAGCTGCGTGGAGTCCGCCCCAAAATTTACCCACACAGTCAGCCGTGTTCCGGAATTCTGAGTGTGTGGTGGTGCCGTGTTCTGTCTGCAGCAACCGGGATCCCCTAGGAGCCCTTCGCATGTTTTCCCCGAGTTCCTCCCAGTGCGCGCTGCCGGGGAAAGGCGGGGGTTGTGCTGTAAATGCAGGTAGCATCTAGTGCCTCCCCCTGGACAAGGGAGGTAATTAGCGGAATTCCCGCTGCCAGGGAACATCTGTGACACCATTCAGCTGCGTGGAGTGCGGCCCCAAACCTCCCCCACACAGTCAGATTGTTCCAGAATTCTAAATGTGGGGAGGTTCCGTCATCTGACTGCAGCACCCGGGATCACCTAGGAGCCTTTCGCGTGTCTTCCTCAAGTGCATCCCAATGCGGGCTGCCGGGGAAAGGCGGGGGTTGGGCTGGAAATGCAGTTAGCATGTAGTTCCTCCCCCTGGACAGGGGAGGTAATTAGCGGAATTCCCCCTGCAAGAGAACACCTGTGACACCAGGGAGCTGCGTGGGGGGCGGCCCCAAATCTCCCCCACACGGTCAGCCTTGTTCCGGAATTCTGAGTGTAGGGAAGACCGTCATCTGTCTGCAGCACCCGGGATCTCCTAGGAGCCCTTCGCGTGTCTTCCCCGAGTGCCTCCCAGTGCAGGCTGGTGGAGAAAGGCGGGGGTTGGCCCGGAAATGCAGGTAGCATCTAGTGCCTCCCCCTGGACAGGGGAGGTAATTAGCGGAATTCCCCCTGCCAGGGAACACCTGTCACAACAGGCAGCTGCGTGGAGGGCGGCCCTAAACATCCCCCACACAGTCAGCCCTGTTCCGGAATTCAGAGTGTGGGGAGGTTCTGTCTTCTGTCTGGAGTACTCGGGATCTCCTAAGAGCCCTTCGCGTATCTTCCCGGATTGCCTCCCTATTCGGGCTGCCAGGGAAAGGTGGGGGTTTGGCTGGAAATGCAGGTAGCATCTAGTGCCTCCCCCTCGACAGGGGAGGTAATTAGTGGACTTCCCCCTGCCAGGTAACAATTGTCACAGAAGGAAGCTTCGTGGAGGGCGGCCCCGAACTTCCACCACACAGTCAGCCGTGTTCCGGAAATCTGATAGTGGGGAGGTTCCGTCATCTGTCTGCAGAACCCGGGATCTCCTACGAGCCGTTCGCGTGTCTTCCCCGAGACCCTCCCAGTGCGGGCTGCAGGGGAAATGCGGGGGTTGGGCTGGAAAATCAGGTAGCATCTAGTGCCTCACCCTGTACAAGGGAGGAAATTAGCGGAATTCCCCCAGCCAGGGAACACCTGTGACACCAGTCAGCTGCGTGGAGGGCGGACCCAATCCTCCCCCACACAGTCAGCGTGTTCCAGAATTCTAAGTGTGGGGAGGTTCCGTCATCTGTCTGCAGCATCCGGGATCAACTAGGAGCACTTCGCGTGTCTTCCCCGAGTCCGTCCTAGTGCGGGCTGCTTGGGAAAAGCGGGGGTTGGGCTGGAAAAGCAGGTAGCATCTAGTGCCTCCCCCTGGAAAGGGGAGGTAATTAGCGGAATTCCCCCTGCCAGGGAACACCTGTGACATCAGTCAGCTGCGTGGAAGGCGGCCCCGAACCTTCCCCACACAGTCAGCCGTGTTCCGGAATTCTGAGTGTGGGGAGGTACCGTCATCTGTCTGCAGCACCCGGGATCACCTAGGAGCCCTTCGCGTGTCTTCCCCAAGTGCATCCCAGTGCGGGCTGCCGGGGAAAGGCCGGGGTTGGGCTGGAAATGCAGATAGCATCTAGTGCCTCCCCCTGGACAGGGGACGTAATTAGCGGAATTCCACCTGCCAAGGAACACCTGTGACACCAGGAAGCTGCGTGGAGGGCGGACCCAAATCTCCCCCACAGAGTCAGCCGTATTCCCGAATTCTGAGTGTGGGGAGGATCCGTCTTCTGTCTGCAGCACCAGGGATCCCCTAGGAACCATTCGCGTGTCTTCCCCGAGTCCCTCCCAGTACGGTCTGCCGGGGAAAGGCGGGGATTTGGCTGGAAATGCAGGTAGCATCTAGTGCCTCCCCCTCGACAGGGGAGGTAATTAGCGGACTTCCCCCTGCCAGGGAACACCTGTGACACCATTAAGCTGCGTGAAGGGCGGCCCGAAACCTCCCCCACACTGTCAGCCGTGTTCCGGAATTCTGAGAGTGGGGAGGTTCCGTCATCTGTCTGCAGCACCCGGGATCACCTAGGAGCACTTCGCGTGTCTTCCCCGAGTCCCTCCTAGTGCGGGCTGCCGGGGAAATGCGGGGGTTGGGCTGGAAAAGCAGGTACAATCTAATGCCTCCTCCTGGACAGGGGAGGTAATTAGCGGACTTCCCCCTGCCAGGGAACACCTGTGACATCAGTCAGCTGCGTGGAAGGCGGCCCCGAACCTTCCCCACACTGTCAGCCGTGTTCCGGAATTCTGAGTGTGGGGAGGTTCCGTCATCTGTCTGCAGCACCCGGGATATCCTAGGTGCCCTTCGCGTGTCTTCCCCGAGTCCATCACGTTGAGGGCTTCCGGGGAAAGGCGGGGGTTGGGCTGGAAATGCAGGTAGCATCTAGTTCCTCCCCCTGGACAGGGGAGGTAATTAGCGGACTTCCCCCTGCCAGGGAACACCTGTCATACCAGGCAGCTGCGTGGAGTGCGGCCACGAACCTCCACCACACAGTAAGCAGTGTTCCGGAATTCTGAGTGTTGGAAGGTTCCGTCATCTGTCTGCAGCAAACGGGATCTCCTAGGAGCCCTTCGCGTGTCTTCCCCGAGTGCCTCCCATTGCGGGCTGGAGGGGAAATGCGGGGGTTTGTCTATAAATAATGGTAGCATCTAGTGCCTCACACTGGACACGGGAGGTAATTAGCGGAATTCCCCCTGCCAGGGAACACCTGTGACACCAGGCAGCTGCGTGGGGGGCGGCCCCAAGTCTCCCACACACGGTCAGCCTTGTTCCGGAATTCTGAGTGTAGGGAAGACCGTCATCTGTCTGCAGCACCCGGGATCTCCTAGGAGCCCTTCGCGTGTCTTCCCCGAGTGCCTCCCAGTGCGGGATGGCGGAGAAAGGCGGGGGTTGGCCCGGAAAAGCAGGTAGCATCTAGTGCCTCCCCCTGGACAGGGGAGGTATTTAGCGGACTTCCCCCTGCCAGGGAACACCTGTGAAACCAGGCAGATTCGTGGATATCGGCCTCAAAACTCCCCCACACAGTCAGCCATATTCCGGAATTCTGAGAGTGGGGAGGTTCCGTCTTCTCTCTGCAGCACCCGGGATCTTCTAGGAGCACTTCGCGTGACTTCCCCGAGTCCCACCCATTGCGGGCTGCAGGGGAAAGACGGGGTTTGGTCCGGAAATGCAGGTAGCATCTAGTGCATCCCCCTGGACACGGGAGGTAATTAGCGGACTTCCCCCTGCCAGGGAACACCTGTGACAACAGGCAACTGCGTGGAGGGCGGCCCCAAACTTCCTCAACACAGTCAGCCGTGTTCCGGAATTCTGAGTGTGGGGAGGTTTCGTCATCTGTCTGCAGCTCCCGGGATCACCTAGGAGCCCTTCGCGTGTCTTCCCCGAGTGCCTCCCAGTGCGGGCTGCCGGGGAAAATGCGGGGGTTGGGCTCGAAATGCAGGTAGCATCTATGCCTCCCCCTGGACAGGGGAGGTAATTAGCGGACTTCCCCCTGCAAGGGAACACTTGTGACACCACGCAGCTTCGTGGAGATCGGCCCCAAACCTTCCCCACACAGTCAGCCGTGTTCCGGAATTCTGAGAGTGGGGAGGTTCCGTCTTCTCTCTGCAGCACCCGGGATCTTCTAGGAGCACTTCGCGTGACTTCCCCGAGTCCCACACATTGCGGGCTGCAGGGGAAAGACGGGGTTTGGTCCGGAAATGCAGGTAGCATCTAGTGCATCCCCCTGGACACGGGAGGTAATTAGCGGACTTCCCCCTGCCAGGGAACACCTGTGACACAGGCAACTGCGTGGAGGGCGGCCCCAAACTTCCTCAACACAGTCAGCCGTGTTCCGGAATTCTGAGTGTGGGGAGGTTTCGTCATCTGTCTGCAGCTCCCGGGATCACCTAGGAGCCCTTCGCGTGTCTTCCCCGAGTGCCTCCCAGTGCGGGCTGCCGGGGAAAATGCGGGGGTTGGGCTCGAAATGCAGGTATCATCTATGCCTCCCCCTGGACAGGGGAGGTAATTAGCGGACTTCCCCCTGCAAGGGAACACTTGTGACACCACGCAGCTTCGTGGAGATCGGCCCCAAACCTTCCCCACACAGTCAGCCGTGTTCCGGAATTCTGAGAGTGGGGAGGTTCCGTCTTCTCTCTCCATCACCCGGGATCTTCTTGGAGCCCTTCGTGTGACTTCCCCGAGTCCCTCCAAGTGCGGGCTGCCGGGGAAAGTCGGGGGTTGGTCCGGAAATGCAGGTAGCATCTAGTGCCTCCCCCTGGACACGGGAGGTAATTAGCGGAGTTCCCCCTGCCAGGGAACACCTGTGACACCAGGCAGCTGCGTGGAGGGCGGCCCCAAACTTCCCCCACACAGTCAGCCTTGTTCCGGAATTCTGAGTGTGGGGAGGTTCCGTCTTCTCTCTGCAGCACCCGGGATTTTCTAGGAGCCCTTCGCGTAACTTCCCCGAGGCCCTCCAAGTGCGGGCTGCCGGGGAAAGGCGGGGGTTGGTCCGAAAATGCAGGTAGCATCTAGTGCCTCCCCCTGGACACGGGAGGTAATTAGCGGACTTCACCCTGCCAGGGAACACCTGTGACACCAGGCAGCTGCGTGGAGGGCGGCCCCAAACTTCCCCCACACAGTCAGCCGTGTTCCGGAATTCTGCGTGTGGGGAGGCTCCGTCATCTGTCTGCAGCACCCGGGATCACCTAGGAGCCCTTCGCGTGTCTTCCCCGAGTGCCTCCCACTGCGGGGTGCCGGGGAAAGGCGGGGGATGGGCTGGAAATGCAGGTAGCATCTAGTGCCTCCTCCTGGACAGGGGAGGTAATTAGCGGAATTCCCCCTGCCTGGGAACACCTGTGACACCAGGCAGCTGCGTGGAGATCGGATCCAAACCTCCCCAACACAGTGAGCCTTGTTCCGTAATTCTGAGTGTGGGGAGGTTCCGTCTTCTGTCTGCAGAACCCGGGATCTCCTAGGAGACATTCGCGTGACTTCCCCCAGTCCCTACCTGTGCGGTGTGACGGGGAAAGGCGGGGATTTTGCTGGAAATGCAGGTAGCATCTAGTGCCTCCCCCTGGACAGGGGAGGTAATTAGCGGACTTCCACCTGCCAGGGAACACCTGTGACACCAGGCAGCTGCGTGGAGGCCGCCCCAAAATTTACCCACACAGTCAGCCGTGTTCCGGAATTCTGAGTGTGTGGTGGTGCCGTGTTCTGTCTGCAGCACCCGGGATCCCCTAGGAGCCCTTCGCATGTTTTCCCCGAGTTCCTCCCAGTGCGCGCTGCCGGGGAAAGGCGGGGGTTGTGCTGTAAATGCAGGTAGCATCTAGTGCCTCCCCCTGGACAAGGGAGGTAATTAGCGGAATTCCCGCTGCCAGGGAACATCTGTGACACCATTCAGCTGCGTGGAGGGCGGCCCCAAACCTCCCCCACACAGTCAGATTGTTCCAGAATTCTAAATGTGGGGAGGTTCCGTCATCTGACTGCAGCACCCGGGATCACCTAGGAGCCTTTCGCGTGTCTTCCTCAAGTGCATCCCAATGCGGGCTGCCGGGGAAAGGCGGGGGTTGGGCTGGAAATGCAGTTAGCATCTAGTTCCTCCCCCTGGACAGGGGAGGTAATTAGCGGAATTCCCCCTGCCAGGGAACACCTGTCACAACAGGCAGCTGCGTGGAGGGCGGCCCTAAACATCCCCCACACAGTCAGCCCTGTTCCGGAATTCAGAGTGTGGGGAGGTTCTGTCTTCTGTCTGGAGTACTCGGGATCTCCTAAGAGCCCTTCGCGTATCTTCCCGGATTGCCTCCCTATTCGGGCTGCCAGGGAAAGGTGGGGGTTTGGCTGGAAATGCAGGTAGCATCTAGTGCCTCCCCCTCGACAGGGGAGGTAATTAGTGGACTTCCCCCTGCCAGGTAACAATTGTCACAGAAGGAAGCTTCGTGGAGGGCGGCCCCGAACTTCCACCACACAGTCAGCCGTGTTCCGGAAATCTGATAGTGGGGAGGTTCCGTCATCTGTCTGCAGAACCCGGGATCTCCTACGAGCCGTTCGCGTGTCTTCCCCGAGACCCTCCCAGTGCGGGCTGCAGGGGAAATGCGGGGGTTGGGCTGGAAAATCAGGTAGCATCTAGTGCCTCACCCTGTACAAGGGAGGAAATTAGCGGAATTCCCCCAGCCAGGGAACACCTGTGACACCAGTCAGCTGCGTGGAGGGCGGACCCAATCCTCCCCCACACAGTCAGCGTGTTCCAGAATTCTAAGTGTGGGGAGGTTCCGTCATCTGTCTGCAGCATCCGGGATCAACTAGGAGCACTTCGCGTGTCTTCCCCGAGTCCGTCCTAGTGCGGGCTGCTTGGGAAAAGCGGGGGTTGGGCTGGAAAAGCAGGTAGCATCTAGTGCCTCCCCCTGGAAAGGGGAGGTAATTAGCGGAATTCCCCCTGCCAGGGAACACCTGTGACATCAGTCAGCTGCGTGGAAGGCGGCCCCGAACCTTCCCCACACAGTCAGCCGTGTTCCGGAATTCTGAGTGTGGGGAGGTACCGTCATCTGTCTGCAGCACCCGGGATCACCTAGGAGCCCTTCGCGTGTCTTCCCCAAGTGCATCCCAGTGCGGGCTGCCGGGGAAAGGCCGGGGTTGGGCTGGAAATGCAGATAGCATCTAGTGCCTCCCCCTGGACAGGGGACGTAATTAGCGGAATTCCACCTGCCAAGGAACACCTGTGACACCAGGAAGCTGCGTGGAGGGCGGACCCAAATCTCCCCCACAGAGTCAGCCGTATTCCCGAATTCTGAGTGTGGGGAGGATCCGTCTTCTGTCTGCAGCACCAGGGATCCCCTAGGAACCATTCGCGTGTCTTCCCCGAGTCCCTCCCAGTACGGTCTGCCGGGGAAAGGCGGGGATTTGGCTGGAAATGCAGGTAGCATCTAGTGCCTCCCCCTCGACAGGGGAGGTAATTAGCGGACTTCCCCCTGCCAGGGAACACCTGTGACACCATTAAGCTGCGTGAAGGGCGGCCCGAAACCTCCCCCACACTGTCAGCCGTGTTCCGGAATTCTGAGAGTGGGGAGGTTCCGTCATCTGTCTGCAGCACCCGGGATCACCTAGGAGCACTTCGCGTGTCTTCCCCGAGTCCCTCCTAGTGCGGGCTGCCGGGGAAATGCGGGGGTTGGGCTGGAAAAGCAGGTACAATCTAATGCCTCCTCCTGGACAGGGGAGGTAATTAGCGGACTTCCCCCTGCCAGGGAACACCTGTGACATCAGTCAGCTGCGTGGAAGGCGGCCCCGAACCTTCCCCACACTGTCAGCCGTGTTCCGGAATTCTGAGTGTGGGGAGGTTCCGTCATCTGTCTGCAGCACCCGGGATATCCTAGGTGCCCTTCGCGTGTCTTCCCCGAGTCCATCCCGTTGAGGGCTTCCGGGGAAAGGCGGGGGTTGGGCTGGAAATGCAGGTAGCATCTAGTTCCTCCCCCTGGACAGGGGAGGTAATTAGCGGACTTCCCCCTGCCAGGGAACACCTGTCATACCAGGCAGCTGCGTGGAGTGCGGCCCCAAACCTCCCCCACACAGTCAGCCGTGTTCCGGAATTCTGACTGTGGGGAGGTTCCGTCATCTGTCTGCAGCACCCGGGATATCCTAGGTGCCCTTCGCGTGTCTTCCCCGAGTCCATCCCGTTGAGGGTTTCCGGGGAAAGGCGGGGGTTGGGCTGGAAATGCAGGTAGCATCTAGTTCCTCCCCCTGGACAGGGGAGGTAATTAGCGGACTTCCCCCTGCCAGGGAACACCTGTCATACCAGGCAGCTGCGTGGAGTGCGGCCCCGAACCTTCCGCACACTGTCAGCCGTGTTCCGGAATTCTGAGTGTGGGGAGGTTCCGTCATCTGTCTGCAGCACCCGGGATATCCTAGGTGCCCTTCGTGTGACTTCCCCGAGTCCCTCCAAGTGCGGGCTGCCGGGGAAAGTCGGGGGTTGGTCCGGAAATGCAGATAGCATCTAGTGCCTCCCCCTGGACACGGGAGGTAATTAGCGGAGTTCCCCCTGCCAGGGAACACCTGTGACACCAGGCAGCTGCGTGGAGGGCGGCCCCAAACTTCCCCCACACAGTCAGCCTTGTTCCGGAATTCTGAGTGTGGGGAGGTTCCGTCTTCTCTCTGCAGCACCCGGGATTTTCTAGGAGCCCTTCGCGTATCTTCCCCGAGGCCCTCCAAGTGCGGGCTGCCGGGGAAAGGCGGGGGTTGGTCCGAAAATGCAGGTAGCATCTAGTGCCTCCCCCTGGACACGGGAGGTAATTAGCGGACTTCACCCTGCCAGGGAACACCTGTGACACCAGGCAGCTGCGTGGAGGGCGGCCCCAAACTTCCCCCACACAGTCAGCCGTGTTCCGGAATTCTGCGTGTGGGGAGGCTCCGTCATCTGTCTCCAGCACCCGGGATCACCTAGGAGCCCTTCGCGTGTCTTCCCCGAGTGCCTCCCACTGCGGGGTGCCGGTGAAAGGCGGGGGATGGGCTGGAAATGCAGGTAGCATCTAGTGCCTCCTCCTGGACAGGGGAGGTAATTAGCGGAATTCCCCCTGCCAGGGAACACCTGTGACACCAGGCAGCTGCGTGGAGATCGGATCCAAACCTCCCCAACACAGTGAGCCTTGTTCCGTAATTCTGAGTGTGGGGAGGTTCCGTCTTCTGTCTGCAGAACCCGGGATCTCCTAGGAGACATTCGCGTGACTTCCCCCAGTCCCTACCTGTGCGGTGTGACGGGGAAAGGTGGGGATTTTGCTGGAAATGCAGGTAGCATCTAGTGCCTCCCCCTGGACAGGGGAGGTAATTAGCGGACTTCCACCTGCCAGGGAACACCTGTGACACCAGGCAGCTGCGTGGAGGCCGCCCCAAAATTTACCCACACAGTCAGCCGTGTTCCGGAATTCTGAGTGTGTGGTGGTGCCGTGTTCTGTCTGCAGCACCCGGGATCCCCTAGGAGCCCTTCGCATGTTTTCCCCGAGTTCCTCCCAGTGCGCGCTGCCGGGGAAAGGCGGGGGTTGTGCTGTAAATGCAGGTAGCATCTAGTGCCTCCCCCTGGACAAGGGAGGTAATTAGCGGAATTCCCGCTGCCAGGGAACATCTGTGACACCATTCAGCTGCGTGGAGGGCGGCCCCAAACCTCCCCCACACAGTCAGATTGTTCCAGAATTCTAAATGTGGGGAGGTTCCGTCATCTGACTGCAGCACCCGGGATCACCTAGGAGCCTTTCGCGTGTCTTCCTCAAGTGCATCCCAATGCGGGCTGCCGGGGAAAGGCGGGGGTTGGGCTGGAAATGCAGTTAGCATCTAGTTCCTCCCCCTGGACAGGGGAGGTAATTAGCGGAATTCCCCCTGCCAGGGAACACCTGTCACAACAGGCAGCTGCGTGGAGGGCGGCCCTAAACATCCCCCACACAGTCAGCCCTGTTCCGGAATTCAGAGTGTGGGGAGGTTCTGTCTTCTGTCTGGAGTACTCGGGATCTCCTAAGAGCCCTTCGCGTATCTTCCCGGATTGCCTCCCTATTCGGGCTGCCAGGGAAAGGTGGGGGTTTGGCTGGAAATGCAGGTAGCATCTAGTGCCTCCCCCTCGACAGGGGAGGTAATTAGTGGACTTCCCCCTGCCAGGTAACAATTGTCACAGAAGGAAGCTTCGTGGAGGGCGGCCCCGAACTTCCACCACACCGTCAGCCGTGTTCCGGAAATCTGATAGTGGGGAGGTTCCGTCATCTGTCTGCAGAACCCGGGATCTCCTACGAGCCGTTCGCGTGTCTTCCCCGAGACCCTCCCAGTGCGGGCTGCAGGGGAAAGGCGGGGGTTGGGCTGGAAAATCAGGTAGCATCTAGTGCCTCACCCTGTACAAGGGAGGAAATTAGCGGAATTCCCCCAGCCAGGGAACACCTGTGACACCAGTCAGCTGCGTGGAGGGCGGACCCAATCCTCCCCCACACAGTCAGCGTGTTCCAGAATTCTAAGTGTGGGGAGGTTCCGTCATCTGTCTGCAGCATCCGGGATCAACTAGGAGCACTTCGCTGTCTTCCCCGAGTCCGTCCTAGTGCGGGCTGCTTGGGAAAAGCGGGGGTTGGGCTGGAAAAGCAGGTAGCATCTAGTGCCTCCCCCTGGAAAGGGGAGGTAATTAGCGGAATTCCCCCTGCCAGGGAACACCTGTGACATCAGTCAGCTGCGTGGAAGGCGGCCCCGAACCTTCCCCACACAGTCAGCCGTGTTCCGGAATTCTGAGTGTGGGGAGGTACCGTCATCTGTCTGCAGCACCCGGGATCACCTAGGAGCCCTTCGCGTGTCTTCCCCAAGTGCATCCCAGTGCGGGCTGCCGGGGAAAGGCCGGGGTTGGGCTGGAAATGCAGATAGCATCTAGTGCCTCCCCCTGGACAGGGGACGTAATTAGCGGAATTCCACCTGCCAAGGAACACCTGTGACACCAGGAAGCTGCGTGGAGGGCGGACCCAAATCTCCCCCACAGAGTCAGCCGTATTCCCGAATTCTGAGTGTGGGGAGGATCCGTCTTCTGTCTGCAGCACCAGGGATCCCCTAGGAACCATTCGCGTGTCTTCCCCGAGTCCCTCCCAGTACGGTCTGCCGGGGAAAGGCGGGGATTTGGCTGGAAATGCAGGTAGCATCTAGTGCCTCCCCCTCGACAGGGGAGGTAATTAGCGGACTTCCCCCTGCCAGGGAACACCTGTGACACCATTAAGCTGCGTGAAGGGCGGCCCGAAACCTCCCCCACACTGTCAGCCGTGTTCCGGAATTCTGAGAGTGGGGAGGTTCCGTCATCTGTCTGCAGCACCCGGGATCACCTAGGAGCACTTCGCGTGTCTTCCCCGAGTCCCTCCTAGTGCGGGCTGCCGGGGAAATGCGGGGGTTGGGCTGGAAAAGCAGGTACAATCTAATGCCTCCTCCTGGACAGGGGAGGTAATTAGCGGACTTCCCCCTGCCAGGGAACACCTGTGACATCAGTCAGCTGCGTGGAAGGCGGCCCCGAACCTTCCCCACACTGTCAGCCGTGTTCCGGAATTCTGAGTGTGGGGAGGTTCCGTCATCTGTCTGCAGCACCCGGGATATCCTAGGTGCCCTTCGCGTGTCTTCCCCGAGTCCATCCCGTTGAGGGCTTCCGGGGAAAGGCGGGGGTTGGGCTGGAAATGCAGGTAGCATCTAGTTCCTCCCCCTGGACAGGGGAGGTAATTAGCGGACTTCCCCCTGCCAGGGAACACCTGTCATACCAGGCAGCTGCGTGGAGTGCGGCCCCAAACCTCCCCCACACAGTCAGCCGTGTTCCGGAATTCTGAGTGTCGGGAGGTTCCGCCTTCTGTCTGGAGCACTCGGGATCTCCTAAGAGCCGTTCGCGTATCCTCCCGGATTGCCTCACTATTCGGGCTGCCAGGGAAAGGCGGGGGTTTGGCTGGAAATGCAGGTAGCATCTAGTGCCTCCCCCTTGACAGGGGAGGTAATTAGCGGAATTCCCCCTGCCAGGGAACCCCTGTCACACAAGGAAACTGCGTGGAGGGCGGCCCCGAACCTCCACCACACAGTAACCAGTGTTCCGGTATTCTGAGTGTTGGAAGGTTCCGTCATGTGTCTGCAGCAAACGGGATCTCCTAGGAGCCCTTCGCGTGTCTTCCCCGAGTGCCTCCCATTGCGGGCTGGAGGGGAAATGCGGGGGTTTGTCTATAAATAATGGTAGCATCTAGTGCCTCACACTGGACACGGGAGGTAATTAGCGAACATCCCCCTGCTAGGGAACACCAGTGACACCAGGCAGCTGCGTGAAGGGCGGCCCGAAACCTCCCCCACCCAGTCAGCCGTGTTCCGGAATTCTGAGTGTGGGGAGGTTCTGTCTTCTGTCTGCAGCAACCGGCATATCCTAGGTGCCCTTCGCGTGTCTTCCCCGACTCCCACCCAGTGCGGGCTGCCGGGGAAATGCGGGCGTTGTGTTGGAAATGCAGGTAGCATCTTTTGCCTCCCACTGGACAGGGGAGGAAATTAGCGGAATTCACCCTGCCAGGGAAAACCTGTGACACCAGGCGGCTGCGTGGATGGCGGCCCCAAATATCCCCCACACAGTCAGCCGAGTTCCGGAATTCTGAGTGTGGGGAGGTTCCGTCATCTGTATGCAGCACCCAGGATCCCCTAGGAGCAATTCGCGTGTCTTCCCCGAGTCCCTCCCAGTGCGGGCTGCCATGGAAAGGCGGGGGTTGAGCTGGAAATGCATGTAGCATCTAGTGCCCCTACTGGACAGGGGAGGTAATTAGCGGAATTCACCCTGCCAGGGAACACCTGTCACACCAGGCAGCTGCGTGGAGTGCGGCCGCAAACCTCCTCCACACAGTCAGCCGTGTTCCGGAATTCTGAGTGTGGGGAGGTTCCGTCTTCTGTCTGCAGCACTCGGGATCTCCAGGGAGCCATTCGCGTGTATTCCAGGATTGCCTCCCAATGCGGGTTCCCGGGGAAAGGCGGGGGATGGGCTGGAAATGCAGGTAGCATCTAGTGCCTCCCCCGGGACAGGGGAGGTATTTAGCGGACTTCCCACTGCCAGGGAAAACCTGTGACACCAGGCAGCTGCGTGAAGGTCGGCCCCGAACCTCCCCCACACAGTCAGCAGTGTTCCGGAATTCTGAGTGTTGGGAAGTTCCGTCATCTGTCTGCTGCACACGGGATCTCCTAGGAGCCCTTCGCGTGTCTTCCCCGAGTGCCTCCCAGTGCGGGCTGGCGGGGAAAGTCGGGGATTGGGCTGGAAATGCTGGTAGCATCTAGTGCCTCCCCCTCGACAGGGGAGGAAATTAGCGGACATCCCCCTGCCAGGGAACACCTGTGACCCAAGGCAGCTGCGTGGAGGGCGGCCGCAAACCTCCCCCACACAGTCAGCCTTGTTCCGGTATTCTGAGTGTGGGGAGGTTCCGTCTTCTGTCTGCAGCACCCGGGATAGCCTAGGTGCCCTTCGCATGACTTCCCCGAGTCCCACACAGTGCGGGTTGCTGGGGAAAGGCGGGGGTTGTGCTGGAAATGCAGGTAGCATCTAGTGCCTCCCCCTGGACAAGGGAGGTAATTAGCGGACTTCCCCCTGCCAGGGAACACCTGTGACAACAGGCAGATGCGTGGAGGGCGGCCGCAAACCTCCCCAACACTGTCAGACGTGTTCCGAAATTCTTAGTGTGGGGAGGTTCCGTCATCAGTTTGCAGCACACGGGATCACCTAGGAGCCCTTCGCTTTTCTTCCCCGAGTGCCTCACAGTGCGAGCTGGCGGGGAAAGGCGGGGATTCTCTGGAAATTCAGGTGGCATCTAGTGCCTCCCCCTGGACTGGGGAGGTAATTAGCGGACTTCCCCCTACCAGGGAACACCTGTCACACCAGTTAGCTGCCTGGAGGGCGGCCCCAAACCTCCCACACACAGTCAGCCGTGTTCCGGATTTCTGAGTGTGGGGAGGTTCCGTCTTCTGTCTGCAGCACCCGGGATGTCCTAGGAGCATTTCGCGTGTCTTCCCCGAGTCCCACCCATTGGGGTCTGCCGGGGAAAGGCGAGGGTTGTGCTGGAAATGCAGGTAGCATCTAGTGCCTCCCCCTGGACAGGGGAGGTATTTAGCGGAATTCCCCCTGCCAGGGAACATCTGTGACACCAGTCAGCTGCGTGGAGGGCGGCCCCAAACCTGCCCCACACAGTCAGCCGTATTCCAGAATTCTGAGTGTGTGGAGGTTCCATCATCTGTCTGCAGCAACCGGTATCACCTTGGAGCCCTTCGCGTGTCTTCCCCGAGTTTCTCCCAGTGCGGGCTGCCGGGGAAATGCGGGGGTTGGGCTGGAAATGCAGGTAGCATCTAGTATCTCCCCTTGGCCAGGGGAGGTATTTAGCGGAATTCCCCTGCCAGGGAACATCTGTGACACCAGTCAGCTTCTTGGAGTGCGGCCCCAAACCTCCCCCACTCAGTCTGCCGTATTCCGGAATTCTGAGTGTAGGGAGGTTCCGTCTTCTGTCCGCAGCACCCGGGGTCACCTAGGAGCCCTTCGCGTGTGTTCCCCGAGTGCCTCCCAGTGCGGGCTGGTGGGGAAAGGCGGGGGTTGGGCTGGAAATGCAGGTAGCATCTAGTGCCTCCCCATTGACTGAGGAAGTAATAAGCGGACTTCCCCCTGCCAGGGAACTCCTTTGACACCCGGCTGCTGCATGGAGTGCGGCCCCAAACCTCCCCCACACAGTCAGCCGTGTTCTGGAATTCTGAGTGTGGGGAGTTTCCGTCTTCTGTCTGCAGCACTCGGGATCTCCTAAGAGCCCTTCGCGTGTCTTCCCGGAGTGCCTCCCTATTCGGGCTGCCGGGGAATGGCGGGTGTTTGGCTGGAAATGCAGGTAGCATCTAGTGCCTCCCCCTCGACAGGGGAGGAAATTAGCGGACTTCCCCCTGCCAGGGAACACCTGTCACACAAGGAAACTGCGTGGAGTGCGGCCCCGAACCTCCACCACACAGTCAGATGTGTTCCGGAATTCTGAGTGTTGGGAGGTTCCGTCATCTGTCTGCATCACCCGGTATCAAATTGGAGCCCTTCGCGTGTCTTCCCCGAGTGCCTCCCAGTGCGGGCTGCCGGGGAAATGCGGGGGTTGGGCTGGAAATGCAGGTAGCATCAGTGCCACCCCTTGGCCAGGGTAGGTATTTAGCGGAATTCCCCTGCCAGGGAACATCTGTGACACCAGTCAGCTGCTTGGAGTGCGGCCCCAAACCTCCCCCACTCAGTCTGCCGTGTTCCGGAATTCTGAGTGTAGGGATGTTCCGTCTTCTGTCTGCAGCACCCGGGATCACCTTGGAGCCTTTCGCGTGTCTCTCCCGAGTGCCTCCCAGTGCGGGCTGCTAGGGAAAGGCGGGGGTTGGGCTGGAAATGCAGGTAGCATCTAGTGCCTCCCCATTGACTGGGGAAGTAATAAGCGGACTTCCCCCTGCCAGGGAACACCTGTGACACAAGGCAGCTGCGTGGAGGGCGGCCAAAAACCTCCCCCACACAGTCAGCCGTGTTCCGGAATTCTGAGTGTGGGGAGTTTCCATCTTCTGTCTGCAGCACTCGGGATCTCCTAACAGCCCTTCGCGTGTCTTCCCGGAGTGCCTCCCTATTCGGGCTGCCGGGGAATTGCGGGTGTTTGGCTGGAAATGCAGGTAGCATCTAGTGCCTCCCCCTCGACAGGGGAGGAAATTAGCGGACTTCCCCCTGCCAGGGAACACCTGTCACACAAGGAAACTGCGTGGAGTGCGGCCCCGAACCTCCACCACACAGTCAGAAGTGTTCCGGTGTTCTGAGTGTAGGGATGTTCCGTCTTCTGTCTGCAGCACCCGGGATCACCTAGGAGCCTTTCGCGTGTCTCTCCCGAGTGCCTCCCAGTGCGTGCTGCTGGGGAAAGGCGGGGGTTGGGCTGGAAATGCAGGTAGCATCTAGTGCCTCCCCATTGACTGGGGAAGTAATAAGCGGACTTCCCCCTGCCAGGGAACACCTGTGACACAAGGCAGCTGCGTGGAGGGCGGCCAAAAACCTCCCCCACACAGTCAGCCGTGTTCCGGTATTCTGAGTGTGGGGAGGTTCCGTCTTCTGTCTGCAGCACCCGGGATAGCCTAGGTGCCCTTCGCATGACTTCCCCGTGTCCCACACAGTGCGGGCTGCCGGGGAAAGGCGGGGGTTGTGCTGGAAATGCAGGTAGCATCTAGTGCCTCCCCCTGGACAAGGGAGGTAATTAGCGGACTTCCCCCTGCCAGGGAACACCTGTGACACCAGGCAGATGCGTGGAGGGCGGCCGCAAACCTCCCCAACACTGTCAGACGTGTTCCAGAATTCTGAGTGTGGGGAGGTTCCGTCATCAGTCTGCAGCACACGGGATCACCTAGGAGCCCTTCGCGTTTCTTCCCCGAGTGCCTCACAGTGCGGGCTGGCGGGGAAAGGCGGGGATTGTCTGGAAATGCAGGTGGCATCTAGTGCCTCCCCCTGGACAGGGGAGGTAATTAGCGGACTTCCCCCTGCCAGGGAACACCTGTGACACCAGTTAGCTGCCTGGAGGGCGGCCCCAAACCTCCCCCACACAGTCAGCCGTGTTCCGGAATTCTGAGTGTGGGGAGGTCCCGTCTTCTGTCTGCAGCACCCGGGATGTCCTAGGAGCCCTTCGCGTGTGTTCCCCGAGTGCCTCCCAGTGCGGGCTGGTGGGGAAAGGCGGGGGTTGGGCTGGAAATGCAGGTAGCATCTAGTGCCTCCCCATTGACTGAGGAAGTAATAAGCGGACTTCCCCCTGCCAGGGAACTCCTTTGACACCCGGCTGCTGCATGGAGTGCGGCCCCAAACCTCCCCCACACAGTCAGCCGTGTTCTGGAATTCTGAGTGTGGGGAGTTTCCGTCTTCTGTCTGCAGCACTCGGGATCTCCTAAGAGCCCTTCGCGTGTCTTCCCGGAGTGCCTCCCTATTCGGGCTGCCGGGGAATGGCGGGTGTTTGGCTGGAAATGCAGGTAGCATCTAGTGCCTCCCCCTCGACAGGGGAGGAAATTAGCGGACTTCCCCCTGCCAGGGAACACCTGTCACACAAGGAAACTGCGTGGAGTGCGGCCCCGAACCTCCACCACACAGTCAGATGTGTTCCGGAATTCTGAGTGTTGGGAGGTTCCGTCATCTGTCTGCATCACCCGGTATCAAATTGGAGCCCTTCGCGTGTCTTCCCCGAGTGCCTCCCAGTGCGGGCTGCCGGGGAAATGCGGGGGTTGGGCTGGAAATGCAGGTAGCATCAGTGCCACCCCTTGGCCAGGGTAGGTATTTAGCGGAATTCCCCTGCCAGGGAACATCTGTGACACCAGTCAGCTGCTTGGAGTGCGGCCCCAAACCTCCCCCACTCAGTCTGCCGTGTTCCGGAATTCTGAGTGTAGGGATGTTCCGTCTTCTGTCTGCAGCACCCGGGATCACCTTGGAGCCTTTCGCGTGTCTCTCCCGAGTGCCTCCCAGTGCGGGCTGCTAGGGAAAGGCGGGGGTTGGGCTGGAAATGCAGGTAGCATCTAGTGCCTCCCCATTGACTGGGGAAGTAATAAGCGGACTTCCCCCTGCCAGGGAACACCTGTGACACAAGGCAGCTGCGTGGAGGGCGGCCAAAAACCTCCCCCACACAGTCAGCCGTGTTCCGGAATTCTGAGTGTGGGGAGTTTCCATCTTCTGTCTGCAGCACTCGGGATCTCCTAACAGCCCTTCGCGTGTCTTCCCGGAGTGCCTCCCTATTCGGGCTGCCGGGGAATTGCGGGTGTTTGGCTGGAAATGCAGGTAGCATCTAGTGCCTCCCCCTCGACAGGGGAGGAAATTAGCGGACTTCCCCCTGCCAGGGAACACCTGTCACACAAGGAAACTGCGTGGAGTGCGGCCCCGAACCTCCACCACACAGTCAGAAGTGTTCCGGTGTTCTGAGTGTAGGGATGTTCCGTCTTCTGTCTGCAGCACCCGGGATCACCTAGGAGCCTTTCGCGTGTCTCTCCCGAGTGCCTCCCAGTGCGTGCTGCTGGGGAAAGGCGGGGGTTGGGCTGGAAATGCAGGTAGCATCTAGTGCCTCCCCATTGACTGGGGAAGTAATAAGCGGACTTCCCCCTGCCAGGGAACACCTGTGACACAAGGCAGCTGCGTGGAGGGCGGCCAAAAACCTCCCCCACACAGTCAGCCGTGTTCCGGTATTCTGAGTGTGGGGAGGTTCCGTCTTCTGTCTGCAGCACCCGGGATAGCCTAGGTGCCCTTCGCATGACTTCCCCGTGTCCCACACAGTGCGGGCTGCCGGGGAAAGGCGGGGGTTGTGCTGGAAATGCAGGTAGCATCTAGTGCCTCCCCCTGGACAAGGGAGGTAATTAGCGGACTTCCCCCTGCCAGGGAACACCTGTGACACCAGGCAGATGCGTGGAGGGCGGCCGCAAACCTCCCCAACACTGTCAGACGTGTTCCAGAATTCTGAGTGTGGGGAGGTTCCGTCATCAGTCTGCAGCACACGGGATCACCTAGGAGCCCTTCGCGTTTCTTCCCCGAGTGCCTCACAGTGCGGGCTGGCGGGGAAAGGCGGGGATTGTCTGGAAATGCAGGTGGCATCTAGTGCCTCCCCCTGGACAGGGGAGGTAATTAGCGGACTTCCCCCTGCCAGGGAACACCTGTGACACCAGTTAGCTGCCTGGAGGGCGGCCCCAAACCTCCCCCACACAGTCAGCCGTGTTCCGGAATTCTGAGTGTGGGGAGGTCCCGTCTTCTGTCTGCAGCACCCGGGATGTCCTAGGAGCCCTTCGCGTGTCTTCCCCGAGTACCACCCATTGCGGGCTGCCGGGGAAAAGCGGGGGTTGTGCTGGAAATGCAGGTAGCATCTAGTGCCTCCCCCTGGACAGGGGAGGTATTTAGCGTAATTCCCCCTGCCAGGGAACATCTGTGACACCAGTCAGCTGCGTGGAGGGCGGCCCCATACCTCCCTCACACAGTCAGTCGTGTTCCAGAATTCTGAGTGTGTGGAGGTTCCATCATCTGTCTGCAGAAACCAGTATCACCTTGGAGCCCTTCGCGTGTCTTCCCCGAGTTTCTCCCAGTGCGGGCTGCCGGGGAAATGCGGGGGTTGGGCTGGAAATGCAGGTAGCATCAGTGCCTCCCCTTGGCCAGGGGAGATATTTAGCGGAATTCCCCTGCCAGGGAACATCTGTGACACCAGTCAGCTGCTTGGAGTGCGGCCCCAAACCTCCCCCACTCAGTCTGCCGTATTCCGGAATTCTGAGTGTTGCGAGGTTCCGTCATCTGTCTGCAGCACACGGGATCTCCTAGGAGCCCTTCGAGTCTCTTCCCCGAGTGCCTCCCATTGCGGGCTGGAGGGGAAGCGGGGGTTGTTCTGGAAATGCAGGTAGCATCCAGTTCCTCGCCCTGGACTCTGGAGGTAATTAGCGGACTTCCCCCTGCCAGGGAACAAGTGTGAAAATAGGCAGCTGCATGGAGGGCGGCCCCAAACCTCCCCCACACAGACAGCCCTGTTCCGGAATTCTGATTGTGGGGAGGTTCCGTCTTCTGTCTGCAGCACCCGGGATATCCTAGGAGCCCTTCGCGTCTCTTCCCCGAGTCCATCCCGTTGAGGGCTGCCGGGGAAAGGCGGGGTTTGTGCTGGAAATGCAGGTAGCATCTAGTGCCACCCCTTGGACAGGGGAGGTAATTAGCGGAATTCCCCCTGCCAGGGAACACCTGTGACACCAAGCAGCTACGTGGAGGGCGGCCCTAAACCTCCCCCACACAGTCAGCCCTGTTCCGGAATTCTGATTGTGGGGAGGTTCCGTCTTCTGTCTGCAGCACCCGGGATATAATAGGAGCCCTTCGCGTTTCTTCCCCGAGTCCATCCCGTTGAGGGCTGCCGGGGAAAGGCGGGGGTTGGGCTGGAAATGCAGGTAGCATCTAGTGCCACCCCCTGGACTGGGGAGGTAATTAGCGGACTTCCCCCTGGCAGGGAACACCTGTGACACCAGGCAGCTGCGTGGAGGGCGGCCCTAAACATCCCCCACACAGTCAGGCCTATTCCGGAATTCTGAGTGTGGGGAGGTTCCGTCTTTTATCTGCAGAACCCGGGATCTCCTACGAGCCCTTAGCGTGTCTTCCCCGAGTCCCGCTCAGTGCGGGCTGTCGTGGAAATGCGGGGGATGGGCTGGAAATGCAGGTAGCATCTAATGTCTCCCACTTGACTGGGGAGGTAATAAGCGGAATTCCCCCTGCCAGGGAACACCTGTGACATCAGGCAGTTTCGTGGAGGTTGCCCCCAAACCTCGCCCACACAGTCAGCCGTGTTCCGGAATTCTGAGTGTGGGGAGGTTCCGTCTTCTGTCTGCAGCACACGGGATCTCCTAGGAGCCCTTCGCGTGTCTTCCCCGAGTGCCTCCCAGTGCGGGCTGTCGGGTAAAGTCGGGGGTTGGGCTGGAAATGCAGGTAGCATCTAGCGCCTCCCCCTCGACAGGGGAGGAAATTAGCGGACTTCCCCCTGCCAGGGAACACCTGTCACACAAGGAAACTGCGTGGAGTGCGGCCCCGAACCTCCACCACACAGTCAGAATTGTTCCGGAATTCTGAGTGTTGGGAGGTTCCGTCATCTGTCTGCAGCACCCGGTATCACCTTGGACCCCTTCGCGTGTCTTCCCCGAGTGCCTCCCAGTGGGGACTGCCGGGGAAATGCGGGGGTTGGGCTGGAAATGCAGGTAGCATCAGTGCCTCCCCTTGGCCAGGGGAGGTATTTAGCGGAATTCCCCTGCCAGGGAACATCTGTGACACCAGTCAGCTGCTTGGAGTGCGGCCCCAAACCTCCCCAACTCAGTCTGCCATGTTCCGGAATTCTGAGTGTAGGGATGTTCCGTCTTCTGTCTGCAGCACCCGGGATCACCTAGGAGCCCTTCGCGTGTCTCTCCCGAGTGCCTCCCAGTGCGGGCTGCTGGGGAAAGGCGGGGGTTGGGCTGGAAATGCAGGTAGCATCTAGTGCCTCCCCCTGGACAGGGGAGGTAATTAGCGGACTTCCCCCTGCCAGGGAACACCTGTGACACCAGTTAGCTGCCTGGAGGGCGGCCCCAAACCTCCCCCACACAGTCAGCCGTGTTCCGGAATTCTGAGTGTGGGGAGGTCCCGTCTTCTGTCTGCAGCACCCGAGATGTCCTAGGAGCCCTTCGCGTGTCTTCCCCGAGTCCCACCCATTGCGGGCTGCCGGGGAAAGGCGGGGGTTGTGCTGGAAATGCAGGTAGCATCTAGTGCCTCCCCCTGGACAGGGGAGGTGTTTAGCGTAATTCCCCCTGCAAGGGAACATCTGTGACACCAGTCAGCTGCGTGGAGGGCGGCCCCAAACCTCCCCCACACAGTCAGCCGTGTTCCAGAATTCTGAGTGTGTGGAGGTTCCATCATCTGTCTGCAGAAACCAGTATCACCTTGGAGCCCTTCGCGTGTCTTCCCCGAGTTTCTCCCAGTGCGGGCTGCCGGGGAAATGCGGGGGTTGGGCTGGAAATGCAGGTAGCATCAGTGCCTCCCCTTGGCCAGGGGTGGTATTTAGCGGAATTCCCCTGCCAGGGAATATCTGTGACACAAGTCAGCTGCTTGGATTGCGGCCCCAAACCTCCCCCACTCAGTCTGCCGTATTCCGGAATTCTGAGTGTAGGGAGGTTCCGTCTTCTGTCCGCAGCACCCGGGATCACCTAGGAGCACTTCGCGTGTCTCACCCGAGTGCCTCCCAGTGCGGGCTGCTGGGGAAAGGCGGGGGTTGGGCTGGAAATGCAGGTAGCATCTAGTGCCTCCAACTTGCCTGGGTAGGTAATAAGCGGAATTCCCCCTGCCAGGGAACACCTGTGACATCAGGCAGTTTCGTGGAGGTTGCCTCCAAACCTCGCCCACACAGTCAGACGTGTTCCGGAATTCTGAGTGTGGGGAGGTTCCGTCTTCTGTTTGCAGCACACGGGATCTCCTAGGAGCCCTTCGCGTGTCTTCCCCGAGTGCCTCCCAGTGCGGGCTGGCGGGGAAAGTCGGGGGTTGGGCTGGAAATGCAGGTAGCATCTAGTGCTTCCCCATTGACTGGGGAAGTAATAAGCGGACTTCCCCCTGCCAGGGAACTCCTTTGACACCAGGCAGCTGCGTGGAGTGCGGCCCCAAACCTCCCCCACACAGTCAGCCGTGTTCCGGGATTCTGAGTTTGGGGAGGTTCCGTCTTCTGTCTGCAGCACTCGGGAACTCCTAAGAGCCGTTCGCTTGTCTTCCCGGAGTGCCTCCCTATTCGGGCTGCCGGGGAATGGCGGGTGTTTGGCTGGAAATGCAGGTAGCATCAAGTGCCTCCCCCTCGACAGGGGAGGAAATTAGCGGACTTCCCCCAGCCGGGGAACACCTGTTACACAAGGAAACTCCGTGGAGTGCGGCCCTGATCCTCCACCACACAGTCAGATGTGTTCCGGAATTCTGAGTGTTGGGAGGTTCCGTCTTCTGTCTGCAGCACACGGGATCTCCTAGGAGCCCTTAGCGTCTCTTCCCCGAGTGCCTCCCATTGCGGGCTGGAGGGGAAGGCGGGGGTTGGTCTGGAAATGCAGGTAGCATCCACTTCCTCGCCCTGGACTCTGGAGGTAATTGGCGGACTTCCCCCTGCCAGGGAACAACTGTGAAAATAGGCAGCTGCATGGAGGGCGGCCCCAAACCTCCCACACACAGACAGCCATGTTCCGGAATTCTGAGTTTGGGGAGGTTCCGTCTTCTGTCTGCAGCACCCGGGATCTCCTAGGATCATTTAGCGTGTCTTTCCCGAGGCCCTCCCGGTGCTGCCTGCAGGGGAATGAGGGTGTTGGGCTGGAAATGCAGGTAGCATCTAGTGACTCCCCCTGGAGAGGGGAGGTAATTAGCGGAATACCCGCTGCCAGGGAAAACTTGTGACACCAGGCATCTGCGTGGAGGGTGGCCCCAAATCTCCCCAAAACAGTCATCCGTCTTCAGGAATTCTGAGTGAGGGGAGGTCCCGTCATCCCTATGCAGCACCCGGGATAACCTTGGAGCCATTCGCGTGTGTAAACCGAGTGCCTTACATTGCGGGCTGGCGGGGAAAGGCGGGGTTTGTGCTGGAAATGCAGGTAGCATCTAGTGCCACCCCTTGGACAGGGGAGGTAATTAGCGGAATTCCCCCTGCCAGGGAACACCTGTGACACCAAGCAGCTGCGTGGAGGGCGGCCCTAAACCTCCCCCACACAGTCAGCCCTGTTCCGGAATTCTGATTGTGGGGAGGTTCCGTCTTCTGTCTGCAGCACCCGGGATCTCCTACGAGGACTTCGCGTGTCTTCCCCGAGTCCCGCTCAGTGCGGGCTGCCGTGGAAATGCGGGGGATGGGCTGGAAATGCAGGTAGCATCTAATGTCTCCCCCTTGTCCGGAGAGGTAATTAGCGGAATTCCCCCTGCCAGGGAACATCTGTGACACCAGTCAGATGCGTGAAGGGCGGCCCCAATCCTCTCCCACACAGTCAGCCGTGTTCCAGAATTCTGAGTGTGGGGAGGATCTGTCATCTGTCTGCAGCACCCGGGATCACCTAGGAGTCCTTCGCGTGTCTTCCCCGAGTCCCCCCCAGTGTGGGCTTCCGGGGAAAGGCGGGGGTTGGGCTGGAAATGCAGGTAGCATCTAGTGCCTCCCCCTGGACAGGGGAGGTAATTAGCGGAAATCCCCCTGCCAGTGAACACCTGTGACAAAGGCAGCTGCCTGGAGGGCGGCCTCAAACCTCCTCCACACAGTCAGCCGTGTTCCGGAATTCTGAGTGTGGGGAGGTTCCGTCTTCTGTCTGCAGCACCCGGGGACTCCTAGAAGCCCTTCGCGTGTCTTCCCAGAGTCCTTCCTATTGCGGGCTGCTGGGGAAAGGCGGGGGTTGGGCTGGAAATGCAGGTAGCATCTAGTGCCTCCCCCTGGACAGAGGAGGTAATTAACGGACTTCCCCCTGCCAGTGAACACCTGTGACAAAGGCAGCTGCGTGGATGGCGGCCCCAAACCTCCCCCACACAGTCAGCCGTGTTCCGGAATTCTGAGTGTGGGGAGGTTCCGTCATCTGTCTGCAGCACCCGGGATCATCTAGGAGCCCTTCGCGTGTCTTCCCCGAGTCCCTCCTATTGCGGGCTGCTGGTTAAAGGCGGGGGTTGGGCTGGAAAAGCAGGTAGCATCTAGTGCCTCCCCCTGGACAGGGGATGTAATTAGCTGACTTCCCCCTGCCAGGGAACTCCTTTGACACCAGGCAGCTGCGTGGAGTGCGGCCCCAAACCTCCCCCACACAGTCAGCCGTGTTCCGGGATTCTGAGTGTGGGGAGGTTCCGTCTTCTGTCTGCAGCACTCGGGAACTCCTAAGAGCCGTTCGCGTGTCTTCCCGGAGTGCCTCCCTATTCGGGCTGCCGGGGAATGGCGGGTGTTTGGCTGGAAATGCAGGTAGCATCAAGTGCCTCCCCCTCGACAGGGGAGGAAATTAGCGGACTTCCCCCAGCCGGGGAACACCTGTCACACAAGGAAACTCCGTGGAGTGCGGCCCCGATCCTCCACCACACAGTCAGATGTGTTCCGGAATTCTGAGTGTTGGGAGGTTCCGTCTTCTGTCTGCAGCACACGGGATCTCCTAGGAGCCCTTAGCGTCTCTTCCCCGAGTGCCTCCCATTGCGGGCTGGAGGGGAAGGCGGGGGTTGGTCTGGAAATGCAGGGAGCATCCACTTCCTCGCCCTGGACTCTGGAGGTAATTGGCGGACTTCCCCCTGCCAGGGAACAACTGTGAAAATAGGCAGCTGCATGGAGGGCCGCCCCAAACCTCCCCCACACAGACAGCCGTGTTCCGGAATTCTGAGTTTGGGGAGGTTCCGTCTTCTGTCTGCAGCACCCGGGATCTCCTGGGATCATTTAGCGTGTCTTTCCCGAGGCCCTCCCGGTGCTGCCTGCAGGGGAATGAGGGTGTTGGGCTGGAAATGCAGGTAGCATTTAGTGACTCCCCCTGGAGAGGGGAGGTAATTAGCGGAATACCCGCTGCCAGGGAAAACTTGTGACACCAGGCTTCTGCGTGGAGGGTGGCCCCAAATCTCCCCAAAACAGTCAGCCGTGTTCAGGAATTCTGAGTGAGGGGAGGTTCCGTCATCCCTATGCAGCACCCGGGATAACCTTGGAGCCATTCGCGTGTGTACTCCGAGTGCCTTACATTGCGGGCTGGCGGGGAAAGGCGGGGTTTGTGCTGGAAATGCAGGTAGCATCTAGTGCCTCCCCCTGGACAGGGGAGGTAATTAGCGGAAATCCCCCTGCCAGTGAACACCTGTGACAAAGGCAGCTGCGTGGATGGCGGCCCAAAACCTCCCCCACACAGTCAGCCGTGTTCCGGAATTCTGAGTGTGGGGAGGTTCCGTCTTCTGTCTGCAGCACCCGGGGTCTCCTAGAAGCCCTTCGCGTGTCTTCCCAGAGTCCTTCCTATTGCGGGCTGCTGGGGAAAGGCGGGGGTTGGGCTGGAAATGCAGGTAGCATCTAGTGCCTCCCCCTGGACAGAGGAGGTAATTAACGGACTTCCCCCTGCCAGTGAACACCTGTGACAAAGGCAGCTGCGTGGATGGCGGCCCCAAACCTCCCCCACACAGTCAGCCGTGTTCCGGAATTCTGAGTGTGGGGAGGTTCCGTCATCTGTCTGCAGCACCCGGGATCATCTAGGAGCCCTTCGCGTGTCTTCCCCGAGT
This sequence comes from Camelus bactrianus, assembly GCF_048773025.1. Taxonomy (NCBI): domain Eukaryota; kingdom Metazoa; phylum Chordata; class Mammalia; order Artiodactyla; family Camelidae; genus Camelus; species Camelus bactrianus. The sequence continues at coordinate 575,508 of NW_027413968.1, forward strand.
CCCTCCTATTGCGGGCTGCTGGTTAAAGGCGGGGGTTGGGCTGGAAAAGCAGGTAGCATCTAGTGCCTCCCCCTGGACAGGGGATGTAATTAGCTGACTTCCCCCTGCCAGGGAACACCTGTGACATCAGTCAACTGCGTGGAAGGAGGCCCCAAACCTTCACCACACAGTCAGCCGTGTCCGGGATTCTGAGTGTGGGGAGGTTCCGTCTTCTGTCTGCAGCACTCGGGATCTCCTAAGAGCCCTTCGCGTGTCTTCCCGGAGTGCCTCCCTATTCGGGCTGCCGGGGAATGGCGGGTGTTTGGCTGGAAATGCAGGTAGCATCAAGTGCCTCCCCCTCGACAGGGGAGGAAATTAGCGGACTTCCCCCAGCCGGGGAACACCTGTCACACAAGGAAACTCCGTGGAGTGCGGCCCCGATCCTCCACCACACAGTCAGATGTGTTCCGGAATTCTGAGTGTTGGGAGGTTCCGTCTTCTGTCTGCAGCACACGGGATCTCCTAGGAGCCCTTCGCGTGTCTTCCCCGAGTCCCTCCCATTGCGGGCTGGAGGGGAAGGCGGGGGTTGGTCTGGAAATGCAGGTAGCATCCAGTTCCTCGCCCTGGACTCTGGAGGTAATTGGCGGACTTCCCCCTGCCAGGGAACAACTGTGAAAATAGGCAGCTGCATGGAGGGCGGCCCCAAAACTCCCCCACACAGACAGCCGTGTTCCGGAATTCTGAGTTTGGGGAGGTTCCGTCTTCTGTCTGCAGCACCCGGGATCTCCTAGGAACATTTAGCGTGTCTTTCCCGAGGCCCTCCCGGTGCTGCCTGCAGGGGAATGAGGGGGTTGGGCTGGAAATGCAGGTAGCATCTAGTGACTCCCCCTGGAGAGGGGAGGTAATTAGCGGAATACCCGCTGCCTGGGAAAACTTGTGACACCAGGCATCTGCGTGGAGGGTGGCCCCAAATCTCCCCAAAACAGTCAGCCGTCTTCAGGAATTCTGAGTGAGGGGAGGTCCCGTCATCCCTATGCAGCACCCGGGATAACCTTGGAGCCATTCGCGTGTGTACACCGAGTGCCTTACATTGCGGGCTGGCGGGGAAAGGCGGGGTTTGTGCTGGAAAAGCAGGTAGCATCTAGTGCCTCCCCCTGGACAGGGGATGTAATTAGCTGACTTCCCCCTGCCAGGGAACACCTGTGACATCAGTCAACTGCGTGGAAGGAGGCCCCAAACCTTCACCACACAGTCAGCCGTGTCCGGGATTCTGAGTGTGGGGAGGTTCCGTCTTCTGTCTGCAGCACCCGGGATGTCCTAGGAGCCCTTCGCGTGTCTTCCCCGAGTACCACCCATTGCGGGCTGCCGGGGAAAAGCGGGGGTTGTGCTGGAAATGCAGGTAGCATCTAGTGCCTCCCCCTGGACAGGGGAGGTATTTAGCGTAATTCCCCCTGCCAGGGAACATCTGTGACACCACTCAGCTGCGTGGAGGGCGGCCCCATACCTCCCTCACACAGTCAGTCGTGTTCCAGAATTCTGAGTGTGTGGAGGTTCCATCATCTGTCTGCAGAAACCAGTATCACCTTGGAGCCCTTCGCGTGTCTTCCCCGAGTTTCTCCCAGTGCGGGCTGCCGGGGAAATGCGGGGGTTGGGCTGGAAATGCAGGTAGCATCAGTGCCTCCCCTTCGCCAGGGGAGGTATTTAGCGGAATTCCCCTGCCAGGGAACATCTGTGACACCAGTCAGCTGCTTGGAGTGCGGCCCCAAACCTCCCCCACTCAGTCTGCCGTATTCCGGAATTCTGAGTGTTGCGAGGTTCCGTCATCTGTCTGCAGCACACGGGATCACCTAGGAGCCCTTCGAGTCTCTTCCCCGAGTGCCTCCCATTGCGGGCTGGAGGGGAAGGCGGGGGTTGTTCTGGAAATGCAGGTAGCATCCAGTTCCTCGCCCTGGACTCTGGAGGTAATTAGCGGACTTCCTCCTGCCAGGGAACAAGTGTGAAAATAGGCAGCTGCATGGAGGGCGGCCCCAAACCTCCCCCACACAGTCAGCCCTGTTCCGGAATTCTGATTGTGGGGAGGTTCCGTCTTCTGTCTGCAGCACCCGGGATATCCTAGGAGCCCTTCGCGTGTCTTCCCCGAGTCCATCCCGTTGAGGGCTGCCGGGGAAAGGCGGGTTTTGTGCTGGAAATGCAGGTAGCATCTAGTGCCACCACTTGGACAGGGGAGGTAATTAGCGGAATTCCCCCTGCCAGGGAACACCTGTGACACCAAGCAGCTACGTGGAGGGCGGCCCTAAACCTCCCCCACACAGTCAGCCCTGTTCCGGAATTCTGATTGTGGGGAGGTTCCGTCTTCTCTCTGCAGCACCCGGGATATAATAGGAGCCCTTCGCGTTTCTTCCCCGAGTCCATCCCGTTGAGGGCTGCCAGGGAAAGGCGGGGGTTGGGCTGGAAATGCAGGTAGCATCTAGTGCCACCCCCTGGACTGGGGAGGTATTTAGCGGACTTCCCCCTGGCAGGGAACACCTGTGACACCAGGCAGCTGCGTGGAGGGCGGCCCTAAACATCCCCTACACAGTCAGCCCTATTCCGGAATTCTGAGTGTGGGGAGGTTCCGTCTTTTATCTGCAGAACCCGGGATCTCCTACGAGCCCTTAGCGTGTCTTCCCCGACTCCCGCTCAGTGCGGGCTGCCGTGGAAATGCGGGGGATGGGCTGGAAATGCAGGTAGCATCTAATGTCTCCCACTTGACTGGGGAGGTAATAAGCGGAATTCCCCTGCCAGGGAACATCTGTGACACCAGTCAGCTGCTTGGAGTGCGGCCCCAAACCTCCCCCACTCAGTCTGCCGTATTCCGGAATTCTGAGTGTTGCGAGGTTCCGTCATCTGTCTGCAGCACACGGGATCACCTAGGAGCCCTTCGAGTCTCTTCCCCGAGTGCCTCCCATTGCGGGCTGGAGGGGAAGGCGGGGGTTGTTCTGGAAATGCAGGTAGCATCCAGTTCCTCGCCCTGGACTCTGGAGGTAATTAGCGGACTTCCTCCTGCCAGGGAACAAGTGTGAAAATAGGCAGCTGCATAGAGGGCGGCCCCAAACCTCCCCCACACAGTCAGCCCTGTTCCGGAATTCTGATTGTGGGGAGGTTCCGTCTTCTGTCTGCAGCACCCGGGATATCCTATGAGCCCTTCGCGTGTCTTCCCCGAGTCCATCCCGTTGAGGGCTGCCGGGGAAAGGCGGGTTTTGTGCTGGAAATGCAGGTAGCATCTAGTGCCACCCCTTGGACAGGGGAGGTAATTAGCGGAATTCCCCCTGCCAGGGAACACCTGTGACACCAAGCAGCTACGTGGAGGGCGGCCCTAAACCTCCCCCACACAGTCAGCCCTGTTCCGGAATTCTGATTGTGGGGAGGTTCCGTCTTCTGTCTGCAGCACCCGGGATATAATAGGAGCCCTTCGCGTTTCTTCCCCGAGTCCATCCCGTTGAGGGCTGCCAGGGAAAGGCGGGGGTTGGGCTGGAAATGCAGGTAGCATCTAGTGCCACCCCCTGGACTGGGGAGGTATTTAGCGGACTTCCCCCTGGCAGGGAACACCTGTGACACCAGGCAGCTGCGTGGAGGGCGGCCCTAAACATCCCCTACACAGTCAGCCCTATTCCGGAATTCTGAGTGTGGGGAGGTTCCGTCTTTTATCTGCAGAACCCGGGATCTCCTACGAGCCCTTAGCGTGTCTTCCCCGACTCCCGCTCAGTGCGGGCTGCCGTGGAAATGCGGGGGATGGGCTGGAAATGCAGGTAGCATCTAATGTCTCCCACTTGACTGGGGAGGTAATAAGCGGAATTCCCCCTGCCAGGGAACACCTGTGACATCAGGCAGTTTCGTGGAGGTTGCCCCCAAACCTCGCCCACACAGTCAGCCGTGTTCCGGAATTCTGAGTGTGGGTAGGTTCCGTCTTCTGTCTGCAGCACACGGGATCTCCTAGGAGCCCTTCGCGTGTCTTCCCCGAGTGCCTCCCAGTGCGGGCTGTCGGGTAAAGTCGGGGGTTGGGCTGGAAATGCAGGTAGCATCTAGTGCCTCCCCCTCGACAGGGGAGGAAATTAGCGGACTTCCCCCTGCCAGGGAACACCTGTCACACAAGGAAACTGCGTGGAGTGCGGCCCCGAACCTCCACCACACAGTCAGAATTGTTACGGAATTCTGAGTGTTGGGAGGTTCCGTCATCTGTCTGCAGCACCCGGTATCACCTTGGACCCCTTCGCGTGTCTTCCCCGAGTGCCTCCCAGTGCGGACTGCCGGGGAAATGCGGGGGTTGGGCTGGAAATGCAGGTAGCATCAGTGCCTCCCCTTGGCCAGGGGAGGTATTTAGCGGAATTCCCCTGCCAGGGAACATCTGTGACACCAGTCAGCTGCTTGGAGTGCGGCCCCAAACCTCCCCAACTCAGTCTGCCGTGTTCCGGAATTCTGAGTGTAGGGATGTTCCGTCTTCTGTCTGCAGCACCCGGGATCACCTAGGAGCCCTTCGCGTGTCTCTCCCGAGTGCCTCCCAGTGCGGGCTGCTGGGGAAAGGCGGGGGTTGGGCTGGAAATGCAGGTAGCATCTAGTGCCTCCCCATTGACTGGGGAAGTAATAAGCGGACTTCCCCTGCCAGGGAACACCTGTGACACAAGGCAGCTGCGTGGAGGGCGGCCGCAAACCTCCCCGACACAGTCAGCCGTGTTCCGGAATTCTGAGTGTGGGGAGGTCCCGTCTTCTGTCTGCAACAGCCGGGATAGCCTAGGTGCCCTTCGCATGTCTTCCCCGAGTCCCACACAGTGGGGGCTGCCGGGGAAAGGCGGGGGTTGTGCTGGAAATGCAGGTAGCATCTAGTGCCACCCCCTGGACAAGGGAGATAATTAGCGGACTTCCCCCTGCCAAGGAAAACCTGTGAAACCAGGCAGATGCGTGGAGGGCGGCCGTAAACCTCCCCAACACTGTCAAACGTGTTCCGGAATTCTGAGTGTGGGGAGGTTCCGTCATCAGTCTGCAGCACACGGGATCACCTAGGAGCCCTTCGCGTTTCTTCCCCGAGTGCCTCACAGTGCGGGCTGGCGGGGAAAGGCGGGGATTGTCTGGAAATGCAGGTGGCATCTAGTGCCTCCCCCTGGACAGGGGAGGTAATTAGCGGACTTCCCCCTGCCAGGGAACACCTGTGACACCAGTTAGCTGCCTGGAGGGCGGCCCCAAACCTCCCCCACACAGTCAGCCGTGTTCCGGAATTCTGAGTGTGGGGAGGTCCCGTCTTCTGTCTGCAGAACCAGAGATGTCCTAGGAGCCCTTCGCGTGTCTTCCCCGAGTCCCACCCATTGCGGGCTGCCGGGGAAAGGCGGGGGTTGTGCTGGAAATGCAGGTAGCATCTAGTGCCTCCCCCTGGACAGGGGAGGTATTTAGCGTAATTCCCCCTGCAAGGGAACATCTGTGACACCAGGCATCTGCGTGGAGGGCGGCCCCAAATCTCCCCCACACAGTCAGCCGTGTTCCAGAATTCTGAGTGTGGGGAGGTTCCGTCATCTGTCTGCAGCACCCGGGATCATCTAGGAGCCCTTCGCGTGTCTTCCCCGAGTCCCTCCTATTGCGGGCTGCTGGTTAAAGGCGGGGGTTGGGCTGGAAAAGCAGGTAGCATCTAGTGCCTCCCCCTGGACAGGGGATGTAATTAGCTGACTTCCCCCTGCCAGGGAACACCTGTGACATCAGTCAACTGCGTGGAAGGAGGCCCCAAACCTTCACCACACAGTCAGCCGTGTCCGGGATTCTGAGTGTGGGGAGGTTCCGTCTTCTGTCTGCAGCACTCGGGATCTCCTAAGAGCCCTTCGCGTGTCTTCCCGGAGTGCCTCCCTATTCGGGCTGCCGGGGAATGGCGGGTGTTTGGCTGGAAATGCAGGTAGCATCAAGTGCCTCCCCCTCGACAGGGGAGGAAATTAGCGGACTTCCCCCAGCCGGGGAACACCTGTCACACAAGGAAACTCCGTGGAGTGCGGCCCCGATCCTCCACCACACAGTCAGATGTGTTCCGGAATTCTGAGTGTTGGGAGGTTCCGTCTTCTGTCTGCAGCACACGGGATCTCCTAGGAGCCCTTCGCGTGTCTTCCCCGAGTCCCTCCCATTGCGGGCTGGAGGGGAAGGCGGGGGTTGGTCTGGAAATGCAGGTAGCATCCAGTTCCTCGCCCTGGACTCTGGAGGTAATTGGCGGACTTCCCCCTGCCAGGGAACAACTGTGAAAATAGGCAGCTGCATGGAGGGCGGCCCCAAAACTCCCCCACACAGACAGCCGTGTTCCGGAATTCTGAGTTTGGGGAGGTTCCGTCTTCTGTCTGCAGCACCCGGGATCTCCTAGGAACATTTAGCGTGTCTTTCCCGAGGCCCTCCCGGTGCTGCCTGCAGGGGAATGAGGGGGTTGGGCTGGAAATGCAGGTAGCATCTAGTGACTCCCCCTGGAGAGGGGAGGTAATTAGCGGAATACCCGCTGCCAGGGAAAACTTGTGACACCAGGCATCTGCGTGGAGGGTGGCCCCAAATCTCCCCAAAACAGTCAGCCGTCTTCAGGAATTCTGAGTGAGGGGAGGCCCCGTCATCCCTATGCAGCACCCGGGATAACCTTGGAGCCATTCGCGTGTGTACACCGAGTGCCTTACATTGCGGGCTGGCGGGGAAAGGCGGGGTTTGTGCTGGAAAAGCAGGTAGCATCTAGTGCCTCCCCCTGGACAGGGGATGTAATTAGCTGACTTCCCCCTGCCAGGGAACACCTGTGACATCAGTCAACTGCGTGGAAGGAGGCCCCAAACCTTCACCACACAGTCAGCCGTGTCCGGGATTCTGAGTGTGGGGAGGTTCCGTCTTCTGTCTGCAGCACCCGGGATGTCCTAGGAGCCCTTCGCGTGTCTTCCCCGAGTACCACCCATTGCGGGCTGCCGGGGAAAAGCGGGGGTTGTGCTGGAAATGCAGGTAGCATCTAGTGCCTCCCCCTGGACAGGGGAGGTATTTAGCGTAATTCCCCCTGCCAGGGAACATCTGTGACACCACTCAGCTGCGTGGAGGGCGGCCCCATACCTCCCTCACACAGTCAGTCGTGTTCCAGAATTCTGAGTGTGTGGAGGTTCCATCATCTGTCTGCAGAAACCAGTATCACCTTGGAGCCCTTCGCGTGTCTTCCCCGAGTTTCTCCCAGTGCGGGCTGCCGGGGAAATGCGGGGGTTGGGCTGGAAATGCAGGTAGCATCAGTGCCTCCCCTTCGCCAGGGGAGGTATTTAGCGGAATTCCCCTGCCAGGGAACATCTGTGACACCAGTCAGCTGCTTGGAGTGCGGCCCCAAACCTCCCCCACTCAGTCTGCCGTATTCCGGAATTCTGAGTGTTGCGAGGTTCCGTCATCTGTCTGCAGCACACGGGATCACCTAGGAGCCCTTCGAGTCTCTTCCCCGAGTGCCTCCCATTGCGGGCTGGAGGGGAAGGCGGGGGTTGTTCTGGAAATGCAGGTAGCATCCAGTTCCTCGCCCTGGACTCTGGAGGTAATTAGCGGACTTCCTCCTGCCAGGGAACAAGTGTGAAAATAGGCAGCTGCATGGAGGGCGGCCCCAAACCTCCCCCACACAGTCAGCCCTGTTCCGGAATTCTGATTGTGGGGAGGTTCCGTCTTCTGTCTGCAGCACCCGGGATATCCTAGGAGCCCTTCGCGTGTCTTCCCCGAGTCCATCCCGTTGAGGGCTGCCGGGGAAAGGCGGGTTTTGTGCTGGAAATGCAGGTAGCATCTAGTGCCACCACTTGGACAGGGGAGGTAATTAGCGGAATTCCCCCTGCCAGGGAACACCTGTGACACCAAGCAGCTACGTGGAGGGCGGCCCTAAACCTCCCCCACACAGTCAGCCCTGTTCCGGAATTCTGATTGTGGGGAGGTTCCGTCTTCTGTCTGCAGCACCCGGGATATAATAGGAGCCCTTCGCGTTTCTTCCCCGAGTCCATCCCTTTGAGGGCTGCCAGGGAAAGGCGGGGGTTGGGCTGGAAATGCAGGTAGCATCTAGTGCCACCCCCTGGACTGGGGAGGTATTTAGCGGACTTCCCCCTGGCAGGGAACACCTGTGACACCAGGCAGCTGCGTGGAGGGCGGCCCTAAACATCCCCTACACAGTCAGCCCTATTCCGGAATTCTGAGTGTGGGGAGGTTCCGTCTTTTATCTGCAGAACCCGGGATCTCCTACGAGCCCTTAGCGTGTCTTCCCCGACTCCCGCTCAGTGCGGGCTGCCGTGGAAATGCGGGGGATGGGCTGGAAATGCAGGTAGCATCTAATGTCTCCCACTTGACTGGGGAGGTAATAAGCGGAATTCCCCCTGCCAGGGAACACCTGTGACATCAGGCAGTTTCGTGGAGGTTGCCCCCAAACCTCGCCCACACAGTCAGCCGTGTTCCGGAATTCTGAGTGTGGGTAGGTTCCGTCTTCTGTCTGCAGCACACGGGATCTCCTAGGAGCCCTTCGCGTGTCTTCCCCGAGTGCCTCCCAGTGCGGGCTGTCGGGTAAAGTCGGGGGTTGGGCTGGAAATGCAGGTAGCATCTAGTGCCTCCCCCTCGACAGGGGAGGAAATTAGCGGACTTCCCCCTGCCAGGGAACACCTGTCACACAAGGAAACTGCGTGGAGTGCGGCCCCGAACCTCCACCACACAGTCAGAATTGTTACGGAATTCTGAGTGTTGGGAGGTTCCGTCATCTGTCTGCAGCACCCGGTATCACCTTGGACCCCTTCGCGTGTCTTCCCCGAGTGCCTCCCAGTGCGGACTGCCGGGGAAATGCGGGGGTTGGGCTGGAAATGCAGGTAGCATCAGTGCCTCCCCTTGGCCAGGGGAGGTATTTAGCGGAATTCCCCTGCCAGGGAACATCTGTGACACCAGTCAGCTGCTTGGAGTGCGGCCCCAAACCTCCCCAACTCAGTCTGCCGTGTTCCGGAATTCTGAGTGTAGGGATGTTCCGTCTTCTGTCTGCAGCACCCGGGATCACCTAGGAGCCCTTCGCGTGTCTCTCCCGAGTGCCTCCCAGTGCGGGCTGCTGGGGAAAGGCGGGGGTTGGGCTGGAAATGCAGGTAGCATCTAGTGCCTCCCCATTGACTGGGGAAGTAATAAGCGGACTTCCCCTGCCAGGGAACACCTGTGACACAAGGCAGCTGCGTGGAGGGCGGCCGCAAACCTCCCCGACACAGTCAGCCGTGTTCCGGAATTCTGAGTGTGGGGAGGTCCCGTCTTCTGTCTGCAACAGCCGGGATAGCCTAGGTGCCCTTCGCATGTCTTCCCCGAGTCCCACACAGTGGGGGCTGCCGGGGAAAGGCGGGGGTTGTGCTGGAAATGCAGGTAGCATCTAGTGCCACCCCCTGGACAAGGGAGATAATTAGCGGACTTCCCCCTGCCAAGGAAAACCTGTGAAACCAGGCAGATGCGTGGAGGGCGGCCGTAAACCTCCCCAACACTGTCAGACGTGTTCCGGAATTCTGAGTGTGGGGAGGTTCCGTCATCAGTCTGCAGCACACGGGATCACCTAGGAGCCCTTCGCGTTTCTTCCCCGAGTGCCTCACAGTGCGGGCTGGCGGGGAAAGGCGGGGATTGTCTGGAAATGCAGGTGGCATCTAGTGCCTCCCCCTGGACAGGGGAGGTAATTAGCGGACTTCCCCCTGCCAGGGAACACCTGTGACACCAGTTAGCTGCCTGGAGGGCGGCCCCAAACCTCCCCCACACAGTCAGCCGTGTTCCGGAATTCTGAGTGTGGGGAGGTCCCGTCTTCTGTCTGCAGAACCAGAGATGTCCTAGGAGCCCTTCGCGTGTCTTCCCCGAGTCCCACCCATTGCGGGCTGCCGGGGAAAGGCGGGGGTTGTGCTGGAAATGCAGGTAGCATCTAGTGCCTCCCCCTGGACAGGGGAGGTATTTAGCGTAATTCCCCCTGCAAGGGAACATCTGTGACACCAGGCATCTGCGTGGAGGGCGGCCCCAAACCTCCCCCACACAGTCAGCCGTGTTCCAGAATTCTGAGTGTGTGGAGGTTCCATCATCTGTCTGCAGAAACCAGTATCACCTTGGAGCCCTTCGCGTGTCTTCCCCGAGTTTCTCCCAGTGCGGGCTGCCGGGGAAATGCGGGGGTTGGGCTGGAAATGCAGGTAGCATCAGTGCCTCCCCTTGGCCAGGGGTGGTATTTAGCGGAATTCCCCTGCCAGGGAATATCTGTGACACAAGTCAGCTGCTTGGATTGCGGCCCCAAACCTCCCCCACTCAGTCTGCCGTATTCCGGAATTCTGAGTGTAGGGAGGTTCCGTCTTCTGTCCGCAGCACCCGGGATCACCTAGGAGCACTTCGCGTGTCTCACCCGAGTGCCTCCCAGTGCGGGCTGCTGGGGAAAGGCGTGGGTTGGGCTGGAAATGCAGGTAGCATCTAGTGCCTCCCACTTGCCTGGGTAGGTAATAAGCGGAATTCCCCCTGCCAGGGAACACCTGTGACATCAGGCAGTTTCGTGGAGGTTGCCCCCAAACATCGCCCACACAGTCAGACGTGTTCCGGAATTCTGAGTGTGGGGAGGTTCTGTCTTCTGTCTGCAGCACACGGGATCTCCTAGGAGCCCATCGCGTGTCTTCCTCCAATTCTTTCCCAGTGCGGGCTGCCGGGGAAAGGCGGGGGTTGTGCTGGAAATGCAGGTAGCATCTAGTGCCTCCCCCTGGACAGGGGAGGTATTTAGCGTAATTCCCCCTGCAAGGGAACATCTGTGACACCAGTCAGCTGCGTGGAGGGCGGCCCCAAACCTCCCCCACACAGTCAGCCGTGTTCCAGTATTCTGAGTGTGTGGAGGTTCCATCATCTGTCTGCAGAAACCAGTATCACCTTGGAGCCTTTCGCGTGTCTTCCCCGAGTTTCTCCCAGTGCGGGCTGCCGGGGAAATGCGGGGGTTGGGCTGGAAATGCAGGTAGCATCAGTGCCTCCCCTTGGCCAGGGGAGGTATTTAGCGGAATTCCCCTGCCAGGGAACATCTGTGACACCAGTCAGCTGCTTGGAGTGCGGCCCCAAACCTCCCCCACTCAGTCTGCCGTATTCCGGAATTCTGAGTGTAGGGAGGTTCCGTCTTCTGTCCGCAGCACCCGGGATCACCTAGGAGCCCTTCGCGTGTCTCAACCGAGTGCCTCCCAGTGCGGGCTGCTGGGGAAAGGCGGGGGTTGGGCTGGAAATGCAGGTAGCATCTAGTGCCTCCCACTTGACTGGGGAGGTAATAAGCGGACTTCCCCCTGCCAGGGAACACCTGTGACATCAGGCAGTTTCGTGGAGGTTGCCCCCAAACATCGCCCACACAGTCAGACGTGTTCCGGAATTCTGAGTGTGGAGAGGATCCGTCTTCTGTCTGCAGCACACGGGATCTCCTAGGAGCCCTTCGCGTGTCTTCCCCGAGTGCCTCCCAGTGCGGGCTGGCGGGGAAAGTCGGGGGTTGGGCTGGAATTTCAGGTAGCATCTAGTGCCTCCCCATTGACTGGGGAAGTAATAAGCGGACTTCCCCCTGCCAGGGAACTCCTTTGACACCAGGCAGCTGCGTGGTGTGCGGCCCCAAACCTCCCCCACACAGTCAGCCGTGTTCCGGGATTCTGAGTGTGGGGAGGTTCCGTCTTCTGTCTGCAGCACTCGGGATCTCCTAAGAGCCCTTCGCGTGTCTTCCCGGAGTGCCTCCCTATTCGGGCTGCCGGGGAATGGCGGGTGTTTGGCTGGAAATGCAGGTAGCATCAAGTGCCTCCCCCTCGACAGGGGAGGAAATTAGCGGACTTCCCCCAGCCGGGGAACACCTGTCACACAAGGAAACTCTGTGGAGTGCGGCCCCGATCCTCCACCACACAGTCAGATGTGTTCCGGAATTCTGAGTGTTGGGAGGTTCCGTCTTCTGTCTGCAGCACACGGGATCCCCTAGGAGCCCTTAGCGTCTCTTCCCCGAGTGCCTCCCATTGCGGGCTGGAGGGGAAGGCGGGGGTTGGTCTGGAAATGCAGGTAGCATCCACTTCCTCGCCCTGGACTCTGGAGGTAATTGGCGGACTTCCCCCTGCCAGGGAACAACTGTGAAAATAGGCAGCTGCATGGAGGGCGGCCCCAAACCTCCCCCACACAGACAGCCGTGTTCCGGAATTCTGAGTTTGTGGAGGTTCCGTCTTCTGTCTGCAGCACCCGGGATCTCCTGGGATCATTTAGCGTGTCTTTCCCGAGGCCCTCCCGGTGCTGCCTGCAGGGGAATGAGGGTGTTGGGCTGGAAATGCAGGTAGCATTTAGTGACTCCCCCTGGAGAGGGGAGGTAATTAGCGGAATACCCGCTGCCAGGGAAAACTTGTGACACCAGGCTTCTGCGTGGAGGGTGGCCCCAAATCTCCCCAAAACAGTCAGCCGTGTTCAGGAATTCTGAGTGAGGGGAGGTTCCGTCATCCCTATGCAGCACCCGGGATAACCTTGGAGCCATTCGCGTGTGTACTCCGAGTGCCTTACATTGCGGGCTGGCGGGGAAAGGCGGGGTTTGTGCTGGAAATGCAGGTAGCATCTAGTGCCACCCCTTGGACAGGGGAGGTAATTAGCGGACTTCCCCCTGCCAGGGAACACCTGTGACACCAAGCAGCTGCGTGGAGGGCGGCCCTAAACCTCCCCCACACAGTCAGCCCTGTTCCGGAATTCTGATTGTGGGGAGGTTCCGTCTTCTGTCTGCAGCACCCGGGATCTCCTACGAGCCGTTCGCGTGTCTTCCCCGAGTCCCGCTCAGTGCGGGCTGCCGTGGAAATGCGGGGGATGGGCTGGAAATGCAGGTAGCATCTAATGTCTCCCCCTTGTCCGGAGAGGTAATTAGCGGAATTCCCCCTGCCAGGGAACATCTGTGACACCAGTCAGATGCGTGAAGGGCGGCCCCAATCCTCTCCCACACAGTCAGCCGTGTTCCAGAATTCTGAGTGTGGGGAGGATCTGTCATCTGTCTGCAGCACCCGGGATCACCTAAGAGTCCTTCGCGTGTCTTCCCCGAGTCCCCCCCAGTGCGGGCTTCCGGGGAAAGGCGGGGGTTGGGCTGGAAATGCAGGTAGCATCTAGTGCCTCCCCCTGGACAGGGGAGGTAATTAGCGGAAATCCCCCTGCCAGTGAACACCTGTGACAAAGGCAGCTGCGTGGATGGCGGCCCAAAACCTCCCCCACACAGTCAGCCGTGTTCCGGAATTCTGAGTGTGGGGAGGTTCCGTCTTCTGTCTGCAGCACCCGGGGTCTCCTAGAAGCCCTTCGCGTTTCTTCCCAGAGTCCTTCCTATTGCGGGCTGCTGGGGAAAGGCGGGGGTTGGGCTGGAAATGCAGGTAGCATCTAGTGCCTCCCCCTGGACAGAGGAGGTAATTAACGGACTACCCCCTGCCAGGGAACACCTGTGACATTAGTCAACTGCGTGGAAGGAGGCCCCAAACCTTCACCACACAGTCAGCCGTGTCCGGGATTCTGAGTGTGGGGAGGTTCCGTCTTCTGTCTGCAGCACTCGGGATCTCCTAAGAGCCCTTCGCGTGTCTTCCCGGAGTGCCTCCCTATTCGGGCTGCCGGGGAATGGCGGGTGTTTGCCTGGAAATGCAGGTAGCATCTAGTGCCTCCCCCTCGACAGGGGAGGAAATTAGCGGACTTCCCCCAGCCGGGGAACACCTGTCACACAAGGAAACTCCGTGGAGTGCGGCCCCGATCCTCCACCACACAGTCAGATGTGTTCCGGAATTCTGAGTGTTGGGAGGTTCCGTCTTCTGTCTGCAGCACACGGGATCTCCTAGGAGCCCTTCGCGTGTCTTCCCCGAGTCCCTCCCATTGCGGGCTGGAGGGGAAGGCGGGGGTTGGTCTGGAAATGCAGGTAGCATCCAGTTCCTCGCCCTGGACTCTGGAGGTAATTGGCGGACTTCCCCCTGCCAGGGAACAACTGTGAAAATAGGCAGCTGCATGGAGGGCGGCCCCAAAACTCCCCCACACAGACAGCCGTGTTCCGGAATTCTGAGTTTGGGGAGGTTCCGTCTTCTGTCTGCAGCACCCGGGATCTCCTAGGATCATTTAGCGTGTCTTTCCCGAGGCCCTCACTGTGCTGCCTGCAGGGGAATGAGGGGGTTGGGCTGGAAATGCAGGTAGCATCTAGTGACTCCCCCTGGAGAGGGGAGGTAATTAGCGGAATACCCGCTGCCAGGGAAAACTTGTGTCACCAGGCATCTGCGTGGAGGGTGGCCCCAAATCTCCCCAAAACAGTCAGCCGTGTTCAGGAATTCTGAGTGAGGGGAGGTTCCGTCATCTGTCTGCAGCACCCGGGATCTCCTACGAGCCCTTCGCGTGTCTTCCCCGAGTCCCCCCCAGTGCGGGCTTCCGGGGAAAGGCGGGGGTTGGGCTGGAAATGCAGGTAGCATCTAGTGCCTACCCCTGGACAGGGGAGGTAATTAGCGGAAATCCCCCTGCCAGTGAACACCTGTGGCAAAGGCAGCTGCGTGGATGGCGGCCCAAAACCTCCCCCACACAGTCAGCCGTGTTCCGGGATTCTGAGTGTGGGGAGGTTCCGTCTTCTGTCTGCAGCACCCGGGGTCTCCTAGAAGCCCTTCGCGTGTCTTCCCAGAGTCCCTCTTATTGCGGGCTGCTGGGGAAAGGCGGCGGTTGGGCTGGAAATGCAGGTAGCATCTAGTGCCTCCCCCTGGAGAGGGGAGGTAATTAGCGGAATACCCGCTGCCAGGGAAAACTTTTGACACCAGGCTTCTGCGTGGAGGGTGGCCCCAAATCTCCCGAAAACAGTCAGCCGTGTTCAGGAATTCTGAGTGAGGGGAGGTTCCGTCATCCCTATGCAGCACCCGGGATAACCTTGGAGCCATTCGCGTGTGTACTCCGAGTGCCTTACATTGCGGGCTGGCGGGGAAAGGCGGGGTTTGTGCTGGAAATGCAGGTAGCATCTAGTGCCACCCCTTGGACAGGGGAGGTAATTAGCGGACTTCCCCCTGCCAGGGAACACCTGTGACACCAAGCAGCTGCGTGGAGGGCGGCCCTAAACCTCCCCCACACAGTCAGCCCTGTTCCGGAATTCTGATTGTGGGGAGGTTCCGTCTTCTGTCTGCAGCACCCGGGATCTCCTACGAGCCGTTCGCGTGTCTTCCCCGAGTCCCGCTCAGTGCGGGCTGCCGTGGAAATGCGGGGGATGGGCTGGAAATGCAGGTAGCATCTAATGTCTCCCCCTTGTCCGGAGAGGTAATTAGCGGAATTCCCCCTGCCAGGGAACATCTGTGACACCAGTCAGATGCGTGAAGGGCGGCCCCAATCCTCTCCCACACAGTCAGCCGTGTTCCAGAATTCTGAGTGTGGGGAGGATCTGTCATCTGTCTGCAGCACCCGGGATCACCTAAGAGTCCTTCGCGTGTCTTCCCCGAGTCCCCCCCAGTGCGGGCTTCCGGGGAAAGGCGGGGGTTGGGCTGGAAATGCAGGTAGCATCTAGTGCCTCCCCCTGGACAGGGGAGGTAATTAGCGGAAATCCCCCTGCCAGTGAACACCTGTGACAAAGGCAGCTGCGTGGATGGCGGCCCAAAACCTCCCCCACACAGTCAGCCGTGTTCCGGAATTCTGAGTGTGGGGAGGTTCCGTCTTCTGTCTGCAGCACCCGGGGTCTCCTAGAAGCCCTTCGCGTTTCTTCCCAGAGTCCTTCCTATTGCGGGCTGCTGGGGAAAGGCGGGGGTTGGGCTGGAAATGCAGGTAGCATCTAGTGCCTCCCCCTGGACAGAGGAGGTAATTAACGGACTTCCCCCTGCCAGTGAACACCTGTGACAAAGGCAGCTGCGTGGATGGCGGCCCCAAACCTCCCCCACACAGTCAGCCGTGTTCCGGAATTCTGAGTGTGGGGAGGTTCCGTCATCTGTCTGCAGCACCCGGGATCATCTAGGAGCCCTTCGCGTGTCTTCCCCGAGTCCCTCCTATTGCGGGCTGCTGGTTAAAGGCGGGGGTTGGGCTGGAAAAGCAGGTAGCATCTAGTGCCTCCCCCTGGACAGGGGATGTAATTAGCTGACTTCCCCCTGCCAGGGAACACCTGTGACATCAGTCAACTGCGTGGAAGGAGGCCCCAAACCTTCACCACACAGTCAGCCGTGTCCGGGATTCTGAGTGTGGGGAGGTTCCGTCTTCTGTCTGCAGCACTCGGGATCTCCTAAGAGCCCTTCGCGTGTCTTCCCGGAGTGCCTCCCTATTCGGGCTGCCGGGGAATGGCGGGTGTTTGCCTGGAAATGCAGGTAGCATCTAGTGCCTCCCCCTCGACAGGGGAGGAAATTAGCGGACTTCCCCCAGCCGGGGAACACCTGTCACACAAGGAAACTCCGTGGAGTGCGGCCCCGATCCTCCACCACACAGTCAGATGTGTTCCGGAATTCTGAGTGTTGGGAGGTTCCGTCTTCTGTCTGCAGCACACGGGATCTCCTAGGAGCCCTTCGCGTGTCTTCCCCGAGTCCCTCCCATTGCGGGCTGGAGGGGAAGGCGGGGGTTGGTCTGGAAATGCAGGTAGCATCCAGTTCCTCGCCCTGGACTCTGGAGGTAATTGGCGGACTTCCCCCTGCCAGGGAACAACTGTGAAAATAGGCAGCTGCATGGAGGGCGGCCCCAAAACTCCCCCACACAGACAGCCGTGTTCCGGAATTCTGAGTTTGGGGAGGTTCCGTCTTCTGTCTGCAGCACCCGGGATCTCCTGGGATCATTTAGCGTGTCTTTCCCGAGGCCCTCCCGGTGCTGCCTGCAGGGGAATGAGGGTGTTGGGCTGGAAATGCAGGTAGCATTTAGTGACTCCCCCTGGAGAGGGGAGGTAATTAGCGGAATACCCGCTGCCAGGGAAAACTTTTGACACCAGGCTTCTGCGTGGAGGGTGGCCCCAAATCTCCCGAAAACAGTCAGCCGTGTTCAGGAATTCTGAGTGAGGGGAGGTTCCGTCATCCCTATGCAGCACCCGGGATAACCTTGGAGCCATTCGCGTGTGTACTCCGAGTGCCTTACATTGCGGGCTGGCGGGGAAAGGCGGGGTTTGTGCTGGAAATGCAGGTAGCATCTAGTGCCACCCCTTGGACAGGGGAGGTAATTAGCGGACTTCCCCCTGCCAGGGAACACCTGTGACACCAAGCAGCTGCGTGGAGGGCGGCCCTAAACCTCCCCCACACAGTCAGCCCTGTTCCGGAATTCTGATTGTGGGGAGGTTCCGTCTTCTGTCTGCAGCACCCGGGATCTCCTACGAGCCGTTCGCGTGTCTTCCCCGAGTCCCGCTCAGTGCGGGCTGCCGTGGAAATGCGGGGGATGGGCTGGAAATGCAGGTAGCATCTAATGTCTCCCCCTTGTCCGGAGAGGTAATTAGCGGAATTCCCCCTGCCAGGGAACATCTGTGACACCAGTCAGATGCGTGAAGGGCGGCCCCAATCCTCTCCCACACAGTCAGCCGTGTTCCAGAATTCTGAGTGTGGGGAGAATCTGTCATCTGTCTGCAGCACCCGGGATCACCTAAGAGTCCTTCGCGTGTCTTCCCCGAGTCCCCCCCAGTGCGGGCTTCCGGGGAAAGGCGGGGGTTGGGCTGGAAATGCAGGTAGCATCTAGTGCCTCCCCCTGGACAGGGGAGGTAATTAGCGGAAATCCCCCTGCCAGTGAACACCTGTGACAAAGGCAGCTGCGTGGATGGCGGCCCAAAACCTCCCCCACACAGTCAGCCGTGTTCCGGAATTCTGAGTGTGGGGAGGTTCCGTCTTCTGTCTGCAGCACCCGGGGTCTCCTAGAAGCCCTTCGCGTGTCTTCCCAGAGTCCTTCCTATTGCGGGCTGCTGGGGAAAGGCGGGGGTTGGGCTGGAAATGCAGGTAGCATCTAGTGCCTCCCCCTGGACAGAGGAGGTAATTAACGGACTTCCCCCTGCCAGTGAACACCTGTGACAAAGGCAGCTGCGTGGATGGCGGCCCCAAACCTCCCCCACACAGTCAGCCGTGTTCCGGAATTCTGAGTGTGGGGAGGTTCCGTCATCTGTCTGCAGCACCCGGGATCATCTAGGAGCCCTTCGCGTGTCTTCCCCGAGTCCCTCCTATTGCGGGCTGCTGGTTAAAGGCGGGGGTTGGGCTGGAAAAGCAGGTAGCATCTAGTGCCTCCCCCTGGACAGGGGATGTAATTAGCTGACTTCCCCCTGCCAGGGAACACCTGTGACATTAGTCAACTGCGTGGAAGGAGGCCCCAAACCTTCACCACACAGTCAGCCGTGTCCGGGATTCTGAGTGTGGGGAGGTTCCGTCTTCTGTCTGCAGCACTCGGGATCTCCTAAGAGCCCTTCGCGTGTCTTCCCGGAGTGCCTCCCTATTCGGGCTGCCGGGGAATGGCGGGTGTTTGCCTGGAAATGCAGGTAGCATCTAGTGCCTCCCCCTCGACAGGGGAGGAAATTAGCGGACTTCCCCCAGCCGGGGAACACCTGTCACACAAGGAAACTCCGTGGAGTGCGGCCCCGATCCTCCACCACACAGTCAGATGTGTTCCGGAATTCTGAGTGTTGGGAGGTTCCGTCTTCTGTCTGCAGCACACGGGATCTCCTAGGAGCCCTTCGCGTGTCTTCCCCGAGTCCCTCCCATTGCGGGCTGGAGGGGAAGGCGGGGGTTGGTCTGGAAATGCAGGTAGCATCCAGTTCCTCGCCCTGGACTCTGGAGGTAATTGGCGGACTTCCCCCTGCCAGGGAACAACTGTGAAAATAGGCAGCTGCATGGAGGGCGGCCCCAAAACTCCCCCACACAGACAGCCGTGTTCCGGAATTCTGAGTTTGGGGAGGTTCCGTCTTCTGTCTGCAGCACCCGGGATCTCCTAGGATCATTTAGCGTGTCTTTCCCGAGGCCCTCACTGTGCTGCCTGCAGGGGAATGAGGGGGTTGGGCTGGAAATGCAGGTAGCATCTAGTGACTCCCCCTGGAGAGGGGAGGTAATTAGCGGAATACCCGCTGCCAGGGAAAACTTGTGTCACCAGGCATCTGCGTGGAGGGTGGCCCCAAATCTCCCCAAAACAGTCAGCCGTGTTCAGGAATTCTGAGTGAGGGGAGGTTCCGTCATCTGTCTGCAGCACCCGGGATCTCCTACGAGCCCTTCGCGTGTCTTCCCCGAGTCCCCCCCAGTGCGGGCTTCCGGGGAAAGGCGGGGGTTGGGCTGGAAATGCAGGTAGCATCTAGTGCCTACCCCTGGACAGGGGAGGTAATTAGCGGAAATCCCCCTGCCAGTGAACACCTGTGGCAAAGGCAGCTGCGTGGATGGCGGCCCAAAACCTCCCCCACACAGTCAGCCGTGTTCCGGGATTCTGAGTGTGGGGAGGTTCCGTCTTCTGTCTGCAGCACCCGGGGTCTCCTAGAAGCCCTTCGCGTGTCTTCCCAGAGTCCCTCTTATTGCGGGCTGCTGGGGAAAGGCGGCGGTTGGGCTGGAAATGCAGGTAGCATTTAGTGCCTCCCCCTGGACAGAGGAGGTAATTAGCGGAAATCCCCCTGCCAGTGAACACCTGTGACAAAGGCAGCTGCGTGGATGGCGGCCCCAAGCCTCCCCCACACAGTCAGCCGTGTTCCGGAATTCTGAGTGTTGGGAGGTTCCGTCTTCTGTCTGCAGCACACGGGATCCCCTAGGAGCCCTTAGCGTCTCTTCCCCGAGTGCCTCCCATTGCGGGCTGGAGGGGAAGGCGGGGGTTGGTCTGGAAATGCAGGTAGCATCCACTTCCTCGCCCTGGACTCTGGAGGTAATTGGCGGACTTCCCCCTGCCAGGGAACAACTGTGAAAATAGGCAGCTGCATGGAGGGCGGCCCCAAACCTCCCCCACACAGACAGCCGTGTTCCGGAATTCTGAGTTTGTGGAGGTTCCGTCTTCTGTCTGCAGCACCCGGGATCTCCTGGGATCATTTAGCGTGTCTTTCCCGAGGCCCTCCCGGTGCTGCCTGCAGGGGAATGAGGGTGTTGGGCTGGAAATGCAGGTAGCATTTAGTGACTCCCCCTGGAGAGGGGAGGTAATTAGCGGAATACCCGCTGCCAGGGAAAACTTGTGACACCAGGCTTCTGCGTGGAGGGTGGCCCCAAATCTCCCGAAAACAGTCAGCCGTGTTCAGGAATTCTGAGTGAGGGGAGGTTCCGTCATCCCTATGCAGCACCCGGGATAACCTTGGAGCCATTCGCGTGTGTACTCCGAGTGCCTTACATTGCGGGCTGGCGGGGAAAGGCGGGGTTTGTGCTGGAAATGCAGGTAGCATCTAGTGCCACCCCTTGGACAGGGGAGGTAATTAGCGGACTTCCCCCTGCCAGGGAACACCTGTGACACCAAGCAGCTGCGTGGAGGGCGGCCCTAAACCTCCCCCACACAGTCAGCCCTGTTCCGGAATTCTGATTGTGGGGAGGTTCCGTCTTCTGTCTGCAGCACCCGGGATCTCCTACGAGCCGTTCGCGTGTCTTCCCCGAGTCCCGCTCAGTGCGGGCTGCCGTGGAAATGCGGGGGATGGGCTGGAAATGCAGGTAGCATCTAATGTCTCCCCCTTGTCCGGAGAGGTAATTAGCGGAATTCCCCCTGCCAGGGAACATCTGTGACACCAGTCAGATGCGTGAAGGGCGGCCCCAATCCTCTCCCACACAGTCAGCCGTGTTCCAGAATTCTGAGTGTGGGGAGGATCTGTCATCTGTCTGCAGCACCCGGGATCACCTAAGAGTCCTTCGCGTGTCTTCCCCGAGTCCCCCCCAGTGCGGGCTTCCGGGGAAAGGCGGGGGTTGGGCTGGAAATGCAGGTAGCATCTAGTGCCTCCCCCTGGACAGGGGAGGTAATTAGCGGAAATCCCCCTGCCAGTGAACACCTGTGACAAAGGCAGCTGCGTGGATGGCGGCCCAAAACCTCCCCCACACAGTCAGCCGTGTTCCGGAATTCTGAGTGTGGGGAGGTTCCGTCTTCTGTCTGCAGCACCCGGGGTCTCCTAGAAGCCCTTCGCGTGTCTTCCCAGAGTCCTTCCTATTGCGGGCTGCTGGGGAAAGGCGGGGGTTGGGCTGGAAATGCAGGTAGCATCTAGTGCCTCCCCCTGGACAGAGGAGGTAATTAACGGACTTCCCCCTGCCAGTGAACACCTGTGACAAAGGCAGCTGCGTGGATGGCGGCCCCAAACCTCCCCCACACAGTCAGCCGTGTTCCGGAATTCTGAGTGTGGGGAGGTTCCGTCATCTGTCTGCAGCACCCGGGATCATCTAGGAGCCCTTCGCGTGTCTTCCCCGAGTCCCTCCTATTGCGGGCTGCTGGTTAAAGGCGGGGGTTGGGCTGGAAAAGCAGGTAGCATCTAGTGCCTCCCCCTGGACAGGGGATGTAATTAGCTGACTTCCCCCTGCCAGGGAACACCTGTGACATCAGTCAACTGCGTGGAAGGAGGCCCCAAACCTTCACCACACAGTCAGCCGTGTCCGGGATTCTGAGTGTGGGGAGGTTCCGTCTTCTGTCTGCAGCACTCGGGATCTCCTAAGAGCCCTTCGCGTGTCTTCCCGGAGTGCCTCCCTATTCGGGCTGCCGGGGAATGGCGGGTGTTTGCCTGGAAATGCAGGTAGCATCTAGTGCCTCCCCCTCGACAGGGGAGGAAATTAGCGGACTTCCCCCAGCCGGGGAACACCTGTCACACAAGGAAACTCCGTGGAGTGCGGCCCCGATCCTCCACCACACAGTCAGATGTGTTCCGGAATTCTGAGTGTTGGGAGGTTCCGTCTTCTGTCTGCAGCACACGGGATCTCCTAGGAGCCCTTCGCGTGTCTTCCCCGAGTCCCTCCCATTGCGGGCTGGAGGGGAAGGCGGGGGTTGGTCTGGAAATGCAGGTAGCATCCAGTTCCTCGCCCTGGACTCTGGAGGTAATTGGCGGACTTCCCCCTGCCAGGGAACAACTGTGAAAATAGGCAGCTGCATGGAGGGCGGCCCCAAAACTCCCCCACACAGACAGCCGTGTTCCGGAATTCTGAGTTTGGGGAGGTTCCGTCTTCTGTCTGCAGCACCCGGGATCTCCTGGGATCATTTAGCGTGTCTTTCCCGAGGCCCTCCCGGTGCTGCCTGCAGGGGAATGAGGGTGTTGGGCTGGAAATGCAGGTAGCATTTAGTGACTCCCCCTGGAGAGGGGAGGTAATTAGCGGAATACCCGCTGCCAGGGAAAACTTGTGACACCAGGCTTCTGCGTGGAGGGTGGCCCCAAATCTCCCGAAAACAGTCAGCCGTGTTCAGGAATTCTGAGTGAGGGGAGGTTCCGTCATCCCTATGCAGCACCCGGGATAACCTTGGAGCCATTCGCGTGTGTACTCCGAGTGCCTTACATTGCGGGCTGGCGGGGAAAGGCGGGGTTTGTGCTGGAAATGCAGGTAGCATCTAGTGCCACCCCTTGGACAGGGGAGGTAATTAGCGGACTTCCCCCTGCCAGGGAACACCTGTGACACCAAGCAGCTGCGTGGATGGCGGCCCTAAACCTCCCCCACACAGTCAGCCCTGTTCCGGAATTCTGATTGTGGGGAGGTTCCGTCTTCTGTCTGCAGCACCCGGGATCTCCTACGAGCCGTTCGCGTGTCTTCCCCGAGTCCCGCTCAGTGCGGGCTGCCGTGGAAATGCGGGGGATGGGCTGGAAATGCAGGTAGCATCTAATGTCTCCCCCTTGTCCGGAGAGGTAATTAGCGGAATTCCCCCTGCCAGGGAACATCTGTGACACCAGTCAGATGCGTGAAGGGCGGCCCCAATCCTCTCCCACACAGTCAGCCGTGTTCCAGAATTCTGAGTGTGGGGAGGATCTGTCATCTGTCTGCAGCACCCGGGATCACCTAAGAGTCCTTCGCGTGTCTTCCCCGAGTCCCCCCCAGTGCGGGCTTCCGGGGAAAGGCGGGGGTTGGGCTGGAAATGCAGGTAGCATCTAGTGCCTCCCCCTGGACAGGGGAGGTAATTAGCGGAAATCCCCCTGCCAGTGAACACCTGTGACAAAGGCAGCTGCGTGGATGGCGGCCCAAAACCTCCCCCACACAGTCAGCCGTGTTCCGGAATTCTGAGTGTGGGGAGGTTCCGTCTTCTGTCTGCAGCACCCGGGGTCTCCTAGAAGCCCTTCGCGTGTCTTCCCAGAGTCCTTCCTATTGCGGGCTGCTGGGGAAAGGCGGGGGTTGGGCTGGAAATGCAGGTAGCATCTAGTGACTCCCCCTGGAGAGGGGAGGTAATTAGCGGAATACCCGCTGCCAGGGAAAACTTGTGTCACCAGGCATCTGCGTGGAGGTTGGCCCCAAATCTCCCCAAAACAGTCAGCCGTGTTCAGGAATTCTGAGTGAGGGGAGGTTCCGTCATCTGTCTGCAGCACCCGGGATCTCCTACGAGCCCTTCGCGTGTCTTCCCCGAGTCCCCCCCAGTGCGGGCTTCCGGGGAAAGGCGGGGGTTGGGCTGGAAATGCAGGTAGCATCTAGTGCCTCCCCCTGGACAGGGGAGGTAATTAGCGGAAATCCCCCTGCCAGTGAACACCTGTGACAAAGGCAGCTGCGTGGATGGCGGCCCAAAACCTCCCCCACACAGTCAGCCGTGTTCCGGAATTCTGAGTGTGGGGAGGTTCCGTCTTCTGTCTGCAGCACCCGGGGTCTCCTAGAAGCCCTTCGCGTGTCTTCCCAGAGTCCTTCCTATTGCGGGCTGCTGGGGAAAGGCGGGGGTTGGGCTGGAAATGCAGGTAGCATCTAGTGCCTCCCCCTGGACAGAGGAGGTAATTAACGGACTTCCCCCTGCCAGTGAACACCTGTGACAAAGGCAGCTGCGTGGATGGCGGCCCCAAACCTCCCCCACACAGTCAGCCGTGTTCCGGAATTCTGAGTGTGGGGAGGTTCCGTCATCTGTCTGCAGCACCCGGGATCATCTAGGAGCCCTTCGCGTGTCTTCCCCGAGTCCCTCCTATTGCGGGCTGCTGGTTAAAGGCGGGGGTTGGGCTGGAAAAGCAGGTAGCATCTAGTGCCTCCCCCTGGACAGGGGATGTAATTAGCTGACTTCCCCCTGCCAGGGAACACCTGTGACATTAGTCAACTGCGTGGAAGGAGGCCCCAAACCTTCACCACACAGTCAGCCGTGTCCGGGATTCTGAGTGTGGGGAGGTTCCGTCTTCTGTCTGCAGCACTCGGGATCTCCTAAGAGCCCTTCGCGTGTCTTCCCGGAGTGCCTCCCTATTCGGGCTGCCGGGGAATGGCGGGTGTTTGCCTGGAAATGCAGGTAGCATCTAGTGCCTCCCCCTCGACAGGGGAGGAAATTAGCGGACTTCCCCCAGCCGGGGAACACCTGTCACACAAGGAAACTCCGTGGAGTGCGGCCCCGATCCTCCACCACACAGTCAGATGTGTTCCGGAATTCTGAGTGTTGGGAGGTTCCGTCTTCTGTCTGCAGCACACGGGATCTCCTAGGAGCCCTTCGCGTGTCTTCCCCGAGTCCCTCCCATTGCGGGCTGGAGGGGAAGGCGGGGGTTGGTCTGGAAATGCAGGTAGCATCCAGTTCCTCGCCCTGGACTCTGGAGGTAATTGGCGGACTTCCCCCTGCCAGGGAACAACTGTGAAAATAGGCAGCTGCATGGAGGGCGGCCCCAAAACTCCCCCACACAGACAGCCGTGTTCCGGAATTCTGAGTTTGGGGAGGTTCCGTCTTCTGTCTGCAGCACCCGGGATCTCCTAGGATCATTTAGCGTGTCTTTCCCGAGGCCCTCACTGTGCTGCCTGCAGGGGAATGAGGGGGTTGGGCTGGAAATGCAGGTAGCATCTAGTGACTCCCCCTGGAGAGGGGAGGTAATTAGCGGAATACCCGCTGCCAGGGAAAACTTGTGTCACCAGGCATCTGCGTGGAGGGTGGCCCCAAATCTCCCCAAAACAGTCAGCCGTGTTCAGGAATTCTGAGTGAGGGGAGGTTCCGTCATCTGTCTGCAGCACCCGGGATCTCCTACGAGCCCTTCGCGTGTCTTCCCCGAGTCCCCCCCAGTGCGGGCTTCCGGGGAAAGGCGGGGGTTGGGCTGGAAATGCAGGTAGCATCTAGTGCCTACCCCTGGACAGGGGAGGTAATTAGCGGAAATCCCCCTGCCAGTGAACACCTGTGGCAAAGGCAGCTGCGTGGATGGCGGCCCAAAACCTCCCCCACACAGTCAGCCGTGTTCCGGGATTCTGAGTGTGGGGAGGTTCCGTCTTCTGTCTGCAGCACCCGGGGTCTCCTAGAAGCCCTTCGCGTGTCTTCCCAGAGTCCCTCTTATTGCGGGCTGCTGGGGAAAGGCGGCGGTTGGGCTGGAAATGCAGGTAGCATCTAGTGCCTCCCCCTGGACAGAGGAGGTAATTAGCGGAAATCCCCCTGCCAGTGAACACCTGTGACAAAGGCAGCTGCGTGGATGGCGGCCCCAAGCCTCCCCCACACAGTCAGCCGTGTTCCGGAATTCTGAGTGTTGGGAGGTTCCGTCTTCTGTCTGCAGCACACGGGATCCCCTAGGAGCCCTTAGCGTCTCTTCCCCGAGTGCCTCCCATTGCGGGCTGGAGGGGAAGGCGGGGGTTGGTCTGGAAATGCAGGTAGCATCCACTTCCTCGCCCTGGACTCTGGAGGTAATTGGCGGACTTCCCCCTGCCAGGGAACAACTGTGAAAATAGGCAGCTGCATGGAGGGCGGCCCCAAACCTCCCCCACACAGACAGCCGTGTTCCGGAATTCTGAGTTTGTGGAGGTTCCGTCTTCTGTCTGCAGCACCCGGGATCTCCTGGGATCATTTAGCGTGTCTTTCCCGAGGCCCTCCCGGTGCTGCCTGCAGGGGAATGAGGGTGTTGGGCTGGAAATGCAGGTAGCATTTAGTGACTCCCCCTGGAGAGGGGAGGTAATTAGCGGAATACCCGCTGCCAGGGAAAACTTGTGACACCAGGCTTCTGCGTGGAGGGTGGCCCCAAATCTCCCGAAAACAGTCAGCCGTGTTCAGGAATTCTGAGTGAGGGGAGGTTCCGTCATCCCTATGCAGCACCCGGGATAACCTTGGAGCCATTCGCGTGTGTACTCCGAGTGCCTTACATTGCGGGCTGGCGGGGAAAGGCGGGGTTTGTGCTGGAAATGCAGGTAGCATCTAGTGCCACCCCTTGGACAGGGGAGGTAATTAGCGGACTTCCCCCTGCCAGGGAACACCTGTGACACCAAGCAGCTGCGTGGAGGGCGGCCCTAAACCTCCCCCACACAGTCAGCCCTGTTCCGGAATTCTGATTGTGGGGAGGTTCCGTCTTCTGTCTGCAGCACCCGGGATCTCCTACGAGCCGTTCGCGTGTCTTCCCCGAGTCCCGCTCAGTGCGGGCTGCCGTGGAAATGCGGGGGATGGGCTGGAAATGCAGGTAGCATCTAATGTCTCCCCCTTGTCCGGAGAGGTAATTAGCGGAATTCCCCCTGCCAGGGAACATCTGTGACACCAGTCAGATGCGTGAAGGGCGGCCCCAATCCTCTCCCACACAGTCAGCCGTGTTCCAGAATTCTGAGTGTGGGGAGGATCTGTCATCTGTCTGCAGCACCCGGGATCACCTAAGAGTCCTTCGCGTGTCTTCCCCGAGTCCCCCCCAGTGCGGGCTTCCGGGGAAAGGCGGGGGTTGGGCTGGAAATGCAGGTAGCATCTAGTGCCTCCCCCTGGACAGGGGAGGTAATTAGCGGAAATCCCCCTGCCAGTGAACACCTGTGACAAAGGCAGCTGCGTGGATGGCGGCCCAAAACCTCCCCCACACAGTCAGCCGTGTTCCGGAATTCTGAGTGTGGGGAGGTTCCGTCTTCTGTCTGCAGCACCCGGGGTCTCCTAGAAGCCCTTCGCGTGTCTTCCCAGAGTCCTTCCTATTGCGGGCTGCTGGGGAAAGGCGGGGGTTGGGCTGGAAATGCAGGTAGCATCTAGTGCCTCCCCCTGGACAGAGGAGGTAATTAACGGACTTCCCCCTGCCAGTGAACACCTGTGACAAAGGCAGCTGCGTGGATGGCGGCCCCAAACCTCCCCCACACAGTCAGCCGTGTTCCGGAATTCTGAGTGTGGGGAGGTTCCGTCATCTGTCTGCAGCACCCGGGATCATCTAGGAGCCCTTCGCGTGTCTTCCCCGAGTCCCTCCTATTGCGGGCTGCTGGTTAAAGGCGGGGGTTGGGCTGGAAAAGCAGGTAGCATCTAGTGCCTCCCCCTGGACAGGGGATGTAATTAGCTGACTTCCCCCTGCCAGGGAACACCTGTGACATCAGTCAACTGCGTGGAAGGAGGCCCCAAACCTTCACCACACAGTCAGCCGTGTCCGGGATTCTGAGTGTGGGGAGGTTCCGTCTTCTGTCTGCAGCACTCGGGATCTCCTAAGAGCCCTTCGCGTGTCTTCCCGGAGTGCCTCCCTATTCGGGCTGCCGGGGAATGGCGGGTGTTTGCCTGGAAATGCAGGTAGCATCTAGTGCCTCCCCCTCGACAGGGGAGGAAATTAGCGGACTTCCCCCAGCCGGGGAACACCTGTCACACAAGGAAACTCCGTGGAGTGCGGCCCCGATCCTCCACCACACAGTCAGATGTGTTCCGGAATTCTGAGTGTTGGGAGGTTCCGTCTTCTGTCTGCAGCACACGGGATCTCCTAGGAGCCCTTCGCGTGTCTTCCCCGAGTCCCTCCCATTGCGGGCTGGAGGGGAAGGCGGGGGTTGGTCTGGAAATGCAGGTAGCATCCAGTTCCTCGCCCTGGACTCTGGAGGTAATTGGCGGACTTCCCCCTGCCAGGGAACAACTGTGAAAATAGGCAGCTGCATGGAGGGCGGCCCCAAAACTCCCCCACACAGACAGCCGTGTTCCGGAATTCTGAGTTTGGGGAGGTTCCGTCTTCTGTCTGCAGCACCCGGGATCTCCTGGGATCATTTAGCGTGTCTTTCCCGAGGCCCTCCCGGTGCTGCCTGCAGGGGAATGAGGGTGTTGGGCTGGAAATGCAGGTAGCATTTAGTGACTCCCCCTGGAGAGGGGAGGTAATTAGCGGAATACCCGCTGCCAGGGAAAACTTGTGACACCAGGCTTCTGCGTGGAGGGTGGCCCCAAATCTCCCGAAAACAGTCAGCCGTGTTCAGGAATTCTGAGTGAGGGGAGGTTCCGTCATCCCTATGCAGCACCCGGGATAACCTTGGAGCCATTCGCGTGTGTACTCCGAGTGCCTTACATTGCGGGCTGGCGGGGAAAGGCGGGGTTTGTGCTGGAAATGCAGGTAGCATCTAGTGCCACCCCTTGGACAGGGGAGGTAATTAGCGGACTTCCCCCTGCCAGGGAACACCTGTGACACCAAGCAGCTGCGTGGATGGCGGCCCTAAACCTCCCCCACACAGTCAGCCCTGTTCCGGAATTCTGATTGTGGGGAGGTTCCGTCTTCTGTCTGCAGCACCCGGGATCTCCTACGAGCCGTTCGCGTGTCTTCCCCGAGTCCCGCTCAGTGCGGGCTGCCGTGGAAATGCGGGGGATGGGCTGGAAATGCAGGTAGCATCTAATGTCTCCCCCTTGTCCGGAGAGGTAATTAGCGGAATTCCCCCTGCCAGGGAACATCTGTGACACCAGTCAGATGCGTGAAGGGCGGCCCCAATCCTCTCCCACACAGTCAGCCGTGTTCCAGAATTCTGAGTGTGGGGAGGATCTGTCATCTGTCTGCAGCACCCGGGATCACCTAAGAGTCCTTCGCGTGTCTTCCCCGAGTCCCCCCCAGTGCGGGCTTCCGGGGAAAGGCGGGGGTTGGGCTGGAAATGCAGGTAGCATCTAGTGCCTCCCCCTGGACAGGGGAGGTAATTAGCGGAAATCCCCCTGCCAGTGAACACCTGTGACAAAGGCAGCTGCGTGGATGGCGGCCCAAAACCTCCCCCACACAGTCAGCCGTGTTCCGGAATTCTGAGTGTGGGGAGGTTCCGTCTTCTGTCTGCAGCACCCGGGGTCTCCTAGAAGCCCTTCGCGTGTCTTCCCAGAGTCCTTCCTATTGCGGGCTGCTGGGGAAAGGCGGGGGTTGGGCTGGAAATGCAGGTAGCATCTAGTGACTCCCCCTGGAGAGGGGAGGTAATTAGCGGAATACCCGCTGCCAGGGAAAACTTGTGTCACCAGGCATCTGCGTGGAGGTTGGCCCCAAATCTCCCCAAAACAGTCAGCCGTGTTCAGGAATTCTGAGTGAGGGGAGGTTCCGTCATCTGTCTGCAGCACCCGGGATCTCCTACGAGCCCTTCGCGTGTCTTCCCCGAGTCCCCCCCAGTGCGGGCTTCCGGGGAAAGGCGGGGGTTGGGCTGGAAATGCAGGTAGCATCTAGTGCCTACCCCTGGACAGGGGAGGTAATTAGCGGAAATCCCCCTGCCAGTGAACACCTGTGGCAAAGGCAGCTGCGTGGATGGCGGCCCAAAACCTCCCCCACACAGTCAGCCATGTTCCGGAATTCTGAGTGTGGGGAGGTTCCGTCTTCTGTCTGCAGCACCCGGGGTCTCCTAGAAGCCCTTCGCGTGTCTTCCCAGAGTCCCTCTTATTGCGGGCTGCTGGGGAAAGGCGGCGGTTGGGCTGGAAATGCAGGTAGCATCTAGTGCCTCCCCCTGGACAGAGGAGGTAATTAGCGGAAATCCCCCTGCCAGTGAACACCTGTGACAAAGGCAGCTGCGTGGATGGCGGCCCCAAGCCTCCCCCACACAGTCAGCCGTGTTCCGGAATTCTGAGTGTGGGGAGGTTCCGTCATCTGTCTGCAGCACCCGGGATCATCTAGGAGCCCTTCGCGTGTCTTCCCCGAGTCCCTCCTATTGCGGGCTGCTGGGGAAAGGCGGGGGTTGGCCTGGAAAAGCAGGTAGCATCTAGTGCCTCCCCCTGGACAGGGGATGTAATTAGCTGACTTCCCCCTGCCAGGGAACACCTGTGACATCAGTCAACTGCGTGGAAGGAGGCCCCAAACCTTCACCGCACATTCAACCGTGTTCCGGGATTCTGAGTGTGGGGAGGTTCCGTCTTCTGTCTGCAGCACTCGGGATCTCCTAAGAGCCCTTCGCGTGTCTTCCCGGAGTGCCTCCCTATTCGGGCTGCCGGGGAATGGCGGGTGTTTGGCTGGAAATGCAGGTAGCATCTAGTGCCTCCCCCTCGACAGGGGAGGAAATTAGCGGACTTCCCCCAGCCGGGGAACACCTGTCACACAAGGAAACTCCGTGGAGTTCGGCCCCGATCCTCGACCACACAGTCAAATGTGTTCCGGAATTCTGAGTTTTGGGAGGTTCCGTCTTCTGTCTGCAGCACACGGGATCTCCTAGGAGCTCTTCGCGTGTCTTCCCCGATTCCCTCCCATTGCGGGCTGGAGGGGAAGGCGGGGGTTGGTCTGGAAATGCAGGTAGCATCCATTTCCTCGCCCTGGACTCTGGAGGTAATTGGCGGACTTCCCCCTGCCAGGGAACAACTGTGAAAATAGGCAGCTGTATGGAGGGCGGCCCCAATCCTCCCCCACACAGACAGCCGTGTTCCGGAATTCTGAGTTTGGGGAGGTTCCGTCTTCTGTCTGCAGCACCCGGGATCTCCTAGGATCATTTAGCGTGTCTTTCCCGAGGCCCTCCCGGTGCTGCCTGCAGGGGAATGAGGGGGTTGGGCTGGAAATGCAGGTAGCATCTAGTGACTCCCCCTGGATAGGGGAGGTAATTAGCGGAATACCCGCTGCCAGGGAAAACTTGTGACACCAGGCATTTGCGTGGAGGGTGGCCCCAAATCTCCCCAAAACAGTCAGCCGTGTTCAGGAATTCTGAGTGAGGGGAGGTTCCGTCATCCCTATGCAGCACCCAGGATAACCTTGGAGCCATTCGCGTGTGTAATCCGAGTGCCTTACATTGCGGGCTGGCGGGGAAAGGCGGGGTTTGTGCTGGAAATGCAGGTAGCATCTAGTGCATCCCCCTGGACAGGGGAGGTAATTAGCGGAAATCCCCCTGCATGTGAACACCTGTGACAAAGGCAGCTGCGTGGATGGCGGCCCCAAACCTCCCCCACACAGTCAGCCGTGTTCCGGAATTCTGAGTGTGGGGAAGTTCCGTCTTCTGTCTGCAGCACCCGGGGTCTCCTAGAAGCCCTTCGCGTGTCTTCCCAGAGTCCCTCCTATTGCGGGCTGCTGGGGAAAGGCGGGGGTGGGTCTGGAAAAGCAGGTAGCATCTAGTGCCTCCCCCTGGACAGGGGATGTAATTAGCTGTCTTCCCCCTGCCAGGGAACACCTGTGACATCAGTCAACTGCGTGGAAGGAGGCCCCAAACCTTCACCACACAGTCAGCCGTGTTCCGGAATTCTGAGAGTGTGGAGGTTCCGTCATCTGTCTGCAGCACCCAGGATCTCCTACGAGCCATTCGCGTGTCTTCCCCGAGTCCTTCACATTGCGGGCTGCAGGGGAAATGCGGGGGTTGGGCTGGAATTTCAGGTAGCATCTAGTGCCTCACCCTGGACAAGGGAGGAAATTAGCGGAATTCCCCCAGCCAGGGAACATCTGTGACACCAGTCACCTGCGTGGAGTTCGGCCCCAATCCTCCCCCACACAATCAGCGTGTTCCAGAATTCTAAGTGTGGGGAGGTTCCGTCATCTGTCTGCAGAAACCGGAATCACCTAGGAGCACTTCGCGTGTCTTCCCCGAGTGCCTCACAGTGCGGGCTGCCGGGGAAATGCGGGGGTTGGGCTGGAAATGCAGGTAGCATCTAGTGACTCCCCCTGGACAGGGGAGGTTTTTAGCGGACTACCCGCTGCCAGGGAAAACCTGTGACACCAGGCATCTGCGTGGAGGGCGGCCCCAAACTTCCCCCACACAGTCAGCCGTGTTCAGGAATTCTGAGTGAGGGGAGGTTCCGTCATCCCTATGCAGCACCCGGGATATCCTTGGAGCCATTCGCGTGTGTTCTCCGAGTGCCTTACATTGCGGGCTGGCGGAGAAAGGCGGGGTTTGTGCTGGAAATGCAGGTAGCATCTAGTGCCACCCCTTGGACACGGGAGGTAATTAGCGGACTTCCCCCTGCCAGGGAACACCTGTGACACCAGTTAGCTGCGTGCAGGGCGGCCCCAAACCTCCCCCACACAGTCAGCCGTGTTCCGGAATTCTGAGTGTGGGGAGGTTCCGTCTTTTGTCTGCAGCACCCGGGATGTCCTAGGAGCCCTTCGCGTGTCTTCCCCGAGTCCCACCCATTGCGGGCTGCCGGGGAATGGCAGGGGTTGGCTGGAAATGCAGGTAGCATCTAGTGCCTCCCCCTGGACAGGGGAGGTATTTAGCGGATTTCCCCCTACCAGGGAACATCTGTGACACCAGTTAGCTGCGTGGAGTGCGGCCCCAAACCTCCACCACACAGTCAGAACTGTTCCGGAATTCTGAGTGTTGGGAGGTTCCGTCATCTGTCTGCAGCACACGGGATCTCCTAGGAGCCCTTCCCGTGTCTTAACCGAGTGCCTTCCAGTGCGGGCTGCCGGGGAAATGCGGGGGTTGGGCTGGAAATGCAGGTAGCAGCAGTGCCTCCCCCTGGACAGGGGAGGTATTTAGCGGACTTCCCCCTGCCAGGGAACACCTGTCACACAAGGAAACTGCGTGGAGTGCGGCCCCGAACCTCCACCACACAGTCAGAACTGTTCCGGTATTCTGAGTGTTGGGAGGTTCCGTCATCTGTCTGCAGCACACGGGATCTCCTAGGAGCCCTTCGCGTGTCTTCCCCGAGTGCCTCCCATTGCGGGCTGTAGGGGAAGGCGGGGGTTGGTCTGGAAATGCAGGTAGCATCCAGTTCCTCGCCCGGGACTCTGGAGGTAATTAGCGGACTTCCCCCTGCCAGGGAACAACTGTGAAAATAGGCAGCTGCATGGAGGGCGGCCCCAAAACTCCCCCACACAGACAGCCGTGTTCCGGAATTCTGAGTGTGGGGAGGTTCCGTCTTCTGTCTGCAGCACCCGGGATCTCCTAGTATCACTTAGCTTGTCTTTCCCGAGGCACTCCCGGTGCGGCCTGCAGGGGAATGAGGGGGTGGGGCTGGAAATGCAGGTAGCATCTAGTGACTCCCCCTGGAGAGGGGAGGTAATTCGCGGAATACCCGCTGCCAGGGAAAACTTGTGACACCAGGCATTTGCGTGGAGGGTGGCCCCAAATCTCCCCAAAACAGTCAGCCGTGTTCAGGAATTCTGAGTGAGGGGAGGTTCCGTCATCCCTATGCAGCACCCAGGATAACCTTGGAGCCATTCGCGTGTGTAATCCGAGTGCCTTACATTGCGGGCTGGCGGGGAAAGGCGGGGTTTGTGCTGGAAATGCAGGTAGCATCTAGTGCATCCCCCTGGACAGGGGAGGTAATTAGCGGAAATCCCCCTGCAAGTGAACACCTGTGACAAAGGCAGCTGCGTGGATGGCGGCCCCAAACCTCCCCCACACAGTCAGCCGTGTTCCGGAATTCTGAGTGTGGGGAGGTTCCGTCTTCTGTCTGCAGCACCCGGGGTCTCCTAGAAGCCCTTCGCGTGTCTTCCCAGAGTCCCTCCTATTGCGGGCTGCTGGGGAAAGGCGGGGGTGGGGCTGGAAAAGCAGGTAGCATCTAGTGCCTCCCCCTGGACAGGGGATGTAATTAGCTGTCTTCCCCCTGCCAGGGAACACCTGTGACATCAGTCAACTGCGTGGAAGGAGGCCCCAAACCTTCACCACACAGTCAGCCGTGTTCCGGAATTCTGAGAGTGTGGAGGTTCCGTCATCTGTCTGCCGCACCCAGGATCTCCTACGAGCCATTCGCGTGTCTTCCCCGAGTCCTTCACAGTGCGGGCTGCAGGGGAAATGCGGGGGTTGGGCTGGAATTTCAGGTAGCATCTAGTGCCTCACCCTGGACAAGGGAGGAAATTAGCGGAATTCCCCCAGCCAGGGAACATCTGTGACACCAGTCACCTGCGTGGAGTTCGGCCCCAATCCTCCCCCACACAATCAGCGTGTTCCAGAATTCTAAGTGTGGGGAGGTTCCGTCATCTGTCTGCAGAAACCGGAATCACCTAGGAGCACTTCGCGTGTCTTCCCCGAGTGCCTCACAGTGCGGGCTGCCGGGGAAATGCGGGGGTTGGGCTGGAAATGCAGGTAGCATCTAGTGACTCCCCCTGGACAGGGGAGGTTTTTAGCGGACTACCCGCTGCCAGGGAAAACCTGTGACACCAGGCATCTGCGTGGAGGGCGGCCCCAAACTTCCCCCACACAGTCAGCCGTGTTCAGGAATTCTGAGTGAGGGGAGGTTCCGTCATCCCTATGCAGCACCCGGGATATCCTTGGAGCCATTCGCGTGTGTTCTCCGAGTGCCTTACATTGCGGGCTGGCGGAGAAAGGCGGGGTTTGTGCTGGAAATGCAGGTAGCATCTAGTGCCACCCCTTGGACACGGGAAGTAATTAGCGGACTTCCCCCTGCCAGGGAACACCTGTGACACCAGTTAGCTGCGTGCAGGGCGGCCCCAAACCTCCCCCACACAGTCAGCCGTGTTCCGGAATTCTGAGTGTGGGGAGGTTCCGTCTTTTGTCTGCAGCACCCGGGATGTCCTAGGAGCCCTTCGCGTGTCTTCCCCGAGTCCCACCCATTGCGGGCTGCCGGGGAATGGCAGGGGTTGGCTGGAAATGCAGGTAGCATCTAGTGCCTCCCCCTGGACAGGGGAGTTATTTAGCGGATTTCCCCCTACCAGGGAACATCTGTGACACCAGTTAGCTGCGTGGAGTGCGGCCCCAAACCTCCACCACACAGTCAGAACTGTTCCGGAATTCTGAGTGTTGGGAGGTTCCGTCATCTGTCTGCAGCACACGGGATCTCCTAGGAGCCCTTCCCGTGTCTTAACCGAGTGCCTTCCAGTGCGGGCTGCCGGGGAAATGCGGGGGTTGGGCTGGAAATGCAGGTAGCAGCAGTGCCTCCCCCTGGACAGGGGAGGTATTTAGCGGACTTCCCCCTGCCAGGGAACACCTGTCACACAAGGAAACTGCGTGGAGTGCGGCCCCGAACCTCCACCACACAGTCAGAACTGTTCCGGTATTCTGAGTGTTGGGAGGTTCCGTCATCTGTCTGCAGCACACGGGATCTCCTAGGAGCCCTTCGCGTGTCTTCCCCGAGTGCCTCCCAT
The DNA here is from genome assembly GCF_048773025.1 of Camelus bactrianus. Taxonomy (NCBI): domain Eukaryota; kingdom Metazoa; phylum Chordata; class Mammalia; order Artiodactyla; family Camelidae; genus Camelus; species Camelus bactrianus. The sequence goes on from NW_027413968.1 coordinate 610,546, forward strand.
TGCGGGCTGTAGGGGAAGGCGGGGGTTGGTCTGGAAATGCAGGTAGCATCCAGTTCCTCGCCCGGGACTCTGGAGGTAATTAGCGGACTTCCCCCTGCCAGGGAACAACTGTGAAAATAGGCAGCTGCATGGAGGGCGGCCCCAAACCTCCCCCACACAGACAGCCGTGTTCCGGAATTCTGAGTGTGGGGAGGTTCCGTCTTCTGTCTGCAGCACCCGGGATCTCCTAGTATCACTTAGCTTGTCTTTCCCGAGGCACTCCCGGTGCGGCCTGCAGGGGAATGAGGGGGTGGGGCTGGAAATGCAGGTAGCATCTAGTGACTCCCCCTGGACAGGGGAGGTTATTAGCGGACTACCCGCTGCAAGGGAAAACCTGTGACACCAGGAATCTGCGTGGAGGGCGGCCCCAAACTTCCCCCACACAGTCAGCCGTGTTCAGGAATTCTGAGTGAGGGGAGGTTCCGTCATCCCTATGCAGCACCCGGGATAACCTTGGAGCCATTCGCGTGTGTTCTCCGAGTGCCTTAGATTGCGGGCTGGCGGGGAAAGCCGAGGTTTGTGCTGGAAATGCAGGTAGCATCTAGTGCCACCCCTTGGACAGGGGAGGTAATTAGCGGACTTCCCCCTGCCAGGGAACACCTGTGACAACAGGCAGCTGCGTGCAGGGCGGCCCCGAACCTCCACCACACAGTCAGCCTTGTTCCGGAATTCTGAGTGTGGGGAGGATCCGTCTTCTGTCTGCAGCACCCTGGATATACTAGGAGCCCTTCGCGTGTCTTCCCCGAGTCCATCACATTGAGGGCTGCCGGGGAAAGGCGGGGGTTGGGCTGGAAATGCAGGTAGCATCTAGTGCCTCCCCCTGGACAGGGGAGGTAATTAGCGGACTTCCGCCTGCCAGGGAAAACCTGTCACACCAGGAAGCTGCGTGGAGTGCGGCCCCAAACCTCCCCCACACTGTCAGCCGTGTTCAGGAATTCTGAGTGAGGGGAGGTTCCGTCATCCCTATGCAGCACCCGGGATAACCTTGGAGCCATTCGCGTGTGTTCTCCGAGTGCCTTACATTGCGGGCTGGCGGAGAAATGCGGGGTTTGTGCTGGAAATGCAGGTAGCATCTAGTGCCACCCCTTGGACACGGGAGGTAATTAGCGGACTTCCCCCTGCCAGGGAACACCTGTGACACCAGTTAGCTGCGTGCAGGGCGGCCCCAAACCTCCCACACAGTCAGCCGTGTTCTGGAATTCTGAGTGTGGGGAGGATCCGTCTTTTGTCTGCAACACCCGTGATGTCCTAGGAGCCCTTCGCGTGTCTTCCCCGAGTCCCACCCATTGCGGGCTGCCGGGGAATGGCAGGGGTTGGGCTGGAAATGCAGGTAGCATCTAGTGCCTCCCCCTGGACAGGGGAGGTATTTAGCGGACTTCCCCCTGCCAGGGAACACCTGTCACACAAGGAAACTGCGTGGAGTGCGGCCCCGAACCTCCACCACACAGTCAGAACTGTTCCGGTATTCTGAGTGTTGGGAGGTTCCGTCATCTGTCTGCAGCACACGTAATCTCCTAGGAGCCCTTCGCGTGTCTTCCCCGAGTGCCTCCCATTGCGGGCTGTAGGGGAAGGCGGGGGTTGGTCTGGAAATGCAGGTAGCATCCAGTTCCTCGCCCGGGACTCTGGAGGTAATTAGCGGACTTCCCCCTGCCAGGGAACAACTGTGAAAATAGGCAGCTGCATGGAGGGCGGCCCCAAACCTCCCCCACACAGACAGCCGTGTTCCGGAATTCTGAGATTGGGGAGGTTCCGTCTTCTGTCTGCACCACCCGGGATCTCCTAGTATCACTTAGTTTGTCTTTCCCGAGGCACTCCCTGTGCGGCCTGCAGGGGAATGAGGGGGTTGGGCTGGAAATGCAGGTAGCATCTAGTGACTCCCCCTGGACAGGGGAGGTTATTAGCGGACTACCCAATGCCAGGGAAAACCTGTGACACCAGGCATCTGCGTGGAGGGCGGCCCCAAACTTCCCCCACACAGTCAGACGTGTTCAGGAATTCTGAGTGAGGGGAGGTTCCGTCATCCCTATGCAGCAACCGGGATAACCTTGGAGCCATTCGCGTGTGTTCTCCGAGTGCCTTAGATTGCGGGCTGGCGGGGAAAGCCGGGGTTTGTGCTGGAAATGCAGGTAGAATCTAGTGCCACCCCTTGGACAGGGGAGGTAATTAGCGGACTTCCCCCTGCCAGGGAACACCTGTGACAACAGGCAGCTGCGTGCAGGGCGGCCCCGAACCTCCACCACACAGTCAGAAATGTTCCAGAATTCTGAGTGTTGGGAGGTTCGGTCATCTGTCTGCAGTACCCGGGATCTCTTTGGAGCCCTTCGCGTGTCTTCCCTGATTGCCTCCCACTGCGGACTGGCGGGGAAAGTCGGGGGTTGGGCTGGAAATGCAGGTTGCATCTAGTGCCTCCCCATTGACTGGGGAAGTAATAAGCGGACTTCCCCCTGCCAGGGAACACTTTTGATACCAGGCAGCTGCGTGGAGGGCGGCCCGAAACCTCCCCCACACAGTCAGCCGTGTTCCGGTATTCTGAGTGTTGGGAGGTTCCGTCTTCTGTCTGCAGCACCCGGGATATCCTAGGTGCCCTTCGCATGTCTTCCCCGAGTCCCACACAGTGCGGGATGCCGGGGAAAGGCGGGGGTTGGGCTGCAAATGCAGGTAGCATCTAGTGCCTCCCCCTGGACAAGGGAGGTCATTAGCGGACTTCCCCCGGCCTGGGAACACCTGTGACACCAGGCAGATGCGTGGAGGGCGGCCGCAAACCTCCCCAACACTGTCAGACGTGTTCCGGAATTCTGAGTGTGGGGAGGTTCCGTCATCAGTCTGCAGCACACGGGATCACCAAGAGCCCTTCGCGTTTCTTCCCCCAGTGCCTCACAGTGCGGGCTGGCGGGGAAAGGCGGGTAATGTCTGGAAATGCAGGTGGCATCTAGTGCCTCACCCTGGACAGGGGAGGTAATTAGCGGAATTCCCCCTGCCAGGGAAAATCTGTGACACCAGTCAGCTGCTTGGAGTGCGGCCCCAAACCTCCCCCACTCAGTCTGCCGTGTTCCGGAATTCTGAGTGCAGGGAGGTTCCGTCTTCTGTCTGCAGCACCCGGGATCACCTAGGAGCCCTTCACGTGTCTCTCCCGAGTGCCTCCCAGTGCGGGCTGCTGGGGAAAAGCGGGGGTTGGGCTGGAAATGCAGGTAGCATCTAGTGCCTCCCACTTGACTGGGGAGGAAATAAGCGGACTTCCCCCTGCCAGGGAACACCTGTGACACCAGGCAGTTTCGTGGAGGGTGCCCCCAAACCTGCCCCACACAGTAAGCCATGTTCCGGAATTCTGAGTGTGGGGAGGTTCCGTCTTCTGTCTGCAGCACTCGGGATCTCCAGGGAGCCCTTCGCGTCTCTTCCAGGACTGCCTCCCAATGCCGGTTCCCGGGGAAAGGCGGGGGTTGGGCTGGAAATGCAGGTAGAATCTAGTGCCTCCCCCTGGACAGGGGAGGTATTTAGCGGAGTTCCCCCTGCCAGGGAACACCTGTCACACAAGGAAACTGCGTGGAGAGCGGCCCCGAACCTCCACCATACAGTCAGAAGTGTTCCGGAATTCTGAGTGTTGGGAGGTTCCGTCATCTGTCTGCAGCACACGGGATCTCCTAGGAACCCTTCGTGTGTCTTCCCCGAGTGCCTCCCATTGCGGGCAGGAGGATAAGGCGGGTGTTGGTCTGGAAATGCAGGTAGCATCCAGTTCCTCGCCCTGGACTCTGGAGGTAATTAGCGGACTTCCCCCTGCCAGAGAACACCTGTGACACCAGGCAGGTGCATGGAGGGCGGCCCCAAACCTCCCGCACACAGACAGCCGTGTTCCGGAATTCTGATTTTGCGGAGTTTCCGTCATCTCTATGTAGAACCCGGGAACTCCTAGGAGCCCTTCGCGTGTCTTCCCCGAGTGCCTCCCAGTGCGGGCTAGCGAGGAAATTCTGGGGTTGGGCTGGAAATGCAGGTAGCATCTAGTGCCTCCCCATTGACTGGGGAAGTAATAAGCGGACTTCCCCCTGCCAGGGAACACCTTTGATACCAGGCAGCTGCGTGGAGGGCGGCCCGAAACCTCCCACACACAGTCAGCCGTGTTCTGGTATTCTGAGTGTGGGGAGGTTCCGTCTTCTGTCTGCAGCACCCGGGATATCCTAGGTGCCCTTCGCATGTCTTCCCCGAGTCCCACACAGTGCGGTCTGCAGGGGAAAGGCGGGGGTTGGACTCGAAATGCAGGTAGCATCTAGTGCATCCCCCTGGACAGGGGAGGTATTTAGCGGAATTCCCCCTGCCAGGGAACATCTGTGACACCAGTCAGCTGCGTGGAGGGCGGCCCCAAACCTCCCCCACACAGTCAGCCGTGTTCCAGAATTCTGAGTGTGTTGAGGTTCCGTCATCTGTCTGCAGCACCCGGTATCACCTTGGAGCCATTCGCGTGTCGTCCCCGAGTCCCTCTCAGTGCGGACTGCCGGGGAAAGGCGGGGTTTGGGCTGGAAATGCAGGTAGCATCTAGTGCCTCCCCCTGGATAGGGGAGGTAATTAGCGGACTTCCCCCTGCCAGGGAACACCTGTGACACCAGGCAGCTTCGTGGAGGGCGACCCCGAAATTTCACCACACAGTCAGCAGTGTTCAAGAATTCTGATTGTTAGGAGGTTCCATCATCTGTCGGCAGCACCCGGGATCTCCTAGGAGGCCTTCGCGTGTCTTCCCCGACTGCCTCCCAGTGCGGGCTGCCGGGGAAAGGCGGGTTTTTTGCTGGACATGCAGGCAGCATCTAGTGCCTCCCCCTGGACAGGGGAGGTAATTAGCGGACTTCCCCCTGTCCGGGAACACCTGTGACACCAGGCAGCTGCGTGGAGGGCGGCCCCAATCCTCCCCCACACAGTCAGAACTGTTCCGGAATTCTGAGTGTGGGGATGTTCCGTCTTCTGTCTGCAGCACCCGGGGTCTCCTAGGAGCCCTTCTCGTGTCTTCCCCGAGTCCCTCCCAGTGCGGGATGCCGGCGAAATGCGGGGGTAGGGATGGAAATGCAGGTAGCATTTACTGCCTCCCCCTGGATAGGGGAGGTAATTAGCGGAATTCCCCCTGCCAGGGAACACCTGTGACACCAGGGAGCTGCGTGGAGGGCGGCCCCGATCCTCCACCACACAGTCAGCCGTGTTCCGGAATTCTGAGTGTGGGGAGGTTCCGTCATCTGTCTGCAGCACCCGGGGTCTCCTATGAGCCCTTCGCGTATCTTCCCCGAGTCCCTCCCAGTGCGGGCTGCCGGTGAAATACGGCGGTTTGGCTGGAAATGCAGGTAGCATATAGTGCCTCCTACTGGACAAGGGAGGTATTTAGCGGACTTACCACTGCCAAGAAACACCTGTGACACCAGGCAGCTGCGTGGAGGGCGGCCCCAAACCTCCCCAAAACAATCAGCCGTGTTCCAGAATTCTGAGTGTGGGGAGGTTCCGTCTTCTGTCTGCATTACCCGGGATCTCCTTGGAGTACTTCGCGTGTCTTCCCCGAGTGCCTCCCAGTGCGGGCTGCAGGGGAAAGGCGGGGGGTGGACTGTAAATGCAGGTAGCATCTAGTGCATCCCCCTAGACAGGGGAGGTTATTACCGGAATTCCTACTGTCAGGGAACACCTGTGAAAACATGCAGATGCGTTGAGTGCGGCCACAAACCTCCCCCACTCAATCAGCCTTGTTCCGGAATTCTGAGTGTGGGGAGGTTCCGTCATCTGTCTGCAGCACCCGGGATATCCTAGGAGCCCTTCGCGTGTCTTCCCCGAGTGCCTCCCCGTACGGGCTGCCGGGGAAATGCGTGGGTTGGGCTGGAAATGCAGGTAGCATCTAGTGCCTCCCCCTGGACAGGGGAGGTAATTAGCGTACTTCCCCCTGCCAGGGAACACCTGTGACACCAGGCAGCTGCGTGGCCGTCGGCGCCAAACCTACCCCACACAATCAGCCGTGTTCCGGAATCCTGAGTGTGGGGAGGTTCCGTCATCTGTCTGCAGCACCCGGGATCTCCTAAGAGCCATTCGCGTATCTTCCCCGAGTCCCTCACAGTGCAGGCTGCCGGGGAAAGGCGGGGGTTGGGCTGGAAATGCAGGTAGCATCTAGTGCCTCCCCCTGGACAGGGGAGGTAATTAGCGGAGTTCCCCCTGCCAGTGAATACCTGTGAAACCAGGCAGCTGCGTGCTGGGCGGCCGAGAACCTCCACATCACAGTCAGCCTTGTTCCGGAATTCTGAGTATGGGGAGGTTCTTTCATCTGTCTGCAGCACCCGGGATCTCCTAGGTGCCTTTCGCGTGTCTTCGACGAGTGCTTCCCAGTGCGGGCTGCCGGGGAAAGTCGGGGGTTGGGATGGAAATGCAGGTAGCATCAAGTGCCTCCCCCTGGATAGGGGAGGAAATTAGCGGATTTCCCCTCACAGGGAACACCTGTGACACCAGGCAGCTGCGTTGAGGGCGGCCCCAAACCTCCCCCACACAGCCAGGATTGTTCCGGAATTCTGAGTGTGGGGAGGTTCCGTCTTCTGTCTGCAGCACTCGGGATCTCCAGGGAGCCCTTCGCGTCTCTTCCAGGACTGCCTCCCAATGCCGGTTCCCGGGGAAAGGCGGGGGTTGGGCTGGAAATGCAGGTAGAATCTAGTGCCTCCCCCTGGACAGGGGAGGTATTTAGCGGAGTTCCCCCTGCCAGGGAACACCTGTCACACAAGGAAACTGCGTGGAGAGCGGCCCCGAACTTCCACCATACAGTCAGAAGTGTTCCGGAATTCTGAGTGTTGGGAGGTTCCGTCATCTGTCTGCAGCACACGGGATCTCCTAGGATCCCTTCGTGTGTCTTCCCCGAGTGCCTCCCATTGCGGGGAGGAGGATAAGGCGGGTGTTGGTCTGGAAATGCAGGTAGCATCCAGTTCCTCGCCCTGGACTCTGGAGGTAATTAGCGGACTTCCCCCTGCCAGAGAACACCTGTGACACCAGGCAGGTGCATGGAGGGCGGCCCCAAACCTCCCGCACACAGACAGCCGTGTTCCGGAATTCTGATTTTGCGGAGTTTCCGTCATCTCTATGTAGAACCCGGAACTCCTAGGAGCCCTTCGCGTGTCTTCCCCGAGTGCCTCCCAGTGCGGGCTAGCGAGGAAATTCTGGGGTTGGGCTGGAAATGCAGGTAGCATCTAGTGCCTCCCCATTGACTGGGGAAGTAATAAGCGGACTTCCCCCTGCCAGGGAACACCTTTGATACCAGGCAGCTGCGTGGAGGGCGGCCCGAAACCTCCCACACACAGTCAGCCGTGTTCTGGTATTCTGAGTGTGGGGAGGTTCCGTCTTCTGTCTGCAGCACCCGGGATATCCTAGGTGCCCTTCGCATGTCTTCCCCGAGTCCCACACAGTGCGGTCTGCAGGGGAAAGGCGGGGGTTGGACTCGAAATGCAGGTAGCATCTAGTGCATCCCCCTGGACAGGGGAGGTATTTAGCGGAATTCCCCCTGCCAGGGAACATCTGTGACACCAGTCAGCTGCGTGGAGGGCGGCCCCAAACCTCCCCCACACAGTCAGCCGTGTTCCAGAATTCTGAGTGTGTTGAGGTTCCGTCATCTGTCTGCAGCACCCGGTATCACCTTGGAGCCATTCGCGTGTCGTCCCCGAGTCCCTCTCAGTGCGGACTGCCGGGGAAAGGCGGGGTTTGGGCTGGAAATGCAGGTAGCATCTAGTGCCTCCCCCTGGATAGGGGAGGTAATTAGCGGACTTCCCCCTGCCAGGGAACACCTGTGACACCAGGCAGCTTCGTGGAGGGCGACCCCGAAATTTCACCACACAGTCAGCAGTGTTCAAGAATTCTGATTGTTAGGAGGTTCCATCATCTGTCGGCAGCACCCGGGATCTCCTAGGAGGCCTTCGCGTGTCTTCCCCGACTGCCTCCCAGTGCGGGCTGCCGGGGAAAGGCGGGGGTTTTGCTGGACATGCAGGCAGCATCTAGTGCCTCCCCCTGGACAGGGGAGGTAATTAGCGGACTTCCCCCTGTCCGGGAACACCTGTGACACCAGGCAGCTGCGTGGAGGGCGGCCCCAAACCTCCCCCACACAGTCAGCCGTGTTCCGGAATTCTGAGTGTGGGGATGTTCCGTCTTCTGTCTGCAGCACCCGGGGTCTCCTAGGAGCCCTTCTCGTGTCTTCCCCGAGTCCCTCCCAGTGCGGGATGCCGGCGAAATGCGGGGGTAGGGATGGAAATGCAGGTAGCATTTACTGCCTCCCCCTGGATAGGGGAGGTAATTAGCGGAATTCCCCCTGCCAGGGAACACCTGTGACACCAGGGAGCTGCGTGGAGGGCGGCCCCGATCCTCCACCACACAGCCGTGTTCCGGAATTCTGAGTGTGGGGAGGTTCCGTCATCTGTCTGCAGCACCCGGGGTCTCCTATGAGCCCTTCGCGTATCTTCCCCGAGTCCCTCCCAGTGCGGGCTGCCGGTGAAATACGGCGGTTTGGCTGGAAATGCAGGTAGCATATAGTGCCTCCTACTGGACAAGGGAGGTATTTAGCGGACTTACCACTGCCAAGAAACACCTGTGACACCAGGCAGCTGCGTGGAGGGCGGCCCCAAACCTCCCCAAAACAATCAGCCGTGTTCCAGAATTCTGAGTGTGGGGAGGTCCCGTCTTCTGTCTGCATTACCCGGGATCTCCTTGGAGTACTTCGCGTGTCTTCCCCGAGTGCCTCCCAGTGCGGGCTGCAGGGGAAAGGCGGGGGGTGGACTGTAAATGCAGGTAGCATCTAGTGCATCCCCCTAGACAGGGGAGGTTATTACCGGAATTCCTACTGTCAGGGAACACCTGTGACAACATGCAGATGCGTTGAGTGCGGCCACAAACCTCCCCCACTCAATCAGCCTTGTTCCGGAATTCTGAGTGTGGGGAGGTTCCGTCATCTGTCTGCAGCACCCGGGATATCCTAGGAGCCCTTCGCGTGTCTTCCCCGAGTGCCTCCCCGTACGGGCTGCCGGGGAAATGCGTGGGTTGGGCTGGAAATGCAGGTAGCATCTAGTGCCTCCCCCTGGACAGGGGAGGTAATTAGCGTACTTCCCCCTGCCAGGGAACACCTGTGACACCAGGCAGCTGCGTGGCCGTCGGCGCCAAACCTACCCCACACAATCAGCCGTGTTCCGGAATCCTGAGTGTGGGGAGGTTCCGTCATCTGTCTGCAGCACCCGGGATCTCCTAAGAGCCATTCGCGTATCTTCCCCGAGTCCCTCACAGTGCAGGCTGCCGGGGAAAGGCGGGGGTTGGGCTGGAAATGCAGGTAGCATCTAGTGCCTCCCCCTGGACAGGGGAGGTAATTAGCGGAGTTCCCCCTGCCAGTGAATACCTGTGAAACCAGGCAGCTGCGTGCTGGGCGGCCGAGAACCTCCACATCACAGTCAGCCTTGTTCCGGAATTCTGAGTATGGGGAGGTTCTTTCATCTGTCTGCAGCACCCGGGATCTCCTAGGTGCCTTTCGCGTGTCTTCGACGAGTGCTTCCCAGTGCGGGCTGCCGGGGAAAGGCGGGGGTTGGGATGGAAATGCAGGTAGCATCTAGTGCCTCCCCCTGGATAGGGGAGGAAATTAGCGGATTTCCCCTCACAGGGAACACCTGTGACACCAGGCATCTGCGTTGAGGGCGGCCCCAAACCTCCCCCACACAGCCAGGATTGTTCCGGAATTCTGAGTGTGGGGAGGTTCCGTCTTCTGTCTGCAGCACCCGGGATCTCCTAGGAGCCCTTCGCGTGTCTTCCCCGAGTCCCTCCCAGTGCGGGCTGCCGGGGAATGAGGGGGTTGGGCTGGAAATGCAGGTAGCATCTAGTGCCTCCCTCTGGACAGGGGAGGTAATTAGCGTACTTCACCCTGCCAGGGAACACCTGTGAAAACAGGCAGCTGCGTGGCCATCGGCCCCAAAACTCCCCCAAACAATCAGCCGTGTTCCGGAATTCTGAGTGTGGGGAGGTTCCGTCATCTGTCTGCAGCACCCGGGATCTCCTAGGAGCCCTTCGCGTATCTTCCCCGAGTCCCTCCCAGTGCGGGCTGCCGGGGAAAGGCGGGGGTTGTGCTGGAAATTCAGGTAGCATCTAGTGCCTCCTCCTGGACAAGGAGGTATTTAGCGGACTTACCACTGCCAAGAAACACCTGTGACACCAGGCAGCTGCGTGGAGGGCGGCCCCAAAACTCCCCCACAGAGTCAGACGTGTTCCAGAATTCTGAGTGTGCGGAGGTTCCGTCATCTCTATGTAGCACCCGGGATCTCCTAGGAGCCCTTCTCGTGTCTTCCCCGAGTGGTCCCTGTGCGGTCTGCCGGGGAAAGGCGGGGGTTTGTCTCGAAATGCAGATAGCATCCAGTGCCTCCCCCTGGACACGGGAGGTAATTAGCGGATTTCCCCCTGCCAGGGAACACCTGTGACAACAGGCAGCTGCGTGGAGGGCGGCCCTAATCATCCCACACACAGTCAGCCGTGTTCCGGAATTCTGAGTGGGGGGAGGTTCCATCATCACTATGCAGCACCTGGGATAACCTAGGAGCCATTCGCCTGTCTTCCCCGAGTCCCTCTCAGTGCGGAATGCCAGGGAAAGGCGGGGTTTGGGCTGGAAATGCAGGTAGCATCTAGTGCCTCCCCCTGGATAGGGGAGGTAATTAGCGGACTTCCCCCTGCCAGGGAACACCTGTGACACCAGGCAGCTTCGTGGAGGGCGGCCCCGAAATTTCAACACACAGTCAGCAGTGTTCCAGAATTCTGAGTATGGGAAGGTTCTTTCATCTGTCTGCAGCACCCGGGATCTCCTAGGAGGCCTTCGCGTGTCTTCCCCGACTGCCTCCCTGTGCGGGCTGCCGGGGAAAGGCGGGGGTTTTGCTGGACATGCAGGCAGCATCTAGTGCCTCCCCCTGGACGGGGGAGGTAATTAGCGGACTTCCCCCTGTCCGGGAACACCTGTGACACCAGGCAGCTGCGTTGAGGGCGGCACCAAACCTCCCCCACACAGTCAGCCTTGTTCCGGAATCCTGAGTGTGGGGAGGTTCCGTCTTCTCTCTGCAGCACCCGGGGTCTCCTAGAAGCCCTTCGAGTGTCTTCCCCGAGTCCCTCCCAGTGCGGGATGCCGGCGAAATGCGGGGGTAGGGAAGGAAATGCAGGTAGCATTTAGTGCCTCCCCCTGGATAGGGGAGGAAATTAGCGGACTACCCCCTGCCAGGGAACACCTGTGACAACAGGGAGCTGCGTGGAGGGCGGCCCCGATCCTCCAACACACAGTCAGCAGTGTTCCGGTATTCTGAGTGTTGGGAAGTTCCGTCATCTGTCTGCAGCACCCGGGATCACCTAGGTGCCTTTCGCGTGTCTTTGACGAGTGCTTCCAAGTGCGGGCTGCCGGGGAAAGGCGGGGGTTGGGATGGAAATGCAGGTAGCATCTTTTGCCTCCTCCTGGATAGGGGAGGAAATTAGCGGATTTCCCTGACAGGGAACACCTGTGACACCAGGCAGCTGCGTTGAGGGAGGCCCCAAACCTCCCCCACACAGCCAGGCGTGTTCCGGAATTCTGAGTGTGGGGAGGTTCCGTCTTCTGTCTGCAGCACCGGGAACTCCTAGGAGCCCTTCTCGTGTCTTCTCCGAGTGCCTCCCTGTGCTGGCTGCCGGGGAATGAGGGGGTTGAGCTGGAAATGCAGGTAGCATCTAGTGACTTCCCCTGGACCGGGGAGGTAATTAGCGGACTTCCCCTTGCCAGGGAACACCTGTGACACCAGGCAGCCTCGTGGAGGACGGCCCCAAACCTCCCCCACACAGTCAGCCGTGTTCCGGAATTCTGAGTGTGGGGAGGTTCCGTCATCTGTCTGCAGCACCCGGGATCACCTAGGTGCCTTTCGCGTGTCTTCGACGAGTGCTTCCCAGTGCGGGCTGCCGGGGAAAGGCGGGGGTTGGGATGGAAATGCAGGTAGCATCTAGTGCCTCCCCCTGGATAGGGGAGGAAATTAGCGGATTTCCCCTCACAGGGAACACCTGTGACACCAGGCAGCTGCGTTGAGGGCGGCCCCAAACCTCCCCCACACAGCCAGGATTGTCCCGGAATTCTGAGTGTGGGGAGGTTCCGTCTTCTGTCTGCAGCACCCGGGATCTCCTAGGAGCCCTTCGCGTGTCTTCCCCGAGTCCCTCCCAGTGCGGGCTGCCGGGGAATGAGGGGGTTGGGCTGGAAATGCAGGTAGCATCTAGTGCCTCCCTCTGGACAGGGGAGGTAATTAGCGTACTTCCCCCTGCCAGGGAACACCTGTGAAAACAGGCAGCTGCGTGGCCGTCGGCCCCAAACCTCCCCCAAACAATCAGCCGTGTTCCGGAATTCTGAGTGTGGGGAGGTTCCGTCTTGTGTCTGCAGGACCCGGGATCTCCTAGGAGCCCTTCGCGTGTCTTCCCCGAGTGCCTCCCAGTGCGGGATGCCGGGGAAATGCGGGGGTTGGGCTGGAAATGCAGGTAGAATCTAGTGACTCCCCCTGGACAGGGGAATTAATTAGCGGACTTCACCCTGCCAGGGAACACCTGTGACCCCAGGCAGCTGCTTGGATGGCGGCCCCAAACCTCCCCCACACAATCAGCCGTGTTCCGGAATTCTGAGTGTGGGGAGGTTACGTCTTCTGTCTGCAGCACCCGGGATCTCCTAGGAGCCCTTCGCGTGACTTCCCCGAGTCCCTCTCAGTGCGTACTGCCGGGGAAAGGCGGGGTTTGGGCTGGAAATGAAGGTAGCATCTAGTGCCTCCCCCTGGACAGGGGAGGTAATTAGCGGACTTCCCCCTGCCAGGGAACACCTGTGACACCAGGCAGCTTCGTGGAGGGCGGCCCCGAAATTTCACCACACAGTCAGCAGTGTTCCAGAATTCTGAGTGTTGGGAGGTTCCGTCATCTGTCTGCAGCACCCGGGATCTCCTAGGAGGCCTTCGCGTGTCTTCCCCGAGTCCCTCCCAGTGCGGGATGCCGGCGAAATGCGGGGGTAGGGAAGGAAATGCAGGTAGCATTTAGTGCCTCCCCCTGGATAGGGGAGGTAATTAGCGGTCTTCCCCCTGCCAGGGAACACCTGTGACACCAGGGAGCTGCGTGGAGGGCGGCCCCGATCCTCCACCACACAGTCAGCAGTGTTCTGGTATTCTGAGAGTTGGGAAGTTCCGTCATCTGCCTTCAAAACCCGGCATCACCTAGGTGCCTTTCGCGTGTCTTCGACGAGTGCTTCCCAGTGCGGGCTGCCGGGGAAAGGCGGGGGTTGGGATGGAAATGCAGGTAGCATCTAGTGCCTCCCCCTGGATAGGGGAGGAAATTAGCGGATTTCCCTGACAGGGAACACCTGTGACACCACGCAGCTGCGTGGAGGGCGGCCCCAAACCTCCCCAAAACAATCAGCCGTGTTCCAGAATTCTGAGTGTGGGGAGGTTCCGTCTTCTGTCTGCAGGACCCGGGATCTCCTAGGAGCAATTCTCGTGTCTTCCCCGAGTGCCTCCCAGTGCGGGCTGCCGGGGAAATGCGGGGGTTGGGCTGGAAATGCAGGTAGAATCTAGTGACTCCCCCTGGACAGGGGAATTAATTAGCGGACTTCACCCTGCAAGGGAACACCTGTGACCCCAGGCAGCTGCTTTGAGGGCGGCCCCAAACCTACCCCACACAATCAGCCGTGTTCCGGAATTCTGAGTGTGGGGAGGTTCCGTCTTCTGTCTGCAGCACCCGGGATCTCCTAGGAGCCCTTCGCGTGTCTTCCCCGAGTCCCTCTCAGTGCGGACTGCCGGGGAAAGGCGGGGTTTGGGCTGGAAATGCAGGTAGCATCTAGTGCCTCCCCCTGGACAGGGGAGGTATTTAGCGGACTTCCCCCTGCCAGGGAACACCTGTGACACCAGGCAGCTTCGTGGAGGGCGGCCCCGAAATTTCACCACACAGTCAGCAGTGTTCCAGAATTCTGAGTGTTGGGAGGTTCCGTCATCTGTCTGCAGCACCCGGGAACTCCTAGGAGGCCTTCGCGTGTCTTCCCCGACTGCCTCCCAGTGCGGGCTGCGGGGGAAAGGCGGGGGTTTTGCTGGACATGCAGGCAGCATCTAGTGCCTCCCCCTGGACAGGGGAGGTATTAGCGGACTTCCCCCTGTCCGGGAACACCTGTGACACCAGGCAGCTGCGTGGAGGGCGGCCCCAAACCTCCCCCAAACAGTCAGCCGTGTTCCGGAATTCTGAGTGTGGGGAGGTTCCGTCTTCTGTCTGCAGCACCCAGGGTCTCCTAGAAGCCCTTCGCGTGTCTTCCCCGAGTCCCTCCCAGTGCGGGATGCCGGCGAAATGCGGGGGTAGGGATGGAAATGCAGGTAGCATTTACTGCCTCCCCCTGGATAGGGGAGGTAATTAGCGGAATTCCCCCTGCCAGGGAACACCTGTGACACCAGGGAGCTGCGTGGAGGGCGGCCCCGATCCTCCACCACACAGTCAGCAGTGTTCCGGTGTTCTGAGTGTTGGGAAGTTCCATCATCTGTCTGCAGCACCCGGGATCACCTAGGTGCCTTTCGCGTGTCTTCGACGAGTGCTTCCCACTGCGGGCTGCCGGGGAAAGGCGGGGGTTGGGATGGAAATGCAGGTAGCATCTAGTGCCACCCTCTGGACAGGGGAGGTAATTAGCGGACTTCCCCTTGCCAGGGAACACCTGTGACACCAGGCAGCCTCGTGGAGGACGGCCTCAAACCTCCCCCACACAGTCAGCCGTGTTCCGGAATTCTGAGTGTGGGGAGGTTCCGTCATCTGTCTGCAGCACCCGGGATCTCCTAGGTGCCTTTCGCGTGTCTTTGACGAGTGCTTCCCAGTGCGGGCTGCCTGGGAAAGTCGGGGGTTGGGATGGAAATGCAGGTAGCATCTAGTGCCTCCCCCTGGATAGGGGAGGAAATTAGCGGATTTCCCCTCACAGGGAACACCTGTGACACCAGGCAGCTGCGTTGAGGGCGGCCCCAAACCTCCCCCACACAGCCAGGATTGTTCCGGAATTCTGAGTGTGGGGAGGTTCCGTCTTCTGTCTGCAGCACCCGGGATCTCCTAGGAGCCCTTCCCGTGTCTTCCCCGAGTCCCTCCCAGTGCGGGCTGCCGGGGAATGAGGGGGTTGGGCTGGAAATGCAGGTAGCATCTAGTGCCTCCCTCTGGACAGGGGAGGTAATTAGCGTACTTCCCCCTGCCAGGGAACACCTGTGAAAACAGGCAGCTGCGTGGAGATCGGCCCCAAACCTCCCCCAAACAATCAGCCGTGTTCCGGAATTCTGAGTGTGGGGAGGTTCCGTCATCTGTCTGCAGGACCCGGGATCTCCTAGGAGCCCTTCGCGTATCTTCCCCGAGTCCCTCCCAGTGCGGGCTGCCGGGGAAAGGCGGGGGTTGTGCTGGAAATTCAGGTAGCATCTAGTGCCTCCTCCTGGACAAGGAGGTATTTAGCGGACTTACCACTGCCAAGAAACACCTGTGACATCAGGCAGCTGCGTGGAGGGCGGCCCCAAACCTCCCCAAAACAATCAGCCGTGTTCCAGAATTCTGAGTGTGGGGAGGTTCCGTCTTCTGTCTGCAGGACCCGGGATCTCCTAGGAGCAATTCTCGTGTCTTCCCGGAGTGCCTCCCAGTGCGGGCTGCCGGGGAAATGCGGGGGTTGGGCTGGAAATGCAGGTAGAATCTAGTGACTCCCCCTGGACAGGGGAATTAATTAGCGGACTTCACCCTGCAAGGGAACACCTGTGACCCCAGGCAGCTGCTTTGAGGGCGGCCCCAAACCTACCCCACACAATCAGCCGTGTTCCGGAATTCTGAGTGTGGGGAGGTTCCGTCTTCTGTCTGCAGCACCCGGGATCTCCTAGGAGCCCTTCGCGTGTCTTCCCCGAGTCCCTCTCAGTGCGGACTGCCGGGGAAAGGCGGGGTTTGGGCTGGAAATGCAGGTAGCATCTAGTGCCTCCCCCTGGACAGGGGAGGTATTTAGCGGACTTCCCCCTGCCAGGGAACACCTGTGACACCAGGCAGCTTCGTGGAGGGCGGCCCCGAAATTTCACCACACAGTCAGCAGTGTTCCAGAATTCTGAGTGTTGGGAGGTTCCGTCATCTGTCTGCAGCACCCGGGATCTCCTAGGAGGCCTTCGCGTGTCTTCCCCGACTGCCTCCCAGTGCGGGCTGCCGGTGAAATGCGGCGGTTTGGCTGGAAATGCAGGTAGCATCTAGTGCCTCCCCCTGGACAAGGGAGGTATTTAGCGGACTTACCACTGCCAAGAAACACCTGTGACACCAGGCAGCTGCATGGAGGGCGGCCCCATACATCCCCAAAACAATCAGCCGTGTTCCGGAATTCTGAGTGTGTGGAGGTTCCGTCTTCTGTCTGCATCACCCGGGATCTCCTTGGAGTACTTCGCGTGTCTTCCCCGAGTGCCTCCCAGTGCGGGCTGCAGGGGAAAGGCGGGGGGTGGACTGGAAATGCAGGTAGCATCTAGTGCATCCCCCTGGACAGGGGAGGTAATTACCGGAATTCCCCCTGTCAGGGAACACCTGTGACAACATGCAGATGCGTTGAGTGCGGCCACAAACCTCCCCCACTCAATCAGACTTGTTCCGGAATTCTGAGTGTGGGGAGGTTCCGTCATCTGTCTGCAGCACCCGGGATATCCTAGGAGCCCTTCGCGTGTCTTCCCCGAGTGCCTCCCCGTACGGGCTGCCGAGGAAATGCGTGGGTTTGGCTGGAAATGCAGGTAGCATCTAGTGCCTCCCCCTGGACAGGGGAGGTAATTAGCGTACTTCCCCCTGCCAGGGAACACCTGTGACACCAGGCAGCTGCGTGGCCGTCGGCGCCAAACCTCCCCCACACAATCAGCCGTGTTCCGGAATTCTGAGTGTGGGGAGGTTCCGTCTTCTGTCTGCAGCACCCGGGGTCTCCTAGAAGCCCTTCGAGTGTCTTCCCCGAGTCCTTCCCAGTGCGGGATGCCGGCGAAATGCGGGGGTAGGGATGGAAATGCAGGTAGCATTTAGTGCCTCCCCCTGGATAGGGGAGGTAATTAGCGGACTACCCCCTGCCAGGGAACACCTGTGACAACAGGGAGCTGCGTGGAGGGCGGCCCCGATCCTCCACCACACAGTCAGCATTGTTCCGGTATTCTGAGAGTTGGGAAGTTCCGTCATCTGCCTTCAAAACCCAGCATCACCTAGGTGCCTTTCGCGTGTCTTCGACGAGTGCTTCCCAGTGCGGGCTGTCGGGGAAAGGCGGGGGTTGGGATGGAAATGCAGGTAGCATCTTTTGCCTCCCCCTGTATAGGGGAGGAAATTAGCGGATATCCCTGACAGGGAACACCTGTGACACCACGCAGCTGCGTTGAGGGAGGCCCCAAACCTCCCCCACACAGCCAGGCGTGTTCCGGAATTCTGAGTGTGGGGAGGTTCCGTCTTCTGTGTGCAGCACCCGGGATCTCCTAGGAGCCCTTCGCGTATCTTCCCCGAGTCCCTCCCAGTGCGGGCTGCCGTGGAAAGGCGGGGGTTGTGCTGGAAATTCAGGTAGCATCTAGTGCCTCCCTCTGGACAGGGGAGGTAATTAGCGTTCTTCCCCCTGCCAGGGAACACCTGTGAAAACAGGCAGCTGCGTGGCCGTCGGCCCCAAACCTCCCCCAAACAATCAGCCGTGTTCCGGAATTCTGAGTGTGGGGAGGTTCCGTCATCTGTCTGCAGCACCCGGGATCTCCTAGGAGCCCTTCGCGTATCTTCCCCGTGTCCCTCCCAGTGCGGGCTGCCGGGGAAAGGCGGGGGTTGTGCTGGAAATTCAGGTAGCATCTAGTGCCTCCTCCTGGACAAGGAGGTATTTAGCGGACTTACCACTGCCAAGAAACACCTGTGACACCAGGCAGCTCCGTGGATGGCGGCCCCAAACCTCCCCAAAACAATCAGCCGTGTTCCAGAATTCTGAGTGTGGGGAGGTTCCGTCTTCTGTCTGCAGGACCCGGGATCTCCTAGGAGCCCTTCTCATGTCTTCCCCGAATGCCTCCCAGTGCGGGCTGCCGGGGAAATGCGGGGGTTGGGCTGGAAATGCAGGTAGAATCTAGTGACTCCCCCTGGACAGGGGAATTAATTAGCGGACTTCACCCTGCCAGGGAACACCTGTGACCCCAGGCAGCTGCTTGGATGGCGGCCCCAAACCTACCCCACACAATCAGCCGTGTTCCGGAATTCTGAGTGTGGGGAGGTTCCGTCTTCTGTCTGCAGCACCCGGGATCTCCTAGGAGCCCTTCGCGTGTCTTCCCCGTGTCCCTCTCAGTGTGGACTGCCGGGGAAAGGCGGGGTTTGGGCTGGAAATGCAGGTAGCATCTAGTTCCTACCCCTGTACAGGGGAGGTAATTAGCGGACTTCCCCCTGCCAGGGAACACCTGTGACACCAGGCAGATTCGTGGAGGGCGGCCCCGAAATTTCAACACACAGTCAGCAGTGTTCCAGAATTCTGAGTGTTGGGAGGTTCCGTCATCTGTCTGCAGCACCCGGGATCTCCAAGGAGGCCTTCGCGTGTCTTCCCCGACTGCCTCCCAGTGCGGGCTGCCGGGGAAAGGCGGGGGTTTTGCTGGACTTGCAGGCAGCATCTAGTGCCTCCCCCTGGACAGGGGAGGTAATTAGCGAACTTCCCCCTGTCCGGGAACACCTGTGACACCAGGCAGCTGCGTGGAGGGCGGCCCCAAACCTCCCCCACACAGTCAGCCATGTTCCGGAATTCTGAGTGTGGGGAGGTTCCGTCTTCTGTCTGCAGAACCCGGGGTCTCCTAGAAGCCCTTCGCGTGTCTTCCCCGAGTCCCTCCCAGTGCGGGATGCCGGCGAAATGCGGGGGTAGGGATGGAAATGCAGGTAGCATTTAGTGCCTCCCCCTGGATAGGGGAGGTAATTAGGGGTCTTCCCCCTGCCAGGGAACACCTGTGACACCAGGGAGCTGCGTGGAGGGCGGCCCCGATCCTGCAACACAGTCAGAAGTGTTCCGGGATTCTGAGAGTTGGGAAGTTCCGTCATCTGTCTGCAGCACCCAGGATCACCTAGGGGCCTTTCGCGTGTCTTCGACGAGTGCTTCCCAGTGCAGGCTGTCGGGGAAAGGCGGGGGTTGGGATGGAAATGCAGGTAACATCTAGTGCCTCCCCCTGGATAGGGGAGGAAATTAGCGGATTTCCCCTGAGAGGGAACACCTGTGACACCAGGCAGCTGCGTTTAGGGCGGCCCCAAACCTCCCCCACACAGCCAGGATTGTTCCGGAATTCTGAGTGTGGGGAGGTTCCGTCTTCTGTCTGCAGCACTCGGGATCTCCTAGGAGCCCTTCGCGTGTCTTCCCCGAGTCCCTCCCAGTGCGGGCTCCGGGGAATGAGGGGGTTGGGCTGGAAATGCAGGTAGCATCTAGTGCCTCCCTCTGGACAGGGGAGGTAATTAGCGTACTTCCCCCTGCCAGGGAACACCTGTGAAACCAGGCAGCTGCGTGGAGGGCGGCCCCAAATCTCCCCCACACAATCAGCCGTGTTCCGGAATTCTGAGTGTGGGGAGGTTCCGTCTTCTGTCTGCAGCACCCGGGATCTCCTAGGAGCACTTCGCGTGTCTTCCCCGAGTCCCTCTCAGTGCGGACTGCCGGGGAAAGGCGGTGTATGGGCTGGAAATGCAGGTAGCATCTAGTGCCTCCCCCTGGACAGGGGAGGTAATTAGCAGACTTCCCCCTGCCAGTGAACACCTGTGAAACCAGGCAGCTGCGTGCAGGGCGGCCCCGAACCTCCACAACACATCAGAAGTGTTCCGGAATGCTGAGTGTTGGGAGGTACTGTCATCTGTCTGCAGCACCCGGGATCTCTTTTGATCCCTTCGCGTGACTTCCCCGAGTGCCTCCCAGTGCGGTCTGCCGGGGAAAGTCGTGGGTTGTGCTGGAACTGCAGGTAGAATCTTGTGCCACACCCTGGAAAGGGGAGGTAATTAGCGGACATCACCCTGCCAGGTAACACGTGTGACACCAGGCAGCTGCGTGGAGGGCGGCCCCAGAACTCCCCCACAGAGTCAGCCGTGTTCCAGAATTCTGAGTGTGGGGAGGTTCCATCATCTCTATGTAGCACCCGGGATCTCCTAGGAGCCCTTCTCGTGTCTTCCCCGAGTGGTCCCAGTGCGGTCTGCCGGGGAAAGTCGGGGGTTTGGCTAGAAATGCAGGTAGCATCCAGTGCCTCCCCCTGGATAGGGGAGGTAATTAGCGGTCTTCCCACTGCCAGGGAACACCTGTGACACCAGGGAGCTGCGTGGAGGGCGGCCCCGATCCTCCAACACAGTCAGAAGTGTTCCGGTATTCTGAGAGTTGGGAAGTTCCGTCATCTGTCTGCAGAACCCAGGATCACCTAGGTGCCTTTCGCGTGTCTTCGACGAGTGCTTCCCAGTGCAGGCTGCCTGGGAAAGGCGGGGGTTGGGATGGAAATGCAGGTAGCATCTAGTGCCTCCCCCTGGATAGGGGAGGAAATTAGCGGATTTCCCCTGAGAGGGAACACTTGTGACACCAGGCAGCTGCGTTGAGGGAGGCCCCAAACCTCCCCCACACAATCAGCCGTGTTCCAGAATTCTGAGAGTGGGGAGGTTCCGTCTTCTGTCTGCAGCACCCGGGATCTCCTAGGAGCCCTTCGCGTGTCTTCCCCGGGTCCCTCCCAGGGCGGGCTGCCGGGGAAAGGCGGGGTATGGGCTGGAAATGCAGGTAGCATCTAGTGCCTCACCCTGGAAAGGGGAGGTAATTAGCGGACATCACCCTGCCAGGGAACACGTGTGACACCAGGCAGCTGCGTGGTGGGCGGCCCCAAAACTCCCCCACAGAGTCAGCCGTGTTCCAGAATTCTGAGTGTGGGGAGGCTCCGTCATCTCTATGTAGCACCCGGGATCTCCTAGGAGCCCTTCTCGTGTCTTCCCCGAGTGGTCCCAGTGCGGTCTGCCGGGGAAAGTCGGGGGTTTGGCTAGAAATGCAGGTAGCATCCAGTGCCTCCCCCTGGACAAGGGAGGTAATTAGCGGATTTCCCCCTGCCAGGGAACACCTGTGACACCAGGCAGCTGCGTGGAGGGCGGCCCTAATCATCCCACACACAGTCAGCCGTGTTCCGGAATTCTGAGTGTGGGGAGGTTCCATCATCACTATGCAGCACCTGGGATAACCTAGGAGCCATTCGCCTGACTTCCCCGAGTCCCTCCCAGTGCGGACTGCCGGGGAAAGGCGGGGGTTAGGCTGGAAATGCAGGTAGCATCTAGTGCCTCCCTCTGGACAAGGGAGGTAATTAGCGTACTTCCCCTGCCAGGGAACTCCTGTGAAACCAGGCAGCTGTGTTGGGGGCGGCCCCGATCCTCCACCACACAGTCAGCAGTGTTCCGTAATTATGAGAGTTGGGAAGTTCAGTCATCTGTCTGCAGAACCCGGGATCTCCTAGGTGCCTTTCACGTGTCTTCGACGAGTGCATCCCAGTGCGGGCTGCCGGGGAAAGGCGGGGGTTGGGATGGAAATGCAGGTAGCATCTAGTGCCTCCCCCTGGACAGGGGAGGAAATTAGCGGATTTCCCCTCACAGGGAAAACCTGTGACACCAGGCAGCTGCGTTGAGGGCGGCCCCAAACCTCCCCCACACAGCCAGGATTGTTCCGGAATTCTGAGTGTGGGGAGGTTCCGTCTTCTGTCTGCAGGACCCGGGATCTCCTAGGAGCCCTTCTCGTGTCTTCCCCGAGTGCCTCCCAGTGCGGGCTGCCGGGGAAATGCGGGGGTTGGGCTGGAAATGCAGGTAGCATCTAGTGACTCCCCCTGGACAGGGGAATTAATTAGCGGACTTCACCCTGCCAGGGAACACATGTGACCCCAGGCAGCTGCTTGGAGGGCGGCCCCAAACCTCCCCCACACAATCAGACGTGTTCCGGAATTCTGAGTGTGGGGAGGTACCGTCTTCTGTCTGCAGCACCCGGGATCTCCTAGGAGCCCTTCGCGTGTCTTCCCCGAGTCCCTCTCAGTGCAGACTGCCGGGGAAATGCGGGGTTTGGGCTGGAAATGCAGGTAGCATCTAGTGCCTCCCCCTGGATAGTGGAGGTAATTAGCGGACTTCCCCCTGCCAGGGAACACCTGTGACACCAGGCAGCTTCGTGGAGGGCGGCCTCGAAATTTCACCACACAGTCAGCAGTGTTCCAGAATCCTGAGTGTTGGGAGGTTCCGTCATCTGTCTGCAGCACCCGGGATCTCCTTGGAGGCCTTCGTGTGTCTTCCCCGACTGCCTCCCAGTGCGGGCTGCCGGGGAAAGCGGGGGTTTGGCTGGACATGCAGGCAGCATCTAGTGCCTCCCCCTGGACAGGGGAGGTATTTAGCGGACTTCCCCCTGCCAGGGAACACGTGTGACACCAGGCAGCTGCGTGGAGGGCGGCCCCAAAACTCCCCCACAGAGTCAGCCGTGTTCCAGACTTCTGAGTGTGGGGAGGTTCCGTCATCTCTATGTAGCACCCGGGATCTCCTAGGAGCCCTTCTCGTGTCTTCCCCGAGTGGTCCCAGTGCGGTCTGCTGGGGAAAGTCGGGGGTTTGGATAGAAATGCAGGTAGCATCTAGTGCCTCCCTCTGGACAGGGGAGGTAATTAGCGTACTTCCCCTGCCAGGGAACACCTGTGACACCAGGCAGCTGTGTTGGGGGCGGCCCCGATCCTCCACCACACAGTCAGCAGTGTTCCGTAATTCTGAGAGTTGGAAAGTTCCGTCATCTGTCTGCAGCACACGGGATCTCCTAGGTGCCTTTCGCGTGTCTTCGACGAGTGCTTCCCAGTGCGGGCTGCCGGGGAAAGGCGGGGGTTGGGATGGAAATGCAGGTAGCATCTAGTGCCTCCCCCTGGACAGGGGAGGAAATTAGCGGATTTCCCCTCACAGGGAACACCTGTGACACCAGGCAGCTGCGTTGAGGGCGGCCCCAAACCTCCCCCACACAGCCAGGATTGTTCCGGAATTCTGAGTGTGGGGAGGTTCCGTCTTCTGTCTGCAGCACCCGGGATCTCCTAGGAGCCCTTCGCGTGTCTTCCCCGAGTCCCTCCCTGTGCGGGCTGCCGGGGAATGAGGGGGTTGGGCTGGAAATGCAGGCAGCATCTAGTGCCTCCCTCTGGACAGGGGAGGTAATTAGCGTACTTCCCCCTGCCAGGGAACACCTGTGACACCAGGCAGCCTCGTGGAGGACGGCCCCAAACCTCCCCCAAACAGTCAGCCGTGTTCCGGAATTCTGAGTGTGGGGAGGTTCCGTCATCTGTCTGCATCACCCGGGGTCTCCTAGGAGCCCTTCGCGTATCTTCCCCGAGTCCCTCCCAGTGCGGGATGCCGGGGAAAGGCGGGGGTTGGGCTGGAAATGCAAGTAGCTTCTAGTGCCTCCCCCTGGACAGGGGAGGTAATTAGCGGACTTCCCCCTGCCAGGGAACACCTGTGAAACCAGGCAGCTGCGTGCAGGGCGGCCCCGAACCTCCACAACACATCAGAAGTGTTCCGGAATGCTGAGTGTTGGGAGGTACGGTCATCTGTCTGCAGCACCCGGGATCTCTTTTGAGCCCTTCGCGTGACTTCCCCGAGTGCCTCCCAGTGCGGTCTGCCGGGGAAAGTCGGGGGTTGGGCATGAAATGAAGGTAGAATCTAGTGCCACACCCTGGAAAGGGGAGGTAATTAGCGGACATCACCCTGACAGGGAACACGTGTGACACCAGGCAGCTGCGTGGAGGGCGGCCCCAAAACTCCCCCACAGAGTCAGCCGTGTTCCAGAATTCTGAGTGTGGGGAGGTTCCGTCATCTCTATGTAGCAACCGGGATCTCCTAGGAGCCCTTCTCGTGTCTTCCCCGAGTGGTCCCAGTGCGGGCTGCCGGGGAAAGGCGGGGGTTGGGCTGGAAATTCAGGTAGCATCTAGTGCCTCCTCCTGGACAAGGGAGGAATTTAGCGGACTTACCACTGCCAAGAAACACCTGTGAAACCAGGCAGCTGCGTGGAGGGCGGCCCCAAACCTCCCCAAAACAATCAGCCGTGTTCCAGAATTCTGAGTGTGGGGAGGATCCGTCTTCTGTCTGCAGGACCCGGGATCTCCTAGGAGCCCTTCTCGTGTCTTCCCCGAGTGCCTCCCAGTGCGGGCTGCCGGGGAATTGCGGGGGTTGTGCTGGAAATGCAGGTAGCATCTAGTGACTCCCCCTGGACAGGGGAATTAATTAGCGGACTTCCCCCTGCCAGGGAACACCTGTGACACCAGGCAGCTTCGTGGAGGGCGGCCCCGAAATTTCAACACACAGTCAGCATTGTTCCAGAATTCTGAGTGTTGGGAGGTTCCGTCATCTGTCTGCAGCACCCGGGATCTCCTAGGAGGTCTTCGCGTGTCTTCCCCGACTGCCTCTCAGTGCGGGCTGCCGGGGAAAGGCTGGGGTTTTGCTGGACATGCAGGCAGCATCTAGTGCCTCTCCCTGGACAGCGGAGGTAATTAGCGGACTTCCCCCTGTCCGGGATCACCTGTGACACCAGGCAGCTGCGTGGAGGTCGGCCTAAAACCTCCCCCACACAGTCAGCCTTGTTCCGGAATTCTGAGTGTGGGGAGGTTCCGTCTTCTGTCTGCAGCACCCGGGGTCTCCTAGAAGCCCTTCGCGTGTCTTCCCCGAGTCCCTCCCAGTGCGGGATGCCGGCGAAATGCGGGGGTAGGGATGGAAATGCAGGTAGCATTTAGTGCCTCCCCCTGGATAGGGGAGATAATTAGCGGACTTCCCCCTGCCAGGGAACACCTGTGACACCAGGGTGCTGCGTGGAGGGCGGCCCCGATCCTCCACCACACATTCAGCAGTGTTCCGGTATTCTGAGTGTTGGGAAATTCCGTCATTTGTCTGCAGCACCCGGGATCACCTAGGTGCCTTTCGCGTGTCTTCGACGAGTGCTTCCCAGTGCGGGCTGCCGGGGAAAGGCGGGGGTTGGGATGGAAATGCAGGTAGCATCTAGTGCCTCCCCCTGGATAGGGGAGGAAATTAGCGGATTTCCCCTGACAGGGAACACATGTGACACCAGGCAGCTGCGTTGAGAGAGGCCCCAAACTTCCCCACACAGTCAGCCGTGTTCCGGAATTCTGAGTGTGGGGAGGTTCCGTCTTCTGTCTGCAGCACCCGGGATCTCCCAGGAGCCCTTCTCGTGTCTTCCCCGAGTGCCTCCCAGTGCGGGATGCCGGGGAATGAGGGGGATGAGCTGGAAATGCAGGTAGCATCTAGTGACTTCCCCTGGACAGGGGAGGTAATTAGCGAAATTCCCCTTGCCAGGGAACACCTGTGACACCAGGCAGCTGCGTGGAGGGCGGCCCCAAATCTCCCCCACAAAATCAGTCGTTTTCCGGAATTCTGAGTGTGGGGAGGTTCCGTCTTCTGTCTGCAGCACCCGGGATCTCCTAGGAGCCCTTCGCGTGTCTTCCCCGAGTCCCTCTCAGTGCGGACTGCCGGGGAAAGGCGGGGTTTGGGCTGGAAATGCAGGTAGCATCTAGTGCCTCCCCCTGGACAGGGGAGGTAATTAGCGGACTTCCCCCTGCCAGGGAACACGTGTGAAACCAGGCAGCTGCGTGGAGGGCGGCCCCAAAACTCCCCCACAGAGTCAGCCGTGTTCCAGAATTCTGAGTGTGGGGAGGTTCCGTCATCTCTATGTAGCACCCGGGATCTCCTAGGAGCCCTTCTTGTGTCTTCCCCGAGTGGTCCCAGTGCGGTCTGCTGGGGAAAGGCGGGGGTTTGGCTAGAAATGCAGGTAGCATCCAGTGCCTCCCCCTGGACAAGGGAGGTATTTAGCGGACTTCCCCCTGCCAAGGAACACCTGTGACCCAAGGCAGCTGCGTGGAAGGCGGCCCCAAATCTCCCCCACACAATCAGCCGTGTTCCGGAATTCTGAGTGTGGGGAGGTTCCGTCTTCTGTCTGCAGCACCCGGGATCTCCTAGGAGCCCTTCGCGTGTCTTCCCCGAGTCCCTCTCAGTGCGGCCTGCCGGGGAAAGGCGGGGTTTGGGCTGGAAATGCAGGTAGCATCTAGTGCCTCCCCCTGGACAGGGGAGGTAATTAGCCGACTTCCCCCTGCCAGGGAACACGTGTGAAACCAGGCAGCTGCGTGGAGGGCGGCCCCAAAACTCCCCCACAGAGTCAGCCGTGTTCCAGAATTCTGAGTGTGGGGAGGTTCCGTCATCTCTATGTAGCACCCGGGATCTCCTAGGAGCCCTTCTTGTGTCTTCCCCGAGTGGTCCCAGTGCGGTCTGCTGGGGAAAGGCGGGGGTTTGGCTAGAAATGCAGGTAGCATCCAGTGCCTCCCCCTGGACAAGGGAGGTAATTAGCGGATTTCCCCCTGCCAGGGAACACCTGTGACACCAGGCAGCTGCGTGGAGGGTGGCCCTAAACATCCCACACACAGCCAGGATTGTTCCGGAATTCTGAGTGTGGGGAGGTTCCGTCTTCTGTCTGCAGGACCCGGGATCTCCTAGGAGCCCTTCTCGTGTCTTCCCCGAGTGCCTCCCAGTGCGGGCTGCCGGGGAAATGCGGGGGTTGGGCTGGAAATGCAGGTAGCATCTAGTGACTCCCCCTGGACAGGGGAATTAATTAGCGGACTTCACCCTGCCAGGGAACACATGTGACCCCAGGCAGCTGCTTGGAGGGCGGCCCCAAACCTCCCCCACACAATCAGACGTGTTCCGGAATTCTGAGTGTGGGGAGGTACCGTCTTCTGTCTGCAGCACCCGGGATCTCCTTGGAGGCCTTCGTGTGTCTTCCCCGACTGCCTCCCAGTGCGGGCTGCCGGGGAAAGCGGGGGTTTGGCTGGACATGCAGGCAGCATCTAGTGCCTCCCCCTGGACAGGGGAGGTATTTAGCGGACTTCCCCCTGCCAGGGAACACGTGTGACACCAGGCAGCTGCGTGGAGGGCGGCCCCAAAACTCCCCCACAGAGTCAGCCGTGTTCCAGACTTCTGAGTGTGGGGAGGTTCCGTCATCTCTATGTAGCACCCGGGATCTCCTAGGAGCCCTTCTCGTGTCTTCCCCGAGTGGTCCCAGTGCGGTCTGCTGGGGAAAGTCGGGGGTTTGGATAGAAATGCAGGTAGCATCTAGTGCCTCCCTCTGGACAGGGGAGGTAATTAGCGTACTTCCCCTGCCAGGGAACACCTGTGACACCAGGCAGCTGTGTTGGGGGCGGCCCCGATCCTCCACCACACAGTCAGCAGTGTTCCGTAATTCTGAGAGTTGGAAAGTTCCGTCATCTGTCTGCAGCACACGGGATCTCCTAGGTGCCTTTCGCGTGTCTTCGACGAGTGCTTCCCAGTGCGGGCTGCCGGGGAAAGGCGGGGGTTGGGATGGAAATGCAGGTAGCATCTAGTGCCTCCCCCTGGACAGGGGAGGAAATTAGCGGATTTCCCCTCACAGGGAACACCTGTGACACCAGGCAGCTGCGTTGAGGGCGGCCCCAAACCTCCCCCACACAGCCAGGATTGTTCCGGAATTCTGAGTGTGGGGAGGTTCCGTCTTCTGTCTGCAGCACCCGGGATCTCCTAGGAGCCCTTCGCGTGTCTTCCCCGAGTCCCTCCCAGTGCGGGCTGCCGGGGAATGAGGGGGTTGGGCTGGAAATGCAGGCAGCATCTAGTGCCTCCCTCTGGACAGGGGAGGTAATTAGCGTACTTCCCCCTGCCAGGGAACACCTGTGACACCAGGCAGCCTCGTGGAGGACGGCCCCAAACCTCCCCCAAACAGTCAGCCGTGTTCCGGAATTCTGAGTGTGGGGAGGTTCCGTCATCTGTCTGCATCACCCGGGGTCTCCTAGGAGCCCTTCGCGTATCTTCCCCGAGTCCCTCCCAGTGCGGGATGCCGGGGAAAGGCGGGGGTTGGGCTGGAAATGCAAGTAGCTTCTAGTGCCTCCCCCTGGACAGGGGAGGTAATTAGCGGACTTCCCCCTGCCAGGGAACACCTGTGAAACCAGGCAGCTGCGTGCAGGGCGGCCCCGAACCTCCACAACACATCAGAAGTGTTCCGGAATGCTGAGTGTTGGGAGGTACGGTCATCTGTCTGCAGCACCCGGGATCTCTTTTGAGCCCTTCGCGTGACTTCCCCGAGTGCCTCCCAGTGCGGTCTGCCGGGGAAAGTCGGGGGTTGGGCATGAAATGAAGGTAGAATCTAGTGCCACACCCTGGAAAGGGGAGGTAATTAGCGGACATCACCCTGACAGGGAACACGTGTGACACCAGGCAGCTGCGTGGAGGGCGGCCCCAAAACTCCCCCACAGAGTCAGCCGTGTTCCAGAATTCTGAGTGTGGGGAGGTTCCGTCATCTCTATGTAGCAACCGGGATCTCCTAGGAGCCCTTCTCGTGTCTTCCCCGAGTGGTCCCAGTGCGGGCTGCCGGGGAAAGGCGGGGGTTGGGCTGGAAATTCAGGTAGCATCTAGTGCCTCCTCCTGGACAAGGGAGGAATTTAGCGGACTTACCACTGCCAAGAAACACCTGTGAAACCAGGCAGCTGCGTGGAGGGCGGCCCCAAACCTCCCCAAAACAATCAGCCGTGTTCCAGAATTCTGAGTGTGGGGAGGATCCGTCTTCTGTCTGCAGGACCCGGGATCTCCTAGGAGCCCTTCTCGTGTCTTCCCCGAGTGCCTCCCAGTGCGGGCTGCCGGGGAATTGCGGGGGTTGTGCTGGAAATGCAGGTAGCATCTAGTGACTCCCCCTGGACAGGGGAATTAATTAGCGGACTTCCCCCTGCCAGGGAACACCTGTGACACCAGGCAGCTTCGTGGAGGGCGGCCCCGAAATTTCAACACACAGTCAGCATTGTTCCAGAATTCTGAGTGTTGGGAGGTTCCGTCATCTGTCTGCAGCACCCGGGATCTCCTAGGAGGTCTTCGCGTGTCTTCCCCGACTGCCTCTCAGTGCGGGCTGCCGGGGAAAGGCGGGGGTTTTGCTGGACATGCAGGCAGCATCTAGTGCCTCTCCCTGGACAGCGGAGGTAATTAGCGGACTTCCCCCTGTCCGGGATCACCTGTGACACCAGGCAGCTGCGTGGAGGTCGGCCTAAAACCTCCCCCACACAGTCAGCCTTGTTCCGGAATTCTGAGTGTGGGGAGGTTCCGTCTTCTGTCTGCAGCACCCGGGGTCTCCTAGAAGCCCTTCGCGTGTCTTCCCCGAGTCCCTCCCAGTGCGGGATGCCGGCGAAATGCGGGGGTAGGGATGGAAATGCAGGTAGCATTTAGTGCCTCCCCCTGGATAGGGGAGATAATTAGCGGACTTCCCCCTGCCAGGGAACACCTGTGACACCAGGGTGCTGCGTGGAGGGCGGCCCCGATCCTCCACCACACATTCAGCAGTGTTCCGGTATTCTGAGTGTTGGGAAATTCCGTCATTTGTCTGCAGCACCCGGGATCACCTAGGTGCCTTTCGCGTGTCTTCGACGAGTGCTTCCCAGTGCGGGCTGCCGGGGAAAGGCGGGGGTTGGGATGGAAATGCAGGTAGCATCTAGTGCCTCCCCCTGGATAGGGGAGGAAATTAGCGGATTTCCCCTGACAGGGAACACATGTGACACCAGGCAGCTGCGTTGAGAGAGGCCCCAAACTTCCCCACACAGTCAGCCGTGTTCCGGAATTCTGAGTGTGGGGAGGTTCCGTCTTCTGTCTGCAGCACCCGGGATCTCCCAGGAGCCCTTCTCGTGTCTTCCCCGAGTGCCTCCCAGTGCGGGATGCCGGGGAATGAGGGGGATGAGCTGGAAATGCAGGTAGCATCTAGTGACTTCCCCTGGACAGGGGAGGTAATTAGCGAAATTCCCCTTGCCAGGGAACACCTGTGACACCAGGCAGCTGCGTGGAGGGCGGCCCCAAATCTCCCCCACAAAATCAGTCGTTTTCCGGAATTCTGAGTGTGGGGAGGTTCCGTCTTCTGTCTGCAGCACCCGGGATCTCCTAGGAGCCCTTCGCGTGTCTTCCCCGAGTCCCTCTCAGTGCGGACTGCCGGGGAAAGGCGGGGTTTGGGCTGGAAATGCAGGTAGCATCTAGTGCCTCCCCCTGGACAGGGGAGGTAATTAGCGGACTTCCCCCTGCCAGGGAACACGTGTGAAACCAGGCAGCTGCGTGGAGGGCGGCCCCAAAACTCCCCCACAGAGTCAGCCGTGTTCCAGAATTCTGAGTGTGGGGAGGTTCCGTCATCTCTATGTAGCACCCGGGATCTCCTAGGAGCCCTTCTTGTGTCTTCCCCGAGTGGTCCCAGTGCGGTCTGCTGGGGAAAGGCGGGGGTTTGGCTAGAAATGCAGGTAGCATCCAGTGCCTCCCCCTGGACAAGGGAGGTATTTAGCGGACTTCCCCCTGCCAAGGAACACCTGTGACCCAAGGCAGCTGCGTGGAAGGCGGCCCCAAATCTCCCCCACACAATCAGCCGTGTTCCGGAATTCTGAGTGTGGGGAGGTTCCGTCTTCTGTCTGCAGCACCCGGGATCTCCTAGGAGCCCTTCGCGTGTCTTCCCCGAGTCCCTCTCAGTGCGGCCTGCCGGGGAAAGGCGGGGTTTGGGCTGGAAATGCAGGTAGCATCTAGTGCCTCCCCCTGGACAGGGGAGGTAATTAGCCGACTTCCCCCTGCCAGGGAACACGTGTGAAACCAGGCAGCTGCGTGGAGGGCGGCCCCAAAACTCCCCCACAGAGTCAGCCGTGTTCCAGAATTCTGAGTGTGGGGAGGTTCCGTCATCTCTATGTAGCACCCGGGATCTCCTAGGAGCCCTTCTTGTGTCTTCCCCGAGTGGTCCCAGTGCGGTCTGCTGGGGAAAGGCGGGGGTTTGGCTAGAAATGCAGGTAGCATCCAGTGCCTCCCCCTGGACAAGGGAGGTAATTAGCGGATTTCCCCCTGCCAGGGAACACCTGTGACACCAGGCAGCTGCGTGGAGGGTGGCCCTAAACATCCCACACACAGTCATCCGTGTTCCGGAATTCTGAGTGTGGGGAGGTTCCAACATCTCTATGCAGCACCCGGGATAACCTAGGAGCCATTCGCATGTCTTCCCCGAGTCCCTCCCAGTGCGGACTGCCGGGGAAAGGCGGGGGTTAGGCTGGAAATGCAGGTAGCATCTAGTGCCTCCCTCTGGACAGGGGAGGTAATTAGCGTACTTCCCCTGCCAGGGAAAACTTGTGACACCAGGCAGCTGTGTTGGGGGCGGCCCCGATCCTCCACCACACAGTCAGCAGTGTTCCGTAATTCTGAGAGTTGGAAAGTTCCGTCTTCTGTCTGCAGCACCCGGGGTCTCCTAGAAGCCCTTCGCGTGTCTTCCCCGAGTCCCTCCCAGTGCGGGATGCCGGCGAAATGCGGGGGTAGGGATGGAAATGCAGGTAGCATTTAGTGCCTCCCCCTGGATAGGGGAGATAATTAGCGGACTTCCCCCTGCCAGGGAACACCTGTGACACCAGGGTGCTGCGTGGAGGGCGGCCCCGATCCTCCACCACACATTCAGCAGTGTTCCGGTATTCTGAGTGTTGGGAAATTCCGTCATTTGTCTGCAGCACCCGGGATCACCTAGGTGCCTTTCGCGTGTCTTCGACGAGTGCTTCCCAGTGCGGGCTGCCGGGGAAAGGCGGGGGTTGGGATGGAAATGCAGGTAGCATCTAGTGCCTCCCCCTGGATAGGGGAGGAAATTAGCGGATTTCCCCTGACAGGGAACACATGTGACACCAGGCAGCTGCGTTGAGAGAGGCCCCAAACTTCCCCACACAGTCAGCCGTGTTCCGGAATTCTGAGTGTGGGGAGGTTCCGTCTTCTGTCTGCAGCACCCGGGATCTCCCAGGAGCCCTTCTCGTGTCTTCCCCGAGTGCCTCCCAGTGCGGGCTGCCGGGGAATGAGGGGGATGAGCTGGAAATGCAGGTAGCATCTAGTGACTTCCCCTGGACAGGGGAGGTAATTAGCGAAATTCCCCTTGCCAGGGAACACCTGTGACACCAGGCAGCCTCGTAGAGGACGGCCCCAAACCTCCCCCACACAGTCAGGCGTGTTCCGGAATTCTGAGTGTGGGGAGGTTCCGTCATCTGTCTGCAGCATCCGGGATCTCCTCGGAGGCCTTCGCGTGTCTTCCCCGACTGCCTCCCAGTGCGGGCTGCCGGGGAAAGGCGGGGGTAGGGCTGGAAATGCAGGTAGCATATAGTGCCTCCCCCTGGATAGGGGAGGAAATTAGCGGATTTCCCCTGACAGGGAACACATGTGACACCAGGCAGCTGCGTTGAGGGAGGCCCCAAACCTCCCCCACACAGCCAGGCGTGTTCCGGAATTCTGAGTGTGTGGAGGTTCCGTCTTCTGTCTGCAGCACCCGGGATCTCCTAGGAGCCCTTCTCGTTTCTTCCCCGAGTGCCTCCCAGTGCGGGCTGCCGGGGAATGAGGGGGATGAGCTTAAAATGCAGGTAGCATCTAGTGACTTCCCCTGGACAGTGGAGGTAATTAGCGGACTTCCCCTTGCCAGGGAACACCTGTGAAACCAGGCAGCTGCGTGGAGGGCGGCCCCAAACCTCCCCCACACAGTCAGCCGTGTTCCGGAATTCTCAGTTTCGGGAGGTTTCGTCTTCTGTCTGCAGCACCCGGGATCTCCTAGGAGCCCTTCGCGTGTCTTCCCCGAGTCCCTCTCAGTGCGGACTGCCGGGGAAAGGCGGGGTTTGGGCTGGAAATGCAGGTAGCATCTAGTGCCTCCCCCTGGACAGGGGAGGTAATTAGCCGACTTCCCCCTGCCAGGGAACACGTGTGAAACCAGGCAGCTGCGTGGAGGGCGGCCCCAAAACTCCCCCACAGAGTCAGCCGTGTTCCAGAATTCTGAGTGTGGGGAGGTTCCGTCATCTCTATGTAGCACCCGGGATCTCCTAGGAGCCCTTCTTGTGTCTTCCCCGAGTGGTCCCAGTGCGGTCTGCTGGGGAAAGGCGGGGGTTTGGCTAGAAATGCAGGTAGCATCCAGTGCCTCCCCCTGGACAAGGGAGGTAATTAGCGGATTTCCCCCTGCCAGGGAACACCTGTGACACCAGGCAGCTGCGTGGAGTGTGGCCCTAAACATCCCACACACAG
This sequence comes from Camelus bactrianus, assembly GCF_048773025.1. Taxonomy (NCBI): domain Eukaryota; kingdom Metazoa; phylum Chordata; class Mammalia; order Artiodactyla; family Camelidae; genus Camelus; species Camelus bactrianus. Next base: position 643,612 of record NW_027413968.1, read on the forward strand.
TCATCCGTGTTCCGGAATTCTGAGTGTGGGGAGGTTCCAACATCTCTATGCAGCACCCGGGATAACCTAGGAGCCATTCGCATGTCTTCCCCGAGTCCCTCCCAGTGCGGACTGCCGGGGAAAGGCGGGGGTTAGGCTGGAAATGCAGGTAGCATCTAGTGCCTCCCTCTGGACAGGGGAGGTAATTAGCGTACTTCCCCTGCCAGGGAAAACTTGTGACACCAGGCAGCTGTGTTGGGGGCGGCCCCGATCCTCCACCACACAGTCAGCAGTGTTCCGTAATTCTGAGAGTTGGAAAGTTCCGTCATCTGTGTGCAGCACCAGGGATCTCCTAGATGCCTTTCGCGTGTCTTCGACGAGTGCTTCCCAGTGCGGGCTGCCGTGGAAAGGCGGGGGTTGGGATGGAAATGCAGGTAGCATCTAGTGCCTCCCCCTGGACAGGGGAGGAAATTAGCGGATTTCCCCTCAAAGGGAACACCTGTGACACCAGGCAGCCTCGTGGAGGACGGCCCCAAACCTCCCCCACACAGTCAGCCGTGTTCCGGAATTCTGAGTGTGGGGAGGTTCCGTCATCTGTCTGCAGCACCCGGGGTCTCCTAGGAGCCCTTCGCGTATCTTCCCCGAGTCCCTCTCAGTGCGGACTGCCGGGGAAAGGCGGGGTATGGGCTGGAAATGCAGGTAGCATCTAGTGCCTCCCCCTGGACAGCGGAGGTAATTAGCGGAATTCCCCCTGCCAGTGAACACCTGTGAAACCAGGCAGCTGCATGCAGGGCGGCCCCGAACCTCCACAACACATCAGAAGTGTTCCGGAATGCTGAGTTGTGGGAGGTACGGTCATCTGTCTGCAGCACACGGGGTCTCTTTTGAGCCCTTCGCGTGACTTCCCTGAGTGCCTCCCAGTGCGGTCTGCCGGGGAAAGTCGGGGGTTGGGCTGGAAATGCAGGTAGAATCTAGTGCCTCACCCTGGAAACGGGAGGTAATTAGCGGACATCACCCTGCCAGGGAACACGTGTGACACCAGGCAGCTGCGTGGAGGGCGGCCCCAAAACTCCCCCACACAGTCAGCCGTGTTCCAGAATTCTGAGTGTTGGGAGGTTCCGTCATCTCTATGTAGCACCCGGGATCTCCTAGGAGCCCTTCTCGTGTCTTCCCCGAGTGCCTCCCAGTGCGGGCTGCCGGGGAAAGGCGGGGGTTGGGCTGGAAATTCAGGTAGCATCTAGTGCCTCCTCCTGGACAAGGGAGGTATTTAGCGGACTTACAACTGCCAAGAAACACCTGTGACACCAGGCAGCTGCGTGGAGGGCGGCCCCAAACCTCCCCAAAACAATCAGCCGTGTTCCAGAATTCTGAGTGTGGGGAGGATCCGTCTTCTGTCTGCAGGACCCGGGATATCCTAGGAGCCCTTCTCGTGTCTTCCCCGAGTGCCTCCCAGTGCGGGCTGCCGGGGAAATGCGGGGGTTGGGCTGGAAATGCAGGTAGCATCTAGTGCCTCCCCCTGGACAGAGGAGGTAATTAGCGGACTTCCCCCTGTCCGGGAACACCTGTGACACCAGGCAGCTGCGTGGAGGGCGGCCCCAAACTTCCCCCACACAGTCAGCCGTGTTCCGGAATTCTGAGTGTGGGGAGGTTCCGTCTTCTGTCTGCAGCACCCGGGGTCTCCTAGAAGCCCTTCGCGTGTCTTCCCCGTGTCCTTCCCAGTGCGGGATGCCGGCGAAATGCGGGGGTAGGGATGGAAATGCAGGTAGCATTTAGTGCCTCCCCCTGGATAGGGGAAGTAATTACCGAACTTCCCCCTGCCAGGGAACACCTGTGACACCAGGGAGCTGCGTGGAGGGCGGCCCCGATTCTCCACCACACAGTCAGCAGTGTTCCGGTATTCTGAGTGTTGGGAATTTCCGTCATCTGTCTGCAGCACCCGGGATCTCCTAGGTGCCTTTCGCGTGATTTCGACGAGTGATTCAAAGTGCGGGCTGCCGGGGAAAGGCGGGGGTAGGGCTGGAAATGCAGGTAGCATCTAGTGCCTCCCCCTGGACAGGGGACGAAATTAGCGGATTTCCCCTCACAGGGAACACCTGTGACACCAGGCAGCTGCGTTGAGGGCGGCCCCAAACCTCCCCCACACAGCCAGGATTGTTCCGGAATTCTGAGTGTGGGGAGGTTCCGTCTTCTGTCTGCAGCACCCGGGATCTCCTAGGAGCCCTACGCGTGTCTTCCCAGACTGCCTCCCAGTGCGGGCTGCCGGGGAATGAGGGGGTTGAGGTGGAAATGCAGGTACCATTTAGTGCCTCCCTCTGGACAGGGGAAGTAATTAGCGTATTTCCCCCTGCCAGGGAACACCTGTGACACCAGGCAGCCTCGTGGATGACGGCCCCAAACCTCCCCCACACAGTCAGGCGTGTTCCGGAATTCTGAGTGTGGGGAGGTTCCGTCATCTGTCTGCAGCACCCGGGGTCTCCTAGGAGCTCTTCGCGTATCTTCCCCGAGTCCCTCCCAGTGCGGGATGCCGGGGAAAGGCGGGGGTTGGGCTGGAAATGCAGGTAGCATCTAGTGCCTCCTCCTGGACAAGGGAGGTATTTAGCGGACTTCCCCCTGCCAAGGAACACCTGTGACCCCAGGCAGCTGCGTGGAGGGCGGCCCCAAATCTCCCCCACACAATCAGCCGTGTTCCGGAATTCTGAGTGTGGGGAGGTTCCGTCTTCTGTCTGCAGCACCCGGGATCTCCTAGGAGCACTTCGCGTGTCTTCCCCGAGTCCCTCTCAGTGCGGACTTCCGGGGAAAGGCGGCGTTTGGGCTGGAAATGCAGGTAGCATCTAGTGCCTCCCCCTGGACAGGGGAGGTAATTAGCGGACTTCCCCCTGCCAGGGAACACGTGTGACACCAGGAAGCTGCGTGGAGGGCGGCCCCAAAACTCCCCCACAGAGTCAGCCGTGTTCCAGAATTCTGAGTGTGGGGAGGTTCCGTCATCTCTATGTAGCACCCGGGATCTCCTAGGAGCCCTTCTCGTGTCTTCCCCGAGTGGTCCCAGTGCGGTCTGCTGGGGAAAGGCGGGGGTTTGGCTAGAAATGCAGGTAGCATCCAGTGCCTCCCCCTGGACAAGGGAGGTAATTAGCGGATTTCCCCCTGCCAGGGAACACCTGTGACACCAGGCAGCTGCGTGGAGGGCGGCCCTAAACATCCCACACACAGTCATCCGCGTTCCGGAATTCTGAGTGTGGGGAGGTTCCATCATCTCTATGCAGCACCCGGGATAACCTAGGAGCCATTCGCGTGTCTTCCCCGAGTCCCTCCCAGTGCGGACTGCCGGGGAAAGGCGGGGGTTAGGCTGGAAATGCAGGTAGCATCTAGTGCCTCCCTCTGGACAGGGGAGGTAATTAGCGTACTTCCCCTGCCAGGGAACACCTCTGACACCAGGCAGCTGTGTTGGGGGCGGCCCCGATCCTCCACCACACAGTCAGCAGTGTTCCGTAATTCTGAGAGTTGGAAAGTTCCGTCATCTGTCTGCAGCACCGGGGATCTCCTAGGTGCCATTCGCGTGTCTTCGACCAGTGCTTCCCAGTGCGGGCTGCCGTGGAAAGGCGGGGGTTGGGATGGAAATGCAGGTAGCATCTAGTGCCTCCCCCTGGACAGGGGAGGAAATTAGCGGATTTCCCCTCACAGGGAACACCTGTGACACCAGGCAGCTGCGTTGAGGGCGGCACCAAACCTCCCCCACACAGCCAGGATTGTTCCGGAATTCTGAGTGTGGGGAGGTTCCGTCTTCTGTCTGCAGCACCCGGGATCTCCTAGGAGCCCTTCGCGTGTCTTCCCCGAGTCCCTCCCAGTGCGGGCTGCCGGGGAATGAGGGGGTTGGGCTGGAAATGCAGGTAGCATCTAGTGCCTCCCTCTGGACAGGGGAGGTAATTAGCGTACTTCCCCCTGCCAGGGAACACCTGTGACACCAGGCAGCCTCGTGGAGGACGGCCCCAAACCTCCCCCACACAGTCAGCCGTGTTCCGGAATTCTGAGTGTGGGGAGGTTCCGTCATCTGTCTGCAGCACCCGGGATCTCCTAGGAGCACTTCGCGTGTCTTCCCCGAGTCCCTCTCAGTGCGGACTGCCAGGGAAAGGCGGGGTATGGGCTGGAAATGCAGGTAGCATCTAGTGCCTCCCCCTGGACAGGGGAGGTAATTAGCGGACATCCCCCTGCCAGTGAACACCTGTGAAACCAGTCAGCTGCGTGCAGGGCGGCCCCGAACCTCCACAACACATCAGAAGTGTTCCGGAATGCTGAGTGTTGGGAGGTACGGTCATCTGTCTGCAGCACCTGGGATCTCATTTGAGCCCTTCGCGTGTCTTCCCCGACTGCCTCCCAGTGCGGGCTGCCGGGGAAAGGCGGGGGTTTTGCTGGACATGCAGGCAGCATCTAGTGCCTCCCCCTGGACAGGGGAGGTAATTAGCGGAATTCCCCCTGTCCGGGAACACCTGTGACACCAGGCAGCTGCGTGGAGGGCGGCCCCAAACCTCCCCCACACAGTCAGCCGTGTTCCGGAATTCTCAGTTTGGGGAGGTTTCGTCTTCTGTCTGCAGCACCCGGGATCACCTAGGAGCCCTTCGCTTGTCTTCCCCGAGTCCCTCCCAGTGCGGGATGCCGGGGAAATACGGGGGTAGGGCTGGAAATGCAGGTAGCATATAGTGCCTCCTCCTGGACAAGTTAGGTATTTAGCGGACTTCCCCCTGCCAAGGAACACCTGTGACCCCAGGCAGCTGCGTGGAGGGCAGCCCCAAATCTCCCCCACACAATCAGCCGTGTTCCGGAATTCTGAGTGTGGGGAGGTTCCGTCTTCTGTCTGCAGCACCCGGGATCTCCTAGGAGCCCTTCGCGTGTCTTCCCCGAGTCCCTCTCAGTGCGGACTTCCGGGGAAAGGCGGCGTTTGGGCTGGAAATGCAGGTAGCATCTAGTGCCTCCCCCTGGACAGGGGAGGTAATTAGCGGACTTCCCCCTGCCAGGGAACACGTGTGACACCAGGCAGCTGCGTGGAGGGCGGCCCCAAACCTCCCCCACAGAGTCAGCCGTGTTCCAGAATTCTGAGTGTGGGGAGGTTCCGTCATCTCTATGTAGCACCCGGGATCTCCTAGGAGCCCTTCTCGTGTCTTCCCCGAGTGGTCCCAGTGCGGTCTGCTGGGGAAAGGCGGGGGTTTGGCTAGAAATGCAGGTAGCATCCAGTGCCTCCCCCTGGACAAGGGAGGTAATTAGCGGATTTCCCCCTGCCAGGGAACACCTGTGACACCAGGCAGCTGCGTGGAGGGCGGCCCTAAACATCCCACACACAGTCAGCCGCGTTCCGGAATTCTGAGTGTGGGGAGGTTCCGTCATCTCTATGCAGCACCCGGGATAACCTAGGAGCCATTCGCGTGTCTTCCCCGAGTCCCTCCCAGTGCGGACTGCCGGGGAAAGGCGGGGGTTAGGCTGGAAATGCAGGTAGCATCTAGTGCCTCCCTCTGGACAGGGGAGGTAATTAGCGTACTTCCCCTGCCAGGGAACACCTCTGACACCAGGCAGCTGTGTTGGGGGCGGCCCCGATCCTCCACCACACAGTCAGCAGTGTTCCGTAATTCTGAGAGTTGGAAAGTTCCGTCATCTGTCTGCAGCACCCGGGATCTCCTAGGTGCCATTCGCGTGTCTTCGACCAGTGCTTCCCAGTGCGGGCTGCCGTGGAAAGGCGGGGGTTGGGATGGAAATGCAGGTAGCATCTAGTGCCTCCCCCTGGACAGGGGAGGAAATTAGCGGATTTCCCCTCACAGGGAACACCTGTGACACCAGGCAGCTGCGTTGAGGGCGGCACCAAACCTCCCCCACACAGCCAGGATTGTTCCGGAATTCTGAGTGTGGGGAGGTTCCGTCTTCTATCTGCAGCACCCGGGATCTCCTAGGAGCCCTTTGCGTGTCTTCCCCGAGTCCCTCCCAGTGCGGGCTGCCGGGGAATCAGGGGGTTGTGCTGGAAATGTAGCTAGCATCTAGTGCCTCCCTCTGGACAGGGGAGGTAATTAGCGTACTTCCCCCTGCCAGGGAACACCTGTGACACCAGGCAGCCTCGTGGAGGACGGCCCCAAACCTCCCCCACACAGTCAGCCGTGTTCCGGAATTCTGAGTGTGGGGAGGTTCCGTCATCTGTCTGCAGCACCCGGGATCTCCTAGGAGCACTTCGCGTGTCTTCCCCGAGTCCCTCTCAGTGCGGACTGCCAGGGAAAGGCGGGGTATGGGCTGGAAATGCAGGTAGCATCTAGTGCCTCCCCCTGGACAGGGGAGGTAATTAGCGGACATCCCCCTGCCAGTGAACACCTGTGAAACCAGTCAGCTGCGTGCAGGGCGGCCCCGAACCTCCACAACACATCAGAAGTGTTCCGGAATGCTGAGTGTTGGGAGGTACGGTCATCTGTCTGCAGCACCTGGGATCTCATTTGAGCCCTTCGCGTGTCTTCCCCGACTGCCTCCCAGTGCGGGCTGCCGGGGAAAGGCGGGGGTTTTGCTGGACATGCAGGCAGCATCTAGTGCCTCCCCCTGGACAGGGGAGGTAATTAGCGGAATTCCCCCTGTCCGGGAACACCTGTGACACCAGGCAGCTGCGTGGAGGGCGGCCCCAAACCTCCCCCACACAGTCAGCCGTGTTCCGGAATTCTCAGTTTGGGGAGGTTTCGTCTTCTGTCTGCAGCACCCGGGATCACCTAGGAGCCCTTCGCGTGTCTTTCCCGAGTCCCTCCCAGTGCGGGATGCCGGGGAAATACGGGGGTAGGGCTGGAAATGCAGGTAGCATATAGTGCCTCCTCCTGGACAAGTTAGGTATTTAGCGGACTTCCCCCTGCCAAGGAACACCTGTGACCCCAGGCAGCTGCGTGGAGGTCAGCCCCAAATCTCCCCCACACAATCAGCCGTGTTCCAGAATTCTGAGTGTGGGGAGGTTCCGTCTTCTGTCTGCAGCACCCGGGATCTCCTAGGAGCCATTCGCGTGTCTTCCCCGAGTCCCTCTCAGTGCGGACTTCCGGGGAAAGGCGGCGTTTGGGCTGGAAATGCAGGTAGCATCTAGTGCCTCCCCCTGGACAGGGGAGGTAATTAGCGGACTTCCCCTGCCAGGGAACACGTGTGACACCAGGCAGCTGCGTGGAGGGCGGCCCCAAAACTCCCCCACAGAGTCAGCCGTGTTCCAGAATTCTGAGTGTGGGGAGGTTCCGTCATCTCTATGTAGCACCCGGAATCTCCTAGGAGCCCTTCTCGTGTCTTCCCCGAGTGGTCCCAGTGCGGTCTGCTGGGGAAAGTCGGGGGTTTGGCTAGAAATTCAGGTAGCATCCAGTGCCTCCCCCTGGACAAGGGAGGTAATTAGCGGATTTCCCCCTGCCAGGGAACACCTGTGACACCAGGCAGCTGCGTGGAGGGCGGCCCTAAACATCCCACACACAGTCAGCCGCGTTCCGGAATTCTGAGTGTGGGGAGGTTCCATCATCTCTATGCAGCACCCGGGATAACCTAGGAGCCATTCGCGTGTCTTCCCCGAGTCCCTCCCAGTGCGGACTGCCGGGGAAAGGCGGGGGTTAGGCTGGAAATGCAGGTAGCATCTAGTGCCTCCCTCTGGACAGGGGAGGTAATTAGCGTACTTCCCCTGCCAGGGAACACCTCTGACACCAGGCAGCTGTGTTGGGGGCGGCCCCGATCCTCCACCACACAGTCAGCAGTGTTCCGTAATTCTGAGAGTTGGAAAGTTCCGTCATCTGTCTGCAGCACCCGGGATCTCCTAGGTGCCATTCGCGTGTCTTCGACCAGTGCTTCCCAGTGCGGGCTGCCGTGGAAAGGCGGGGGTTGGGATGGAAATGCAGGTAGCATCTAGTGCCTCCCTCTGGACAGGGGAGGAAATTAGCGGATTTCCCCTCACAGGGAACACCTGTGACACCAGGCAGCTGCGTTGAGGGCGGCACCAAACCTCCCCCACACAGCCAGGATTGTTCCGGAATTCTGAGTGTGGGGAGGTTCCGTCTTCTGTCTGCAGCACCCGGGATCTCCTAGGAGCCCTTCGCGTGTCTTCCCCGAGTCCCTCTCAGTGCGGACTGCCAGGGAAAGGCGGGGTATGGGCTGGAAATGCAGGTAGCATCTAGTGCCTCCCCCTGGACAGGGGAGGTAATTAGCGGACTTCCCCCTGCCAGTGAACACCTGCGAAACCAGGCAGCTGCGTTCAGGGCGGCCTCGAACCTCCACAACACATCAGAAGAGTTCCGGAATGCTGAGTGTTGGGAGGTACGGTCATCTGTCTGCAGCACCCAGGATTTCTTTTGAGTCCTTCGCGTGACTTCCCCGAGTGCCTCCCAGTGCGGTCTGCCGGGTAAAGTCGGGGGATGGGCTGGAAATGCAGGTAGAATCTAGTGCCTCACACTGGAAAGGGGAGGTAATTAGCGGACATCACCCTGCCAGGGAACACGTGTGACACCAGGCAGCTTCGTGGAGGGCGGCCCCGAAATTTCACCACACAGTCAGCAGTGTTCCAGAATTCTGAGTGTTGGGAGGTTCCGTCATCTGTCTGCAGCACCCGGGGTCTCCTAGAAGCCCTTCGCGTGTCTTCCCCGAGTCCCTCCCAGTGCGGGATGCCGGGGAAAGGCGGGGGTTTGCTGGACATGCAGGCAGCATCTAGTGCTTCCCCCTGGACAGGGGAGGAAATTAGCGGATTTCCCCTGACAGGGAACACCTGTGACACCAGGCAGCTGCGTTGAGGGAGGCCCCAAACCTACCCCACACAGCCAGGCGTGTTCCGGAATTCTGAGTGTGGGGAAGTTCCGTCTTCTGTCTGCAGCACCCGGGATCCCCTAGGAGCCCTTCTCGTGTCTTCCCCGAGTGCCTCCCAGTGCAGGCTGCCGGGGAATGAGGGGGTTGAGCTGGAAATGCAGGTAGCATCTAGTGACTTCCCCTGGACAGGGGAGGTAATTAGCGGACTTCCCCTGGCCAGGGAACACCTGTAACACCAGGCAGCCTCGTGGAGGACGGCCCCAAACCTCCCCCACACAGTCAGCCGTGTTCCGGAATTATGAGTGTGGGGAGGTTCCGTCATCTGTCTGCAGCACCCGGGGTCTCCTAGGAGCCCTTCGCGTATCATCCCCGAGTCCCTCCCAGTGCGGGATGCCGGTGAAATGCGGCGGTTTGGCTGGAAATGCAGGTAGCATATAGTGCCTCCTCCTGGACAAGGGAGGTATTTAGCGGACTTCCCCCTGCCAAGGAACACCTGTGACCCCAGGCAGCTGCGTGGAGGGCGGCCCCAAATCTCCCCCACACAATCAGCCGTGTTCCGGAATTCTGAGTGTGGGGAGGTTCCGTCTTCTATCTGCAGCACCCGGGATCTCCTAGGAGCCCTTCGCGTGTCTTCCCCGAGTCCCTCTCAGTGCGGATTGCCAGGGAAAGGCGGGTTTTGGGCTGGAAATGCAGGTAGCATCTAGTGCCTCCCCCTGGACAGGGGAGGAAATTAGCGGATTTCCCCTCAAAGGGAACACCTGTGACACCAGGCAGCTGCGTTGAGGGCGGCCCCAAACCTCCCACACACAGCCAGGCGTGTTCCGGAATTCTGAGTTTGGGGAGGTTCCGTCTTCTGTCTGCAGCACCCGGGATCTCCTAGGAGCCCTTCGCGTGTCTTCCCCGAGTCCATCCCAGTGCGGGCTGCCGGGGAATGAGGGGGTTGGGCTGGAAATGCAGGTAGCGTCTAGTGCCTCCCTCTGGACAGGGGAGGAAATTAGCGTACTTCCCCCTGCCAGGGAACACCTGTGACACCAGGCAGCCTCGTGGAGGACGGCCCCAAACCTCCCCCACACAGTCAGCCGTGTTCCGGAATTCTGAGTGTGGGGAGGTTCCGTCATCTGTCTGCAGCACCCGGGGTCTCCTAGGAGCCCTTCGCGTATCTTCCCCGAGTCCCTCTCAGTGCGGACTGCCGGGGAAAGGCGGGGTATGGGCTGGAAATGCAGGTAGCATCTAGTGCCTCCCCCTGGACAGGGGAGGTAATTAGCGGACTTCCCCCTGCCAGTGAACACCTGTGAAACCAGGCAGCTGCGTGCAGGGCGGCCCCGAACCTCCACAACACATCAGAAGTGTTCCGGAATGCTGAGTGTTGGGAGGTGCGGTCATCTGTCTGCAGCACCCGGGATCTCTTTTGAGCCCTTCGCGTGACTTCCCTGAGTGCCTCCCAGTGCGGTCTGCCGGGGAAAGTCGGGGGTTGGGCTGGAAATGCAGGTAGAATCTAGTGCCTCACCCTGGAAAAGGGAGGTAATTAGCGGACATCACCCTGCCAGGGAACACGTGTGACACCAGGCAGCTGCGTGGAGGGCGGCCCCAAAACTCCCCCACACAGTCAGCCGTGTTCCAGAATTCTGAGTGTGGGGAGGTTCCGTCATCTCTATGTAGCACCCGGGATCTCCTAGGAGCCCTTCTCGTGTCTTCCCCGAGTACCTCCCAGTGCGGGCTGCCGGGGAAAGGCGGGGGTTGGGCTGGAAATTCAGGTAGCATCTAGTGCCTCCTCCTGGACAAGGGAGGTATTTAGCGGACTTACAACTGCCAAGAAACACCTGTGACACCAGGCAGCTGCGTGGAGGGCGGCCCCAAACCTCCCCAAAACAATCAGCCGTGTTCCAGAATTCTGAGTGTGGGGAGGATCCGTCTTCTGTCTGCAGGACCCGGGATATCCTAGGAGCCCTTCTCGTGTCTTCCCCGAGTGCCTCCCAGTGCGGGCTGCCGGGGAAATGCGGGGGTTGGGCTGGAAATGCAGGTAGCATCTAGTGACTCCCCCTGGACAGGGGAATTAATTAGCGGACTTCACACTGCCAGGGAACACCTGTGACACCAGGCAGCTGCCTGGAGGGCGGCCCCAAACCTCCCCCACACAATCAGCCGTGTTCCGGAATTCTGAGTGTGGGGAGGTTCCGTCTTCTGTCTGCAGCACCCGGGATCTCCTAGGAGCCCTTTGCGTGTCTTCCCCGACTGCCTCCCAGTGCGGGCTGCCGGGGAAAGGCGGGGGTTTTGCTGGACATGCAGGCAGCATCTAGTGCCTCCCCCTGGACAGGGGAGGTAATTAACGGACTTCCCCCTGTCCGGGAACACCTGTGACACCAGGCAGCTGCGTGGAGGGCGGCCCCAAACCTCCCCCACACAGTCAGGCGTGTTCCGGAATTCTGAGTGTGGGGAGGTTCCGTCTTCTGTCTGCAGCACCCGGGGTCTCCTAGAAGCCCTTCGCGTGTCTTCCCCGTGTCCCTCCCAGTGCGGGATGCCGGCGAAATGCGGGGGTAGGGATGGAAATGCAGGTAGCATTTAGTGCCTCCCCCTGGATAGGGGAAGTAATTACCGAACTTCCCCCTGCCAGGGAACACCTGTGACACCAGGGAGCTGCGTGGAGGGCGGCCCCGATTCTCCACCACACAGTCAGCAGTGTTCCGGTATTCTGAGTGTTGGGAATTTCCGTCATCTGTCTGCAGCACCCGGGATCTCCTAGGTGCCTTTCGCGTGTCTTCGACGAGTGATTCAAAGTGCGGGCTGCCGGGGAAAGGCGGGGGTTGGGATGGAAATGCAGGTAGCATCTAGTGCCTCCCCCTGGACAGGGGACGAAATTAGCGGATTTCCCCTCACAGGGAACACCTGTGACACCAGGCAGCTGCGTTGAGGGCGGCCCCAAACCTCCCCCACACAGCCAGGATTGTTCCGGAATTCTGAGTGTGGGGAGGTTCCGTCTTCTGTCTGCAGCACCCGGGATCTCCTAGGAGCCCTTCGCGTGTCTTCCCCGAGTCCCTCCCAGTGCGGGCTGCCGGGGAATGAGGGGGTTAGGGTGGAAATGCAGGTAGCATTTAGTGCCTCCCTCTGGACAGGGGAAGTAATTAGCGTATTTCCCCCTGCCAGGGAACACCTGTGACACCAGGCAGCCTCGTGGAGGACGGCCCCATACCTCCCCCACACAGTCAGCCGTGTTCCGGAATTCTGAGTGTGGGGAGGTTCCGTCATCTGTCTGCAGCACCCGGGGTTTCCTAGGAGCCCTTCGCGTATCTTACCCGAGTCCCTCCCAGTGCGGGATGCCGGGGAAAGGCGGGGGTTGGGCTGGAAATGCAGGTAGCATCTAGTGCCTCCTCCTGGACAAGGGAGGTATTTAGCGGACTTCCCCCTGCCTAGGAACACCTGTGACACCAGGCAGCTGCGTGGAGGGCGGCCCCAAATCTCCCCCACACAATCAGCCGTGTTCCGGAATTCTGAGTGTGGGGAGGTTCCGTCTTCTGTCTGCAGCACCCGGGATCTCCTAGGAGCACTTCGCGTGTCTTCCCCGAGTCCCTCTCAGTGCGGACTGCCGGGGAAAGGCCGGGTATGGGCTGGAAATGCAGGTAGCATCTAGTGCCTCCCCCTGGACAGGGGAGGTAATTAGCGGACTTCCCCCTGCCAGTGAACACCTGTGAAACCAGGCAGCTGCGTGCAGGGCGGCCTCGAACCTCCATAACACATCTGAAGTGTTCCGGAATGCTGAGTGTTGGGAGGTACGGTCATCTGTCTGCAGCACCTGGGATCTCATTTGAGCCCTTCGCGTGTCTTCCCCGACTGCCTCCCAGTGCGGGCTGCCGGGGAAATGCGGGGGTTTTGCTGGACATGCAGGCAGCATCTAGTGCCTCCCCCTGGACAGGGGAGGTAATTAGCGGAATTCCCCCTGTCCGGGAACACCTGTGACACCAGGCAGCTGCGTGGAGGGCGGCCCCAAAACTCCCCCACAGAGTCAGCCGTGTTCCAGAATTCTGAGTGTGGGGAGGTTCCGTCATCTCTATGTAGCACCCGGGATCTCCTAGGAGCCCTTCTCGTGTCTTCCCCGAGTGGTCCCAGTGCGGTCTGCTGGGGAAAGGCGGGGGTTTGGCTAGAAATGCAGGTAGCATCCAGTGCCTCCCCCTGGACAAGGGAGGTAATTAGCGGATTTCCCCCTGCCAGGGAACACCTGTGACACCAGGCAGCTGCGTGGAGGGCGGCCCTAATCATCCCACACACAGTCAGCCGCGTTCCGGAATTCTGAGTGTGGGGAGGTTCCATCATCTCTATGCAGCACCCGGGATAACCTAGGAGCCATTCGCGTGACTTCCCCGAGTCCCTCCCAGTGCGGACTGCCGGGGAAAGGCGGGGGTTAGGCTGGAAATGCAGGTAGCATCTAGTGCCTCCCTCTGGACAGGGGAGGTAATTAGCGTACTTCCCCCTGCCAGGGAACACCTGTGACACCAGGCAGCCTCGTGGAGGACGGCCCCAAACCTCCCCCACACAGTCAGCCGTGTTCCGGAATTCTGAGTGTGGGGAGGTTCCGTCATCTGTCTGCAGCACCCGGGATCTCCTAGGAGCACTTCGCGTGTCTTCCCCGAGTCCCTCTCAGTGCGGACTGCCAGGGAAAGGCGGGGTATGGGCTGGAAATGCAGGTAGCATCTAGTGCCTCCCCCTGGACAGGGGAGGTAATTAGCGGACATCCCCCTGCCAGTGAACACCTGTGAAACCAGTCAGCTGCGTGCAGGGCGGCCCCGAACCTCCACAACACATCAGAAGTGTTCCGGAATGCTGAGTGTTGGGAGGTACGGTCATCTGTCTGCAGCACCTGGGATCTCATTTGAGCCCTTCGCGTGTCTTCCCCGACTGCCTCCCAGTGCGGGCTGCCGGGGAAAGGCGGGGGTTTTGCTGGACATGCAGGCAGCATCTAGTGCCTCCCCCTGGACAGGGGAGGTAATTAGCGGAATTCCCCCTGTCCGGGAACACCTGTGACACCAGGCAGCTGCGTGGAGGGCGGCCCCAAACCTCCCCCACACAGTCAGCCGTGTTCCGGAATTCTCAGTTTGGGGAGGTTTCGTCTTCTGTCTGCAGCACCCGGGATCACCTAGGAGCCCTTCGCTTGTCTTCCCCGAGTCCCTCCCAGTGCGGGATGCCGGGGAAATACGGGGGTAGGGCTGGAAATGCAGGTAGCATATAGTGCCTCCTCCTGGACAAGTTAGGTATTTAGCGGACTTCCCCCTGCCAAGGAACACCTGTGACCCCAGGCAGCTGCGTGGAGGGCAGCCCCAAATCTCCCCCACACAATCAGCCGTGTTCCGGAATTCTGAGTGTGGGGAGGTTCCGTCTTCTGTCTGCAGCACCCGGGATCTCCTAGGAGCCCTTCGCGTGTCTTCCCCGAGTCCCTCTCAGTGCGGACTTCCGGGGAAAGGCGGCGTTTGGGCTGGAAATGCAGGTAGCATCTAGTGCCTCCCCCTGGACAGGGGAGGTAATTAGCGGACTTCCCCCTGCCAGGGAACACGTGTGACACCAGGCAGCTGCGTGGAGGGCGGCCCCAAACCTCCCCCACAGAGTCAGCCGTGTTCCAGAATTCTGAGTGTGGGGAGGTTCCGTCATCTCTATGTAGCACCCGGGATCTCCTAGGAGCCCTTCTCGTGTCTTCCCCGAGTGGTCCCAGTGCGGTCTGCTGGGGAAAGGCGGGGGTTTGGCTAGAAATGCAGGTAGCATCCAGTGCCTCCCCCTGGACAAGGGAGGTAATTAGCGGATTTCCCCCTGCCAGGGAACACCTGTGACACCAGGCAGCTGCGTGGAGGGCGGCCCTAAACATCCCACACACAGTCAGCCGCGTTCCGGAATTCTGAGTGTGGGGAGGTTCCGTCATCTCTATGCAGCACCCGGGATAACCTAGGAGCCATTCGCGTGTCTTCCCCGAGTCCCTCCCAGTGCGGACTGCCGGGGAAAGGCGGGGGTTAGGCTGGAAATGCAGGTAGCATCTAGTGCCTCCCTCTGGACAGGGGAGGTAATTAGCGTACTTCCCCTGCCAGGGAACACCTCTGACACCAGGCAGCTGTGTTGGGGGCGGCCCCGATCCTCCACCACACAGTCAGCAGTGTTCCGTAATTCTGAGAGTTGGAAAGTTCCGTCATCTGTCTGCAGCACCCGGGATCTCCTAGGTGCCATTCGCGTGTCTTCGACCAGTGCTTCCCAGTGCGGGCTGCCGTGGAAAGGCGGGGGTTGGGATGGAAATGCAGGTAGCATCTAGTGCCTCCCCCTGGACAGGGGAGGAAATTAGCGGATTTCCCCTCACAGGGAACACCTGTGACACCAGGCAGCTGCGTTGAGGGCGGCACCAAACCTCCCCCACACAGCCAGGATTGTTCCGGAATTCTGAGTGTGGGGAGGTTCCGTCTTCTATCTGCAGCACCCGGGATCTCCTAGGAGCCCTTTGCGTGTCTTCCCCGAGTCCCTCCCAGTGCGGGCTGCCGGGGAATCAGGGGGTTGTGCTGGAAATGTAGCTAGCATCTAGTGCCTCCCTCTGGACAGGGGAGGTAATTAGCGTAC
Source organism: Camelus bactrianus (assembly GCF_048773025.1). Lineage (NCBI taxonomy): Eukaryota > Metazoa > Chordata > Mammalia > Artiodactyla > Camelidae > Camelus > Camelus bactrianus. Next base: position 658,933 of record NW_027413968.1, read on the forward strand.
TTCCCCCTGCCAGGGAACACCTGTGACACCAGGCAGCCTCGTGGAGGACGGCCCCAAACCTCCCCCACACAGTCAGCCGTGTTCCGGAATTCTGAGTGTGGGGAGGTTCCGTCATCTGTCTGCAGCACCCGGGATCTCCTAGGAGCACTTCGCGTGTCTTCCCCGAGTCCCTCTCAGTGCGGACTGCCAGGGAAAGGCGGGGTATGGGCTGGAAATGCAGGTAGCATCTAGTGCCTCCCCCTGGACAGGGGAGGTAATTAGCGGACATCCCCCTGCCAGTGAACACCTGTGAAACCAGTCAGCTGCGTGCAGGGCGGCCCCGAACCTCCACAACACATCAGAAGTGTTCCGGAATGCTGAGTGTTGGGAGGTACGGTCATCTGTCTGCAGCACCTGGGATCTCATTTGAGCCCTTCGCGTGTCTTCCCCGACTGCCTCCCAGTGCGGGCTGCCGGGGAAAGGCGGGGGTTTTGCTGGACATGCAGGCAGCATCTAGTGCCTCCCCCTGGACAGGGGAGGTAATTAGCGGAATTCCCCCTGTCCGGGAACACCTGTGACACCAGGCAGCTGCGTGGAGGGCGGCCCCAAACCTCCCCCACACAGTCAGCCGTGTTCCGGAATTCTCAGTTTGGGGAGGTTTCGTCTTCTGTCTGCAGCACCCGGGATCACCTAGGAGCCCTTCGCGTGTCTTTCCCGAGTCCCTCCCAGTGCGGGATGCCGGGGAAATACGGGGGTAGGGCTGGAAATGCAGGTAGCATATAGTGCCTCCTCCTGGACAAGTTAGGTATTTAGCGGACTTCCCCCTGCCAAGGAACACCTGTGACCCCAGGCAGCTGCGTGGAGGTCAGCCCCAAATCTCCCCCACACAATCAGCCGTGTTCCGGAATTCTGAGTGTGGGGAGGTTCCGTCTTCTGTCTGCAGCACCCGGGATCTCCTAGGAGCCATTCGCGTGTCTTCCCCGAGTCCCTCTCAGTGCGGACTTCCGGGGAAAGGCGGCGTTTGGGCTGGAAATGCAGGTAGCATCTAGTGCCTCCCCCTGGACAGGGGAGGTAATTAGCGGACTTCCCCTGCCAGGGAACACGTGTGACACCAGGCAGCTGCGTGGAGGGCGGCCCCAAAACTCCCCCACAGAGTCAGCCGTGTTCCAGAATTCTGAGTGTGGGGAGGTTCCGTCATCTCTATGTAGCACCCGGAATCTCCTAGGAGCCCTTCTCGTGTCTTCCCCGAGTGGTCCCAGTGCGGTCTGCTGGGGAAAGTCGGGGGTTTGGCTAGAAATTCAGGTAGCATCCAGTGCCTCCCCCTGGACAAGGGAGGTAATTAGCGGATTTCCCCCTGCCAGGGAACACCTGTGACACCAGGCAGCTGCGTGGAGGGCGGCCCTAAACATCCCACACACAGTCAGCCGCGTTCCGGAATTCTGAGTGTGGGGAGGTTCCATCATCTCTATGCAGCACCCGGGATAACCTAGGAGCCATTCGCGTGTCTTCCCCGAGTCCCTCCCAGTGCGGACTGCCGGGGAAAGGCGGGGGTTAGGCTGGAAATGCAGGTAGCATCTAGTGCCTCCCTCTGGACAGGGGAGGTAATTAGCGTACTTCCCCTGCCAGGGAACACCTCTGACACCAGGCAGCTGTGTTGGGGGCGGCCCCGATCCTCCACCACACAGTCAGCAGTGTTCCGTAATTCTGAGAGTTGGAAAGTTCCGTCATCTGTCTGCAGCACCCGGGATCTCCTAGGTGCCATTCGCGTGTCTTCGACCAGTGCTTCCCAGTGCGGGCTGCCGTGGAAAGGCGGGGGTTGGGATGGAAATGCAGGTAGCATCTAGTGCCTCCCCCTGGACAGGGGAGGAAATTAGCGGATTTCCCCTCACAGGGAACACCTGTGACACCAGGCAGCTGCGTTGAGGGCGGCACCAAACCTCCCCCACACAGCCAGGATTGTTCCGGAATTCTGAGTGTGGGGAGGTTCCGTCTTCTGTCTGCAGCACCCGGGATCTCCTAGGAGCCCTTCGCGTGTCTTCCCCGAGTCCCTCTCAGTGCGGACTGCCAGGGAAAGGCGGGGTATGGGCTGGAAATGCAGGTAGCATCTAGTGCCTCCCCCTGGACAGGGGAGGTAATTAGCGGACTTCCCCCTGCCAGTGAACACCTGCGAAACCAGGCAGCTGCGTTCAGGGCGGCCTCGAACCTCCACAACACATCAGAAGAGTTCCGGAATGCTGAGTGTTGGGAGGTACGGTCATCTGTCTGCAGCACCCAGGATTTCTTTTGAGTCCTTCGCGTGACTTCCCCGAGTGCCTCCCAGTGCGGTCTGCCGGGTAAAGTCGGGGGATGGGCTGGAAATGCAGGTAGAATCTAGTGCCTCACACTGGAAAGGGGAGGTAATTAGCGGACATCACCCTGCCAGGGAACACGTGTGACACCAGGCAGCTTCGTGGAGGGCGGCCCCGAAATTTCACCACACAGTCAGCAGTGTTCCAGAATTCTGAGTGTTGGGAGGTTCCGTCATCTGTCTGCAGCACCCGGGGTCTCCTAGAAGCCCTTCGCGTGTCTTCCCCGAGTCCCTCCCAGTGCGGGATGCCGGGGAAAGGCGGGGGTTTGCTGGACATGCAGGCAGCATCTAGTGCTTCCCCCTGGACAGGGGAGGAAATTAGCGGATTTCCCCTGACAGGGAACACCTGTGACACCAGGCAGCTGCGTTGAGGGAGGCCCCAAACCTACCCCACACAGCCAGGCGTGTTCCGGAATTCTGAGTGTGGGGAAGTTCCGTCTTCTGTCTGCAGCACCCGGGATCCCCTAGGAGCCCTTCTCGTGTCTTCCCCGAGTGCCTCCCAGTGCAGGCTGCCGGGGAATGAGGGGGTTGAGCTGGAAATGCAGGTAGCATCTAGTGACTTCCCCTGGACAGGGGAGGTAATTAGCGGACTTCCCCTGGCCAGGGAACACCTGTGACACCAGGCAGCCTCGTGGAGGACGGCCCCAAACCTCCCCCTCACAGTCAGCCGTGTTCCGGAATTATGAGTGTGGGGAGGTTCCGTCATCTGTCTGCAGCACCCGGGGTCTCCTAGGAGCCCTTCGCGTATCTTCCCCGAGTCCCTCCCAGTGCGGGATGCCGGTGAAATGCGGCGGTTTGGCTGGAAATGCAGGTAGCATATAGTGCCTCCTCCTGGACAAGGGAGGTATTTAGCGGACTTCCCCCTGCCAAGGAACACCTGTGACCCCAGGCAGCTGCGTGGAGGGCGGCCCCAAATCTCCCCCACACAATCAGCCGTGTTCCGGAATTCTGAGTGTGGGGAGGTTCCGTCTTCTATCTGCAGCACCCGGGATCTCCTAGGAGCCCTTCGCGTGTCTTCCCCGAGTCCCTCTCAGTGCGGATTGCCAGGGAAAGGCGGGTTTTGGGCTGGAAATGCAGGTAGCATCTAGTGCCTCCCCCTGGACAGGGGAGGAAATTAGCGGATTTCCCCTCAAAGGGAACACCTGTGACACCAGGCAGCTGCGTTGAGGGCGGCCCCAAACCTCCCACACACAGCCAGGCGTGTTCCGGAATTCTGAGTTTGGGGAGGTTCCGTCTTCTGTCTGCAGCACCCGGGATCTCCTAGGAGCCCTTCGCGTGTCTTCCCCGAGTCCATCCCAGTGCGGGCTGCCGGGGAATGAGGGGGTTGGGCTGGAAATGCAGGTAGCGTCTAGTGCCTCCCTCTGGACAGGGGAGGAAATTAGCGTACTTCCCCCTGCCAGGGAACACCTGTGACACCAGGCAGCCTCGTGGAGGACGGCCCCAAACCTCCCCCACACAGTCAGCCGTGTTCCGGAATTCTGAGTGTGGGGAGGTTCCGTCATCTGTCTGCAGCACCCGGGGTCTCCTAGGAGCCCATCGCGTATCTTCCCCGAGTCCCTCTCAGTGCGGACTGCCGGGGAAAGGCGGGGTATGGGCTGGAAATGCAGGTAGCATCTAGTGCCTCCCCCTGGACAGGGGAGGTAATTAGCGGACTTCCCCCTGCCAGTGAACACCTGTGAAACCAGGCAGCTGCGTGCAGGGCGGCCCCGAACCTCCACAACACATCAGAAGTGTTCCGGAATGCTGAGTGTTGGGAGGTGCGGTCATCTGTCTGCAGCACCCGGGATCTCTTTTGAGCCCTTCGCGTGACTTCCCTGAGTGCCTCCCAGTGCGGTCTGCCGGGGAAAGGCGGGGGTTGGGCTGGAAATTCAGGTAGCATCTAGTGCCTCCTCCTGGACAAGGGAGGTATTTAGCGGACTTACAACTGCCAAGAAACACCTGTGACACCAGGCAGCTGCGTGGAGGGCGGCCCCAAACCTCCCCAAAACAATCAGCCGTGTTCCAGAATTCTGAGTGTGGGGAGGATCCGTCTTCTGTCTGCAGGACCCGGGATATCCTAGGAGCCCTTCTCGTGTCTTCCCCGAGTGCCTCCCAGTGCGGGCTGCCGGGGAAATGCGGGGGTTGGGCTGGAAATGCAGGTAGCATCTAGTGACTCCCCCTGGACAGGGGAATTAATTAGCGGACTTCACACTGCCAGGGAACACCTGTGACACCAGGCAGCTGCCTGGAGGGCGGCCCCAAACCTCCCCCACACAATCAGCCGTGTTCCGGAATTCTGAGTGTGGGGAGGTTCCGTCTTCTGTCTGCAGCACCCGGGATCTCCTAGGAGCCCTTTGCGTGTCTTCCCCGACTGCCTCCCAGTGCGGGCTGCCGGGGAAAGGCGGGGGTTTTGCTGGACATGCAGGCAGCATCTAGTGCCTCCCCCTGGACAGGGGAGGTAATTAACGGACTTCCCCCTGTCCGGGAACACCTGTGACACCAGGCAGCTGCGTGGAGGGCGGCCCCAAACCTCCCCCACACAGTCAGGCGTGTTCCGGAATTCTGAGTGTGGGGAGGTTCCGTCTTCTGTCTGCAGCACCCGGGGTCTCCTAGAAGCCCTTCGCGTGTCTTCCCCGTGTCCCTCCCAGTGCGGGATGCCGGCGAAATGCGGGGGTAGGGATGGAAATGCAGGTAGCATTTAGTGCCTCCCCCTGGATAGGGGAAGTAATTACCGAACTTCCCCCTGCCAGGGAACACCTGTGACACCAGGGAGCTGCGTGGAGGGCGGCCCCGATTCTCCACCACACAGTCAGCAGTGTTCCGGTATTCTGAGTGTTGGGAATTTCCGTCATCTGTCTGCAGCACCCGGGATCTCCTAGGTGCCTTTCGCGTGTCTTCGACGAGTGATTCAAAGTGCGGGCTGACGGGGAAAGGCGGGGGTTGGGATGGAAATGCAGGTAGCATCTAGTGCCTCCCCCTGGACAGGGGACGAAATTAGCGGATTTCCCCTCACAGGGAACACCTGTGACACCAGGCAGCTGCGTTGAGGGCGGCCCCAAACCTCCCCCACACAGCCAGGATTGTTCCGGAATTCTGAGTGTGGGGAGGTTCCGTCTTCTGTCTGCAGCACCCGGGATCTCCTAGGAGCCCTTCGCGTGTCTTCCCCGAGTCCCTCCCAGTGCGGGCTGCCGGGGAATGAGGGGGTTAGGGTGGAAATGCAGGTAGCATTTAGTGCCTCCCTCTGGACAGGAGAAGTAATTAGCGTATTTCCCCCTGCCAGGGAACACCTGTGACACCAGGCAGCCTCGTGGAGGACGGCCCCATACCTCCCCCACACAGTCAGCCGTGTTCCGGAATTCTGAGTGTGGGGAGGTTCCGTCATCTGTCTGCAGCACCCGGGGTTTCCTAGGAGCCCTTCGCGTATCTTACCCGAGTCCCTCCCAGTGCGGGATGCCGGGGAAAGGCGGGGGTTGGGCTGGAAATGCAGGTAGCATCTAGTGCCTCCTCCTGGACAAGGGAGGTATTTAGCGGACTTCCCCCTGCCTAGGAACACCTGTGACACCAGGCAGCTGCGTGGAGGGCGGCCCCAAATCTCCCCCACACAATCAGCCGTGTTCCGGAATTCTGAGTGTGGGGAGGTTCCGTCTTCTGTCTGCAGCACCCGGGATCTCCTAGGAGCACTTCGCGTGTCTTCCCCGAGTCCCTCTCTGTGCGGACTGCCGGGGAAAGGCGGGGTATGGGCTGGAAATGCAGGTAGCATCTAGTGCCTCCCCCTGGACAGGGGAGGTAATTAGCGGACTTCCCCCTGCCAGTGAACACCTGTGAAACCAGGCAGCTGCGTGCAGGGCGGCCTCGAACCTCCATAACACATCTGAAGTGTTCCGGAATGCTGAGTGTTGGGAGGTACGGTCATCTGTCTGCAGCACCTGGGATCTCATTTGAGCCCTTCGCGTGTCTTCCCCGACTGCCTCCCAGTGCGGTCTGCCGGGGAAATGCGGGGGTTTTGCTGGACATGCAGGCAGCATCTAGTGCCTCCCCCTGGACAGGGGAGGTAATTAGCGGAATTCCCCCTGTCCGGGAACACCTGTGACACCAGGCAGCTGCGTGGAGGGCGGCCCCAAAACTCCCCCACAGAGTCAGCCGTGTTCCAGAATTCTGAGTGTGGGGAGGTTCCGTCATCTCTATGTAGCACCCGGGATCTCCTAGGAGCCCTTCTCGTGTCTTCCCCGAGTGGTCCCAGTGCGGTCTGCTGGGGAAAGGCGGGGGTTTGGCTAGAAATGCAGGTAGCATCCAGTGCCTCCCCCTGGACAAGGGAGGTAATTAGCGGATTTCCCCCTGCCAGGGAACACCTGTGACACCAGGCAGCTGCGTGGAGGGCGGCCCTAATCATCCCACACACAGTCAGCCGCGTTCCGGAATTCTGAGTGTGGGGAGGTTCCATCATCTCTATGCAGCACCCGGGATAACCTAGGAGCCATTCGCGTGACTTCCCCGAGTCCCTCCCAGTGCGGACTGCCGGGGAAAGGCGGGGGTTAGGCTGGAAATGCAGGTAGCATCTAGTGCCTCTCTCTGGACAGGGGAGCTAATTAGCGTACTTCCCCTGCCAGGGAACACCTCTGACATCAGGCAGCTGTGTTGGGGGCGGCCCCGATCCTCCACCACACAGTCAGCAGTGTTCCGTAATTCTGAGAGTTGGAAAGTTCCGTCATCTGTCTGCAGCACCCGGGATCTCCTAGGTGCCATTCGCGTGTCTTCGACCAGTGCTTCCCAGTGCGGGCTGCCGTGGAAAGGCGGGGGTTGGGATGGAAATGCAGGTAGCATCTAGTGCCTCCCCCTGGACAGGGGAGGAAATTAGCGGATTTCCCCTCACAGGGAACACCTGTGACACCAGGCAGCTGCGTTGAGGGCGGCACCAAACCTCCCCCACACAGCCAGGATTGTTCCGGAATTCTGAGTGTGGGGAGGTTCCGTCTTCTGTCTGCAGCACCGGGGATCTCCTAGGAGCCCTTCGCGTGTCTTCCCCGAGTCCCTCCCAGTGCGGGCTGCCGGGGAATGAGGATGTTGGGCTGGAAATGCAGGTAGCATCTAGTGCCTCCCTCTGGACAGGGGAGGTAATTAGCGTACTTCCCCCTGCCAGGGAACACCTGTGACACCAGGCAGCCTCGTGGAGGACGGCCCCAAACCTCCCCCACACAGTCAGCCGTGTTCCGGAATTCTGAGTGTGGGGAGGTTCCGTCATCTGTCTGCAGCACCCGGGATCTCCTAGTAGCACTTCGCGTGTCTTCCCCGAGTCCCTCTCAGTGCGGACTGCCAGGGAAAGGCGGGGTATGGGCTGGAAATGCAGGTAGCATCTAGTGCCTCCCCCTGGACAGGGGAGGTAATTAGCGGACTTCCCCCTGCCAGTGAACACCTGTGAAACCAGTCAGCTGCGTGCAGGGCGGCCCCGAACCTCCACAACACATCAGAAGTGTTCCGGAATGCTGAGTGTTGGGAGGTACGGTCATCTGTCTGCAGCACCTGGGATCTCATTTGAGCCCTTCGCGTGTCTTCCCCGACTGCCTCCCAGTGCGGGCTGCCGGGGAAAGGCGGGGGTTTTGCTGGACATGCAGGCAGCATCTAGTGCCTCCCCCTGGACAAGGGAGGTAATTAGTGGAATTCCCCCTGTCCGGGAACACCTGTGACACCAGGCAGCTGCGTGGAGGGCGGCCCCAAACCTCCCCCACACAGTCAGCCGTGTTCCGGAATTCTCAGTTTGGGGAGGTTTCGTCTTCTGTCTGCAGCACCCGGGATCACCTAGGAGCCCTTCGCGTGTCTTTCCCGAGTCCCTCCCAGTGCGGGATGCCGGGGAAATACGGGGGTAGGGCTGGAAATGCAGGTAGCATATAGTGCCTCCTCCTGGACAAGTTAGGTATTTAGCGGACTTCCCCCTGCCAAGGAACACCTGTGATCCCAGGCAGCTGCGTGGAGGGCAGCCCCAAATCTCCCCCACACAATCAGCCGTGTTCCGGAATTCTGAGTGTGGGGAGGTTCCGTCTTCTGTCTGCAGCACCCGGGATCTCCTAGGAGCCCTTCGCGTGTCTTCCCCGAGTGGTCCCAGTGCGGTCTGCTGGGGAAAGTCGGGGGTTTGGCTAGAAATGCAGGTAGCATCCAGTGCCTCCCCCTGGACAAGGGAGGTAATTAGCGGATTTCCCCCTGCCAGGGAACACCTGTGACACCAGGCAGCTGCGTGGAGGGTGGCCCTAAACATCCCACACACAGTCAGCCGCGTTCCGGAATTCTGAGTGTGGGGAGGTTCCATCATCTCTATGCAGCACCCGGGATAACCTAGGAGCCATTCGCGTGTCTTCCCCGAGTCCCTCCCAGTGCGGACTGCCGGGGAAAGGCGGGGGTTAGGCTGGAAATGCAGGTAGCATCTAGTGCCTCCCTCTGGACAGGGGAGGTAATTAGCGTACTTCCCCTGCCAGGGAACACCTCTGACACCAGGCAGCTGTGTTGGGGGCGGCCCCGATCCTCCACCACACAGTCAGCAGTGTTCCGTAATTCTGAGAGTTGGAAAGTTCCGTCATCTGTCTGCAGCACCCGGGATCTCCTAGGTGCCATTCGCGTGTCTTCGACGAGTGCTTCCCAGTGCGGGCTGCCGTGGAAAGGCGGGGGTTGGGATGGAAATGCAGGTAGCATCTAGTGCCTCCCCCTGGACAGGGGAGGAAATTAGCGGATTTCCCCTCACAGGGAACACCTGTGACACCAGGCAGCTGCGTTGAGGGCGGCACCAAACCTCCCCCACACAGCCAGGATTGTTCCGGAATTCTGAGTGTGGGGAGGTTCCGTCTTCTATCTGCAGCACCCGGGATCTCCTAGGAGCCCTTCGCGTGTCTTCCCCGAGTCCCTCCCAGTGCGGGCTGCCGGGGAATGAGGGGGTTGGGCTGGAAATGCAGGTAGCATCTAGTGCCTCACTCTGGACAGGGGAGGTAATTAGCGTACTTCCCCCTGCCAGGGAACACCTGTGACACCAGGCAGCCTCATGGAGGACGGCCCCAAACCTCCCCCACACAGTCAGCCGTGTTCCGGAATTCTGAGTTTGGGGAGGTTCCGTCATCTGTCTGCAGCACCCGGGATCTCCTAGGAGCACTTCGCGTGTCTTCCCCGAGTCCCTCTCTGTGCGGACTGCCAGGGAAAGGCGGGGTATGGGCTGGAAATGCAGGTAGCATCTAGTGCCTCCCCCTGGACAGGGGAGGTAATTAGCGGACTTCCCCCTGCCAGTGAACACATGTGAAACCAGGCAGCTGCGTGCAGGGCGGCCCCGAACCTCCACAACACATCAGAAGTGTTCCGGAATGCTGAGTGTTGGGAGGTACGGTCATCTGTCTGCAGCACCCAGGATTTCTTTTGAGTCCTTCGCGTGACTTCCCCGAGTGCCTCCCAGTGCGGTCTGCCGGGTAAAGTCGGGGGTTGGGCTGGAAATGCAGGTAGAATCAAGTGCCTCACACTGGAAAGGGGAGGTAATTAGCGGACATCACCCTGCCAGGGAACACGTGTGACACCAGGCAGCTTCGTGGAGGGCGGCCCCGAAATTTCACCACACAGTCAGCAGTGTTCCAGAATTCTGAGTGTTGGGAGGTTCCGTCATCTGTCTGCAGCACCCGGGGTCTCCTAGAAGTCCTTCGCGTGTCTTCCCCGAGTCCCTCCCAGTGCGGGATGCCGGGGAATGAGGGGGTTGAGCTGGAAATGCAGGTAGCATCTAGTGACTTCCCCTGGACAGGGGAGGTAATTAGCGGACTTCCCCTTGCCAGGGAACACCTGTGACACCAGGCAGCCTCGTGGAGGACGGCCCCAAACCTCCCCCACACAGTCAGCCGTGTTCCGGAATTCTGAGTGTGGGGAGGTTCCGTCTTCTGTCTGCAGCACCCGGGATCTCCTAGGAGCCCTTCGCGTGTCTTCCCCGAGTCCCTCTCAGTGCGGACTGCCAGGGAAAGGCGGGCTTTGGGCTGGAAATGCAGGTAGCATCTAGTGCCTCCCCCTGGACAGGGGAGGTAATTAGCGGACTTCCCCCTGTCCGGGAACACCTGTGACACAAGGAAGCTGCGTGGAGGGCGGCCCCGAATCTCCCCCACACAATCAGCCGTGTTCCGGAATTCTGAGTGCGGGGAGGTTCCGTCATCTGTCTGCAGCACCCGGGATCTCCTAGGAGCCCTTCTCGTGTCTTCCCCGAGTGGTCCCAGTGCGGTCTGCTGGGGAAAGGCGGGGTTTGGCTAGAAATGCAGGTAGCATCCAGTGCCTCCCCCTGGACAAGGGAGGTAATTAGCGGATTTCCCCCTGCCAGGGAACACCTGTGACACCAGGCAGCTTCGTGGAGGGCGGCCCCAAACCTCCCCCAAAAAATCAGCCGTGTTCCGGAATTCTGAGTGTGGGGAGGTTCCGTCATCTGTCTGCAGCACCCGGGATCTCCTAGGAGCCCTTCGCGTATCTTCACCGAGTCCCTCCCAGTGCGGGCTGCCGGGGAAATGCGGGGGTTGTGCTGGAAATGCAGGTAGCATCTAGTGCCTCCTCCTGGACAAGGGAGGTATTTAGCGGAATTACCAATGCCAAGAAACACCTGTGACAACAGGCAGCTGCGTGGAGGGCGGCCCCAAACCTCCCCCACACAATCAGCCGTGTTCCGGAATTCTGAGTGTGGGGAGGTTCCGTCTTCTGTGTGCAGCACCCGGGATCTCCTAGGAGCCCTTCGCGTGTCTTCCCCGTGTCCCTCTCAGTGCGGACTGCTAGGGAAAGGCGGGGTTTGGCCTGGAAATGCAGGTAGCATCTAGTGCCTCCCCCTGGACAGGGGAGGTAATTAGCGGACTTCCCCCTGCCAGGGAACACCTGTGACACCAGGCAGCTTCGTGGAGGGCGACCCGAAATTTCACCACACACTCAGCAGTGTTCCAGAATTCTGAGTGTTGGGAGGTTCCGTCCTCTGTCTGCAGCACCCGGGATCTCCTAGGAGGCCTTCGCTTGTCTTCCCCGACTGCCTCCCAGTGCGGGCTGCCGGGGAAAGGCGGGGGTTTTGCTGGACATGCAGGCAGCATCTAGTGCCTCCCCCTGGACAGGGGAGGTAATTAGCGTACTTCCCCTGCCAGGGAACACCTCTGACACCAGGCAGTTGTGTTGGGGGCGGCCCCGATCCTCCACCACACAGTCAGCAGTGTTCCGTAATCCTGAGAGTTGGAAAGTTCCGTCATCTGTCTGCAGCACCCGGGATCTCCTAGGTGCCTTTCGCGTGTCTTCGACGAGTGCTTCCCAGTGCGGACTGCCGGGGAAAGGCGGGGGTTGGGATGGAAATGCAGGTAGCATCTAGTGCCTCCCCCTGGACAGGGGAGGAAATTAGCGGATTTCCCCTCACAGGGAACACCTGTGACACCAGGCAGCTGCGTTGAGGGCGGCACCAAACCTCCCCCACACAGCCAGGATTGTTCCGGAATTCTGAGTGTGGGGAGGTTCCGTCTTCTGTCTGCAGCACCCGGGATCTCCTAGGAGCCCTTCGCGTGTCTTCCCCGAGTCCCTCCCAGTGCGGGCTGCCGGGGAATGAGGGGGTTGGGCTGGAAATGCAGGTAGCATCTAGTGCCTCCCTCTGGACAGGGGAGGTAATTAGCGTACTTCCCCCTGCCAGGGAACACCTGTGACACCAGGCAGCCTCATGGAGGACGGCCCCAAACCTCCCCCACACAGTCAGCCGTGTTCCGGAATTCTGAGTTTGGGGAGGTTCCGTCATCTGTCTGCAGCACCCGGGATCTCCTAGGAGCACTTCGCGTGTCTTCCCCGAGTCCCTCTCTGTGCGGACTGCCAGGGAAAGGCGGGGTATGGGCTGGAAATGCAGGTAGCATCTAGTGCCTCCCCCTGGACAGGGGAGGTAATTAGCGGACTTCCCCCTGCCAGTGAACACATGTGAAACCAGGCAGCTGCGTGCAGGGCGGCCCCGAACCTCCACAACACATCAGAAGTGTTCCGGAATGCTGAGTGTTGGGAGGTACGGTCATCTGTCTGCAGCACCCAGGATTTCTTTTGAGTCCTTCGCGTGACTTCCCCGAGTGCCTCCCAGTGCGGTCTGCCGGGTAAAGTCGGGGGTTGGGCTGGAAATGCAGGTAGAATCAAGTGCCTCACACTGGAAAGGGGAGGTAATTAGCGGACATCACCCTGCCAGGGAACACGTGTGACACCAGGCAGCTTCGTGGAGGGCGGCCCCGAAATTTCACCACACAGTCAGCAGTGTTCCAGAATTATGAGTGTTGGGAGGTTCCGTCATCTGTCTGCAGCACCCGGGGTCTCCTAGAAGCCCTTCGCGTGTCTTCCCCGAGTCCCTCCCAGTGCGGGATGCCGGGGAATGAGGGGGTTGAGCTGGAAATGCAGGTAGCATCTAGTGACTTCCCCTGGACAGGGGAGGTAATTAGCGGACTTCCCCTTGCCAGGGAACACCTGTGACACCAGGCAGCCTCGTGGAGGACGGCCCCAAACCTCCCCCACACAGTCAGCCGTGTTCCGGAATTCTGAGTGTGGGGAGGTTCCGTCTTCTGTCTGCAGCACCCGGGATCTCCTAGGAGCCCTTCGCGTGTCTTCCCCGAGTCCCTCTCAGTGCGGACTGCCAGGGAAAGGCGGGCTTTGGGCTGGAAATGCAGGTAGCATCTAGTGCCTCCCCCTGGACAGGGGAGGTAATTAGCGGACTTCCCCCTGTCCGGGAACACCTGTGACACAAGGAAGCTGCGTGGAGGGCGGCCCCGAATCTCCCCCACACAATCAGCCGTGTTCCGGAATTCTGAGTGCGGGGAGGTTCCGTCATCTGTCTGCAGCACCCGGGATCTCCTAGGAGCCCTTCTCGTGTCTTCCCCGAGTGGTCCCAGTGCGGTCTGCTGGGGAAAGGCGGGGTTTGGCTAGAAATGCAGGTAGCATCCAGTGCCTCCCCCTGGACAAGGGAGGTAATTAGCGGATTTCCCCCTGCCAGGGAACACCTGTGACACCAGGCAGCTTCGTGGAGGGCGGCCCCAAACCTCCCCCAAAAAATCAGCCGTGTTCCGGAATTCTGAGTGTGGGGAGGTTCCGTCATCTGTCTGCAGCACCCGGGATCTCCTAGGAGCCCTTCGCGTATCTTCACCGAGTCCCTCCCAGTGCGGGCTGCCGGGGAAATGCGGGGGTTGTGCTGGAAATGCAGGTAGCATCTAGTGCCTCCTCCTGGACAAGGGAGGTATTTAGCGGAATTACCAATGCCAAGAAACACCTGTGACAACAGGCAGCTGCGTGGAGGGCGGCCCCAAACCTCCCCCACACAATCAGCCGTGTTCCGGAATTCTGAGTGTGGGGAGGTTCCGTCTTCTGTGTGCAGCACCCGGGATCTCCTAGGAGCCCTTCGCGTGTCTTCCCCGTGTCCCTCTCAGTGCGGACTGCTAGGGAAAGGCGGGGTTTGGCCTGGAAATTCAGGTAGCATCTAGTGCCTCCCCCTGGACAGGGGAGGTAATTAGCGGACTTCCCCCTGCCAGGGAACACCTGTGACACCAGGCAGCTTCGTGGAGGGCGGCCCCGAAATTTCACCACACACTCAGCAGTGTTCCAGAATTCTGAGTGTTGGGAGGTTCCGTCCTCTGTCTGCAGCACCCGGGATCTCCTAGGAGGCCTTCGCTTGTCTTCCCCGACTGCCTCCCAGTGCGGGCTGCCGGGGAAAGGCGGGGGTTAGGCTGGACATGCAGGCAGCATCTAGTGCCTCCCCCTGGACAGGGGAGGTAATTAGCGTACTTCCCCTGCCAGGGAACACCTCTGACACCAGGCAGTTGTGTTGGGGGCGGCCCCGATCCTCCACCACACAGTCAGCAGTGTTCCGTAATCCTGAGAGTTGGAAAGTTCCGTCATCTGTCTGCAGCACCCGGGATCTCCTAGGTGCCTTTCGCGTGTCTTCGACGAGTGCTTCCCAGTGCGGACTGCCGGGGAAAGGCGGGGGTTGGGATGGAAATGCAGGTAGCATCTAGTGCCTCCCCCTGGACAGGGGAGGATATTAGCGGATTTCCCCTCACAGGGAACACCTGTGACACCAGGCAGCTGCGTTGAGGGCGGCCCCAAACCTCCCCCACACAGCCAGGATTGTTCCGAATTCTGAGTGTGGGGAGGTTCCGTCTTCTGTCTGCAGCACCCGGGATCTCCTAGGAGCCATTCGCGTGTCTTCCCCGAGTCCCACCCAGTGCGGGCTGCCGGGGAATGCGGCGGTTGGGCTGGAAATGCAGGTAGCATATAGTGCCTCCCTCTGGACAGGGGAGGTAATTAGCGTACTTCCCCCTGCCAGGGAACACCTGTGACACCAGGCAGCCTCATGGAGGGCGGCCCCAAACCTCCCCCACACAGTCAGCCGTGTTCCGGAATTCTGAGTGTGGGGAGGTTCCGTCATCTGTCTGCAGCACCCGGGGTCTCCTAGGAGCCCTTCGCGTATCTTCCCCGAGTCCCTCCCAGTGCGGGATGCCGGGGAAAGGCGGGGTATGGGCAGGAAATGCAGGTAGAATCTAGTGCCTCCTCCTGGACAAGGGAGATATTTAGCGGACTTCCCCCTGCCAAGGAACACCTGTGACCCCAGGCAGCTGCGTGGAGGGCGGCCCCAAATCTCCCACACACAATCAGCCGTGTTCCGGAATTCTGAGTGTGGGGAGGTACCGTCTTCTGTCTGCAGCACCCGGGTTCTCCTAGGAGCACTTCGCGTGTCTTCCCCGAGTCCCTCTCAGTGCGGACTGCCGGGGAAAGGCGGGGTATGGGCTGGAAATGCAGGTAGCATCTAGTGCCTCCCCCTGGACAGGGGAGGTAATTAGCGGACTTCCCCCTGCCAGTGAACACCTGTGAAACCAGGCAGCTGCGTGCAGGGCGGCCCCGAACCTCCACAACACATCAGAAGTGTTCCGGAATGCTGAGTGTTGGGAGGTACGGTCCTCCGTCTGCAGCACCCGGGATCTCTTTTGAGCCCTTCGCGTGACTTCCCCGAGTGCCTCCCAGTGCGGTCTGCCGGGGAAATTCGGGGATTGGGCTGGAAATGCAGGTAGAATCTAGTGCCACACCCTGGAAAGGGGAGGTAATTAGCGGACATCACCCTGCCAGGGAACACGTGTGACACCAGGCAGCTGCGTGGATGGCGGCCCCACAACTCCCCCACAGAGTCAGCCGTGTTCCAGAATTCTGAGTGTGGGGAGGTTCCGTCATCTCTATGTAGCACCCGGGATCTCCTAGGAGCCCTTCTCTTGTCTTCCCCGAGTAGTCCCAGTGCGGGCTGCAGGGGAAAGTCGGGGGTTGGGCTGGAAATTCAGGTAGCATCTAGTGCCTCCTCCTGGACAAGGGAGGAATTTAGCGGACTTACCACTGCCAAGAAACACCTGTGAAACCAGGCAGCTGCGTGCAGGGCGGCCCCAAACCTCCCCAAAACAATCAGCCGTGTTCCAGAATTCTGAGTGTGGGGAGGATCCGTCTTCTGCCTGCAGGACCCGGGATCTCCTAGGAGCCATTCTCGTGTCTTCCCCGAGTGCCTCCCAGTGCGTGCTGCCGGGGAAATGCGGGGGTTGGGCTGGAAATGCAGGTAGCATCTAGTGACTCCCCCTGGACAGGGGAAATAATTAGCGGACTTCCCCCTGCCAGGGAACACCTCTGACCCCAGGCAGCTGCTTGGAGGACGGCCCCAAACCTTCCCCACTCAGTCAGCCGTGTTCCGGAATTCTGAGTGTGGGGAGGTTCCGTCATCTGTCTGCAGCACCCGGGGTCTCCTAGGAGCCCTTCGCGTATCTTCCCCGAGTCCCTCCCATTGCGGGATGCCGGGGAAAGGCGGGGTATGGGCAGGAAATGCAGGTAGAATCTAGTGCCTCCTCCTGGACAAGGGAGATATTTAGCGGACTTCCCCCTGCCAAGGAACACCTGTGACCCCAGGCAGCTGCGTGGAGGGCGGCCCCAAATCTCCCCCACACAATCAGCCGTGTTCCGGAATTCTGAGTGTGGGGAGGTTCCGTCTTCTGTCTGCAGCACCCGGGTTCTCCTAGGAGCACTTCGCGTGTCTTCCCCGAGTCCCTCTCAGTGCGGACTGCCGGGGAAAGGCGGGGTATGGGCTGGAAATGCAGGTAGCATCTAGTGACTCCCCCTGGACAGGGGAAATAATTAGCGGACTTCCCCCTGCCAGGGAACACCTCTGACCCCAGGCAGCTGCGTGGAGGGCGGCCCTAAGCATCCCACAAACAGTCAGCCGTGTTCCGGAATTCTGAGTGTGGGGAGGTTCCATCATCTCTATGCAGTACCCGGGATAACCTAGGAGCCATTCGCGTGTCTTCCCCGAGTCCCTCCCAGTGCGGACTGCCGGGGAAAGGCGGGGGTTAGGCTGAAAATGCAGGTAGCATCTAGTGCCTCCCTCTGGACAGGGGAGGTAATTAGCGTACTTCCCCTGCCAGGGAACACCTCTGACACCAGGCAGCTGTGTTGGGGGCGGCCCCGATCCTCCACCACACAGTCAGCAGTGTTCCGTAATTCTGAGAGTTGGAAAGTTCCGTCATCTGTCTGCAGCACCCGGGATCTCCTAGGAGCCCTTCGCGTGTCTTCCCCGAGTCCCTCCCAGTGCGGGCTGCCGGGGAATGAGGGGGTTGGGCTGGAAATACAGGTAGCATCTAGTGCCTCCCTCTGGACAGGGGAGGTAATTAGCGTACTTCCCCCTGCCGGGGAACACCTGTGACACCAGGCAGCCTCGTGGAAGACGGCCCCAAACCTCCCCCACACAGTCAGCCGTGTTCCGGAATTCTGAGTGTGGGGAGGTTCCGTCATCTGTCTGCAGCACCCGGGGTCTCCTAGGAGCCCTTCGCGTATCTTCCCCGAGTCCCTCCCAGTGCGGGATGCCGGGGAAAGGCGGGGGTTGGGCTGGAAATGCAGGTAGCATCTAGTGCCTCCTCCTGGACAAGGGAGGTATTTAGCGGACTTCCCCCTGCCAAGGAACACCTGTGACCCCAGGCAGCTGCGTGGAGGGCGGCCCCAAATCTCCCCCACACAATCAGCCGTGTTCCGGAATTCTGAGTGTGGGGAGGTTCCGTCTTCTGTCTGCAGCACCCGGGATCTCCTAGGAGCACTTCGCGTGTCTTCCCCGAGTCCCTCTCAGTGCGGACTGCCGGGGAAAGGCGGGGTTTGGGCTGGAAATTCAGGTAGCATCTAGTGCCACCCCCTGGACAGGGGAGGTAATTAGCGGACTTCCCCCTGCCAGGGAACACGTGTGACACCAGGCAGCTGCGTGGAGGGCGGCCCCAAAACTCCCCCACAGAGTCAGCCGTGTTCCAGAATTCTGAGTGTGGGGAGGTTCCGTCATCTCTATGTAGCACCCGGGATCTCCTAGGAGCACTTCTCGTGTCTTCCCCGAGTGGTCCCAGTGCGGTCTGCTGGGGAAAGGCGGGGGTTTGGCTAGAAATGCAGGTAGCATCCAGTGCCTCCCCCTGGACAAGGGAGGTAATTAGCGGATTTCCCCCTGCCAGGGAACACCTGTGACACCAGGCAGATGCGTGGAGGGCGGCCCTAAACATCCCACACACAGTCAGCCGTGTTCCGGAATTCTGAGTGTGGGGAGGTTCCATCATCTCTATGCAGCACCCGGGATAACCTAGGAGCCATTCGCGTGTCTTCCCCGAGTCCCTCCCAGTGCGGACTGCCGGGGAAAGGCGGGGGTTAGGCTGGAAATGCAGGTAGCATCTAGTGCCTCCCTCTGGACAGGGGAGGTAATTAGCGTACTTCCCCTGCCAGGGAACACCTCTGACACCAGGCAGCTGTGTTGGGGGCGGCCCCGATCCTCCACCACACAGTCAGCAGTGTTCCGTAATTCTGAGAGTTGGAAAGTTCCGTCATCTGTCTGCAGCACCCGGGATCTCCTAGGAGCCCTTCGCGTGTCTTCCCCAACTCCCTCCCAGTGCGGGCTCCTGGGGAATGACGGGGTTGGGCTGGAAATGCAGGTAGCATCTAGTGCCTCCCTCTGGACAGGGGAGGTAATTAGCGTACTTCCCCCTGCCAGGGAACACCTGTGACACCAGGCAGCCTCGTGGAGGACGGCCCCAAACTTCCCCCACACAGTCAGCCGTGTTCCGGAATTCTGAGTGTGGGGAGGTTCCGTCATCTGTCTGCAGCACCCGGGATCTCTTTTGAGCCATTCGCGTGACTTCCCCGAGTGCCTCCCAGTGCGGTCTGCCGGGGAAATTCGGGGGTTGGGCTGGAAATGCAGGTAGAATCTAGTGCCTCATCGTGGAAAGGGGAGGTAATTAGCGGACATCACCCTGCCAGGGAACACGTGTGACACCAGGCAGCTGCGTGGAGGGCGGCCCCAAAACTCCCCCACAGAGTCAGCCGTGTTCCAGAATTCTGAGTGTGGGGAGGTTCCGTTATCTCTATGTAGCACCCGGGATCTCCTAGGAGCCCTTCTCGTGTCTTCCCCGAGTGGTCCCAGTGAGGGCTGCCGGGGAAATGCGGGGCTTGGGCTGGAAATTCAGGTAGCATCTAGTGCCTCCTCCTGGACAAGGGAGGTATTTAGCGGACTTACCACTGCCAAGAAACACCTGTGACCCCAGGCAGCTGCGTGGAGGGCGGCCCCAAACCTCCCCCACACAGTCAGCCGTGTTCCGGAATTCTCAGTTTGGGGAGGTTTCGTCTTCTGTCTGCAGAACCCGGGATCACCTAGGAGCCCTTCGCGTGTATTTCCCGAGTCCCTCCCAGTGCGGGATGCCGGGGAAATACGGGGGTAGGGCTGGAAATGCAGGTACCATCTAGTGCCTCCCCCTGGACAGGGGAGGTAATTAGCGGACTTCCCCCTGTCCGGGAACACCTGTGACACAAGGAAGCTGTGTGGAGGGCGGCCCCGAATCTCCCCCACACAATCAGCCGTGTCCCGGAATTCTGAGTGCAGGGAGGTTCCGTCATCTGTCTGCAGCACCCGGGATCTCCTAGGAGCCCTTCGCGTGTCTTCCCCGAGTCCCTCCCAGTGCGGGCTGCCGGAGAATGAGGGGGTTGGGCTGGAAATGCAGGTAGCATTTAGTGCCTCCCCCTGGAAAGGGGAGTTAATTAGCGAACTTCCCCCTGCCAGGGAACACCTGTGACAACTGGGAGCTGCGTGGAGGGCGGCCCCGATCCTCCACCACACAGTCAGCAGTGTTCCGGTATTCTGAGTGTTGGGAAGTTCCGTCATCTGTCTGCAGCACCCGGGATCACCTAGGGGCCTTTCGCGTGTCTTCGACGAGTGCTTCCCAGTGCGGGCTGCCGGGGAAAGGCGGGGGTTGGGATGGAAATGCAGGTAGCATCTAGTGCCTCCCCCTGGATAGGGGAGGAAATTAGCGGATTTCTCCTGACAGGGAACACCTGTGACACCAGGCAGCTGCGTTGAGGGCGGCCCCAAACCTCCCCCACACAGTCAGCCGTGTTCCGGAATTCTGAGTTTAGGGAGGTTCCGTCATCTGTCTGCAGCACCCGGGGTCTCCTAGGAGCCCTTCGCCTATCTTCCCCGAGTCCCTCCCAGTGCGTGATGCCGGTGAAATGCGGCGGTTGGGCTGGAAATGCAGGTAGCATATAGTGCCTCCTCCGGGACAAGGGAGGTATTTAGCGGACTTCCCCCTGCCAAGGAACACCTGTGACCCCAGGCAGCTGCGTGGAGGGCGGCCCCAAATCTCCCCCACACAATCAGCCGTGTTCCGGATTTCTGAGTGTGGGGAGGTTCCGTCTTCTGTCTGCAGCACCCGGGATCTCCTAGGAGCCCTTCGCGTGACTTCCCCGAGTCCCTCTCAGTGCGGACTGCCGGGGAAAGGCGGGGTTTGGGCTGGAAATGCAGGTAGCATCTAGTGCCTCCCCCTGGACAGGGGAGGTAATTAGCGGACTTCCCCCTGCCAGGGAACACGTGTGACACCAGGCAGCTGCGTGGAGGGCGGCCCCAAAACTCCCCCACAGAGTCAGCCGTGTTCCAGAATTCTGAGTGTGGGGAGGTTCCGTCATCTCTATGTAGCACCCGGGATCTCCTAGGAGCACTTCTCGTGTCTTCCCCGAGTGGTCTCAGTGCGGTCTGCTGGGGAAAGGCGGGGGTTTGGCTAGAAATGCAGGTAGCATCCAGTGCCTCCACCTGGACAAGGGAGGTAATTAGCGGATTTCCCCCAGCCAGGGAACACCTGTGACACCAGGCAGCTGCGTGGAGGGCGGCCCTAAACATCCCACACACAGTCAGCCGTGTTCCGGAATTTTGAGTGTGGGGAGGTTCCATCATCTCTATGCAGCACCCGGGATAACCTAGGAGCCATTCGCGTGTCTTCCCCGAGTCCCTCCCAGTGCGGACTGCCGGGGAAAGGCGGGGGTTAGGCTGGAAATGCAGGTAGCATCTAGTGCCTCCCTCTGGACAGGGGAGGTAATTAGCGTACTTCCCCTGCCAGGGAACACCTCTGACACCAGGCAGTTGTGTTGGGGGCGGCCCCGATCCTCCACCACACAGTCAGCAGTGTTCCGTAATTCTGAGAGTTGGAAAGTTCCGTCATCTGTCTGCAGCACCCGGGATCTCCTAGGTGCCTTTCGCGTGTCTTCGACGAGTGTTTCCCAGTGCGGGCTGCCGGGGAAAGGCGGGGGTTGGGATGGAAATGCAGGTAGCATCTAGTGCCTCCCCCTGGACAGGGGAGGAAATTAGCGGATTTCCCCCTGCCAGGGAACACCTGTGACACCAGGCAGCTGCGTGGAGGGCGGCCCCAAACCTCCCCCACACAGCCAGGATTGTTCCGAATTCTGAGTGTGGGGAGGTTCCGTCTTCTGTCTGCAGCACCCGGGATCTCCTAGGAGCCCTTCGCGTGTCTTCCCCGAGTCCCTCCCAGTGCGGGCTGCCGGGGAATGACGGGGTTGGGCTGCAAATGCAGGTAGCATCTAGTGCCTCCCTCTGGACAGGGGAGGTAATTAGCGTACTTCCCCCTGCCAGGGAACATCTGTGACACCAGGCAGCCTCCTGGAGGACGGCCCCAAACCTCCCCCACACAGTCAGCCGTGTTCCGGAATTCTGAGTGTGGGGAGGTTCCGTCATCTGTCTGCAGCACCCGGGGTCTCCTAGGAGCCCTTCGCGTATCTTCCCCTAGTCCCTCCCAGTGCGGGATGCCGGGGAAAGGCGGGGGTTGGGCTGGAAATGCAGGTAGAATCTAGTGCCTCCCCCTGGACAGGGGAGGTAATTAGCGGACTTCCCCCTGCCAGTGAACACCTGTGAAACCAGGCAGCTGCGTGCAGGGCGGCCCCGAACCTCCACAACACATCAGAAGTGTTCCGGAATGCTGAGTGTTGGGAGGTACGGTCCTCTGTCTGCAGCACCCGGGATCTCTTTTGAGCCCTTCGCGTGACTTCCCCGAGTGCCCCCCAGTGCGGTCTGCCGGGGAAAGTCGGGGGTTGGGCTGGAAATGCAGGTAGAATCTAGTGCCACACCCTGGAAAGGGGAGGTAATTAGCGGACTTCACCCTGCCAGGGAACACGTGTGACACCAGGCAGCTGCGTGGATGGCGGCCCCACAACTCCCCCACAGAGTCAGCCGTGTTCCAGAATTCTGAGTATGGGGAGGTTCCGTCATCTCTATGTAGCACCCGGGATCTCCTAGGAGCCCTTCTCGTGTCTTCCCCGAGTGCCTCCCAGTGCGTGCTGCTGGGGAAATGCGGGGGTTGGGCTGGAAATGCAGGTAGCATCTAGTGACTCCCCCTGGACAGGGGAATTAATTAGCGGACTTCCCCCTGCCAGGGAACACCTCTGACCCCAGGCAGCAGCTTGGAGGATGGCCCAAAACCTTCCCCACTCAGTCAGCCGTGTTTCGGAATTCTGAGTGTGGGGAGGTTCCGTCATCTGTCTGCAGCACCCGGGATCTGCTAGGAGGCCTTCGCGTGTCTTCCCCGAGTGGTCCCAGTGCGGTCTGCTGGGGAAAGGCGGGGGTTTGGCTAGAAATGCAGGTAGCATCCAGTGCCTCCCCCTGGACAAGGGAGGTAATTAGCGGATTTCCCCCTGCCAGGGAACACCTGTGACACCAGGCAGCTGCGTGGAGGGCGGCCCTAAGCATCCCACACACAGTCAGCCGTGTTCCGGAATTCTGAGTGTGGGGAGGTTCCATCATCTCTATGCAGTACCCGGGATAACCTAGGAGCCATTCGCGTGTCTTCCCCGAGTCCCTCCCAGTGCGGACTGCCGGGGAAAGGCGGGGGTTATGCTGGAAATGCAGGTAGCATCTAGTGCCTCCCTCTGGACAGGGGAGGTAATTAGCGTACTTCCCCTGCCAGGGAACACCTCTGACACCAGGCAGCTGTGTTGGGGGCGGCCCCGATCCTCCACCACACAGTCAGCAGTGTTCCGTAATTCTGAGAGTTGGAAAGTTCCGTCATCTGTCTGCAGCACCCGGGATCTCCTAGGAGCCCTTCGAGTGTCTTCCCCGAGTCCCTCCCAGTGCGGGCTGCCGGGGAATGAGGGGGTTGGGCTGGAAATACAGGTAGCATCTAGTGCCTCCCTCTGGACAGGGGAGGTAATTAGCGTACTTCCCCCTGCCGGGGAACACCTGTGACACCAGGCAGCCTCGTGGAGGACGGCCCCAAACCTCCCCCACACAGTCAGCCGTGTTCCGGAATTCTGAGTGTGGGGAGGTTCCGTCATCTGTCTGCAGCACCCGGGGTCTCCTAGGAGCCCTTCGCGTATCTTCCCCGAGTCCCTCCCAGTGCGGGATGCCGGGGAAAGGCGGGGGTTGGGCTGGAAATGCAGGTAGCATCTAGTGCCTCCTCCTGGACAAGGGAGGTATTTAGCGGACTTCCCCCTGCCAAGGAACACCTGTGACCCCAGGCAGCTGCGTGGAGGGCGGCCCCAAATCTCCCCCACACAATCAGCCGTGTTCCGGAATTCTGAGTGTGGGGAGGTTCCGTCTTCTGTCTGCAGCACCCGGGATCTCCTAGGAGCACTTCGCGTGTCTTCCCCGAGTCCCTCTCAGTGCGGACTGCCGGGGAAAGGCGGGGTTTGGGCTGGAAATGCAGGTAGCATCTAGTGCCACCCCCTGGACAGGGGAGGTAATTAGCGGACTTCCCCCTGCCAGGGAACACGTGTGACACCAGGCAGCTGCGTGGAGGGCGGCCCCAAAACTCCCCCACAGAGTCAGCCGTGTTCCAGAATTCTGAGTGTGGGGAGGTTCCGTCATCTCTATGTAGCACCCGGGATCTCCTAGGAGCCCTTCTCGTGTCTTCCCCGAGTGGTCCCAGTGCGGTCTGCTGGGGAAAGGCGGGGTTTGGCTAGAAATGCAGGTAGCATCCAGTGCCTCCCCCTGGACAAGGGAGGTAATTAGCGGATTTCCCCCTGCCAGGGAACACCTGTGACACCAGGCAGCTGCGTGGAGGTCGGCCCTAAACTTCCCACACACAGTCAGCCGTGTTCCGGAATTCTGAGTGTGGGGAGGTTCCATCATCTCTATGCAGCACCCGGGATAACCTAGGAGCCATTCGCGTGTCTTCCCCGAGTCCCTCCCAGTGCGGACTGCCGGGGAAAGGCGGGGGTTAGCCTGGAAATGCAGGTAGCATCTAGTGCCTCCCTCTGGACCGGGGAGGTAATTAGCGTACTTCCCCTGCCAGGGAACACCTCTAACACCAGGCAGCTGTGTTGGGGGCGGCCCCGATCCTCCACCACACAGTCAGCAGTGTTCCGTAATTCTGAGAGTTGGAAAGTTCCGTCATCTGTCTGCAGCACCCGGGATCTCCTAGGAGCCCTTCGCGTGTCTTCCCCAAGTCCCACCCAGTGCGGGCTGCTGGGGAATGAGGGGGTTGGGCTGGAAATGCAGGTAGCATCTAGTGCCACCCTCTGGACAGGGGAGGAAATTAGCGTACTTCCCCCTGCAAGGGAACACCTGTGACACCAGGCAGCCTCGTGGAGGACGGCCCCAAACCTCCCCCACACAGTCAGCCGTGTTCCGGAATTCTGAGTGTGGGGAGGTTCCGTCATCTGTCTGCAGCACCCGGGATCTCTTTTGAGCCATTCGCGTGACTTCCCCGAGTGCCTCCCAGTGCGGTCTGCCGGGGAAAGTCGGGGGTTGGGCTGGAAATGCAGGTAGAATCTAGTGCCTCACCGTGGAAAGGGGAGGTAATTAGCGGACATCACCCTGCCAGGGAACACGTGTGACACAAGGCAGCTGCGTGGAGGGCGGCCCCAAAACTCCCCCACAGAGTCAGCCGTGTTCCAGAATTCTGAGTGTGGGGAGGTTCCGTTATCTCTATGTAGCACCCGGGATCTCCTAGGAGCCCTTCTCGTGTCTTCCCCGAGTGGTCCCAGTGAGGGCTGCCGGGGAAAGGCGGGGCTTGGGCTGGAAATTCAGGTAGCATCTAGTGCCTCCTCCTGGACAAGGGAGGTATTTAGCGGACTTACCACTGCCAAGAAACACCTGTGACCCCAGGCAGCTGCGTGGAGGGCGGCCCCAAACCTCCCCCACACAGTCAGCCGTGTTCCGGAATTCTCAGTTTGGGGAGGTTTCGTCTTCTGTCTGCAGAACCCGGGATCACCTAGGAGCCCTTCGCGTGTATTTCCCGAGTCCCTCCCAGTGCGGGATGCCGGGGAAATACGGGGGTAGGGCTGGAAATGCAGGTACCATCTAGTGCCTCCCCCTGGACAGGGGAGGTAATTAGCGGACTTCCCCCTGTCCGGGAACACCTGTGACACAAGGAAGCTGCGTGGAGGGCGGCCCCGAATCTCCCCCACACAATCAGACGTGTTCCGGAATTCTGAGTGCGGGGAGGTTCCGTCATCTGTCTGCAGCACCCGGGATCTCCTAGGAGCCCTTCGCGTGTCTTCCCCGAGTCCCTCCCAGTGCGGGCTGCCGGAGAATGAGGGGGTTGGGCTGGAAATGCAGGTAGCATCTAGTGCCTCCCTCTGGACAGGGGAGGTAATTAGCGTACTTCCCCCTGCCAGGGAACACCTGTGACACCAGGCAGCCTCGTGGAGGACGGCCCAAAACCTCCCCCACACAGTCAGCCGTGTTCCGGAATTCTGAGTGTGGGGAGGTTCCGTCATCTGTCTGCAGCACCCGGGGTCTCCTAGGAGCCTTTCGCGTATCTTCCCCGAGTCCCTCCCAGTGAGGGATGCCGGGGAAAGGCGGGGGTTGGGCTGGAAATGCAGGTAGCATCTAGTGCCTCCTCCTGGACAAGGGAGGTATTTAGCGGACTTCCCCCTACCAAGGAACACCTGTGACCCCAGGCAGCTGCGTGGAGGGCGGCCCCAAATCTCCCCCACACAATCAGCCGTGTTCCGGAATTCTGAGTGTGGGGAGGTTCCGTCTTCTGTCTGCAGCACCCGGGATCTCCTAGGAGCACTTCGCGTGTCTTCCCCGAGTCCCTCTCAGTGCGGACTGCCGGGGAAAGGCGGGGTATGGGCTGGAAATGCAGGTAGCATCTAGTGCCTCCCCCTGGACAGGGGAGGTAATTAGCGGACTTCCCCCTGCCAGTGAACACCTGTGAAACCAGGCAGCTGCGTGCAGGGCGGCCCCGAACCTCCACAACACATCAGAAGTGTTCCGGAATGCTGAGTGTTGGGAGGTACGGTCATCTGTCTGCAGCACCCGGGATCTCTTTTGAGCCATTCGCGTGACTTCCCCGAGTGCCTCCCAGTGCGGTCAGCCGGGGAAAGTCGGGGGTTGGGCTGGAAATGCAGGTAGAATCTAGTGCCTCACCCTGGAAATGGGAGGTAATTAGCGGACATCACCCTGTCAGGGAACACGTGTGACACCAGGCAGCTGCGTGGAGGGCGGCCCCAAAACTCCCCCACAGAGTCAGCCGTGTTCCAGAATTCTGAGTGTGGGGAGGATCCGTCTTCTGTCTGCAGGACCCGGGATCTCCTAGGAGCCCTTCTCGTGTCTTCCCCGAGTGCCTCCCAATGCGGGCTGCCGGGGAAATGCGGGGGTTGGGCTGGAAATGCAGGTAGCATCTAGTGACTCCCCCTGGACAGGGGAATTAATTAGCGGACTTCACACTGCCAGGGAACACCTGTGACACCAGGCAGCCTCGTGGAGGACGGCCCCAAACCTCCCCCACACAGTCAGCCGTGTTACGGAATTCTGAGTGTGGGGAGGTTCCGTCATCTGTCTGCAGCACCCGGGGTCTCCTAGGAGCACTTCGCGTATCTTCCCCGAGTCCCTCCCAGTGCGGGATGCCGGGGAAAGGCGGGGGTTGGGCTGGAAATGCAGGTAGCATCTAGTGCCTCCTCCTGGACAAGGGAGGTATTTAGCGGACTTCCCCCTGCCAAGGAACACCAGTGACCCCAGGCAGCTGCGTGGAGGGCGGCCCCTAATCTACCCCACACAATCAGCCGTGTTCCGGAATTCTGAGTGTGGGGAGGTTCCGTCTTCTGTCTGCAGCACCCGGGATCTCCTAGGAGCACTTCGCGTGTCTTCCCCGAGTCCCTCTCAGTGCGGACTGCCGGGGAAATGCGGGGTATGGGCTGGAAATGCAGGTAGCATCTAGTGCCTCCCCCTGGACAGGGGAGGTAATTAGCGGACTTCCCCCTGCCAGTGAACACCTGTGAAACCAGGCAGCTGCGTGCAGGGCGGCCCCGAACCTCCACAACACATCAGAATTGTTCCGGAATGCTGAGTGTTGGGAGGTACGGTCATCTGTCTGCAGCACCCGGGATCTCTTTGAGCCCTTCGCGTGACTTCCCCGAGTGCCTCCCAGTGCGGTCTGCTGGGGAAAGTCGGGGGTTGGGCTAGAAATGCAGGTAGAATCTAGTGCCTCACCCTGGAAAGGGGAGGTAATTAGCGGACATCACCATGCCAGGGAACACGTGTGACACCAGGCAGCTGCGTGGAGGGCGGCCCCAAAACTCCCCCACAGAGTCAGCCGTGTTCCAGAATTCTGAGTGTGGGGAGGTTCCGTCATCTCTATGTAGCACCCGGGATCTCCTAGGAGCCCTTCTCGTGTCTTCCCCGAGTGGTCCCAGTGAGGGCTGCCGGGGAAAGGCGGGGGTTGGGCTGGAAATTCAGGTAGCATCTAGTGCCTCCTCCTGGACAAGGGAGGTATTTAGCGGACTTACCACTGCCAAGAAACACCTGTGACACCAGGCAGCTTCGTGGAGGGCGGCCCCAAACCTCCCCAAAACAATCAACCGTGATCCAGAATTCTGAGTGTGGGGAGGATCCGTCTTCTGTCTGCAGGACCCGGGATCTCCTAGGAGCCCTTCTCGTGTCTTCCCCGAGTGCCTCCCAGTGCGGGCTGCCGGGGAAATGCGGGGGTTGGGCTGGAAATGCAGGTAGCATCTAGTGACTCCCCCTGGACCGGGGAATTAATTAGCGGACTTCACACTGCCAGGGAACACCTGTGACCCCAGGCAGCTGCTTGGAGGGCGTCCCCAAACCTCCCCCACACAATCAGCCGTGTTCCGGAATTCTGAGTGTGGGGAGGTTCCGTCTTCTGTCTGCAGCACCCGGGATCTCCTAGGAGCCCTTCGCGTGTCTTCCCCGAGTCCCTCTCAGTGCGGACTGCCGGGGAAATGCGGGGGTTGGGCTGGAAATGCAGGTAGCATCTAGTGCCTCCCCCTGGACAGGGGAGGTAATTAGCGGACTTCCCCTTGCCAGGGAACACCTGTGACACCAGGCAGCCTCGTAGAGGACGGCCCCAAACCTCCCCCACAGAGTCAGCCGTGTTCCGGGATTCTGAGTGTGGGGAGGTTCCGTCATCTCTATGTAGCACCCGGGATCTCCTAGGAGCCCTTCTCGTGTCTTCCCCGAGTGGTCCCAGTGCGGTCTGCTGGGGAAAGGCGGGGTTTGGCTAGAAATGCAGGTAGCATCCAGTGCCTCCCCCTGGACAAGGGAGGTAATTAGCGGATTTCCCCCTGCCAGGGAACACCTGTGACACCAGGCAGCTGCGTGGAGGGCGGCCCTAAACATCCCACACACAGTCAGCCGTGTTCCGGAATTCTGAGTGTGGGGAGGTTCCATCATCTCTATGCAGCACCCGGGATAACCTAGGAGCCATTCGCGTGTCTTCCCCGAGTCCCTCCCAGTGCGGACTGCCGGGGAAAGGCGGGGGTTAGGCTGGAAATGCAGGTAGCATCTAGTGCCTCCCTCTGGACAGGGGAGGTAATTAGCGTACTTCCCCTGCCAGGGAACACCTCTGACACCAGGCAGCTGTGTTGGGGGCGGCCCCGATCCTCCACCACACAGTCAGCAGTGTTCCGTAATTCTGAGAGTTGGAAAGTTCCGTCATCTGTCTGCAGCACCCGGGATCTCCTAGGAGCCCTTCGCGTGTCTTCCCCAAGTCCCTCCCAGTGCGGGCTGCTGGGGAATGAGGGGGTTGGGCTGGAAATGCAGGTAGCATCTAGTGCCTCCCTCTGGACAGGGGAGGAAATTAGCGTACTTCCCCCTGCCAGGGAACACCTGTGACACCAGGCAGCCTCGTGGAGGACGGCCCCAAAACTCCCCCACAGAGTCAGCCGTGTTCCGGAATTCTGAGTGTGGGGAGGTTCCGTCATCTGTCTGCAGCACCCGGGATCTCTTTTGAGCCATTCGCGTGACTTCCCCGAGTGCCTCCCAGTGCGGTCTGCCGGGGAAAGTCGGGGGTTGGGCTGGAAATGCAGGTAGAATCTAGTGCCTCACCGTGGAAAGGGGAGGTAATTAGCGGACATCACCCTGCCAGGGAACACGTGTGACACCAGGCAGCTGCGTGGAGGGCGGCCCCAAAACTCCCCCACAGAGTCAGCCGTGTTCCAGAATTCTGAGTGTGGGGAGGTTCCGTTATCTCTATGTAGCACCCGGGATCTCCTAGGAGCCCTTCTCGTGTCTTCCCCGAGTGGTCCCAGTGAGGGCTGCCGGGGAAAGGCGGGGCTTGGGCTGGAAATTCAGGTAGCATCTAGTGCCTCCTCCTGGACAAGGGAGGTATTTAGCGGACTTACCACTGCCAAGAAACACCTGTGACCCCAGGCAGCTGCGTGGAGGGCGGCCCCAAACCTCCCCCACACAGTCAGCCGTGTTCCGGAATTCTCAGTTTGGGGAGGTTTCGTCTTCTGTCTGCAGCACCCGGGATCACCTAGGAGCCCTTCGCGTGTATTTCCCGAGTCCCTCCCAGTGCGGGCTGCCGGAGAATGAGGGGGTTGGGCTGGAAATGCAGGTAGAATTTAGTGCCTCCCCCTGGAAAGGGGAGTTAATTAGCAAAATTCCCCCTGCCAGGGAACACCTGTGACAACAGGGAGCTGCGTGGAGGGCGGCCCCGATCCTCCACCACACAGTCAGCAGTGTTCCGGTATTCTGAGTGTTGGGAAGTTCCGTCATCTGTCTGCAGCACCCGGGATCACCTAGGGGCCTTTCGCGTGTCTTCGACGAGTGCTTCCCAGTGCGGGCTGCCGGGGAAAGGCGGGGGTTGGGATGGAAATGCAGGTAGCATCTAGTGCCTCCCCCTGGATAGGGGAGGAAATTAGCGGATTTCTCCTGACAGGGAACACCTGTGACACCAGGCAGCTGCGTTGAAGGCGGCCCCAAACCTCAGCCACACAGTCAGCCGTGTTCCGGAATTCTGAGTGTGGGGAGGTTCCGTCATCTGTCTGCAGCACCCGGGGTCTCCTAGGAGCCCTTCACCTATCTTCCCCGAGTCCCTCCCAGTGCGTGATGCCGGTGAAATGCGGCGGTTGGGCTGGAAATTCAGGTAGCATATAGTGCCTCCTCCGGGACAAGGGAGGTAATTAGCGGACTTCCCCCTGCCAAGGAACACCTGTGACCCCAGGCAGCTGCGTGGAGGGCGGCCCCAAATCTCCCCCACACAATCAGCCGTGTTCCGGAATTCTGAGTGTGGGGAGGTTCCGTCTTCTGTCTGCAGCACCCGGGATCTCCTAGGAGCCCTTCGCGTGACTTCCCCGAGTCCCTCTCAGTGCGGGCTGCCGGGGAAAGGCGGGGTTTGGGCTGGAAATGCAGGTAGCATCTAGTGCCTCCCCCTGGACAGGGGAGGTAATTAGCGGACTTCCCCCTGCCAGGGAACACGTGTGACACCAGGCAGCTGCGTGGAGGGCGGCCCCAAAACTCCCCCACAGAGTCAGCCGTTTTCCAGAATTCTGAGTGTGGGGAGGTTCCGTCATCTCTATGTAGCACCCGGGATCTCCTAGGAGCACTTCTCGTGTCTTCCCCGAGTGGTCTCAGTGCGGTCTGCTGGGGAAAGGCGGGGGTTTGGCAAGAAATGCAGGTAGCATCCAGTGCCTCCACCTGGACAAGGGAGGTAATTAGCGGATTTCCCCCTGCCAGGGAACACCTGTGACACCAGGCAGCTGCGTGGAGGGCGGCCCTAAACATCCCACACACAGTCAGCCGTGTTCCGGAATTCTGAGTGTGGGGAGGTTCCATCATCTCTATGCAGCACCCGGGATAAACTAGGAGCCATTCGCGTGTCTTCCCCGAGTCCCTCCCAGTGCGGACTGCCGGGGAAAGGCGGGGGTTAGGCTGGAAATGCAGGTAGCATCTAGTGCCTCCCTCTGGACAGGGGAGGTAATTAGCGTACTTCCCCTGCCAGGGAACACCTCTGACACCAGGCAGTTGTGTTGGGGGCGGCCCCGATCCTCCACCACACAGTCAGCAGTGTTCCGTAATTCTGAGAGTTGGAAAGTTCCGTCATCTGTCTGCAGCACCCGGGATCTCCTAGGTGCCTTTCGCGTGTCTTCGACGAGTGTTTCCCAGTGCGGGCTGCCGGGGAAAGGCGGGGGTTGGGATGGAAATGCAGGTAGCATCTAGTGCCTCCCCCTGGACAGGGGAGGAAATTAGCGGATTTCCCCCTGCCAGGGAACACCTGTGAAACCAGGCAGCTGCGTGGAGGGCGGCCCCAAACCTCCCCCACACAGCCAGGATTGTTCCGGAATTCTGAGTGTGGGGAGGTTCCGTCTTCTGTCTGCAGCACCGGGGATCTCCTAGGAGCCCTTCGCGTGTCTTCCCCGAGTCCCTCCCAGTGCGGGCTGCCGGGGAATGAGGATGTTGGGCTGGAAATGCAGGTAGCATCTAGTGCCTCCCTCTGGACAGGGGAGGTAATTAGCGTACTTCCCCCTGCCAGGGAACACCTGTGACACCAGGCAGCCTCGTGGAGGACGGCCCCAAACCTCCCCCACACAGTCAGCCGTGTTCCGGAATTCTGAGTGTGGGGAGGTTCCGTCATCTGTCTGCAGCACCCGGGATCTCCTAGTAGCACTTCGCGTGTCTTCCCCGAGTCCCTCTCAGTGCGGACTGCCAGGGAAAGGCGGGGTATGGGCTGGAAATGCAGGTAGCATCTAGTGCCTCCCCCTGGACAGGGGAGGTAATTAGCGGACTTCCCCCTGCCAGTGAACACCTGTGAAACCAGTCAGCTGCGTGCAGGGCGGCCCCGAACCTCCACAACACATCAGAAGTGTTCCGGAATGCTGAGTGTTGGGAGGTACGGTCATCTGTCTGCAGCACCTGGGATCTCATTTGAGCCCTTCGCGTGTCTTCCCCGACTGCCTCCCAGTGCGGGCTGCCGGGGAAAGGCGGGGGTTTTGCTGGACATGCAGGCAGCATCTAGTGCCTCCCCCTGGACAGGGGAGGTAATTAGCGGAATTCCCCCTGTCCGGGAACACCTGTGACACCAGGCAGCTGCGTGGAGGGCGGCCCCAAACCTCCCCCACACAGTCAGCCGTGTTCCGGAATTCTCAGTTTGGGGAGGTTTCGTCTTCTGTCTGCAGCACCCGGGATCACCTAGGAGCCCTTCGCGTGTCTTTCCCGAGTCCCTCCCAGTGCGGGATGCCGGGGAAATACGGGGGTAGGGCTGGAAATGCAGGTAGCATATAGTGCCTCCTCCTGGACAAGTTAGGTATTTAGCGGACTTCCCCCTGCCAAGGAACACCTGTGACCCCAGGCAGCTGCGTGGAGGGCAGCCCCAAATCTCCCCCACACAATCAGCCGTGTTCCGGAATTCTGAGTGTGGGGAGGTTCCGTCTTCTGTCTGCAGCACCCGGGATCTCCTAGGAGCCCTTCGCGTGTCTTCCCCGAGTGGTCCCAGTGCGGTCTGCTGGGGAAAGGCGGGGGTTTGGCTAGAAATGCAGGTAGCATCCAGTGCCTCCCCCTGGACAAGGGAGGTAATTAGCGGATTTCCCCCTGCCAGGGAACACCTGTGACACCAGGCAGCTGCGTGGAG
Organism: Camelus bactrianus; assembly: GCF_048773025.1. Lineage (NCBI taxonomy): Eukaryota > Metazoa > Chordata > Mammalia > Artiodactyla > Camelidae > Camelus > Camelus bactrianus. The sequence goes on from NW_027413968.1 coordinate 691,351, forward strand.
GGTGGCCCTAAACATCCCACACACAGTCAGCCGCGTTCCGGAATTCTGAGTGTGGGGAGGTTCCATCATCTCTATGCAGCACCCGGGATAACCTAGGAGCCATTCGCGTGTCTTCCCCGAGTCCCTCCCAGTGCGGACTGCCGGGGAAAGGCGGGGGTTAAGCTGGAAATGCAGGTAGCATCTAGTGCCTCCCTCTGGACAGGGGAGGTAATTAGCGTACTTCCCCTGCCAGGGAACACCTCTGACACCAGGCAGCTGTGTTGGGGGCGGCCCCGATCCTCCACCACACAGTCAGCAGTGTTCCGTAATTCTGAGAGTTGGAAAGTTCCGTCATCTGTCTGCAGCACCCGGGATCTCCTAGGTGCCATTCGCGTGTCTTCGACGAGTGCTTCCCAGTGCGGGCTGCCGTGGAAAGGCGGGGGTTGGGATGGAAATGCAGGTAGCATCTAGTGCCTCCCCCTGGACAGGGGAGGAAATTAGCGGATTTCCCCTCACAGGGAACACCTGTGACACCAGGCAGCTGCGTTGAGGGCGGCACCAAACCTCCCCCACACAGCCAGGATTGTTCCGGAATTCTGAGTGTGGGGAGGTTCCGTCTTCTGTCTGCAGCACCCGGGATCTCCTAGGAGCCCTTCGCGTGTCTTCCCCGAGTCCCTCCCAGTGCGGGCTGCCGGGGAATGAGGGGGTTGGGCTGGAAATGCAGGTAGCATCTAGTGCCTCCCTCTGGACAGGGGAGGTAATTAGCGTACTTCCCCCTGCCAGGGAACACCTGTGACACCAGGCAGCCTCATGGAGGACGGCCCCAAACCTCCCCCACACAGTCAGCCGTGTTCCGGAATTCTGAGTTTGGGGAGGTTCCGTCATCTGTCTGCAGCACCCGGGATCTCCTAGGAGCACTTCGCGTGTCTTCCCCGAGTCCCTCTCTGTGCGGACTGCCAGGGAAAGGCGGGGTATGGGCTGGAAATGCAGGTAGCATCTAGTGCCTCCCCCTGGACAGGGGAGGTAATTAGCGGACTTCCCCCTGCCAGTGAACACATGTGAAACCAGGCAGCTGCGTGCAGGGCGGCCCCGAACCTCCACAACACATCAGAAGTGTTCCGGAATGCTGAGTGTTGGGAGGTACGGTCATCTGTCTGCAGCACCCAGGATTTCTTTTGAGTCCTTCGCGTGACTTCCCCGAGTGCCTCCCAGTGCGGTCTGCCGGGTAAAGTCGGGGGTTGGGCTGGAAATGCAGGTAGAATCAAGTGCCTCACACTGGAAAGGGGAGGTAATTAGCGGACATCACCCTGCCAGGGAACACGTGTGACACCAGGCAGCTTCGTGGAGGGCGGCCCCGAAATTTCACCACACAGTCAGCAGTGTTCCAGAATTATGAGTGTTGGGAGGTTCCGTCATCTGTCTGCAGCACCCGGGGTCTCCTAGAAGCCCTTCGCGTGTCTTCCCCGAGTCCCTCCCAGTGCGGGATGCCGGGGAATGAGGGGGTTGAGCTGGAAATGCAGGTAGCATCTAGTGACTTCCCCTGGACAGGTGAGGTAATTAGCGGACTTCCCCTTGCCAGGGAACACCTGTGACACCAGGCAGCCTCGTGGAGGACGGCCCCAAACCTCCCCCACACAGTCAGCCGTGTTCCGGAATTCTGAGTGTGGGGAGGTTCCGTCTTCTGTCTGCCGCACCCGGGATCTCCTAGGAGCCCTTCGCGTGTCTTCCCCGAGTCCCTCTCAGTGCGGACTGCCAGGGAAAGGCGGGCTTTGGGCTGGAAATGCAGGTAGCGTCTAGTGCCTCCCCCTGGACAGGGGAGGTAATTAGCGGACTTCCCCCTGTCCGGGAACACCTGTGACACAAGGAAGCTGCGTGGAGGGCGGCCCCGAATCTCCCCCACACAATCAGCCGTGTTCCGGAATTCTGAGTGCGGGGAGGTTCCGTCATCTGTCTGCAGCACCCGGGATCTCCTAGGAGCCCTTCTCGTGTCTTCCCCGAGTGGTCTCAGTGCGGTCTGCTGGGGAAAGGCGGGGTTTGGCTAGAAATGCAGGTAGCATCCAGTGCCTCCCCCTGGACAAGGGAGGTAATTAGCGGATTTCCCCCTGCCAGGGAACACCTGTGACACCAGGCAGCTTCGTGGAGGGCGGCCCCAAACCTCCCCCAAAAAATCAGCCGTGTTCCGGAATTCTGAGTGTGGGGAGGTTCCGTCATCTGTCTGCAGCACCCGGGATCTCCTAGGTGCCTTTCGCGTGTCTTCGACGAGTGCTTCCCAGTGCGGACTGCCGGGGAAAGGCGGGGGTTGGGATGGAAATGCAGGTAGCATCTAGTGCCTCCCCCTGGACAGGGGAGGAAATTAGCGGATTTCCCCTCACAGGGAACACCTGTGACACCAGGCAGCTGCGTTGAGGGCGGCCCCAAACCTCCCCCACACAGCCAGGATTGTTCCGAATTCTGAGTGTGGGGAGGTTCCGTCTTCTGTCTGCAGCACCCGGGATCTCCTAGGAGCCCTTCGCGTGTCTTCCCCGAGTCCCACCCAGTGCGGGCTGCCGGGGAATGCGGCGGTTGGGCTGGAAATGCAGGTAGCATATAGTGCCTCCCTCTGGACAGGGGAGGTAATTAGCGTACTTCCCCCTGCCAAGGAACACCTGTGACCCCAGGCAGCTGCGTGGAGGGCGGCCCCAAATCTCCCCCACACAATCAGCCGTGTTCCGGAATTCTGAGTGTGGGGAGGTTCCGTCTTCTGTCTGCAGCACCCGGGTTCTCCTAGGAGCACTTCGCGTGTCTTCCCCGAGTCCCTCTCAGTGCGGACTGCCGGGGAAAGGCGGGGTATGGGCTGGAAATGCAGGTAGCATCTAGTGCCTCCCCCTGGACAGGGGAGGTAATTAGCGGACTTCCCCCTGCCAGTGAACACCTGTGAAACCAGGCAGCTGCGTGCAGGGCGGCCCCGAACCTCCACAACACATCAGAAGTGTTCCGGAATGCTGAGTGTTGGGAGGTACGGTCCTCTGTCTGCAGCACCCGGGATCTCTTTTGAGCCCTTCGCGTGACTTCCCCGAGTGCCTCCCAGTGCGGTCTGCCGGGGAAATTCGGGGATTGGGCTGGAAATGCAGGTAGAATCTAGTGCCACACCCTGGAAAGGGGAGGTAATTAGCGGACATCACCCTGCCAGGGAACACCTGTGACACCAGGCAGCTGCGTGGATGGCGGCCCCACAACTCCCCCACAGAGTCAGCCGTGTTCCAGAATTCTGAGTGTGGGGAGGTTCCGTCATCTCTATGTAGCACCCGGGATCTCCTAGGAGCCCTTCTCTTGTCTTCCCCGAGTAGTCCCAGTGCGGGCTGCAGGGGAAAGTCGGGGGTTGGGCTGGAAATTCAGGTAGCATCTAGTGCCTCCTCCTGGACAAGGGAGGAATTTAGCGGACTTACCACTGCCAAGAAACACCTGTGAAACCAGGCACCTGCGTGGAGGGCGGCCCCAAACCTCCCCAAAACAATCAGCCGTGTTCCAGAATTCTGAGTGTGGGGAGGATCCGTCTTCTGCCTGCAGGACCCGGGATCTCCTAGGAGCCCTTCTCGTGTCTTCCCCGAGTGCCTCCCAGTGCGTGCTGCCGGGGAAATGCGGGGGTTGGGCTGGAAATGCAGGTAGCATCTAGTGACTCCCCCTGGACAGGGGAAATAATTAGCGGACTTCCCCCTGCCAGGGAACACCTCTGACCCCAGGCAGCTGCTTGGAGGACGGCCCCAAACTTTCCCCACTCAGTCAGCCGTGTTCCGGAATTCTGAGTGTGGGGAGGTTCCGTCATCTGTCTGCAGCACCCGGGATCTGCTAGGAGGCCTTCGCGTTTCTTCCCCGAGTGGTCCCAGTGCGGTCTGCTGGGGAAAGGCGTGGGTTTGGCTAGAAATGCAGGTAGCATCCAGTGCCTCCCCCTGGACAAGGGAGGTAATTAGCGGATTTCCCCCTGCCAGGGAACACCTGTGACACCAGGCAGCTGCGTGGAGGGCGGCCCTAAGCATCCCACAAACAGTCAGCCGTGTTCCGGAATTCTGAGTGTGGGGAGGATCCATCATCTCTATGCAGTACCCGGGATAACCTAGGAGCCATTCGCGTGTCTTCCCCGAGTCCCTCCCAGTGCGGACTGCCGGGGAAAGGCGGGGGTTAGGCTGAAAATGCAGGTAGCATCTAGTGCCTCCCTCTGGATAGGGGAGGTAATTAGCGTACTTCCCCTGCCAGGGAACACCTCTGACACCAGGCAGCTGTGTTGGGGGCGGCCCCGATCCTCCACCACACAGTCAGCAGTGTTCCGTAATTCTGAGAGTTGGAAAGTTCCGTCATCTGTCTGCAGCACCCGGGATCTCCTAGGAGCCCTTCGCGTGTCTTCCCCGAGTCCCTCCCAGTGCGGGCTGCCGGGGAATGAGGGGGTTGGGCTGGAAATACAGGTAGCATCTAGTGCCTCCCTCTGGACAGGGGAGGTAATTAGCGTACTTCCCCCTGCCGGGGAACACCTGTGACACCAGGCAGCCTCGTGGAGGACGGCCCCAAACCTCCCCCACACAGTCAGCCGTGTTCCGGAATTCTGAGTGTGGGGAGGTTCCGTCATCTGTCTGCAGCACCCGGGGTCTCCTAGGAGCCCTTCGCGTATCTTCCCCGAGTCCCTCCCAGTGCGGGATGCCGGGGAAAGGCGGGGGTTGGGCTGGAAATGCAGGTAGCATCTAGTGCCTCCTCCTGGACAAGGGAGGTATTTAGCGGACTTCCCCCTGCCAAGGAACACCTGTGAACCCAGGCAGCTGCGTGGAGGGCGGCCCCAAATCTCCCCCACACAATCAGCCGTGTTCCGGAATTCTGAGTGTGGGGAGGTTCCGTCTTCTGTCTGCAGCACCCGGGATCTCCTAGGAGCACTTCGCGTGTCTTCCCCGAGTCCCTCTCAGTGCGGACTGCCGGGGAAAGGCGGGGTTTGGGCTGGAAATGCAGGTAGCATCTAGTGCCACCCCCTGGACAGGGGAGGTAATTAGCGGACTTCCCCCTGCCAGGGAACACGTGTGACACCAGGCAGCTGCGTGGAGGGCGGCCCCAAAACTCCCCCACAGAGTCAGCCGTGTTCCAGAATTCTGAGTGTGGGGAGGTTCCGTCATCTCTATGTAGCACCCGGGATCTCCTAGGAGCACTTCTCGTGTCTTCCCCGAGTGGTCCCAGTGCGGTCTGCTGGGGAAAGGCGGGGGTTTGGCTAGAAATGCAGGTAGCATCCAGTGCCTCCCCCTGGACAAGGGAGGTAATTAGCGGATTTCCCCCTGCCAGGGAACACCTGTGACACCAGGCAGATGCGTGGAGGGCGGCCCTAAACATCCCACACACAGTCATCCGTGTTCCGGAATTCTGAGTGTGGGGAGGTTCCATCATCTCTATGCAGCACCCGGGATAACCTAGGAGCCATTCGCGTGTCTTCCCCGAGTCCCTCCCAGTGCGGACTGCCGGGGAAAGGCGGGGGTTAGGCTGGAAATGCAGGTAGCATCTAGTGCCTCCCTCTGGACAGGGGAGGTAATTAGCGTACTTCCCCTGCCAGGGAACACCTCTGACACCAGGCAGCTGTGTTGGGGGCGGCCCCGATCCTCCACCACACAGTCAGCAGTGTTCCGTAATTCTGAGAGTTGGAAAGTTCCGTCATCTGTCTGCAGCACCCGGGATCTCCTAGGAGCCCTTCGCGTGTCTTCCCCAAGTCCCTCCCAGTGCGGGCTCCTGGGGAATGACGGGGTTGGGCTGGAAATGCAGGTAGCATCTAGTGCCTCCCTCTGGACAGGGGAGGTAATTAGCGTACTTCCCCCTGCCAGGGAACACCTGTGACACCAGGCAGCCTCGTGGAGGACGGCCCCAAACCTCCCCCACACAGTCAGCCGTGTTCCGGAATTCTGAGTGTGGGGAGGTTCCGTCATCTGTCTGCAGCACCCGGGATCTCTTTTGAGCCATTCGCGTGACTTCCCCGAGTGCCTCCCAGTGCGGTCTGCCGGGGAAATTCGGGGGTTGGGCTGGAAATGCAGGTAGAATCTAGTGCCTCATCGTGGAAAGGGGAGGTAATTAGCGGACATCACCCTGCCAGGGAACACGTGTGACACCAGGCAGCTGCGTGGAGGGCGGTCCCAAAACTCCCCCACAGAGTCAGCCGTGTTCCAGAATTCTGAGTGTGGGGAGGTTCCGTTATCTCTATGTAGCACCCGGGATCTCCTAGGAGCCCTTCTCGTGTCTTCCCCGAGTGGTCCCAGTGAGGGCTGCCGGGGAAAGGCGGGGCTTGGGCTGGAAATTCAGGTAGCATCTAGTGCCTCCTCCTGGACAAGGGAGGTATTTAGCGGACTTACCACTGCCAAGAAACACCTGTGACCCCAGGCAGCTGCGTGGAGGGCGGCCCCAAACCTCCCCCACACAGTCAGCCGTGTTCCGGAATTCTCAGTTTGGGGAGGTTTCGTCTTCTGTCTGCAGAACCCGGGATCACCTAGGAGCCCTTCGCGTGTATTTCCTGAGTCCCTCCCAGTGCGGGATGCCGGGGAAATACGGGGGTAGGGCTGGAAATGCAGGTACCATCTAGTGCCTCCCCCTGGACAGGGGAGGTAATTAGCGGACTTCCCCCTGTCCGGGAACACCTGTGACACAAGGAAGCTGCGTGGAGGGCGGCCCCGAATCTCCCCCACACAATCAGCCGTGTCCCGGAATTCTGAGTGCGGGGAGGTTCCGTCATCTGTCTGCAGCACCCGGGATCTCCTAGGAGCCCTTCGCGTGTCTTCCCCGAGTCACTCCCAGTGCGGGCTGCCGGAGAATGAGGGGGTTGGGCTGGAAATGCAGGTAGCATTTAGTGCCTCCCCCTGGAAAGGGGAGTTAATTAGCGAAATTCCCCCTGCCAGGGAACACCTGTGACAACAGGGAGCTGCGTGGAGGGCGGCCCCGATCCTCCACCACACAGTCAGCAGTGTTCCGGTATTCTGAGTGTTGGGAAGTTCCGTCATCTGTCTGCAGCACCCGGGATCACCTAGGGGCCTTTCGCGTGTCTTCGACGAGTGCTTCCCAGTGCGGGCTGCCGGGGAAAGGCGGGGGTTGGGATGGAAATGCAGGTAGCATCTAGTGCCTCCCCCTGGATAGGGGAGGAAATTAGCGGATTTCTCCTGACAGGGAACACCTGTGACACCAGGCAGCTGCGTTGAGGGCGGCCCCAAACCTCCCCCACACAGTCAGCCGTGTTCCGGAATTCTGAGTTTAGGGAGGTTCCGTCATCTGTCTGCAGCACCCGGGGTCTCCTAGGAGCCCTTCGCCTATCTTCCCCGAGTCCCTCCCAGTGCGTGATGCCGGTGAAATGCGGCGGTTGGGCTGGAAATGCAGGTAGCATATAGTGCCTCCTCCGGGACAAGGGAGGTATTTAGCGGACTTCCCCCTGCCAAGGAACACCTGTGACCCCAGGCAGCTGCGTGGAGGGCGGCCCCAAATCTCCCCCACACAATCAGCCGTGTTCCGGAATTCTGAGTGTGGGGAGGTTCCGTCTTCTGTCTGCAGCACCCGGGATCTCCTAGGAGCCCTTCGCGTGACTTCCCCGAGTCCCTCTCAGTGCGGACTGCCGGGGAAAGGCGGGGTTTGGGCTGGAAATGCAGGTAGCATCTAGTGCCTCCCCCTGGACAGGGGAGGTAATTAGCGGACTTCCCCCTGCCAGGGAACACGTGTGACACCAGGCAGCTGCGTGGAGGGCGGCCCCAAAACTCCCCCACAGAGTCAGCCGTGTTCCAGAATTCTGAGTGTGGGGAGGTTCCGTCATCTCTATGTAGCACCCGGGATCTCCTAGGAGCACTTCTCGTGTCTTCCCCGAGTGGTCTCAGTGCGGTCTGCTGGGGAAAGGCGGGGGTTTGGCTAGAAATGCAGGTAGCATCCAGTGCCTCCACCTGGACAAGGGAGGTAATTAGCGGATTACCCCCTGCCAGGGAACACCTGTGACACCAGGCAGCTGCGTGGAGGGCGGCCCTAAACATCCCACACACAGTCAGCCGTGTTCCGGAATTTTGAGTGTGGGGAGGTTCCATCATCTCTATGCAGCACCCGGGATAACCTAGGAGCCATTCGCGTGTCTTCCCCGAGTCCCTCCCAGTGCGGACTGCCGGGGAAAGGCGGGGGTTAGGCTGGAAATGCAGGTAGCATCTAGTGCCTCCCTCTGGACAGGGGAGGTAATTAGCGTACTTCCCCTGCCAGGGAACACCTCTTACACCAGGCAGTTGTGTTGGGGGCGGCCCCGATCCTCCACCACACAGTCAGCAGTGTTCCGTAATTCTGAGAGTTGGAAAGTTCCGTCATCTGTCTGCAGCACCCGGGATCTCCTAGGTGCCTTTCGCGTGTCTTCGACGAGTGTTTCCCAGTGCGGGCTGCCGGGGAAAGGCGGGGGTTGGGATGGAAATGCAGGTAGCATCTAGTGCCTCCCCCTGGACAGGGGAGGAAATTAGCGGATTTCCCCCTGCCAGGGAACACCTGTGACACCAGGCAGCTGCGTGGAGGGCGGCCCCAAACCTCCCCCACAGAGTCAGCCGTGTTCCAGAATTCTGAGTATGGGGAGGTTCCGTCATCTCTATGTAGCACCCGGGATCTCCTAGGAGCCCTTCTCTTGTCTTCCCCGAGTAGTCCCAGTGCGGGCTGCAGGGGAAAGTCGGGGGTTGGGCTGGAAATTCAGGTAGCATCTAGTGCCTCCTCCTGGACAAGGGAGGAATTTAGCGGACTTACCACTGCCAAGAAACACCTGTGAAACCAGGCACCTGCGTGGAGGGCGGCCCCAAACCTCCCCAAAACAATCAGCCGTGTTCCAGAATTCTGAGTGTGGGGAGGATCCGTCTTCTGCCTGCAGGACCCGGGATCTCCTAGGAGCCCTTCTCGTGTCTTCCCCGAGTGCCTCCCAGTGCGTGCTGCCGGGGAAATGCGGGGGTTGGGCTGGAAATGCAGGTAGCATCTAGTGACTCCCCCTGGACAGGGGAAATAATTAGCGGACTTCCCCCTGCCAGGGAACACCTCTGACCCCAGGCAGCTGCTTGGAGGACGGCCCCAAACCTTCCCCACTCAGTCAGCCGTGTTCCGGAATTCTGAGTGTGGGGAGGTTCCGTCATCTGTCTGCAGCACCCGGGATCTGCTAGGAGGCCTTCGCGTTTCTTCCCCGAGTGGTCCCAGTGCGGTCTGCTGGGGAAAGGCGTGGGTTTGGCTAGAAATGCAGGTAGCATCCAGTGCCTCCCCCTGGACAAGGGAGGTAATTAGCGGATTTCCCCCTGCCAGGGAACACCTGTGACACCAGGCAGCTGCGTGGAGGGCGGCCCTAAGCATCCCACAAACAGTCAGCCGTGTTCCGGAATTCTGAGTGTGGGGAGGATCCATCATCTCTATGCAGTACCCGGGATAACCTAGGAGCCATTCGCGTGTCTTCCCCGAGTCCCTCCCAGTGCGGACTGCCGGGGAAAGGCGGGGGTTAGGCTGAAAATGCAGGTAGCATCTAGTGCCTCCCTCTGGATAGGGGAGGTAATTAGCGTACTTCCCCTGCCAGGGAACACCTCTGACACCAGGCAGCTGTGTTGGGGGCGGCCCCGATCCTCCACCACACAGTCAGCAGTGTTCCGTAATTCTGAGAGTTGGAAAGTTCCGTCATCTGTCTGCAGCACCCGGGATCTCCTAGGAGCCCTTCGCGTGTCTTCCCCGAGTCCCTCCCAGTGCGGGCTGCCGGGGAATGAGGGGGTTGGGCTGGAAATACAGGTAGCATCTAGTGCCTCCCTCTGGACAGGGGAGGTAATTAGCGTACTTCCCCCTGCCGGGGAACACCTGTGACACCAGGCAGCCTCGTGGAGGACGGCCCCAAACCTCCCCCACACAGTCAGCCGTGTTCCGGAATTCTGAGTGTGGGGAGGTTCCGTCATCTGTCTGCAGCACCCGGGGTCTCCTAGGAGCCCTTCGCGTATCTTCCCCGAGTCCCTCCCAGTGCGGGATGCCGGGGAAAGGCGGGGGTTGGGCTGGAAATGCAGGTAGCATCTAGTGCCTCCTCCTGGACAAGGGAGGTATTTAGCGGACTTCCCCCTGCCAAGGAACACCTGTGAACCCAGGCAGCTGCGTGGAGGGCGGCCCCAAATCTCCCCCACACAATCAGCCGTGTTCCGGAATTCTGAGTGTGGGGAGGTTCCGTCTTCTGTCTGCAGCACCCGGGATCTCCTAGGAGCACTTCGCGTGTCTTCCCCGAGTCCCTCTCAGTGCGGACTGCCGGGGAAAGGCGGGGTTTGGGCTGGAAATGCAGGTAGCATCTAGTGCCACCCCCTGGACAGGGGAGGTAATTAGCGGACTTCCCCCTGCCAGGGAACACGTGTGACACCAGGCAGCTGCGTGGAGGGCGGCCCCAAAACTCCCCCACAGAGTCAGCCGTGTTCCAGAATTCTGAGTGTGGGGAGGTTCCGTCATCTCTATGTAGCACCCGGGATCTCCTAGGAGCACTTCTCGTGTCTTCCCCGAGTGGTCCCAGTGCGGTCTGCTGGGGAAAGGCGGGGGTTTGGCTAGAAATGCAGGTAGCATCCAGTGCCTCCCCCTGGACAAGGGAGGTAATTAGCGGATTTCCCCCTGCCAGGGAACACCTGTGACACCAGGCAGATGCGTGGAGGGCGGCCCTAAACATCCCACACACAGTCATCCGTGTTCCGGAATTCTGAGTGTGGGGAGGTTCCATCATCTCTATGCAGCACCCGGGATAACCTAGGAGCCATTCGCGTGTCTTCCCCGAGTCCCTCCCAGTGCGGACTGCCGGGGAAAGGCGGGGGTTAGGCTGGAAATGCAGGTAGCATCTAGTGCCTCCCTCTGGACAGGGGAGGTAATTAGCGTACTTCCCCTGCCAGGGAACACCTCTGACACCAGGCAGCTGTGTTGGGGGCGGCCCCGATCCTCCACCACACAGTCAGCAGTGTTCCGTAATTCTGAGAGTTGGAAAGTTCCGTCATCTGTCTGCAGCACCCGGGATCTCCTAGGAGCCCTTCGCGTGTCTTCCCCAAGTCCCTCCCAGTGCGGGCTCCTGGGGAATGACGGGGTTGGGCTGGAAATGCAGGTAGCATCTAGTGCCTCCCTCTGGACAGGGGAGGTAATTAGAGTACTTCCCCCTGCCAGGGAACACCTGTGACACCAGGCAGCCTCGTGGAGGACGGCCCCAAACCTCCCCCACACAGTCAGCCGTGTTCCGGAATTCTGAGTGTGGGGAGGTTCCGTCATCTGTCTGCAGCACCCGGGATCTCTTTTGAGCCATTCGCGTGACTTCCCCGAGTGCCTCCCAGTGCGGTCTGCCGGGGAAATTCGGGGGTTGGGCTGGAAATGCAGGTAGAATCTAGTGCCTCATCGTGGAAAGGGGAGGTAATTAGCGGACATCACCCTGCCAGGGAACACGTGTGACACCAGGCAGCTGCGTGGAGGGCGGTCCCAAAACTCCCCCACAGAGTCAGCCGTGTTCCAGAATTCTGAGTGTGGGGAGGTTCCGTTATCTCTATGTAGCACCCGGGATCTCCTAGGAGCCCTTCTCGTGTCTTCCCCGAGTGGTCCCAGTGAGGGCTGCCGGGGAAAGGCGGGGCTTGGGCTGGAAATTCAGGTAGCATCTAGTGCCTCCTCCTGGACAAGGGAGGTATTTAGCGGACTTACCACTGCCAAGAAACACCTGTGACCCCAGGCAGCTGCGTGGAGGGCGGCCCCAAACCTCCCCCACACAGTCAGCCGTGTTCCGGAATTCTCAGTTTGGGGAGGTTTCGTCTTCTGTCTGCAGAACCCGGGATCACCTAGGAGCCCTTCGCGTGTATTTCCTGAGTCCCTCCCAGTGCGGGATGCCGGGGAAATACGGGGGTAGGGCTGGAAATGCAGGTACCATCTAGTGCCTCCCCCTGGACAGGGGAGGTAATTAGCGGACTTCCCCCTGTCCGGGAACACCTGTGACACAAGGAAGCTGCGTGGAGGGCGGCCCCGAATCTCCCCCACACAATCAGCCGTGTCCCGGAATTCTGAGTGCGGGGAGGTTCCGTCATCTGTCTGCAGCACCCGGGATCTCCTAGGAGCCCTTCGCGTGTCTTCCCCGAGTCACTCCCAGTGCGGGCTGCCGGAGAATGAGGGGGTTGGGCTGGAAATGCAGGTAGCATTTAGTGCCTCCCCCTGGAAAGGGGAGTTAATTAGCGAAATTCCCCCTGCCAGGGAACACCTGTGACAACAGGGAGCTGCGTGGAGGGCGGCCCCGATCCTCCACCACACAGTCAGCAGTGTTCCGGTATTCTGAGTGTTGGGAAGTTCCGTCATCTGTCTGCAGCACCCGGGATCACCTAGGGGCCTTTCGCGTGTCTTCGACGAGTGCTTCCCAGTGCGGGCTGCCGGGGAAAGGCGGGGGTTGGGATGGAAATGCAGGTAGCATCTAGTGCCTCCCCCTGGATAGGGGAGGAAATTAGCGGATTTCTCCTGACAGGGAACACCTGTGACACCAGGCAGCTGCGTTGAGGGCGGCCCCAAACCTCCCCCACACAGTCAGCCGTGTTCCGGAATTCTGAGTTTAGGGAGGTTCCGTCATCTGTCTGCAGCACCCGGGGTCTCCTAGGAGCCCTTCGCCTATCTTCCCCGAGTCCCTCCCAGTGCGTGATGCCGGTGAAATGCGGCGGTTGGGCTGGAAATGCAGGTAGCATATAGTGCCTCCTCCGGGACAAGGGAGGTATTTAGCGGACTTCCCCCTGCCAAGGAACACCTGTGACCCCAGGCAGCTGCGTGGAGGGCGGCCCCAAATCTCCCCCACACAATCAGCCGTGTTCCGGAATTCTGAGTGTGGGGAGGTTCCGTCTTCTGTCTGCAGCACCCGGGATCTCCTAGGAGCCCTTCGCGTGACTTCCCCGAGTCCCTCTCAGTGCGGACTGCCGGGGAAAGGCGGGGTTTGGGCTGGAAATGCAGGTAGCATCTAGTGCCTCCCCCTGGACAGGGGAGGTAATTAGCGGACTTCCCCCTGCCAGGGAACACGTGTGACACCAGGCAGCTGCGTGGAGGGCGGCCCCAAAACTCCCCCACAGAGTCAGCCGTGTTCCAGAATTCTGAGTGTGGGGAGGTTCCGTCATCTCTATGTAGCACCCGGGATCTCCTAGGAGCACTTCTCGTGTCTTCCCCGAGTGGTCTCAGTGCGGTCTGCTGGGGAAAGGCGGGGGTTTGGCTAGAAATGCAGGTAGCATCCAGTGCCTCCACCTGGACAAGGGAGGTAATTAGCGGATTACCCCCTGCCAGGGAACACCTGTGACACCAGGCAGCTGCGTGGAGGGCGGCCCTAAACATCCCACACACAGTCAGCCGTGTTCCGGAATTTTGAGTGTGGGGAGGTTCCATCATCTCTATGCAGCACCCGGGATAACCTAGGAGCCATTCACGTGTCTTCCCCGAGTCCCTCCCAGTGCGGACTGCCGGGGAAAGGCGGGGGTTAGGCTGGAAATGCAGGTAGCATCTAGTGCCTCCCTCTGGACAGGGGAGGTAATTAGCGTACTTCCCCTGCCAGGGAACACCTCTTACACCAGGCAGTTGTGTTGGGGGCGGCCCCGATCCTCCACCACACAGTCAGCAGTGTTCCGTAATTCTGAGAGTTGGAAAGTTCCGTCATCTGTCTGCAGCACCCGGGATCTCCTAGGTGCCTTTCGCGTGTCTTCGACGAGTGTTTCCCAGTGCGGGCTGCCGGGGAAAGGCGGGGGTTGGGATGGAAATGCAGGTAGCATCTAGTGCCTCCCCCTGGACAGGGGAGGAAATTAGCGGATTTCCCCCTGCCAGGGAACACCTGTGACACCAGGCAGCTGCGTGGAGGGCGGCCCCAAACCTCCCCCACACAGCCAGGATTGTTCCGAATTCTGAGTGTGGGGAGGTTCCGTCTTCTGTCTGCAGCACCCGGGATCTCCTAGGAGCCCTTCGCGTGTCTTCCCCGAGTCCCTCCCAGTGCGGGCTGCCGGGGAATGACGGGGTTGGGCTGCAAATGCAGGTAGCATCTAGTGCCTCCCTCTGGACAGGGGAGGTAATTAGCGTACTTCCCCCTGCCAGGGAACATCTGTGACACCAGGCAGCCTCCTGGAGGACGGCCCCAAACCTCCCCCACACAGTCAGCCGTGTTCCGGAATTCTGAGTGTGGGGAGGTTCCGTCATCTGTCTGCAGCACCCGGGGTCTCCTAGGAGCCCTTCGCGTATCTTCCCCTAGTCCCTCCCAGTGCGGGATGCCGGGGAAAGGCGGGGGTTGGGCTGGAAATGCAGGTAGAATCTAGTGCCTCCCCCTGGACAGGGGAGGTAATTAGCGGACTTCCCCCTGCCAGTGAACACCTGTGAAACCAGGCAGCTGCGTGCAGGGCGGCCCCGAACCTCCACAACACATCAGAAGTGTTCCGGAATGCTGAGTGTTGGGAGGTACGGTCCTCTGTCTGCAGCACCCGGGATCTCTTTTGAGCCCTTCGCGTGACTTCCCCGAGTGCCTCCCAGTGCGGTCTGCCGGGGAAAGTCGGGGGTTGGGCTGGAAATGCAGGTAGAATCTAGTGCCACACCCTGGAAAGGGGAGGTAATTAGCGGACTTCACCCTGCCAGGGAACACGTGTGACACCAGGCAGCTGCGTGGATGGCGGCCCCACAACTCCCCCACAGAGTCAGCCGTGTTCCAGAATTCTGAGTATGGGGAGGTTCCGTCATCTCTATGTAGCACCCGGGATCTCCTAGGAGCCCTTCTCGTGTCTTCCCCGAGTGGTCCCAGTGCGGGCTGCAGGGGAAAGTCGGGGGTTTGGCTGGAAATTCAGGTAGCATCTAGTGCCTCCTCCTGGACAAGGGAGGAATTTAGCGGACTTACCACTGCCAAGAAACACCTGTGACACCAGGCAGCTGCGTGGAGGGCGGCCCCAAACCTCCCCAAAACAATCAGCCGTGTTCCAGAATTCTGAGTGTGGGGAGGATCCGTCTTCTGCCTGCAGGACCCGGGATCTCCTAGGAGCCCTTCTCGTGTCTTCCCCGAGTGCCTCCCAGTGCGTGCTGCTGGGGAAATGCGGGGGTTGGGCTGGAAATGCAGGTAGCATCTAGTGACTCCCCCTGGACAGGGGAATTAATTAGCGGACTTCCCCCTGCCAGGGAACACCTCTGACCCCAGGCAGCAGCTTGGAGGATGGCCCAGAACCTTCCCCACTCAGTCAGCCGTGTTTCGGAATTCTGAGTGTGGGGAGGTTCCGTTATCTCTATGTAGCACCCGGGATCTCCTAGGAGCCCTTCTCGTGTCTTCCCCGAGTGGTCCCAGTGAGGGCTGCCGGGGAAAGGCGGGGCTTGGGCTGGAAATTCAGGTAGCATCTAGTGCCTCCTCCTGGACAAGGGAGGTATTTAGCGGACTTACCACTGCCAAGAAACACCTGTGACCCCAGGCAGCTGCGTGGAGGGCGGCCCCAAACCTCCCCCACACAGTCAGCCGTGTTCCGGAATTCTCAGTTTGGGGAGGTTTCGTCTTCTGTCTGCAGAACCCGGGATCACCTAGGAGCCCTTCGCGTGTATTTCCTGAGTCCCTCCCAGTGCGGGATGCCGGGGAAATACGGGGGTAGGGCTGGAAATGCAGGTACCATCTAGTGCCTCCCCCTGGACAGGGGAGGTAATTAGCGGACTTCCCCCTGTCCGGGAACACCTGTGACACAAGGAAGCTGCGTGGAGGGCGGCCCCGAATCTCCCCCACACAATCAGCCGTGTCCCGGAATTCTGAGTGCGGGGAGGTTCCGTCATCTGTCTGCAGCACCCGGGATCTCCTAGGAGCCCTTCGCGTGTCTTCCCCGAGTCACTCCCAGTGCGGGCTGCCGGAGAATGAGGGGGTTGGGCTGGAAATGCAGGTAGCATTTAGTGCCTCCCCCTGGAAAGGGGAGTTAATTAGCGAAATTCCCCCTGCCAGGGAACACCTGTGACAACAGGGAGCTGCGTGGAGGGCGGCCCCGATCCTCCACCACACAGTCAGCAGTGTTCCGGTATTCTGAGTGTTGGGAAGTTCCGTCATCTGTCTGCAGCACCCGGGATCACCTAGGGGCCTTTCGCGTGTCTTCGACGAGTGCTTCCCAGTGCGGGCTGCCGGGGAAAGGCGGGGGTTGGGATGGAAATGCAGGTAGCATCTAGTGCCTCCCCCTGGATAGGGGAGGAAATTAGCGGATTTCTCCTGACAGGGAACACCTGTGACACCAGGCAGCTGCGTTGAGGGCGGCCCCAAACCTCCCCCACACAGTCAGCCGTGTTCCGGAATTCTGAGTTTAGGGAGGTTCCGTCATCTGTCTGCAGCACCCGGGGTCTCCTAGGAGCCCTTCGCCTATCTTCCCCGAGTCCCTCCCAGTGCGTGATGCCGGTGAAATGCGGCGGTTGGGCTGGAAATGCAGGTAGCATATAGTGCCTCCTCCGGGACAAGGGAGGTATTTAGCGGACTTCCCCCTGCCAAGGAACACCTGTGACCCCAGGCAGCTGCGTGGAGGGCGGCCCCAAATCTCCCCCACACAATCAGCCGTGTTCCGGAATTCTGAGTGTGGGGAGGTTCCGTCTTCTGTCTGCAGCACCCGGGATCTCCTAGGAGCCCTTCGCGTGACTTCCCCGAGTCCCTCTCAGTGCGGACTGCCGGGGAAAGGCGGGGTTTGGGCTGGAAATGCAGGTAGCATCTAGTGCCTCCCCCTGGACAGGGGAGGTAATTAGCGGACTTCCCCCTGCCAGGGAACACGTGTGACACCAGGCAGCTGCGTGGAGGGCGGCCCCAAAACTCCCCCACAGAGTCAGCCGTGTTCCAGAATTCTGAGTGTGGGGAGGTTCCGTCATCTCTATGTAGCACCCGGGATCTCCTAGGAGCACTTCTCGTGTCTTCCCCGAGTGGTCTCAGTGCGGTCTGCTGGGGAAAGGCGGGGGTTTGGCTAGAAATGCAGGTAGCATCCAGTGCCTCCACCTGGACAAGGGAGGTAATTAGCGGATTACCCCCTGCCAGGGAACACCTGTGACACCAGGCAGCTGCGTGGAGGGCGGCCCTAAACATCCCACACACAGTCAGCCGTGTTCCGGAATTTTGAGTGTGGGGAGGTTCCATCATCTCTATGCAGCACCCGGGATAACCTAGGAGCCATTCGCGTGTCTTCCCCGAGTCCCTCCCAGTGCGGACTGCCGGGGAAAGGCGGGGGTTAGGCTGGAAATGCAGGTAGCATCTAGTGCCTCCCTCTGGACAGGGGAGGTAATTAGCGTACTTCCCCTGCCAGGGAACACCTCTGACACCAGGCAGTTGTGTTGGGGGCGGCCCCGATCCTCCACCACACAGTCAGAGTGTTCCGTAATTTTGAGAGTTGGAAAGTTCCGTCATCTGTCTGCAGCACCCGGGATCTCCTAGGTGCCTTTCGCGTGTCTTCGACGAGTGTTTCCCAGTGCGGGCTGCCGGGGAAAGGCGGGGGTTGGGATGGAAATGCAGGTAGCATCTAGTGCCTCCCCCTGGACAGGGGAGGAAATTAGCGGATTTCCCCCTGCCAGGGAACACCTGTGACACCAGGCAGCTGCGTGGAGGGCGGCCCCAAACCTCCCCCACACAGCCAGGATTGTTCCGAATTCTGAGTGTGGGGAGGTTCCGTCTTCTGTCTGCAGCACCCGGGATCTCCTAGGAGCCCTTCGCGTGTCTTCCCCGAGTCCCTCCCAGTGCGGGCTGCCGGGGAATGACGGGGTTGGGCTGCAAATGCAGGTAGCATCTAGTGCCTCCCTCTGGACAGGGGAGGTAATTAGCGTACTTCCCCCTGCCAGGGAACATCTGTGACACCAGGCAGCCTCCTGGAGGACGGCCCCAAACCTCCCCCACACAGTCAGCCGTGTTCCGGAATTCTGAGTGTGGGGAGGTTCCGTCATCTGTCTGCAGCACCCGGGGTCTCCTAGGAGCCCTTCGCGTATCTTCCCCTAGTCCCTCCCAGTGCGGGATGCCGGGGAAAGGCGGGGGTTGGGCTGGAAATGCAGGTAGAATCTAGTGCCTCCCCCTGGACAGGGGAGGTAATTAGCGGACTTCCCCCTGCCAGTGAACACCTGTGAAACCAGGCAGCTGCGTGCAGGGCGGCCCCGAACCTCCACAACACATCAGAAGTGTTCCGGAATGCTGAGTGTTGGGAGGTACGGTCCTCTGTCTGCAGCACCCGGGATCTCTTTTGAGCCCTTCGCGTGACTTCCCCGAGTGCCTCCCAGTGCGGTCTGCCGGGGAAAGTCGGGGGTTGGGCTGGAAATGCAGGTAGAATCTAGTGCCACACCCTGGAAAGGGGAGGTAATTAGCGGACTTCACCCTGCCAGGGAACACGTGTGACACCAGGCAGCTGCGTGGATGGCGGCCCCACAACTCCCCCACAGAGTCAGCCGTGTTCCAGAATTCTGAGTATGGGGAGGTTCCGTCATCTCTATGTAGCACCCGGGATCTCCTAGGAGCCCTTCTCGTGTCTTCCCCGAGTGGTCCCAGTGCGGGCTGCAGGGGAAAGTCGGGGGTTTGGCTGGAAATTCAGGTAGCATCTAGTGCCTCCTACTGGACAAGGGAGGTATTTAGCGGACTTACCACTGCCAAGAAACACCTGTGACACCAGGCAGCTGCGTGGAGGGCGGCCCCAAACCTCCCCAAAACAATCAGCCGTGTTCCAGAATTCTGAGTGTGGGGAGGATCCGTCTTCTGCCTGCAGGAACCGGGATCTCCTAGGAGCCCTTCTCGTGTCTTCCCCGAGTGCCTCCCAGTGCGTGCTGCTGGGGAAATGCGGGGGTTGGGCTGGAAATGCAGGTAGCATCTAGTGACTCCCCCTGGACAGGGGAATTAATTAGCGGACTTCCCCCTGCCAGGGAACACCTCTGAACCCAGGCAGCAGCTTGGAGGATGGCCCAGAACCTTCCCCACTCAGTCAGGCGTGTTTCGGAATTCTGAGTGTGGGGAGGTTCCGTCATCTGTCTGCAGCACCCGGGATCTGCTAGGAGGCCTTCGCGTGTCTTCCCCGAGTGGTCCCAGTGCGGTCTGCTGGGGAAAGGCGGGGGTTTGGCTAGAAATGCAGGTAGCATCCAGTGCCTCCCCCTGGACAAGGGAGGTAATTAGCGGATTTCCCCCTGCCAGGGAACACCTGTGACACCAGTCAGCTGCGTGGAGGGCGGCCCTAAGCATCCCACACACAGTCAGCCGTGTTCCGGAATTCTGAGTGTGGGGAGGTTCCATCATCTCTATGCAGTACCCGGGATAACCTAGGAGCCATTCGCGTGTCTTCCCCGAGTCCCTCCCAGTGCGGACTGCCGGGGAAAGGCGGGGGTTAGGCTGGAAATGCAGGTAGCATCTAGTGCCTCCCTCTGGACAGGGGAGGTAATTAGCGTACTTCCCCTGCCAGGGAACACCTCTGACACCAGGCAGCTGTGTTGGGGGCGGCCCCGATCCTCCACCACACAGTCAGCAGTGTTCCGTAATTCTGAGAGTTGGAAAGTTCCGTCATCTGTCTGCAGCACCCGGGATCTCCTAGGAGCCCTTCGAGTGTCTTCCCCGAGTCCCTCCCAGTGCGGGCTGCCGGGGAATGAGGGGGTTGGGCTGGAAATACAGGTAGCATCTAGTGCCTCCCTCTGGACAGGGGAGGTAATTAGCGTACTTCCCCCTGCCGGGGAACACCTGTGACACCAGGCAGCCTCGTGGAGGACGGCCCCAAACCTCCCCCACACAGTCAGCCGTGTTCCGGAATTCTGAGTGTGGGGAGGTTCCGTCATCTGTCTGCAGCACCCGGGGTCTCCTAGGAGCCCTTCGCGTATCTTCCCCGAGTCCCTCCCAGTGCGGGATGCCGGGGAAAGGCGGGGGTTGGGCTGGAAATGCAGGTAGCATCTAGTGCCTCCTCCTGGACAAGGGAGGTATTTAGCGGACTTCCCCCTGCCAAGGAACACCTGTGACCCCAGGCAGCTGCGTGGAGGGCGGCCCCAAATCTCCCCCACACAATCAGCCGTGTTCCGGAATTCTGAGTGTGGGGAGGTTCCGTCTTCTGTCTGCAGCACCCGGGATCTCCTAGGAGCACTTCGCGTGTCTTCCCCGAGTCCCTCTCAGTGCGGACTGCCGGGGAAAGGCGGGGTTTGGGCTGGAAATGCAGGTAGCATCTAGTGCCACCCCCTGGACAGGGGAGGTAATTAGCGGACTTCCCCCTGACAGGGAACACGTGTGACACCAGGCAGCTGCGTGGAGGGCGGCCCCAAAACTCCCCCACAGAGTCAGCCGTGTTCCAGAATTCTGAGTGTGGGGAGGTTCCGTCATCTCTATGTAGCACCCGGGATCTCCTAGGAGCCCTTCTCGTGTCTTCCCCGAGTGGTCCCAGTGCGGTCTGCTGGGGAAAGGCGGGGTTTGGCTAGAAATGCAGGTAGCATCCAGTGCCTCCCCCTGGACAAGGGAGGTAATTAGCGGATTTCCCCCTGCCAGGGAACACCTGTGACACCAGGCAGCTGCGTGGAGGTCGGCCCTAAACTTCCCACACACAGTCAGCCGTGTTCCGGAATTCTGAGTGTGGGGAGGTTCCATCATCTCTATGCAGCACCCGGGATAACCTAGGAGCCATTCGCGTGTCTTCCCCGAGTCCCTCCCAGTGCGGACTGCCGGGGAAAGGCGGGGGTTAGCCTGGAAATGCAGGTAGCATCTAGTGCCTCCCTCTGGACCGGGGAGGTAATTAGCGTACTTCCCCTGCCAGGGAACACCTCTAACACCAGGCAGCTGTGTTGGGGTCGGCCCCGATCCTCCACCACACAGTCAGCAGTGTTCCGTAATTCTGAGAGTTGGAAAGTTCCGTCATCTGTCTGCAGCACCCGGGATCTCCTAGGAGCCCTTCGCGTGTCTTCCCCAAGTCCCTCCCAGTGCGGGCTGCTGGGGAATGAGGGGGTTGGGCTGGAAATGCAGGTAGCATCTAGTGCCACCCTCTGGACAGGGGAGGAAATTAGCGTACTTCCCCCTGCAAGGGAACACCTGTGACACCAGGCAGCCTCGTGGAGGACGGCCCCAAACCTCCCCCACTCAGTCAGCCGTGTTCCGGAATTCTGAGTGTGGGGAGGTTCCGTCATCTGTCTGCAGCACCCGGGATCTCTTTTGAGCCATTCGCGTGACTTCCCCGAGTGCCTCCCAGTGCGGTCTGCCGGGGAAAGTCGGGGGTTGGGCTGGAAATGCAGGTAGAATCTAGTGCCTCACCGTGGAAAGGGGAGGTAATTAGCGGACATCACCCTGCCAGGGAACACGTGTGACACAAGGCAGCTGCGTGGAGGGCGGCCCCAAAACTCCCCCACAGAGTCAGCCGTGTTCTAGAATTCTGAGTGTGGGGAGGTTCCGTTATCTCTATGTAGCACCCGGGATCTCCTAGGAGCCCTTCTCGTGTCTTCCCCGAGTGGTCCCAGTGAGGGCTGCCGGGGAAAGGCGGGGCTTGGGCTGGAAATTCAGGTAACATCTAGTGCCTCCTCCTGGACAAGGGAGGTATTTAGCGGACTTACCACTGCCAAGAAACACCTGTGACCCCAGGCAGCTGCGTGGAGGGCGGCCCCAAACCTCCCCCACACAGTCAGCCGTGTTCCGGAATTCTCAGTTTGGGGAGGTTTCGTCTTCTGTCTGCAGAACCCGGGATCACCTAGGAGCCCTTCGCGTGTATTTCCCGAGTCCCTCCCAGTGCGAGATGCCGGGGAAATACGGGGGTAGGGCTGGAAATGCAGGTACCATCTAGTGCCTCCCCCTGGACAGGGGAGGTAATTAGCGGACTTCCCCCTGTCCGGGAACACCTGTGACACAAGGAAGCTGCGTGGAGGGCGGCCCCGAATCTCCCCCACACAATCAGACGTGTTCCGGAATTCTGAGTGCGGGGAGGTTCCGTCATCTGTCTGCAGCACCCGGGATCTCCTAGGAGCCCTTCGCGTGTCTTCCCCGAGTCCCTCCCAGTGCGGGCTGCCGGAGAATGAGGGGGTTGGGCTGGAAATGCAGGTAGCATCTAGTGCCTCCCTCTGGACAGGGGAGGTAATTAGCGTACTTCCCCCTGCCAGGGAACACCTGTGACACCAGGCAGCCTCGTGGAGGACGGCCCAAAACCTCCCCCACACAGTCAGCCGTGTTCCGGAATTCTGAGTGTGGGGAGGTTCCGTCATCTGTCTGCAGCACCCGGGGTCTCCTAGGAGCACTTCGCGTATCTTCCCCGAGTGGTCCCAGTGAGGGCTGCCGGGGAAAGGCGGGGGTTGGGCTGGAAATTCAGGTAGCATCTAGTGCCTCCTCCTGGACAAGGGAGGTATTTAGCGGACTTACCACTGCCAAGAAACACCTGTGACACCAGGCAGCTTCGTGGAGGGCGGCCCCAAACCTCCCCAAAACAATCAACCGTGATCCAGAATTCTGAGTGTGGGGAGGATCCGTCTTCTGTCTGCAGGACCCGGGATCTCCTAGGAGCCCTTCTCGTGTCTTCCCCGAGTGCCTCCCAGTGCGGGCTGCCGGGGAAATGCGGGGGTTGGGCTGGAAATGCAGGTAGCATCTAGTGACTCCCCCTGGACAGGGGAATTAATTAGCGGACTTCACACTGCCAGGGAACACCTGTGACCCCAGGCAGCTGCTTGGAGGGCGTCCCCAAACCTCCCCCACACAATCAGCCGTGTTCCGGAATTCTGAGTGTGGGGAGGTTCCGTCTTCTGTCTGCAGCACCCGGGATCTCCTAGGAGCCCTTCGCGTGTCTTCCCCGAGTCCCTCTCAGTGCGGACTGCCGGGGAAAGGCGGGGTTTGGGCTGGAAATGCAGGTAGCATCTAGTGCCTCCCCCTGGACAGGGGAGGTAATTAGCGGACTTCCCCTTGCCAGGGAACACCTGTGACACCAGGCAGCCTCGTAGAGGACGGCCCCAAACCTCCCCCACAGAGTCAGCCGTGTTCCGGAATTCTGAGTGTGGGGAGGTTCCGTCATCTCTATGTAGCACCCGGGATCTCCTAGGAGCCCTTCTCGTGTCTTCCCCGAGTGGTCCCAGTGCGGTCTGCTGGGGAAAGGCGGGGTTTGGCTAGAAATGCAGGTAGCATCCAGTGCCTCCCCCTGGACAAGGGAGGTAATTAGCGGATTTCCCCCTGCCAGGGAACACCTGTGACACCAGGCAGCTGCGTGGAGGGCGGCCCTAAACATCCCACACACAGTCAGCCGTGTTCCGGAATTCTGAGTGTGGGGAGGTTCCATCATCTCTATGCAGCACCCGGGATAACCTAGGAGCCATTCGCGTGTCTTCCCCGAGTCCCTCCCAGTGCGGACTGCCGGGGAAAGGCGGGGGTTAGGCTGGAAATGCAGGTAGCATCTAGTGCCTCCCTCTGGACAGGGGAGGTAATTAGCGTACTTCCCCTGCCAGGGAACACCTCTGACACCAGGCAGCTGTGTTGGGGGCGGCCCCGATCCTCCACCACACAGTCAGCAGTGTTCCGTAATTCTGAGAGTTGGAAAGTTCCGTCATCTGTCTGCAGCACCCGGGATCTCCTAGGAGCCCTTCGCGTGTCTTCCCCAAGTCCCTCCCAGTGCGGGCTGCTGGGGAAAGAGGGGGTTGGGCTGGAAATGCAGGTAGCATCTAGTGCCTCCCTCTGGACAGGGGAGGAAATTAGCGTACTTCCCCCTGCCAGGGAACACCTGTGACACCAGGCAGCCTCGTGGAGGACGGCCCCAAACCTCCCACACACAGTCAGCCGTGTTCCGGAATTCTGAGTGTGGGGAGGTTTCGTCTTCTGTCTGCAGCACCCGGGATCACCTAGGAGCCCTTCGCGTGTATTTCCCGAGTCCCTCCCAGTGCGGGCTGCCGGAGAATGAGGGGGTTGGGCTGGAAATGCAGGTAGAATTTAGTGCCTCCCCCTGGAAAGGGGAGTTAATTAGCAAAATTCCCCCTGCCAGGGAACACCTGTGACAACAGGGAGCTGCGTGGAGGGCGGCCCCGATCCTCCACCACACAGTCAGCAGTGTTCCGGTATTCTGAGTGTTGGGAAGTTCCGTCATCTGTCTGCAGCACCCGGGATCACCTAGGGGCCTTTCGCGTGTCTTGGACGAGTGCTTCCCAGTGAGGGCTGCCGGGGAAAGGCGGGGGTTGGGATGGAAATGCAGGTAGCATCTAGTGCCTCCCCCTGGATAGGGGAGGAAATTAGCGGATTTCTCCTGACAGGGAACACCTGTGACCCCAGGCAGCTGCGTGGAGGGCGGCCCCAAACCTCCCCCACACAGTCAGCCGTGTTCCGGAATTCTGAGTGTGGGGAGGTTCCGTCATCTGTCTGCAGCACCCGGGGTCTCCTAGGAGCCCTTCACCTATCTTCCCCGAGTCCCTCCCAGTGCGTGATGCCGGTGAAATGCGGCGGTTGGGCTGGAAATTCAGGTAGCATATAGTGCCTCCTCCGGGACAAGGGAGGTAATTAGCGGACTTCCCCCTGCCAAGGAACACCTGTGACCCCAGGCAGCTGCGTGGAGGGCGGCCCCAAATCTCCCCCACACAATCAGCCGTGTTCCGGAATTCTGAGTGTGGGGAGGTTCCGTCTTCTGTCTGCAGCACCCGGGATCTCCTAGGAGCCCTTCGCGTGACTTCCCCGAGTCCCTCTCAGTGCGGGCTGCCGGGGAAAGGCGGGGTTTGGGCTGGAAATGCAGGTAGCATCTAGTGCCTCCCCCTGGACAGGGGAGGTAATTAGCGGACTTCCCCCTGCCAGGGAACACGTGTGACACCAGGCAGCTGCGTGGAGGGCGGCCCCAAAACTCCCCCACAGAGTCAGCCGTTTTCCAGAATTCTGAGTGTGGGGAGGTTCCGTCATCTCTATGTAGCACCCGGGATCTCCTAGGAGCACTTCTCGTGTCTTCCCCGAGTGGTCTCAGTGCGGTCTGCTGGGGAAAGGCGGGGATTTGGCAAGAAATGCAGGTAGCATCCAGTGCCTCCACCTGGACAAGGGAGGTAATTAGCGGATTTCCCCCTGCCAGGGAACACCTGTGACACCAGGCAGCTGCGTGGAGGGCGGCCCTAAACATCCCACACACAGTCAGCCGTGTTCCGGAATTCTGAGTGTGGGGAGGTTCCATCATCTCTATGCAGCACCCGGGATAAACTAGGAGCCATTCGCGTGTCTTCCCCGAGTCCCTCCCAGTGCGGACTGCCGGGGAAAGGCGGGGGTTAGGCTGGAAATGCAGGTAGCATCTAGTGCCTCCCTCTGGACAGGGGAGGTAATTAGCGTACTTCCCCTGCCAGGGAACACCTCTGACACCAGGCAGTTGTGTTGGGGGCGGCCCCGATCCTCCACCACACAGTCAGCAGTGTTCCGTAATTCTGAGAGTTGGAAAGTTCCGTCATCTGTCTGCAGCACCCGGGATCTCCTAGGTGCCTTTCGCGTGTCTTCGACGAGTGTTTCCCAGTGCGGGCTGCCGGGGAAAGGCGGGGGTTGGGATGGAAATGCAGGTAGCATCTAGTGCCTCCCCCTGGACAGGGGAGGAAATTAGCGGATTTCCCCCTGCCAGGGAACACCTGTGACACCAGGCAGCTGCGTGGAGGGAGGCCCCAAACCTCCCCCACACAGCCAGGATTGTTCCGAATTCTGAGTGTGGGGAGGTTCCGTCTTCTGTCTGCAGCACCCGGGATCTCCTAGGAGCCCTTCGCGTGTCTTCCCCGAGTCCCTCCCAGTGCGGGCTGCCGGGGAATGAGGGGGTTGGGCTGCAAATGCAGGTAGCATCTAGTGCCTCCCTTTGGACAGGGGAGGTAATTAGCGTACTTCCCCCTGCCAGGGAACATCTGTGACACCAGGCAGCCTCATGGAGGACGGCCCCAAACCTCCCGTACAGAGTCAGCCGTGTTCCGGAATTCTGAAGGTGGGGAGGTTCCGTCATCTGTCTGCAGCACCCGGGGTCTCCTAGGAGCCCTTCGCGTATCTTCCCCTAGTCCCTACCAGTGCGGGATGCCGGGGAAAGGCGGGGGTTGGGCTGGAAATGCAGGTAGAATCTAGTGCCTCCCCCTGGACAGGGGAGGTAATTAGCGGACTTCCCCCTGCCAGTGAACACCTGTGAAACCAGGCAGCTGCGTGCAGGGCGGCCCCGAACCTCCACAACACATCAGAAGTGTTCCGGAATGCTGAGTGTTTGGAGGTACGGTCCTCTGTCTGCAGCACACGGGATCTCTTTTGAGCCCTTCGCGTGACTTCCCCGAGTGCCCCCCAGTGCGGTCTGCCGGGGAAAGTCGGGGGTTGGGCTGGAAATGCAGGTAGAATCTAGTGCCACACCCTGGAAAGGGGAGGTAATTAGCGGACATCACCCTGCCAGGGAACACGTGTGACACCAGGCAGCTGCGTGGATGGCGGCCCCACAACTCCCCCACAGAGTCAGCCGTGTTCCAGAATTCTGAGTATGGGGAGGTTCCGTCATCTCTATGTAGCACCCGGGATCTCCTAGGAGCCCTTCTCGTGTCTTCCCCGAGTGGTCCCAGTGCGGGCTGCAGGGGAAAGTCGGGGGTTTGGCTGGAAATTCAGGTAGCATCTAGTGCCTCCTCCTGGACAAGGGAGGAATTTAGCGGACTTACCACTGCCAAGAAACACCTGTGACACCAGGCAGCTGCGTGGAGGGCGGCCCCAAACCTCCCCAAAACAATCAGCCGTGTTCCAGAATTCTGAGTGTGGGGAGGATCCGTCTTCTGTCTGCAGGACCCGGGATCTCCTAGGAGCCCTTCTCGTGTCTTCCCCGAGTGCCTCCCAGTGCGTGCTGCCGGGGAAATGCGGGGGTTGGGCTGGAAATGCAGGTAGCATCTAGTGACTCCCCCTGGACAGGGGAATTAATTAGCGGACTTCCCCCTGCCAGGGAACACCTCTGACCCCAGGCAGCAGCTTGGAGGTGGCCCCAAACCTTCCCCACTCAGTCAGCCGTGTTTCGGAATTCTGAGTGTGGGGAGGTTCCGTCATCTGTCTGCAGCACCCGGGATCTGCTAGGAGGCCTTCGCGTGTCTTCCCCGAGTGGTCCCAGTGCGGTCTGCTGGGGAAAGGCGGGGGTTTGGCTAGAAATGCAGGTAGCATCCAGTGCCTCCCCCTGGACAAGGGAGGTAATTAGCGGATTTCCCCCTGCCAGGGAACACCTGTGACACCAGGCAGCTGCGTGGAGGGCGGCCCTAAGCATCCCACACACAGTCAGCCGTGTTCCGGAATTCTGAGTGTGGGGAGGTTCCATCATCTCTATGCAGTACCCGGGGTAACCTAGGAGCCATTCGCGTGTCTTCCCCGAGTCCCTCCCAGTGCGGACTGCCGGGGAAATGCGGGGGTTAGGCTGGAAATGCAGGTAGCATCTAGTGCCTCCTTCTGGACAGGGGAGGTAATTAGCGTACTTCCCCTGCCAGGGAACACTTCTGACACCAGGCAGCTGTGTTGGGGGCGGCCCCGATCCTCCACCACACAGTCAGCAGTGTTCCGTAATTCTGAGAGTTGGAAAGTTCCGTCATCTGTCTGCAGCACCCGGGATCTCCTAGGAGCCCTTCGAGTGTCTTCCCCGAGTCCCTCCCAGTGCGGGCTGCCGGGGAATGAGGGGGTTGGGCTGGAAATACAGGTAGCATCTAGTGCCTCCCTCTGGACAGGGGAGGTAATTAGCGTACTTCCCCCTGCCGGGGAACACCTGTGACACCAGGCAGCCTCGTGGAGGACGGCCCCAAACCTCCCCCACACAGTCAGCCGTGTTCCGGAATTCTGAGTGTGGGGAGGTTCCGTCATCTGTCTGCAGCACCCGGGGTCTCCTAGGAGCCCTTCGCGTATCTTCCCCGAGTCCCTCCCAGTGCGGGATGCCGGGGAAAGGCGGGGGTTGGGCTGGAAATGCAGGTAGCATCTAGTGCCTCCTCCTGGACAAGGGAGGTATTTAGCGGACTTCCCCCTGCCAAGGAACACCTGTGACCCCAGGCAGCTGCGTGGAGGGCGGCCCCAAATCTCCCCCACACAATCAGCCGTGTTCCGGAATTCTGAGTGTGGGGAGGTTCCGTCTTCTGTCTGCAGCACCCGGGATCTCCTAGGAGCACTTCGCGTGTCTTCCCCGAGTCCCTCTCAGTGCGGACTGCTGGGGAAAGGCGGGGTTTGGGCTGGAAATGCAGGTAGCATCTAGTGCCACCCCCTGGACAGGGGAGGTAATTAGCGGACTTCCCCCTGCCAGGGAACACGTGTGACACCAGGCAGCTGCGTGGAGGGCGGCCCCAAAACTCCCCCACAGAGTCAGCCGTGTTCCAGAATTCTGAGTGTGGGGAGGTTCCGTCATCTCTATGTAGCACCCGGGATCTCCTAGGAGCCCTTCTCGTGTCTTCCCCGAGTGGTCCCAGTGCGGTCTGCTGGGGAAAGGCGGGGTTTGGCTAGAAATGCAGGTAGCATCCAGTGCCTCCCCCTGGACAAGGGAGGTAATTAGCGGATTTCCCCCTGCCAGGGAACACCTGTGACACCAGGCAGCTGCGTGGAGGGCGGCCCTAAACATCCCACACACAGTCAGCCGTGTTCCGGAATTCTGAGTGTGGGGAGGTTCCATCATCTCTATGCAGCACCCGGGATAACCTAGGAGCCATTCGCGTGTCTTCCCCGAGTCCCTCCCAGTGCGGACTGCCGGGGAAAGGCGGGGGTTAGGCTGGAAATGCAGGTAGCATCTAGTGCCTCCCTCTGGACAGGGGAGGTAATTAGCGTACTTCCCCTGCCAGGGAACACCTCTGACACCAGGCAGCTGTGTTGGGGGCGGCCCCGATCCTCCACCACACAGTCAGCAGTGTTCCGTAATTCTGAGAGTTGGAAAGTTCCGTCATCTGTCTGCAGCACCCGGGATCTCCTAGGAGCCCTTCGCGTGTCTTCCCCGAGTCCCTCCCAGTGCGGGCTGCCGGAGAATGAGGTGGTTGGGCTGGAAATGCAGGTAGCATCTAGTGCCTCCCTCTGGACAGGGGAGGTAATTAGCGTACTTCCCCCTGCCAGGGAACACCTGTGACACCAGGCAGCCTCGTGGAGGACGGCCCCAAACCTCCCCCACACAGTCAGCCGTGTTCCGGAATTCTGAGTGTGGGGAGGTTCCGTCATCTGTCTGCAGCACCCGGGGTCTCCTAGGAGCCTTTCGCGTATCTTCCCCGAGTCCCTCCCAGTGCGGGATGCCGGGGAAAGGCGGGGGTTGGGCTGGAAATGCAGGTAGCATCTAGTGCCTCCTCCTGGACAAGGGAGGTATTTAGCGGACTTCCCCCTGCCAAGGAACACCTGTGACCCCAGGCAGCTGCGTGGAGGGCGGCCCCAAATCT
Organism: Camelus bactrianus; assembly: GCF_048773025.1. NCBI lineage: Eukaryota > Metazoa > Chordata > Mammalia > Artiodactyla > Camelidae > Camelus > Camelus bactrianus. The sequence continues at coordinate 720,547 of NW_027413968.1, forward strand.
CCCCCACACAATCAGCCGTGTTCCGGAATTCTGAGTGTGGGGAGGTTCCGTCTTCTGTCTGCAGCACCCGGGATCTCCTAGGAGCACTTCGCGTGTCTTCCCCGAGTCCCTCTCAGTGCGGACTGACGGGGAAAGGCGGGGTATGGGCTGGAAATGCAGGTAGCATCTAGTGCCTCCCCCTGGACAGGGGAGGTAATTAGCGGACTTCCCCCTGCCAGTGAACACCTGTGAAACCAGGCAGCTGCGTGCAGGGCGGCCCCGAACCTCCACAACACATCAGAAGTGTTCCGGAATGCTGAGTGTTGGGAGGTACGGTCATCTGTCTGCAGCACCCGGGATCTGTTTGAGCCCTTCGCGTGACTTCCCCGAGTGCCTCCCAGTGCGGTCTGCCGGGGAAAGTCGGGGGTTGGGCTAGAAATGCAGGTAGAATCTAGTGCCTCACCCTGGAAAGGGGAGGTAATTAGCGGACATCACCCTGTCAGGGAACACGTGTGACACCAGGCAGCTGCGTGGAGGGCGGCCCCAAAACTCCCCCACAGAGTCAGCCGTGTTCCAGAATTCTGAGTGTGGGGAGGATCCGTCTTCTGTCTGCAGGACCCGGGATCTCCTAGGAGCCCTTCTCGTGTCTTCCCCGAGTGCCTCCCAGTGCGGGCTGCCGGGGAAATGCGGGGGTTGGGCTGGAAATGCAGGTAGCATCTAGTGACTCCCCCTGGACAGGGGAATTAATTAGCGGACTTCACACTGCCAGGGAACACCTGTGACACCAGGCAGCCTCGTGGAGGACGGCCCCAAACCTCCCCCACACAGTCAGCCGTGTTACGGAATTCTGAGTGTGGGGAGGTTCCGTCATCTGTCTGCAGCACCCGGGGTCTCCTAGGAGCACTTCGCGTATCTTCCCCGAGTCCCTCCCAGTGCGGGATGCCGGGGAAAGGCGGGGGTTGGGCTGGAAATGCAGGTAGCATCTAGTGCCTCCTCCTGGACAAGGGAGGTATTTAGCGGACTTCCCCCTGCCAAGGAACACCAGTGACCCCAGGCAGCTGCGTGGAGGGCGGCCCCAAATCTCCCCCACACAATAAGCCGTGTTCCGGAATTCTGAGTGTGGGGAGGTTCCGTCTTCTGTCTGCAGCACCCGGGATCTCCTAGGAGCACTTCGCGTGTCTTCCCCGAGTCCCTCTCAGTGCGGACTGCCGGGGAAAGGCGGGGTATGGGCTGGAAATGCAGGTAGCATCTAGTGCCTCCCCCTGGACAGGGGAGGTAATTAGCGGACTTCCCCCTGCCAGTGAACACCTGTGAAACCAGGCAGCTGCGTGCAGGGCGGCCCCGAACCTCCACAACACATCAGAAGTGTTCCGGAATGCTGAGTGTTGGGAGGTACGGTCATCTGTCTGCAGCACCCGGGATCTGTTTGAGCCCTTCGCGTGACTTCCCCGAGTGCCTCCCAATGCGGTCTGCCGGGGAAAGTCGGGGGTTGGGCTAGAAATGCAGGTAGAATCTAGTGCCTCACCCTGGAAAGGGGAGGTAATTAGCGGACATCACCCTGCCAGGGAACACGTGTGACACCAGGCAGCTGCGTGGAGGGCGGCCCCAAAACTCCCCCACAGAGTCAGCCGTGTTCCAGAATTCTGAGTGTGGGGAGGTTCCGTCATCTCTATGTAGCACCCGGGATCTCCTAGGAGCCCTTCTCGTGTCTTCCCCGAGTGGTCCCAGTGAGGTCTGCCGGGGAAAGGCGGGGGTTGGGCTGGAAATTCAGGTAGCATCTAGTGCCTCCTCCTGGACAAGGGAGGTATTTAGCGGACTTACCACTGCCAAGAAACACCTGTGACACCAGGCAGCTTCGTGGAGGGCGGCCCCAAACCTCCCCAAAATAATCAAACGTGATCCAGAATTCTGAGTGTGGGGAGGATCCGTCTTCTGTCTGCAGGACCCGGGATCTCCTAGGAGCCCTTCTCGTGTCTTCCCCGAGTGCCTCCCAGTGCGGGCTGCCGGGGAAATGCGGGGGTTGGGCTGGAAATGCAGGTAGCATCTAGTGACTCCCCCTGGACAGGGGAATTAATTAGCGGACTTCACACTGCCAGGGAACACCTGTGACCCCAGGCAGCTGCTTGGAGGGCGTCCCCAAACCTCCCCCACACAATCAGCCGTGTTCCGGAATTCTGAGTGTGGGGAGGTTCCGTCTTCTGTCTGCAGCACCCGGGATCTCCTAGGAGCCCTTCGCGTGTCTTCCCCGAGTCCCTCTCAGTGCGGACTGCCGGGGAAAGGCGGGGTTTGGGCTGGAAATGCAGGTAGCATCTAGTGCCTCCCCCTGGACAGGGGAGGTAATTAGCGGACTTCCCCTTGCCAGTGAACACCTGTGAAACCAGGCAGCTGCGTGCAGGGCGGCCCCGAACCTCCACAACACATCAGAAGTGTTCCGGAATGCTGAGTGTTGGGAGGTACGGTCATCTGTCTGCAGCACCCGGGATCTGTTTGAGCCCTTCGCGTGACTTCCCCGAGTGCCTCCCAGTGCGGTCTGCCGGGGAAAGTCGGGGGTTGGGCTAGAAATGCAGGTAGAATGTAGTGCCTCACCCTGGAAAGGGGAGGTAATTAGCGGACATCACCCTGTCAGGGAACACGTGTGACACCAGGCAGCTGCGTGGAGGGCGGCCCCAAAACTCCCCCACAGAGTCAGCCGTGTTCCAGAATTCTGAGTGTGGGGAGGATCCGTCTTCTGTCTGCAGGACCCGGGATCTCCTAGGAGCCCTTCTCGTGTCTTCCCCGAGTGCCTCCCAGTGCGGGCTGCCGGGGAAATGCGGGGGTTGGGCTGGAAATGCAGGTAGCATCTAGTGACTCCCCCTGGACAGGGGAATTAATTAGCGGACTTCACACTGCCAGGGAACACCTGTGACACCAGGCAGCCTCGTGGAGGACGGCCCCAAACCTCCCCCACACAGTCAGCCGTGTTACGGAATTCTGAGTGTGGGGAGGTTCCGTCATCTGTCTGCAGCACCCGGGGTCTCCTAGGAGCACTTCGCGTATCTTCCCCGAGTCCCTCCCAGTGCGGGATGCCGGGGAAAGGCGGGGGTTGGGCTGGAAATGCAGGTAGCATCTAGTGCCTCCTCCTGGACAAGGGAGGTATTTAGCGGACTTCCCCCTGCCAAGGAACACCAGTGACCCCAGGCAGCTGCGTGGAGGGCGGCCCCAAATCTCCCCCACACAATCAGCCGTGTTCCGGAATTCTGAGTGTGGGGAGGTTCCGTGTTCTGTCTGCAGCACCCGGGATCTCCTAGGAGCACTTCGCGTGTCTTCCCCGAGTCCCTCTCAGTGCGGACTGCCGGGGAAAGGCGGGGTATGGGCTGGAAATGCAGGTAGCATCTAGTGCCTCCCCCTGGACAGGGGAGGTAATTAGCGGACTTCCCCCTGCCAGTGAACACCTGTGAAACCAGGCAGCTGCGTGCAGGGCGGCCCCGAACCTCCACAACACATCAGAAGTGTTCCGGAATGCTGAGTGTTGGGAGGTACGGTCATCTGTCTGCAGCACCCGGGATCTGTTTGAGCCCTTCGCGTGACTTCCCCGAGTGCCTCCCAGTGCGGTCTGCCGGGGAAAGTCGGGGGTTGGGCTAGAAATGCAGGTAGAATCTAGTGCCTCACCCTGGAAAGGGGAGGTAATTAGCGGACATCACCATGCCAGGGAACACGTGTGACACCAGGCAGCTGCGTGGAGGGCGGCCCCAAAACACCCCCACAGAGTCAGCCGTGTTCCAGAATTCTGAGTGTGGGGAGGTTCCGTCATCTCTATGTAGCACCCGGGATCTCCTAGGAGCCCTTCTCGTGTCTTCCCCGAGTGGTCCCAGTGAGGGCTGCCGGGGAAAGGCGGTGGTTGGGCTGGAAATTCAGGTAGCATCTAGTGCCTCCTCCTGGACAAGGGAGGTATTTAGCGGACTTACCACTGCCAAGAAACACCTGTGACACCAGGCAGCTTCGTGGAGGGCGGCCCCAAACCTCCCCAAAACAATCAACCGTGATCCAGAATTCTGAGTGTGGGGAGGATCCGTCTTCTGTCTGCAGGACCCGGGATCTCCTAGGAGCCCTTCTCGTGTCTTCCCCGAGTGCCTCCCAGTGCGGGCTGCCGGGGAAATGCGGGGGTTGGGCTGGAAATGCAGGTAGCATCTAGTGACTCCCCCTGGACAGGGGAATTAATTAGCGGACTTCACACTGCCAGGGAACACCTGTGACCCCAGGCAGCTGCTTGGAGGGCGTCCCCAAACCTCCCCCACACAATCAGCCGTGTTCCGGAATTCTGAGTGTGGGGAGGTTCCGTCTTCTGTCTGCAGCACCCGGGATCTCCTAGGAGCCCTTCGCGTGTCTTCCCCGAGTCCCTCTCAGTGCGGACTGCCGGGGAAAGGCGGGGTTTGGGCTGGAAATGCAGGTAGCATCTAGTGCCTCCCCCTGGACAGGGGAGGTAATTAGCGGACTTCCCCTTGCCAGGGAACACCTGTGACACCAGGCAGCCTCGTAGAGGACGGCCCCAAACCTCCCCCACAGAGTCAGCCGTGTTCCGGAATTCTGAGTGTGGGGAGGTTCCGTCATCTCTATGTAGCACCCGGGATCTCCTAGGAGCCCTTCTCGTGTCTTCCCCGAGTGGTCCCAGTGCGGTCTGCTGGGGAAAGGCGGGGTTTGGCTAGAAATGCAGGTAGCATCCAGTGCCTCCCCCTGGACAAGGGAGGTAATTAGCGGATTTCCCCCTGCCAGGGAACACCTCTGACACCAGGCAGCTGTGTTGGGGGCGGCCCCGATCCTCCACCACACAGTCAGCAGTGTTCCGTAATTCTGAGAGTTGGAAAGTTCCGTCATCTGTCTGCAGCACCCGGGATCTCCTAGGAGCCCTTCGCGTGTCTTCCCCAAGTCCCTCCCAGTGCGGGCTGCTGGGGAATGAGGGGGTTGGGCTGGAAATGCAGGTAGCATCTAGTGCCTCCCTCTGGACAGGGGAGGAAATTAGCGTACTTCCCCCTGCCAGGGAACACCTGTGACACCAGGCAGCCTCGTGGAGGACGGCCCCAAACCTCCCCCACACAGTCAGCCGTGTTCCGGAATTCTGAGTGTGGGGAGGTTCCGTCATCTGTCTGCAGCACCCGGGATCTCTTTTGAGCCATTCGCGTGACTTCCCCGAGTGCCTCCCAGTGCGGTCTGCCGGGGAAAGTCGGGGGTTGGGCTGGAAATGCAGGTAGAATCTAGTGCCTCACCGTGGAAAGGGGAGGTAATTAGCGGACATCACCCTGCCAGGGAACACGTGTGACACCAGGCAGCTGCGTGGAGGGCGGCCCCAAAACTCCCCCACAGAGTCAGCCGTGTTCCAGAATTCTGAGTGTGGGGAGGTTCCGTTATCTCTATGTAGCACCCGGGATCTCCTAGGAGCCCTTCTCGTGTCTTCCCCGAGTGGTCCCAGTGAGGGCTGCCGGGGAAAGGCGGGGCTTGGGCTGGAAATTCAGGTAGCATCTAGTGCCTCCTCCTGGACAAGGGAGGTATTTAGCGGACTTACCAATGCCTAGAAACACCTGTGACCCCAGGCAGCTGCGTGGAGGGCGGCCCCAAACCTCCCCCACACAGTCAGCCGTGTTCCGGAATTCTCAGTTTGGGGAGGTTTCGTCTTCTGTCTGCAGCACCCGGGATCACCTAGGAGCCCTTCGCGTGTATTTCCCGAGTCCCTCCCAGTGCGGGATGCCGGGGAAATACGGGGGTAGGGCTGGAAATGCAGGTACCATCTATTGCCTCCCCCTGGACAGGGGAGGTAATTAGCGGACTTCCCCCTGTCCGGGAACACCTGTGACACCAGGCAGCCTCGTGGAGGACGGCCCCAAACCTCCCCCAAACAGTCAGCCGTGTTCCGGAATTCTGAGTGTGGGGAGGTTCCGTCATCTGTCTGCAGCACCCGGGGTCTCCTAGGAGCCTTTCGCGTATCTTCCCCGAGTCCCTCCCAGTGCGGGATCCCGGGGAAAGGCGGGGGTTGGGCTGGAAATGCAGGTAGCATCTAGTGCCTCCTCCTGGACAAGGGAGGTATTTAGCGGACTTCCCCCTGCCAAGGAACACCTGTGACCCCAGGCAGCTTCGTGGAGGGCGGCCCCAAATCTCCCCCACCCAATCAGCCGTGTTCCGGAATTCTGAGTGTGGGGAGGTTCCGTCTTCTGTCTGCAGCACCCGGGATCTCCTAGGAGCACTTCGCGTGTCTTCCCCGAGTCCCTCTCAGTGCGGACTGCCGGGGAAAGGCGGGGTATGGGCTGGAAATGCAGGTAGCATCTAGTGCCTCCCCCTGGACAGGGGAGGTAATTAGCGGACTTCCCCCTGCCAGTGAACACCTGTGAAACCAGGCAGCTGCGTGCAGGGCGGCCCCGAACCTCCACAACATATCAGAAGTGTTCCGGAATGCTGAGTGTTGGGAGGTACGGTCATCTGTCTGCAGCACCCGGGATCTCTTTTGAGCCATTCGCGTGACTTCCCCGAGTGCCTCCCAGTGCGGTCAGCCGGGGAAAGTCGGGGGTTGGGCTGGAAATGCAGGTAGAATCTAGTGCCTCACCCTGGAAAGGGGAGGTAATTAGCGGACATCACCCTGTCAGGGATCACGTGTGACACCAGGCAGCTGCGTGGAGGGCGGCCCCAAAACTCCCCCACACAATCAGCCGTGTTCCGGAATTCTGAGTGCGGGGAGGTTCCGTCATCTGTCTGCAGCATGCGGGATCTCTCAGGAGCCCTTCGCGTGTCTACCCCGAGTCCCTCCCTGTGCGGGCTGGTGGGGAAATGCGGGGTTTATGGTTAGGGTTAGGGTTAGGGTTATGGTTAGGGTTAGGGTTAGGGTTAGGGTTAGGGTTAGGGTTAGGGTTAGGGGTTAGGGTTAGGGTTAGGGTTAGGGTTAGGGTTAGGGGTTAGGGTTAGGGTTAGGGTTAGGGTTAGGGTTAGGGTTAGGGTTAGGGGTTAGGGTTAGGGTTAGGGTTAGGGTTAGGGTTAGGGTTAGGGTTAAGGTTAGGTTTAGGGTTAGGGTTAGGGTTAGGGTTAGGGTTAAGGTTAGTGTTAGGGTTAGGGTTAGACTCAGGGTTAGACTCAGGGTTAGACTCAGGGTTAGACTCAGGGTTAGACTCAGGGTTAGGGTTAGACTCAGGGTTAGACTCAGGGTTAGACTCAGGGTTAGACTCAGGGTTAGGGTTAGGGTTAGGGTTAGGGTTAGGGTTAGACTCAGGGTTAGACTCAGGGTTAGACTCAGGGTTAGACTCAGGGTTAGGGTTAGACTCAGGGTTAGACTCAGGGTTAGACTCAGGGTTAGGGTTAGGGTTAGGGTTAGACTCAGGGTTAGACTCAGGGTTAGGGTTAGGGTTAGGGTTAGACTCAGGGTTAGACTCAGGGTTAGACTCAGGGTTAGACTCAGGGTTAGGGTTAGGGTTAGGGTTAGGGTTAGACTCAGGGTTAGACTCAGGGTTAGACTCAGGGTTAGACTCAGGGTTAGACTCAGGGTTAGGGTTAGACTCAGGGTTAGACTCAGGGTTAGACTCAGGGTTAGACTCAGGGTTAGGGTTAGGGTTAGACTCAGGGTTAGACTCAGGGTTAGACTCAGGGTTAGGGTTAGGGTTAGGGTTAGACTCAGGGTTAGACTCAGGGTTAGACTCAGGGTTAGGGTTAGACTCAGGGTTTGGGTTAGGGTTAGGGTTAGGGTTAGGGTTAGGGTTAGGGTTAGGGTTAGGGTTAGACTCAGGGTTAGACTCAGGGTTAGACTCAGGGTTAGGGTTAGGGTTAGGGTTAGGGTTAGGGTTAGGGTTAGGGTTAGGGTTAGACTCAGGGTTAGACTCAGGGTTAGACTCAGGGTTAGGGTTAGGGTTAGGGTTAGGGTTAGGGTTAGACTCAGGGTTAGACTCAGGGTTAGGGTTAGGGTTAGGGTTAGGTTTAGACTCAGGGTTAGACTCAGGGTTAGACTCAGGGTTAGGGTTAGGGTTAGGGTTAGGGTTAGGGTTAGGGTTAGACTCAGGGTTAGACTCAGGGTTAGACTCAGGGTTAGGGTTAGGGTTAGGGTTAGGGTTAGACTCAGGGTTAGACTCAGGGTTAGGGTTAGGGTTAGGGTTAGGGTTAGGGTTAGGGTTAGGGTTAGGGTTAGGGTTAGGGTTAGGGTTAGGGTTAGGGTTAGACTCAGGGTTAGACTCAGGGTTAGACTCAGGGTTAGACTCAGGGTTAGGGTTAGGGTTAGGGTTAGGGTTAGACTCAGGGTTAGACTCAGGGTTAGGGTTAGGGTTAGGGTTAGGGTTAGACTCAGGGTTAGACTCAGGGTTAGACTCAGGGTTAGGGTTAGGGTTAGGGTTAGGGTTAGACTCAGGGTTAGACTCAGGGTTAGGGTTAGGGTGAGGGTTAGGGTTAGGGTTAGGGTTAGGGTTAGGGTTAGGGTTAGGGTGAGGGTTAGGGTTAGGGTTAGGGTTAGGGTTAGGGTTAGGGTTAGGGTTAGGGTTAGGGTTAGGGTTAGGGTTAGGGTTAGGGTTAGGGTTAGGGGTTAGGGTTAGGGTTAGGGTTAGGGTTAGGGTTAGGGTTAGGGTTAGGGTTAGGGTTAGGGTTAGGGTTAGGGTTAGGGTTAGGGTTAGGGTTAGGGTTAGGGTTAGGGTTAGGGTTAGGGTTAGGGTTAGGGTTAGGGTTAGGGTTAGGGTTAGGGTTAGGGTTAGGGTTAGGGTTAGGGTTAGGGTTAGGGTTAGGGTTAGGGTTAGGGTTAGGGTTAGGGTTAGGGTTAGGGTTAGGGTTAGGGTTAGGGTTAGGGTTAGGGTTAGGGTTAGGGTTAGGGTTAGGGTTAGGGTTAGGGTTAGGGTTAGGGTTAGGGTTAGGGTTAGGGTTAGGGTTAGGGTTAGGGTTAGGGTTAGGGTTAGGGTTAGGGTTAGGGTTAGGGTTAGGGTTAGGGTTAGGGTTAGGGTTAGGGTTAGGGTTAGGGTTAGGGTTAGGGTTAGGGTTAGGGTTAGGGTTAGGGTTAGGGTTAGGGTTAGGGTTAGGGTTAGGGTTAGGGTTAGGGTTAGGGTTAGGGTTAGGGTTAGGGTTAGGGTTAGGGTTAGGGTTAGGGTTAGGGTTAGGGTTAGGGTTAGGGTTAGGGTTAGGGTTAGGGTTAGGGTTAGGGTTAGGGTTAGGGTTAGGGTTAGGGTTAGGGTTAGGGTTAGGGTTAGGGTTAGGGTTAGGGTTAGGGTTAGGGTTAGGGTTAGGGTTAGGGTTAGGGTTAGGGTTAGGGTTAGGGTTAGGGTTAGGGTTAGGGTTAGGGTTAGGGTTAGGGTTAGGGTTAGGGTTAGGGTTAGGGTTAGGGTTAGGGTTAGGGTTAGGGTTAGGGTTAGGGTTAGGGTTAGGGTTAGGGTTAGGGTTAGGGTTAGGGTTAGGGTTAGGGTTAGGGTTAGGGTTAGGGTTAGGGTTAGGGTTAGGGTTAGGGTTAGGGTTAGGGTTAGGGTTAGGGTTAGGGTTAGGGTTAGGGTTAGGGTTAGGGTTAGGGTTAGGGTTAGGGTTAGGGTTAGGGTTAGGGTTAGGGTTAGGGTTAGGGTTAGGGTTAGGGTTAGGGTTAGGGTTAGGGTTAGGGTTAGGGTTAGGGTTAGGGTTAGGGTTAGGGTTAGGGTTAGGGTTAGGGTTAGGGTTAGGGTTAGGGTTAGGGTTAGGGTTAGGGTTAGGGTTAGGGTTAGGGTTAGGGTTAGGGTTAGGGTTAGGGTTAGGGTTAGGGTTAGGGTTAGGGTTAGGGTTAGGGTTAGGGTTAGGGTTAGGGTTAGGGTTAGGGTTAGGGTTAGGGTTAGGGTTAGGGTTAGGGTTAGGGTTAGGGTTAGGGTTAGGGTTAGGGTTAGGGTTAGGGTTAGGGTTAGGGTTAGGGTTAGGGTTAGGGTTAGGGTTAGGGTTAGGGTTAGGGTTAGGGTTAGGGTTAGGGTTAGGGTTAGGGTTAGGGTTAGGGTTAGGGTTAGGGTTAGGGTTAGGGTTAGGGTTAGGGTTAGGGTTAGGGTTAGGGTTAGGGTTAGGGTTAGGGTTAGGGTTAGGGTTAGGGTTAGGGTTAGGGTTAGGGTTAGGGTTAGGGTTAGGGTTAGGGTTAGGGTTAGGGTTAGGGTTAGGGTTAGGGTTAGGGTTAGGGTTAGGGTTAGGGTTAGGGTTAGGGTTAGGGTTAGGGTTAGGGTTAGGGTTAGGGTTAGGGTTAGGGTTAGGGTTAGGGTTAGGGTTAGGGTTAGGGTTAGGGTTAGGGTTAGGGTTAGGGTTAGGGTTAGGGTTAGGGTTAGGGTTAGGGTTAGGGTTAGGGTTAGGGTTAGGGTTAGGGTTAGGGTTAGGGTTAGGGTTAGGGTTAGGGTTAGGGTTAGGGTTAGGGTTAGGGTTAGGGTTAGGGTTAGGGTTAGGGTTAGGGTTAGGGTTAGGGTTAGGGTTAGGGTTAGGGTTAGGGTTAGGGTTAGGGTTAGGGTTAGGGTTAGGGTTAGGGTTAGGGTTAGGGTTAGGGTTAGGGTTAGGGTTAGGGTTAGGGTTAGGGTTAGGGTTAGGGTTAGGGTTAGGGTTAGGGTTAGGGTTAGGGTTAGGGTTAGGGTTAGGGTTAGGGTTAGGGTTAGGGTTAGGGTTAGGGTTAGGGTTAGGGTTAGGGTTAGGGTTAGGGTTAGGGTTAGGGTTAGGGTTAGGGTTAGGGTTAGGGTTAGGGTTAGGGTTAGGGTTAGGGTTAGGGTTAGGGTTAGGGTTAGGGTTAGGGTTAGGGTTAGGGTTAGGGTTAGGGTTAGGGTTAGGGTTAGGGTTAGGGTTAGGGTTAGGGTTAGGGTTAGGGTTAGGGTTAGGGTTAGGGTTAGGGTTAGGGTTAGGGTTAGGGTTAGGGTTAGGGTTAGGGTTAGGGTTAGGGTTAGGGTTAGGGTTAGGGTTAGGGTTAGGGTTAGGGTTAGGGTTAGGGTTAGGGTTAGGGTTAGGGTTAGGGTTAGGGTTAGGGTTAGGGTTAGGGTTAGGGTTAGGGTTAGGGTTAGGGTTAGGGTTAGGGTTAGGGTTAGGGTTAGGGTTAGGGTTAGGGTTAGGGTTAGGGTTAGGGTTAGGGTTAGGGTTAGGGTTAGGGTTAGGGTTAGGGTTAGGGTTAGGGTTAGGGTTAGGGTTAGGGTTAGGGTTAGGGTTAGGGTTAGGGTTAGGGTTAGGGTTAGGGTTAGGGTTAGGGTTAGGGTTAGGGTTAGGGTTAGGGTTAGGGTTAGGGTTAGGGTTAGGGTTAGGGTTAGGGTTAGGGTTAGGGTTAGGGTTAGGGTTAGGGTTAGGGTTAGGGTTAGGGTTAGGGTTAGGGTTAGGGTTAGGGTTAGGGTTAGGGTTAGGGTTAGGGTTAGGGTTAGGGTTAGGGTTAGGGTTAGGGTTAGGGTTAGGGTTAGGGTTAGGGTTAGGGTTAGGGTTAGGGTTAGGGTTAGGGTTAGGGTTAGGGTTAGGGTTAGGGTTAGGGTTAGGGTTAGGGTTAGGGTTAGGGTTAGGGTTAGGGTTAGGGTTAGGGTTAGGGTTAGGGTTAGGGTTAGGGTTAGGGTTAGGGTTAGGGTTAGGGTTAGGGTTAGGGTTAGGGTTAGGGTTAGGGTTAGGGTTAGGGTTAGGGTTAGGGTTAGGGTTAGGGTTAGGGTTAGGGTTAGGGTTAGGGTTAGGGTTAGGGTTAGGGTTAGGGTTAGGGTTAGGGTTAGGGTTAGGGTTAGGGTTAGGGTTAGGGTTAGGGTTAGGGTTAGGGTTAGGGTTAGGGTTAGGGTTAGGGTTAGGGTTAGGGTTAGGGTTAGGGTTAGGGTTAGGGTTAGGGTTAGGGTTAGGGTTAGGGTTAGGGTTAGGGTTAGGGTTAGGGTTAGGGTTAGGGTTAGGGTTAGGGTTAGGGTTAGGGTTAGGGTTAGGGTTAGGGTTAGGGTTAGGGTTAGGGTTAGGGTTAGGGTTAGGGTTAGGGTTAGGGTTAGGGTTAGGGTTAGGGTTAGGGTTAGGGTTAGGGTTAGGGTTAGGGTTAGGGTTAGGGTTAGGGTTAGGGTTAGGGTTAGGGTTAGGGTTAGGGTTAGGGTTAGGGTTAGGGTTAGGGTTAGGGTTAGGGTTAGGGTTAGGGTTAGGGTTAGGGTTAGGGTTAGGGTTAGGGTTAGGGTTAGGGTTAGGGTTAGGGTTAGGGTTAGGGTTAGGGTTAGGGTTAGGGTTAGGGTTAGGGTTAGGGTTAGGGTTAGGGTTAGGGTTAGGGTTAGGGTTAGGGTTAGGGTTAGGGTTAGGGTTAGGGTTAGGGTTAGGGTTAGGGTTAGGGTTAGGGTTAGGGTTAGGGTTAGGGTTAGGGTTAGGGTTAGGGTTAGGGTTAGGGTTAGGGTTAGGGTTAGGGTTAGGGTTAGGGTTAGGGTTAGGGTTAGGGTTAGGGTTAGGGTTAGGGTTAGGGTTAGGGTTAGGGTTAGGGTTAGGGTTAGGGTTAGGGTTAGGGTTAGGGTTAGGGTTAGGGTTAGGGTTAGGGTTAGGGTTAGGGTTAGGGTTAGGGTTAGGGTTAGGGTTAGGGTTAGGGTTAGGGTTAGGGTTAGGGTTAGGGTTAGGGTTAGGGTTAGGGTTAGGGTTAGGGTTAGGGTTAGGGTTAGGGTTAGGGTTAGGGTTAGGGTTAGGGTTAGGGTTAGGGTTAGGGTTAGGGTTAGGGTTAGGGTTAGGGTTAGGGTTAGGGTTAGGGTTAGGGTTAGGGTTAGGGTTAGGGTTAGGGTTAGGGTTAGGGTTAGGGTTAGGGTTAGGGTTAGGGTTAGGGTTAGGGTTAGGGTTAGGGTTAGGGTTAGGGTTAGGGTTAGGGTTAGGGTTAGGGTTAGGGTTAGGGTTAGGGTTAGGGTTAGGGTTAGGGTTAGGGTTAGGGTTAGGGTTAGGGTTAGGGTTAGGGTTAGGGTTAGGGTTAGGGTTAGGGTTAGGGTTAGGGTTAGGGTTAGGGTTAGGGTTAGGGTTAGGGTTAGGGTTAGGGTTAGGGTTAGGGTTAGGGTTAGGGTTAGGGTTAGGGTTAGGGTTAGGGTTAGGGTTAGGGTTAGGGTTAGGGTTAGGGTTAGGGTTAGGGTTAGGGTTAGGGTTAGGGTTAGGGTTAGGGTTAGGGTTAGGGTTAGGGTTAGGGTTAGGGTTAGGGTTAGGGTTAGGGTTAGGGTTAGGGTTAGGGTTAGGGTTAGGGTTAGGGTTAGGGTTAGGGTTAGGGTTAGGGTTAGGGTTAGGGTTAGGGTTAGGGTTAGGGTTAGGGTTAGGGTTAGGGTTAGGGTTAGGGTTAGGGTTAGGGTTAGGGTTAGGGTTAGGGTTAGGGTTAGGGTTAGGGTTAGGGTTAGGGTTAGGGTTAGGGTTAGGGTTAGGGTTAGGGTTAGGGTTAGGGTTAGGGTTAGGGTTAGGGTTAGGGTTAGGGTTAGGGTTAGGGTTAGGGTTAGGGTTAGGGTTAGGGTTAGGGTTAGGGTTAGGGTTAGGGTTAGGGTTAGGGTTAGGGTTAGGGTTAGGGTTAGGGTTAGGGTTAGGGTTAGGGTTAGGGTTAGGGTTAGGGTTAGGGTTAGGGTTAGGGTTAGGGTTAGGGTTAGGGTTAGGGTTAGGGTTAGGGTTAGGGTTAGGGTTAGGGTTAGGGTTAGGGTTAGGGTTAGGGTTAGGGTTAGGGTTAGGGTTAGGGTTAGGGTTAGGGTTAGGGTTAGGGTTAGGGTTAGGGTTAGGGTTAGGGTTAGGGTTAGGGTTAGGGTTAGGGTTAGGGTTAGGGTTAGGGTTAGGGTTAGGGTTAGGGTTAGGGTTAGGGTTAGGGTTAGGGTTAGGGTTAGGGTTAGGGTTAGGGTTAGGGTTAGGGTTAGGGTTAGGGTTAGGGTTAGGGTTAGGGTTAGGGTTAGGGTTAGGGTTAGGGTTAGGGTTAGGGTTAGGGTTAGGGTTAGGGTTAGGGTTAGGGTTAGGGTTAGGGTTAGGGTTAGGGTTAGGGTTAGGGTTAGGGTTAGGGTTAGGGTTAGGGTTAGGGTTAGGGTTAGGGTTAGGGTTAGGGTTAGGGTTAGGGTTAGGGTTAGGGTTAGGGTTAGGGTTAGGGTTAGGGTTAGGGTTAGGGTTAGGGTTAGGGTTAGGGTTAGGGTTAGGGTTAGGGTTAGGGTTAGGGTTAGGGTTAGGGTTAGGGTTAGGGTTAGGGTTAGGGTTAGGGTTAGGGTTAGGGTTAGGGTTAGGGTTAGGGTTAGGGTTAGGGTTAGGGTTAGGGTTAGGGTTAGGGTTAGGGTTAGGGTTAGGGTTAGGGTTAGGGTTAGGGTTAGGGTTAGGGTTAGGGTTAGGGTTAGGGTTAGGGTTAGGGTTAGGGTTAGGGTTAGGGTTAGGGTTAGGGTTAGGGTTAGGGTTAGGGTTAGGGTTAGGGTTAGGGTTAGGGTTAGGGTTAGGGTTAGGGTTAGGGTTAGGGTTAGGGTTAGGGTTAGGGTTAGGGTTAGGGTTAGGGTTAGGGTTAGGGTTAGGGTTAGGGTTAGGGTTAGGGTTAGGGTTAGGGTTAGGGTTAGGGTTAGGGTTAGGGTTAGGGTTAGGGTTAGGGTTAGGGTTAGGGTTAGGGTTAGGGTTAGGGTTAGGGTTAGGGTTAGGGTTAGGGTTAGGGTTAGGGTTAGGGGTTAGGGTTAGGGTTAGGGTTAGGGTTAGGGTTAGGGTTAGGGTTAGGGTTAGGGTTAGGGTTAGGGTTAGGGTTAGGGTTAGGGTTAGGGTTAGGGTTAGGGTTAGGGTTAGGGTTAGGGTTAGGGTTAGGGTTAGGGTTAGGGTTAGGGTTAGGTTAGGGTTAGGGTTAGGGTTAGGGTTAGGGTTAGGGTTAGGGTTAGGGTTAGGGTTAGGGTTAGGGTTAGGGTTAGGGTTAGGGTTAGGGTTAGGGTTAGGGTTAGGGTTAGGGTTAGGGTTAGGGGTTAGGGTTAGGGTTAGGGTTTAGGGTTAGGGTTAGGGTTAGGGTTAGGGTTAGGGTTAGGGTTAGGGTTAGGGTTAGGGTTAGGGTTAGGGTTAGGGTTAGGGTTAGGGTTAGGGTTAGGGTTAGGGTTAGGGTTAGGGTTAGGGTTAGGGTTAGGGTTAGGGTTAGGGTTAGGGTTAGGGTTAGGGTTAGGGTTAGGGTTAGGGTTAGGGTTAGGGTTAGGGTTAGGGTTAGGGTTAGGGTTAGGGTTAGGGTTAGGGTTAGGGTTAGGGTTAGGGTTAGGGTTAGGGTTAGGGTTAGGGTTAGGGTTAGGGTTAGGGTTAGGGTTAGGGTTAGGGTTAGGGTTAGGGTTAGGGTTAGGGTTAGGGTTAGGGTTAGGGTTAGGGTTAGGGTTAGGGTTAGGGTTAGGGTTAGGGTTAGGGTTAGGGTTAGGGTTAGGGTTAGGGTTAGGGTTAGGGTTAGGGTTAGGGTTAGGGTTAGGGTTAGGGTTAGGGTTAGGGTTAGGGTTAGGGTTAGGGTTAGGGTTAGGGTTAGGGTTAGGGTTAGGGTTAGGGTTAGGGTTAGGGTTAGGGTTAGGGTTAGGGTTAGGGTTAGGGTTAGGGTTAGGGTTAGGGTTAGGGTTAGGGTTAGGGTTAGGGTTAGGGTTAGGGTTAGGGTTAGGGTTAGGGTTAGGGTTAGGGTTAGGTTAGGGTTAGGGTTAGGGTTAGGGTTAGGGTTAGGGTTAGGGTTAGGGTTAGGGTTAGGGTTAGGGTTAGGGTTAGGGTTAGGGTTAGGGTTAGGGTTAGGGTTAGGGTTAGGGTTAGGGTTAGGGTTAGGGTTAGGGTTAGGGTTAGGGTTAGGGTTAGGGTTAGGGTTAGGGTTAGGGTTAGGGTTAGGGTTAGGGTTAGGGTTAGGGTTAGGTTGGGTTAGGGTTAGGGTTAGGGTTAGGGTTAGGGTTAGGGTTAGGGTTAGGGTTAGGGTTAGGGTTAGGGTTAGGGTTAGGGTTAGGGTTAGGGTTAGGGTTAGGGTTAGGGTTAGGGTTAGGGTTAGGGTTAGGGTTAGGGTTAGGGTTAGGGTTAGGGTTAGGGTTAGGGTTAGGGTTAGGGTTAGGGTTAGGGTTAGGGTTAGGGTTAGGGTTAGGGTTAGGGTTAGGGTTAGGGTTAGGGTTAGGGTTAGGGTTAGGGTTAGGGTTAGGGTTAGGGTTAGGGTTAGGGTTAGGGTTAGGGTTAGGGTTAGGGTTAGGTTAGGGTTAGGGTTAGGGTTAGGGTTAGGGTTAGGGTTAGGGTTAGGGTTAGGGTTAGGGTTAGGGTTAGGGTTAGGGTTAGGGTTAGGGTTAGGGTTAGGGTTAGGGTTAGGGTTAGGGTTAGGGTTAGGGTTAGGGTTAGGGTTAGGGTTAGGGTTAGGGTTAGGGTTAGGGTTAGGGTTAGGGTTAGGGTTAGGGTTAGGGTTAGGGTTAGGTTAGGGTTAGGGTTAGGGTTAGGGTTAGGGTTAGGGTTAGGGTTAGGGTTAGGGTTAGGGTTAGGGTTAGGTTAGGGTTAGGGTTAGGGTTAGGGTTAGGGTTAGGGTTAGGGTTAGGGTTAGGGTTAGGGTTAGGGTTAGGGTTAGGGTTAGGGTTAGGGTTAGGGTTAGGGTTAGGGTTAGGGTTAGGGTTAGGGTTAGGGTTAGGGTTAGGGTTAGGGTTAGGGTTAGGGTTAGGGTTAGGGTTAGGGTTAGGGTTAGGGTTAGGGTTAGGGTTAGGGTTAGGTTAGGGTTAGGGTTAGGGTTAGGGTTAGGGTTAGGGTTAGGGTTAGGGTTAGGGTTAGGGTTAGGGTTAGGGTTAGGGTTAGGGTTAGGTTAGGGTTAGGGTTAGGGTTAGGGTTAGGGTTAGGGTTAGGGTTAGGGTTAGGGTTAGGGTTAGGGTTAGGGTTAGGGTTAGGGTTAGGGTTAGGGTTAGGGTTAGGGTTAGGGTTAGGGTTAGGGTTAGGGTTAGGGTTAGGGTTAGGGTTAGGGTTAGGGTTAGGGTTAGGGTTAGGGTTAGGGTTAGGGTTAGGGTTAGGGTTAGGGTTAGGGTTAGGGTTAGGGTTAGGGTTAGGGTTAGGGTTAGGGTTAGGGTTAGGTTAGGGTTAGGGTTAGGGTTAGGGTTAGGGTTAGGGTTAGGGTTAGGGTTAGGGTTAGGGTTAGGGTTAGGGTTAGGGTTAGGGTTAGGGTTAGGGTTAGGGTTAGGGTTAGGGTTAGGGTTAGGGTTAGGGTTAGGGTTAGGGTTAGGGTTAGGGTTAGGGTTAGGGTTAGGGTTAGGGTTAGGGTTAGGGTTAGGGTTAGGGTTAGGGTTAGGGTTAGGGTTAGGGTTAGGGTTAGGGTTAGGGTTAGGGTTAGGGTTAGGGTTAGGGTTAGGGTTAGGGTTAGGGTTAGGGTTAGGTTAGGGTTAGGGTTAGGGTTAGGGTTAGGGTTAGGGTTAGGGTTAGGGTTAGGGTTAGGGTTAGGGTTAGGGTTAGGGTTAGGGTTAGGGTTAGGGTTAGGGTTAGGGTTAGGGTTAGGGTTAGGGTTAGGGTTAGGGTTAGGGTTAGGGTTAGGGTTAGGGTTAGGGTTAGGGTTAGGGTTAGGGTTAGGGTTAGGGTTAGGGTTAGGGTTAGGGTTAGGGTTAGGGTTAGGGTTAGGGTTAGGGTTAGGGTTAGGGTTAGGGTTAGGGTTAGGGTTAGGGTTAGGGTTAGGGTTAGGGTTAGGGTTAGGGTTAGGGTTAGGGTTAGGGTTAGGGTTAGGGTTAGGGTTAGGTTAGGGTTAGGGTTAGGGTTAGGGTTAGGGTTAGGGTTAGGGTTAGGGTTAGGGTTAGGGTTAGGGTTAGGGTTAGGGTTAGGGTTAGGGTTAGGGTTAGGGTTAGGGTTAGGGTTAGGGTTAGGGTTAGGGTTAGGGTTAGGGTTAGGGTTAGGGTTAGGGTTAGGGTTAGGGTTAGGGTTAGGGGTAGGGTTAGGGTTAGGGTTAGGGTTAGGGTTAGGGTTTGGGTTTAGGTTAGGTAGGGTTAGGGTTAGGGTTTGGGTGAGGGTTAGGTG